>NC_135886.1:13069729-13669729 GCF_964194155.1 Cetorhinus maximus
GGAATGGGTTGCTTCATGAAGTAATTGTGCTTGGAAAGGGAGTGGGCAGCAGGTAGAAGGTGAGAGGTAGGATCTGGAGTAAGGGCAGAGGAACGAAGTGGGGGGAATGATACACAAAACCATCTCCACCTTCAGCTAAAGAAAGAAAGCGATGGAATAAAGTGTGAGACAGAGAGTGTGAGAATTTAATCAGCACGTCATGAGCTGCAGCCAAGAAACTGAATCCACAAGAAGATGTTCGTAAAGGATAATCACAGGAAATCTCACGCTACTCTTCAGAGGGTTAAGCAGGCTGTGTAAAAGGATGATTCTGGGTTTGAGGAGTTCCTGTTTTCAGCAAGATATAAGGAAGGTTTTTTTAATGTGTGAAATGGGAAGGTGTGTGGTGTAATTGAAGTTCTGGAGATTATAAAGTGGGGATGAAACTTCAAATTCCAAGAGACACAAATGAGGGATTTAGGTGCTAGTGAGTCAGGAAAATCTTTCCACCCAAAGGGTGGTGGAATTGTGAAATAAATTGTAAGGGAATGATGTTAAAATGCTGGGCTGGAAGAGGCTGGATGCGATGGTGCTGATGGGTGGGTGGAGGGGGAGTGTGTGGTGAGGGTGAAGAGGCTGCCCAGGGGTATGGGAGAGAAAGTGAGTGAGTGAGTGAGTGAGTGAGTGTGGGATAGAGAGAGAGAGTGAGTGAGTGGGTAAGTGTGAGAGAGAGACTGCAGGAGGGAGAGAGTGAGTGTGGGGAGAGAGAGTGAGTGCGGGAAAGAGAGTGAGTGCAGGAGAGAGAGAGTGAGTGTGGGAGAGAGAGAGAGTGAGTGTGGGAGAGAGAGAGAGTGAGTGTGGGAGAGAGAGAGTGAGTGTGGGAGAGAGAGAGTGAGTGTGGGAGAGAGAGAGTGAGTGTGGGAGAGAGAGAGTGAGTGTGGGAGAGAGAGAGAGTGAGTGTGGGAGAGAGAGAGAGTGAGTGTGGGAGAGAGAGAGTGAATGCGGTAGAGAGAGAATGAGTGTGGGAGAGAGAGAGAGAGTGAGTGTTGGAGAAAGAGAGAGAGTGAGTGTGGGAGAGAGAGTGAGTGCAGGAGAGAGAGAGAGAGTGAGTGTGGGAGAGAGAGAGTGAATGCGGGAGAGAGAGAGTGAGTGTGAGAGAGAGAATGAGTGTGGGAGAGAGAGAGTGAGTGTTGGAGAAAGTGAGAGTGAGTGTTGGAGAAAGAGGGAGAGTGAGTGGGGAGAGAGAGAGTGAGTGTGAGAGAGAGATGAGTGTGGGAGAGAGAGTGAGTGTTGAGAAAGTGAGAGTGAGTGTTGGAGAAAGAGGGAGAGTGAGTGTGGGAGAGAGAGAGTGAGTGCGGGAGGGAGTGAGTGAGTGTGGGAGAGAGTGTGAGTGTTGGAGAGAGTGAGTGAGTGCAGGAGAGAGAGAAAGAGTGAGTGCAGAAGAGAGCTGCTGATCGTGGGGCGAGAGAGAGTGTGAGCATGGGAGAGAGAGTGAGTGTGGGAGAGATAGGGAGTGAGTATGGGAGAGAGAGTGAATGTGGAAGAGAGTGAGTGAGTGTGGGAGAGAGAGAGAGTGTGGGAGAGAGAGCATGAGTGTGGGAGAGAGAGACTGAGTGTGGGAGAGAGTGAGAGAGTGAGTGTGGGAGACAGTCAGTGTGGGAGAGAGAGAGAGTGTGGGAGAGAGAGAGTGAGTGTGGGAGAGAGAGACTGAGTGTGGGAGAGAGAGAGTGTGTGGGACAGTGAGAGAGTGAGTGTGGGAGAGAGTCAGTGTGGGAGAGAGAGAATGAGTGTGGGAGTGTGTGTGTGTCTGGCTCACTTGCAGTCTCAGGATCTCCACTCACTCTTACCCCTATACACCAGCACGGTGAGTGAGGTTGAGTGAGTGAGTGAGCATTAAGAGATTGGGAGTGAGCCAGACAAACCGACTCTGTCCCTCTCACACTCTAATGGTCATCCTTATTAATTACTCTGTTTTAATGATCAATTTATTACTTTGGTATTGCTTTATTTTTGCTCAACAAGTTGTTTATTTTCTTTACACCTCAACTTTATTTTGAAATTCATGATCAATGTTGTGCCAAACCTTAATTTTCCGAAATTTGTTCATCGATCCTTGAGTGTGGAAAGAATGGAAATGTGGCCCCCCACCGAGCGAAAAGGTTGGACAAGCCTGGATTAGAGGAACGGGCAGTAACTGCTATCGAGTAACGCCCTCGCCCTGTGAAAGAATAACTACAAGAAGAAGGATGTGGGCAGTTGGGGGTTGAGTTCTACCAAAAAGAGACAGATTTGTGGGCACGTGGTCCCTCTCTAGTTGTTATAAACCCTCCTGCTGTTATTAGGCAGATGGCTCTGACATGTAGAACCTACTGTGTTGTAGATTCACATTAGTGAGGCCGCATTAACATACACCTGATCACATCAGTACATCGCGGTGTTCCACTCATTAAAGCCATCTTGCCTGCACCTCTTTCCCAATTCTGAGCACACTTCTGCCGCACGCCTATCGAGAGCTATCTTGTCACTGCTGCCTCTCCCTTATTATTTTAAATTAATCCTATTAAGCTGCAGAAGTCATTTCATTTCATCTGCAGCCTGTTACTTATCTAGCGAGAATATGACATCAATTATTCAGTAGGTATAGTGCAGTAAAAACGTTGATATTAATTATACATTCTGATGTCTTAGAAGATTAGACATTAATATCCTGATAAGTGTTAGGGAGTATTCACTGTGTGATCAGGACTGAGCCACAGATGTGGAACCGTTCCACAGGGGGGAACCAGACAGGCTGACATTCCAAATGGTGCTGCCTGCAATGATCACGTTCCTATTGCATCAGGTGAAAGATTGACATTATGTGCAATGTCTTTACTGTGATTCGCTAGATAATGTGACAATTCTACAAATTTGGCCATTAGATTATCCCCCCTCCCCCACCCCCGACCACCATTGCACCAGAAATCTGAGGCGATAGTCAAGGCTAATGCTCCCACTGGAGTACTGAGGGAGTGCAGCACTGTCGGACTTCTGGATGAGATGTTAAACTGAGGCCTCGCCTGCCCTCTCAGGTGGAGGCAAGAGCCCCCATGGCCACTATTCGACAGTTGGGCAGGAGAGTTGACCTCAGTGTCTTCGTCAATATTTATACCTCAACCAACCTAACTAAAGAGGAACAGATTGCCTGGACAATGTCACATTGCTATTTGTGGGATCTTGCTGTGTACACATTTGCTGTGGGGTTTCCTACGTTACAACAGGGTCAAGAGTACATGTTAGACTGTAAAGCACGTGGGAACATCCTGTGTTCAATAAAAGTGCGATATAAATATAGCTCTTTATTTTATTAGTAGTCACTCATTCTCCATTATCCTCAGCCTGTCGATCTACCTCTCTAATACTTGCTTCTGTTATCTTTTCAGCAACACTTACTCCCTCACCTCCAATTCCCCATCTCCCTTTACCCTCAAATCCTTCTCTAAGCAACGTCCCTCTATACTGTCCCCATCAAATACTCCCAGGACAGGTACAGCATGGGGTTAGATACAGAGTAAAGCTCCCTCCCTCTATACTGTCCCCATCAAATACTCCCAGGACAGGTGCAGCACGGGGTTAGATACAGAGTAAAGCTCCCTCTACACTGTCCCCATCAAACAGTCCCAGGGCAGGTACAGCACTTGGTTAGATACAGAGTAAAGCTCCCTCTACATTGTCCCCATCAAACACTCCCAGGGCAGGTACAGCACTGGGTTAGATACAGAGTAAAGCTCCCTCTACACTGTCCACATCAAACACTCCCAAGGCAGGTACAGCACTGGGTTAGATACAGAGTAAAGCTCCCTCTACACTGTCCACATCAAACACTCCCAGGACAGGTACAGCACTGGGTTAGATACAGAGTAAAGCTCCCTCTACACTGTCCCCATCAAACACTCCCAGGGCAGGTACAGCATGGGGTTAGATACAGAATAAAGCTCTCTCTACACTGTCCCCATCAAACACTCCCAAGAAGGCAACAGCATGGGGTTAGTTACAGAGTAAAGCTCTCTCTACACTGTCCCCATCAAACACTCCCAGGACAGGTACAGCACGGGGTTAGATACAGAATAAAGCTCTCTCTACACTGTCCCCATCAAACACTCCCAAGAAGGCAACGGCATGGGGTTAGTTACAGAGTAAAGCTCTCTCTACACTGTCCCCATCAAACACTCCCAAGAAGGCAACAGCATGGGGTTAGTTACAGAGTAAAGCTCTCTCTACACTGTCCCCATCAAACACTCCCGGGACAGGTACAGCACAGGGTTAGATACAGAGTAAATCTCCCTCTACACTGTCCACATCAAACACTCCCAGGATAGGTACAGCATGTTTGCAATGTAGGTGGAGATGTATTCTCTATCTAAACTGTGCTAGCTCAGCGACAGGCGGGTGCTGACTGTTGACACTGGGAGCTTGAAACAGGATCTGTTTCATTCCTGAGCTTCCATTCCCCTCCCATGGTTAGAAAAACAAAAAGTACACATCTGAAATTGAAAGAAAAACAAGATAACTAGTCAAGTCTGCACTAAGTAATATTTTCACTTGAGGTGCTTGAGCCTCTCGGATTTTAGACTTCTTGCTGATCTTTGTATCTTTGACGTACAGAATCAGTCCAATGGGATCTGCCTACCACGGGTTACTCACAGATAATAACTGGAAGCCTGGCACTATCCTGATGGCATGTGTGTCCGTGTGTGTGTGTGTGTATGTGCATCTCTATGTGTCTCCGTGTGTTTATGTGTGTGTGTGTGTGTGTGTGTATGTGCATCTCTATGTGTCTCTGTGTGTTTATGTGTGTGTGTGTGTGTGTCTGTGTGTATGTATGTCTGCGTGTGTGGGTGTGTATTTGTGCGTGTGTGTGTTTGTGTGACTGTGTGTGTGTATCTGTATGTCTGTGTGTGTGACAGTGTTTATGTGTGTCTGTGTGTGTGTCTCTGTGCCTCTGTGTGTGTGTGTGTGTGTGTGCGTGTGCATGTGTGTGTCTGTGCACATGCGAGTGTGTGTCTGTATGTGTGCGCGTGTGTGTGTGTCTGTGTAGCTGTGTATATGTGTGCCTGTGTGCATGTGTATGTGTGTGTGATTGTGTAAGTGATTGTGTGTGTGTGTATGTATGTGTGTGTATGTGTCTGTGTGATTGTGTGTGAGTTCCATATGTGTGTGTATGTGTGTGCGCGCATGTGATTGACTGTAGGCGGAATCGTCCCTGATTTGCACTAAGTGCGGTAGCGGGTGGGTAAAATAATGTTTTACCCGCCGGCCGCAATGGCAGCTTCTCACACTGTATTGTCCCAAACCGGCAGCATTAATTATGCATTCCCAGGAAACACACTGTTTCTATGGCGGGCGGGATCTGATTTACCTGCCTGCCATCACCTCGCTGCTTCATTGCGCCGGGCGACATGTTTAAAGTGCAGCCGCCCGCACACCTCTCAGCGCTTCCAGCCCACGACTGCTGCACGGAAGACATGGCCCTCAAAAGGCAAGAAGACAACAGCCCCCAGGTTTAGTGACCCGTCCCTCCAGCGCCTTTTGGTCGCAGTGGAGGCTCACCGTGATGTCCTCTACCCCCCACTCGGGCCGCAGAATGTGCAGTATCCTCACTAATCCGGCTTGGGAGGCAGTGGCAGTGATGGTCAGTGCCAATGCCCTTCAAAAGGGGACAGCCACCCAGGGCTGCAAGAGGATGAATGATCTCCTCCTTTCCTCCAGGGTAAGTCACTCATCTCATCACTAAACTCACACTCACAAACCCATCACACATGCACAAGGGTCGCTCTCACTGCCAGTTCAAGGGGCATCACCATTCACTCTCTCACACTGACCGTCATTGTCCTCATCCCATCCATGGGACCACTCACCACCCACACAGGCCAGGCATACTTATCATCTGGCCTGGCAGGCGTCCTGCTTACACTCTCTCCATCTCTATCCATGCAGGACAAGCTGGCACACAAGAGGGAGAGGTCGCAGACCGGTGGAGGAATGCCCGAAATCGAGGCCTTCATGAACTTTGAAAACAGAGCCATCCAGCTGGCTGGAGACAATCTGGACCGGTCCTGTGCTGACGGTGAGGTCGACATTGCTCTACTAAGTGAGGATCCAGCAGTGCAACATCCGCCAGACAACCACGCTGTGAGTGATGCGTCCCGTTTCACAGGCCACTGCCATGCACTAATTATCTCCCCTTACTCCCGCAGGCACATCTGGGAAACAGCCGACAGAGTCCATGATCCGGGACCTCCAATCAAGACCTGAGGGAAGCTCAGAAGAGGAATCCACTGAAACCCTCCTTGAAGTCCCGTCACAGCGCTTACCCACACCCTTCACCAGCGCAGAGACACACACCTCGGTGGGACCTAGCTTTAGAGTAGCCCTGGGATCACAATCTGGTGAGCACATCTAGATGAGTGCAGCTCCCACAACACTCAAGAAGGTCAACACCATCCAGGATAAAGCAGCCCACTTATTTGGCATCCGATCCACAAACATTCACTCCCTCCACCACCAACGCACAGTAGCCGCAGTGTGTACTATCTACAAGATGCACTGCTGGAATTGATCAAGGCTCCTTCGACAGCACCTTCCAAACATACACCCTCTACCACCTAGAAGGACAAGGTCCAGATAGATGGGAACACCACCACCTGGAAGTTCCCCTCCAAGCCACTCACCATCCTGACTTGGAAATATATCCCCGTTCCTTCACTGACACTGAGTCAAAATCCCGGAACTCCCTCCCTAACAGCACTGTGGGTGTACCCATGCCACAGGGACTACAGCGGTTCAAGAAGGCGGCTCACCACCACCTTCTCAAGGGCAGTTAGGGATGGGTAATAAATGCTGGCCCAGCCAGCGAAGCCCACATTCCATGAATGAATGAAAAAAAATGCACTGTCTGATCCACAGCAGGCGGAGGCAGGGGCTTCCCTGGTGTCCAGCAGTCGGCGGACTGTGAGAGACCAGAACGTTGCTGAGTCCGAGTCAGATGAGGAGCCTCTGGACTTGGTCATGTCACAGTTGCTGGAGCTGCAAAGGCAAACTCGGGAACATCAGGGAGGGATGTCCGCTGCACTCCTCAGATTGCAAGGCACGATGGAGGAGTCTGTCTGTCTTCAGGCTGAGGTTATAGCCAGCATGCCAACGCACCAAGGTCAACACTGGTAGGATGGCGGCTGCCACGGAGATCTGGGTCCAGGACATCGCTCCTGCCCTGCTGCACGGGCTCAACTCCATTGCTGATGCCATAGTTGGCCTCCAGCAGTGTGAATTTGAGAGGGGTGCTGGGCAGCTCGATCTCACTCCAGTTACCCCTGCTCCTCAAGCAGTCAGCCTGGGGCCCCCGGGCACCCATAGGGAGGAGGATCAGCAGGTGCACACTCTGGGCCCATCCATCCAGGTGACTCCGAGAGTGTCTGAACCATCCGAATCTTCCTTTGACCTCAGCAGCTCCAGCTCCACAGGCCGAGGAGGGTATCACTGACACACAGCAGCACCCTGAAAGCAGGCACCTACCAAGGCCATCACAGACAGGGCAGCACAGTCAGCAGGCTGCCTCCAACCCTACTGTGGGTGTCCGGGGAGCACCAAAACATAGCAGCAGGGTAAGGAAAGTTAAGAAGATGTAGTTTCATGGTCTGGGCACGGGTGTTAATCACTTGTACGTAATGTTCACTATTTTAAAATAAACTCCCAAGAATGTCTCCCTGTCTATGGCTCCTTGTTCTGATGAGCAGTGTTCTTGTCACTCAGATGTGAAACCTTTCTGCACAAGATAAAGGCAGGTGTCTCAGTCCAGGGCCTCTGTGCAGCCTTCAGACCAAAGTGATGGCCCGGCCTCACACTCCCTGGAAACATTACTGATGCCTGCGCCTCGATGGTGCTGGTCATTGCTGCCAGAATGTAGTGGGCAGGCACCACAGAGTTCCCTCATTCTCTCTCTGTGCTCTCAGCACCTTTAAGGAGGGGCTGGTCCCCATCTCTTCAGCATCTATGACCACTGGTGCTGTGCTCCAGCTCCTGAACGGCTCAGGTGCTGAAGGCGGACAAAGGATCAGAACATCTAAAGTTTCATGGCTGCGTCTCTATGATATAACCCTGATCACAGAGCGCAAGCGAGCTGCCCTTGGCCAGACAGGAGTCAGACATTCTCAGAGGCTATGTGAAGATTTAAGGAGTGTCCTCACTGCATGTCATCATCATCCTCCTGCAATCGAGTTACTATTAGGGCCTCCACTGCATCTCCACGACGGGAGCATTCTCACAGAGGATATTCACCCTTCCAGAAGCCAGACTGGAGTTAAACGTTCACAGATGCGATGTGAGGGTCTATGGGGACACCTCCCTGTATGTTGTCATCATCCTCCACAAATCTAGCAGCTATAGGGCCTCCCGAGCGCACCTGCCTCATCTGGCCAGTGTGAGGGCTTCATCGCCGTCATCGTTGTGTTTGAGGACCTCCTCACCCTCATCAACATCGATATCCTCCCCATCGGAGGAGACCTCCAGTTCCTCATCTCTTCCTCAGCCAGCTTGTCTCCTTGTTGCAGCGCAAGGTTGTAAAGGGCGTAGCAAACAATGATGATGCGTGACACCCTCTGTGGACTGTATTGCAGGGCTCCACCAGACCGGTCCAGGCACCGGAACCACATCTTCAGCATCCCGATGGTTTGCTCCACCAAGTTTCGAGCTGCAGCATGAGCCTCATTATAGCGTCGCTCTGCTGCAGTCTGAGGCCGCCGCATGGGTATCATCAGACACAGCCTCTGCGGGTAGCCCTTGTCCCCGAGGAGCCATTCCTGCAGCCTCTGTGGACCCTGGAAGACGTCAGGGATCTGTGACTGACTGAGAATGTAGGAGTCGTGCACACTCCCTGGAAACCGAGCGCAGACCTGCAGGATGTGTTTGTGGTGGTCACACACCAGCTGCACATTCAGCGAATGGGATCCTTTGCGGTTGATATAGTTGACCATGTGTTACGATGGAGATCTGAGCACCACGTGAGTGCAGTCGATGGCACCCTGCACCTGTGAGAAACCCGCGATCTGGGTAAATCCAATTGCTCTCGTACCCTGGCTGTCCTGGTCCTGGTGCAGTTTTGTGCCCTCGCAAAGATGGCATCTGTGACCTCATGGATGCATTTGTGGGTGGAGGCTTGTGATATCCCACAGAGGTCACCTGTGGAGCCCTGAAATGAGCCAGTGGCATAAAAACTGAGCACCGTTGTCACTTTCACGGCCACTGGCAGTGGATGCCCTCCATGTCCCCGTGGCACCAAATCCTGCAGTAAGTGGCAGATGGGACTGACCAGTTCTCTAGACATGCGCAGTCTTCGGCGACACTGGTTCTCGGTCATCTGCAGGAATGAAAGGTGTGTCTATAGACCTTGGGTCTAGCTAGGCCCCGACTAACAACAGCTCGCTTTGGCTCTTCAGCAGCGTGTATGGGAGCCCCAGCCGCCCCTTCTTCTTGAGGTTGCTGCTCCTCCCTCTGTGCAGCCAGGCACCTCCGTCACTGCCCGTCGTCTCTGTTCTCAGTAGGCCATGAGGCAGACAGCTAGTTCACTAGGCTCCATGATTTTGATGTACTCCTCCTGCAGGATGAAAGAGAGAGACGTGTGGGTCAGCCTGGGTATATTAAGAACCTCTCTAGGTTAACTCTGAAGGCCCCTTAACGCTTCCCAGAGAGTGCTGGCCACCTCTGGATGGCCAGAGATTAGTGCGCTGCATGGCTGCCCGAAACCCCACCCACCTCCGCCCCACTCCACCCAACCGATTGGTGGCAGATTTGTCCACTGGACTGCAGGCTGTGCTCTCAGCTCAGGCACAGGCATTCTCCTAACCTGGACTAGTAATCCAGAGCCCAGGGTAATGCTCTGGGGACCTGGGTTCGAATCCAGCCACGGCAGATGGTGAAATTTAAGTTCAATAAAAATCTGGAATTAAAAAAGATAAATTAAAATGTCTAATGATGGCCACGAAACCGTTGTAAATTGTTGTAAAAACCCACCTGGTTCACTAATGTCCTTTAGGGAAGGAAATTTACCAGCCTTACCTGGTTTGGCTACATGTGACTGCAGACCCACAGCAATGTGGTTCACTCTTAACTGCCCTTGGAACAAGGGCGATTAGGGATGGGCAATAAATGCTGGCCTAGCCAGTGACGCCCACATCCCGTGAATGAATAGAAAAACCCAGCACTGCAAGGCTGCCCTGTTAGCTTGAACCATGGGGGAGACTGGTCCAAACCGGGATGCTGACATTGCCAGGGGCTGTGAGCACCTCCACCAGTGACTGCTACATGGCCAGGTTTAGCGAGGAGGTTGTACAATGTGCCCCGTCATCCAGCTGTTTTGCTGCCTTCTAAAACTCTCATTGGTTTACAGTCTGTGCCCAAGGGATGAAAAGCTCTGGGGCACTTGGTGGCACTTGCTTGCCTCTGCGTTGCTTGAGTGGACAGATAAGCTAGAGCACTGACTCCACACATGTCAATGTGACTGCGTCTGAACTGTCTCAGCTGCAGAGGAATGGTCACTTTGTACAAGGTTCCCCTAATGCACGGCCGCTTCCCTCCTCCCCACCCCGCACCTGCTTGTGCACTACCCTCTACCGCAGGGCAGCCCTTCCCCCACCCCCAAGTCACCTGAACCCTAACCCTAACCCTAACCCTGGCCCTCATACCTCCAGCACGCCTCAACCTTGAAGTCCAACAGGCGACCGGGATGAGTACTCCGTAACGTTACTGTGCACTCACCTCCGAGTTCCCCTCAAAGTGCAGCCCACCAAGTGCACGCCCTTTATGTGCTGTTGTGATACACGTTGGTGGGCAATCTTGCCGATGTGGGCGGATGATCCAGTGGGTGTGGGGCTGTTAGGTTTGATTCCAGCGGGCTGGCTTTATAATGATGTGCAGACGTATTATAATGAGGTTCCTGACGTCCGATGGTGGGAAACGCGGCCCGACATCGATGGGCTGAGCAGATGATTGCAAACTGGTTTCACAATGTCGTGAAACCGATTTTTGGCCTTACCACCATATGGTCCACTCACACTGCCAGGCATGCCCGACGCCAATGGGCATGGATAATTCAGCCCTGTGTGTGAGTGTGTGTGTGAGTGTGTGTGTGAGTGTGTGTGTCAGTGTGTGTGTGTGTGTGTGAGTGTCAGTGTGTGTGTGTGAGTGTGTGTGTGTGTGTGTGTCTGTGTCAGTGTGTGTGTATGTGTGTGTCAGTGTGTGTGTGAGTGTGTGTGTGTGAATGTATGTGGGTGTGTGTGCGAGTGTGTGTGTGTGAGTGTATGTGGGTGTGTGTGCGAGTGTGTGTGTGTGAGTGTATGTGGGCGTGTGTGTATGTGAGTCTGTGTGTGTGAGTGAGTGAGTGTGTGTGTTTTTTTATTCATTCATGGGATGTGGGCTTCGCTGGCTGGGTCAGAATTTATTGCCCATCCCTAGTTGCCCTTGAGAAAGTGGTGGTGAGTTGCCCTCTTAAACCGCTGCAGTCCATGTGGTGTAGGTACACCTACAGTGCTGTTAGGGAGGGAGTTCTAGGATTTTGACCCAGCGACAGTGAAGGAACAGTGATATATTTCCAAATCAGGATGGTGAGTGGCTTGGAGGGGATCTTCGAGGTGGTGGTGTGGTGTGTGTGTTTGTGTGTGCATGTGCATGTGCATGAGTGTGTGTGTGCATGCATCTGTGTGTATGTATGAGTGAGTGTATGTGAGCATGTGTGTGTGCATGTGTGTGTGAGTGTGTGTGTGTGTGAGTTTGTGCGTGAGTGCATATGTGAGTGCATGTGTGTATGTGAGTGTGTGTGTGACTGTCTGAGTGCGTGTGTGTGTGAGTGTGCATGTGTGCATGTATGTGAGTGAGCGTGTGTGTGTGTATGCGCGCATGTGTGCGAGTGTGAGTGAGTGTGTGTGCCTGTGAGTGTAAGTGTGTGTGTGCGAGTGTGTGTGAGCATGTGTGAGCGAGTGTGTGTGTGTCTATGTGAGTGTGTGTGTGTGAGTTTGTGTGTGCATATGCGTGCGAGTGTGTACATGTGTGTATGTGCGTGTGTGTGAATCATCACTCCACATATTGCAGTGCCTGTGATCATCTGACAGTGACAGCTCTCTGTACAGTGGAGCTGCTGCACTCGGTCGAATGCCTCACTGGTCCTGTTGTCCATGGGACACATGGAAGACACTGATTTGTGTTTGGCTGGATTTTTTTTTTCAATGTCACTTCCTCGCCAATTAGAGCGAGAATGTCAATCAAATGCCATCAGAGTGAGGGAGGCCGTGCTGCCAATCACACAGCTGAATAAATGCTTCCTTCCTGCTTCCATCACTTTCCTGAACTTCATTTCCTGCCTGTGCTTCGAGAGAGTTTTCTCTCTCCTCAGACATTGAGTCCAAGATTGGCACGGACTCATTGCCATCAGTCATATGCTCATTGATAGCTTGAGGTACCTGTTGGGGTTTCATGAATTCCTCTTTGGGATGGAAGGTGTTAATAAATTAAGAGTTAAGTTCCCTCTCTCTCCTGTCCTCCCTGAATCAATGTGACCTTTACATTACCGGCACAGCTATGCTTATGGCCTCCTGGAACGCGATTGCCAATTAAAGTCACATTACGAGCAGCTTTATGCTGTGCATTTCTGCTCGCTGTTAGCTGGTTGGAGACTGCCACCTAATGTGATTTATTTTGACAATGTCAACAACCAGTGGAAACTGAGGTGAGTGAGGTGATCGGAAATCAGTGTCTGTTTCACCCCCCCACTCCCCCCGCCTGATGTTCTTTAGAATAGTTTTCTTGCATGAATGCTCGAGGTCCATTTTACCCCCAAGAAAGCCCCCTCTCCTCATCCTGTTGGTCCGGGGTAACTCTGATTGGTGTAGGGATTAGCTAAAATAAAAACCTCACCCTCGATTCCAGGAGTGAAAGGGTGGTGTTTATTCTGTTACAATACCAAACTCCATGGAAAATGTTATTAGACAGTGACACCAATTTCCTGAGTGCACACTGGTTCCTACTCAAAAAACTTGCCCCGTTGCTGTTGTTGCTGTCCGTTATGCCTTGATTCGAGGATGATGTCCACTCAGGGTCGTGAGTTTCTCCCATGGGTCTTTATTTGACCGAACAGGCCCTTTTCTCGGCCCACAGATCACACGGGACAGGACGTTCCATGAGGTAGTGGGATCCGGAGTGCAGAATTTACTTCCTTTTCTTTCCTTCTCTGTCACCGCTCTGCCTCATCATTAAGACGTTGTGACTCAAAGTGTGATGCAGCTTGATGGACAAGTTGTCGTCATTTTGAACCATTGGTAGCGACCTCCTCCCAGTCATTAATGTCAATGCCGCCGTGCTTCAAGGAGAGCTTCAGAGTGTCTTTGAAGTGTTTTCTTCATCCTCCCCTGGAGCACTGGCCATTTGAGAGTTGAGAAAACAGGACATGGTGGGTGAGACGGTTTTTGGCCATCTGGACAGTGTCCAGTCCATCAAAGTTGATTTTGCAGGAGCTTTGCCTGGATGCTTGTGGAGCTGGTTTCAAGAAGGACACCAGCGTCTGTTTGAGCGGTCCTCCCATTAAATCCAGAGGATGTGGAGGAGGCATTGCTGATGGAATTTCTCTAGCGCTCTTATGTGCCGCTGATGCACAGTCCATTTCCCGCTGCAGTACACGGTGGTGGTGACAACTGCCCTAGGACTACACTAGGACTTTTGTTGACTTACAGAGGTCTTTGTTGTCAAACGTTCACTGCCATAGTTAGTAGAAGGTTGAATTGGTGCAGCTAATCTGGTGTTGGGTCTTCTTGCCAGTGGTGGCCCTTTGAGAGGTTGGTGCCAAGGCATGGGAAGTGCTCAACATCTTCCCGAGTCTCTCCTTCAACATATATTTGAGGTGTGATGTTTGGTTGACCTGATGTGGGTTGATGTTTGGGTTTGGTTTTGGCAACATTCAAGGAGAGGCCAAGTTTCTTGTATGTAGAATTGAAAAGATCGAGAGTGGCTTGCAATCCTTGTGCAGGCTGGACAATGGCACTGCAGTCATCTGCAAACCATTGATAATGTCTGCCTGTTGTGGTCAGTTTAGTTTTGGCATGGAGACAACTGAGGTTAAAGAGTTTCCCATCTAGACAGTATTTAATATTGACACCGGCGGGCAGTTGATCTTTGATGAGGTGAAGAGTCACAGTCGGGTCGATTGTAATCAGTATGGGGGCTGTCACACAGCCTTGCTTGACCCTGGTCCAGATTTGAAGGCGTCTGTTTCAGATTTCCCACTCAAGGCAGTCGCAGTCATGTCACCATGAAGCAATTGCAGGATTGCTATTAAGTTTCTTGGACATCCAAATCTTTGGAGCACAATCCACAGAGCCTCGCGATTGGTCAGGGCGATGAATGCAATGAAGAGCTCCTGGTGTTGTTCTCGATATTTTTCTTGCATTTTCCTGGCAACAAAGACCACGTCAGAGGTTCCTCTGGAAGGTCCAAAGCCACACTGTCTCTGGGAGGATTTCCTCAGCCACAGGAAGTGGGCGGTTCAGGGGAATGTGTGTCAGGATTTTCCCTGACACCTCGATAGTTTCCACAGCAAGACTTATCTTCCTTCTGGTACATGGTTACAATGGTCACCCACTAACCCAGCAATTGTCTCTCAGTATATGTGAGGGTGTGCACTTGTGTAAATAGCTCAGCACCTGATTTGTTTGCTCAACTCAGTGTGTATACACACTGCGTGGATTTGTGCTTGACTGTGTGTTTGCATGTTTGTGTATGTGTGTGCGTATGTGAGCACACCTGAGTGTGTGTGCACCTATCTGTGAATCTGTGTATGCTTCTGTGTGTGTGTGCATGCGTGAAACAGCACTCCATATATTGCAGTATCTGTGGTGACCCTGTCGTGACAGCTCTTTGTACAGGGGAGTTGTTGCACTCGGCTTAATGCGTGTGCGTGTGTGTGTGTGTGTGTGTGCATGTGTATATCTGTGGGTGTCTTCCGTGGATGTGTGTCTATGTGTCTGTGCCTCTGTGTGTCGGTTTTTGCCTGTGTGTGTGTTTGTGTGCGTGTGTGTGCGTGTGTATCTACCTGTATATTTGTGGGTGTGTGTCTATGTGTTTATGTCTCTGTGTTTGTCTGTCTATGTGTGGGTGCGTGTCTATATGTCTCTGTCTCTGTTGTGTGTGGGTGTGTGTCTATGTCTCTGTGTCTGTCTCCCTGTGTGTGGGTGTGTATCTATGTGTCTATGTCTCTGTGTCTGTCTCTCTATGTGTGGGTGTGTGTCTAAGTGTCTATGACTCTGTGTCTGTCTCTCTGTGTGTGGGTGTATGTCTATGTGTCTATGTCTCTGTGTGTGAGTGTGTGTCTGTCTCTCTGTGTCTGTCTCTGTGTGTGCATGTGTGTGTCTGTCTCTCTGTGTCTGTCTCTGTGTGTGTGTGTGTCTGTCTCTCTGTGTGTGGGTGTGTGTCTATATCTCTATGTGTGTGTCTGTCTCTCTGTGTCTGTCTCTGTGTGTGGGTGTGTGTCTATGTCTGTGTGTGTGTGTGTGTGTGTCTGTCTGTCTGTCTCTCTGTGTGTGGGTGTGTGTCTATGGCCTGGATTTTCCAGCTCCACCTGTAGCCGGGAGTTTCCGTTGCCACCGAACATTAATGGACTTTTGGCTGGTGGGCAGGGCTGAAAAATACTGGCCTATATGTTTACGTCTGTGCGTGTGTGTGTGTATGGGTCAGTGGGTGCTGGCTGTGGGTGTCTGTTTGTGCTTGTGGGTGGAGGTCTGTGTGTGCCAGCCTGAGACCCAGCCCACTGTCCCAGTCTCTGTGAATGACATTGTGGAGCCAAAACTGCTTCACTGTTTCATTGCTGCAGGCTTAATCCATTGACCCCATGAACAGTTTCACAGTCTGGAGAAGATAATAAAAGAGAATCAACTGATCTTGGCATTTGCTGCGCACTCGATCCTGACCAGGGACTTGGTTCCATGTATTTGTTGGTGCCAATTTGAAAAGCATTTCTTATTTACAGGCAGCTCAAACAGTGAACACCTCTTGGAGCTGTGTGTGTGACATCTGTCCAGCGCCAAGAGTCATGAGGACCAAAAGCTGACAACTGCCCTGGAAACGCGAGGAGAGACGTGAGATGTGATTTAAAAAAATCTGAGCGCTGAGAGAACCTTTGTAAAATGAATGAATAAAGTGAGAAAGAGCTGGCAGGTTTGGTTTGTGGGGCACCTGGCATGGGGACAAAGCTACTGGTGCTATTCTGCTGCCCTTACTGCACAACACCAACTCAGGGCTGCCCTGTGACATAGTTGGGTGTTGGTTCATTGGCAATTTAAAAAGAAAACTGTTTCTAAATGGTTGGCCAGACCATCCTCCTCCAACACCTCTCCAGCTGGATGGGACTGTACTTGCCTGGTTCCATTCTTACCTACATAATCATAGCCAGAGAATCACCTCGAACGGCTTTTCTTCCTGCTCCGTTACTTCTGGATCTATCCTTGCCCCTTTTTCTACACGCTGCCCCTCTTCATCATCGTCTGAAAACACAGTGTCAGCTTTCACAAGTACACTGATGACAGCCAACTTTAACCTACCATCAACTGTCTTGACTCCTTCACTGTTGCTAAATTGTTACACTGCTTCTCTGACACCCAGCACTGAATATCCAGAAATTTCCTGCAATTAATCACTGGGAAGACCAAAGCCATTCTCTTCAGTACAAACTCTGTTCCTTAGTTACAGATCCCATTCCTCTTGGCAACTACCTGAGGCTGAACCAGGTGTGGTTTATACTTGAGCCCAAGGCGAGCTCCTGACCACTATTTGAACAACTTCATAATCATTATCTCATTTAGTCCTTTTTCTATCATTATTTCTCTGCAGTGTAATGGGTTAATAGAATAAATATGCTAACAAGACTATGATGTATCTGTGACATGAACAGTCAGACACTCGGTATGGCAGACAGGCTGCACTCAGGGGAGATGTGCCTACCGGTAACCCATCTTGTATATAGTGAAAATAAACTAGTTTTGAGTAATTACCTGAGTCAGGCTACAGTCCCTTGTCACAAGATACATGACCTAGCATGTCCATCAAACACACTCGATCATTTTCTGTTTTTCTGTTTCCATCATTCTCTGTCTCTTTCTGTCACTGTCTCTCAATCCCTGTCTCTCTCTCTCTCTCTTATATATAATTCTTTTAAACTCTCTTCCCCTGTATCACTCTGTCTTTTACTATTGTTGTCTCTCTCTCTCTTGTTGTTTCTATCATTAATTCAGTTTCTCTTTCTCTCTAAGGGGCACGTGAGGAGACAGGCGACTACGCCGGAGTGAGACGGAGATTGAGTGAGTAGTGAATTAGGTTCACATGGTAACTTCTGGTAAGTCCTCTTCAGTTTATAACTATTGATTAAGTATCAAGATCTGACATAGTACTAACCTTCAAGTAAGTTAGGTTAGCTTGCTGGAGTGACAGTTATCTGTCAATCACCTGAAAGCAGTTGGTTCAAGCAATGTTAATTACTGTTTCAGGAAGTTAAATAAGGTAGTGACTCATCACAGGGTCTATAAAAGAGGCAGGCTTTTCAAACCAGTAAGGGTCAGTAAGGGATCTGTGAGGAGACAGTGACTGTGCTGGAGACTCAACAGCCAGTTGTGTAAAACGCTAGTTAGGCCACAGCTGGAGTACCGTGTGCAGTTCTGGCCGCCACACTATAGGAAGGGTGTGATTGCACTGGAGAGGATGCAGAGGAGATTCACCAGGATGTTGCCTGGGCTGGAACGTTTCAGCTATGAAGAGGGCTGGATAGGCTAGGGTTGTTTTCCTTAGGACAGAGAAAGCTGAGGGGGAACCTGATAGAGGTATACAAAATTATGAGGGGCATAGATAGGGTGGATAGGAAGAAACTTTTCCCCTTAGCGGAGGTGTCAATAACCAGGGGGCATAGATTTAAGGTAAAGGGGCAGGAGGTTTAGAGGGGATTTGAGGAAAAGAATTTTCACCCAGAGGGTGGTTGGAATCTGGAACACACTGCCTGAGGGGGTGGTAGAGGCAGGAACCCTCACAACATTTAAGAAGTACTTAGATGAGCACTTGAAACATCATAGCATACAGGGCTACGGGGCAAGTGCTGGAAAATGGGATTAGAATAGATAGGTGCTTGATGGCTGTCATGGACATGATGGGCCTGTTTCTGTGCTGTATAACTCTATGACTCTATGACTTAGTGAGTAGTGAATTAGGTTCATGTGGACATTTGGTGCATGTGGGAAAGAGATGTGGTGTACATAGGAATTGTTCTAAGTGAGTAATTAAATTAAGTAAATAGCATAAGTAACAATGGCAGAACAGGTGTTTTGTTGCAGCTGTGGAATGTGGGTGCTTTTGGAAGCCAAGGTGATCCATGACAAACATGTTTGCAGAAAGTGTAAGCAGCTAGAGGAATTCTGGATCAGGATTATTGACCTGGAAGCTGAACTGCAGACACTGCACAACATAAGGGAGGAGAAGAAATACTTTGTTCCAGAAGATGGTTATGCCTCTTAGAATAGGGTTGGCTGTTTTGGTCAGCAGTGACGGACAGGAGGATGTGACTGTGAGTGAGGCAGGTAAAGGGACCAAGTGGACAGTAGTGGAGGAGCCTCAGACTTTGTAATTGTCAAACAGGTTTGAGATGCTGACAACCTGGTGGATGAAATCGAGGTCTGAAAGGTGGATGAGCTGGCTGGCCATGGCACTGGGGTACAGGAAGCTGTTCAAGTGGAAGGAGCAAACAGGAATGTAGTGGTAGTAGGGATAGTAGTGAGGGGGATTGACACTCTCCTCTGCAGCAAAGAGCAAGAGTCCAGAAGGCTGTGTTGCCTGCCCGGTGCCAGGGTTTGGGACATCTGCTCAGGGCTGGAGAGGAACTTGCAGTGGGAGGGGGAGGATCCAGTCGTCGTGGTCCATGAAGGTACAAACAACATAGGCAGGACAGGGAAAGAGGTTCTACATAGTCAGGATGAGAAGTGAGGTACCAAATTAAGAAGCAGAACCTCGAAGGTAATTACCTGAGCCATATGCAAATTTGCATAGGGCAAATAAGATTAGAGAGGTGAATGCATAGCTCAAAGACTGGTGTGGGAGAAGTGGGTGTAAGTGACTTACAATAGAGTGCCGCAGTTGAGTGCTTCAGGGGGTTAAGAGGAATAAGGAAAAGAGGTGTTTGGCTGCTTTTGCTTAAACTGTTTCAGCCCCCATGAATTGATTCTTGCTCTGCCACAGGAGAAGAAGCTGGCTAATTGGTGAGTATCTGGTAAGTCATTAAGGTTTATTCTATTCCTAAGTCTCAAAATAGTATATTTTAAGCGAGAAGTGAGTGGGAGAGATAAAAGGTGTGGATTGAAAGGCCCAACTTCACAGGCTAATGGCAGAGTGATGTCAGGAACCACAACATGACATGAGTGCATGGGAAGCAGCTGATTGGTGAGTAGGACTGGTGAGTATTTCTAGTCATTAAAGTAAAAGTAAGTTTGTGTTTAGGTCTCTAGTTTTTTTTCTCTCCTTAAAAATAGCTTAAGTATAAGATAGATACTGGTGTAAAGAGCAGGGATACTAGAGTAATTAATAAATAAATTAAATAAAATATGACAGCAATGGCAGGATGGGTGATGTGTTGCTGCTGTAGCATGTGGGAACTGCTGGACACCAAGGTGATCCATCCAGAGTGACACATCTGGAGTAAGTGTTGCAGCTCGAGGAACTTCGGATCTGAGTTGATGAGCTGCAGACATTGCGCCATAATCAGGGAGGGGGAAGTTACCTGGACACTTTGCTCCAGGAGGTGGTCACACCCCTCAGATTAGTTCATTCAAATTTGACCTGTGATCAGGGACAGGAGGGTGTGACTGCAGGTGAAGCTGGTTTGGGGACTCAGGGGGTAGCGTTTGAGGAACCTCAGCCCCTGCATTTGTCCAACAGTTACAAGGTTTTTGTAAGCTGTGTGGACCAGAGCAGGGACGGCAGGGAGGATGAGATAACTGACCACGTGGTACAGGGAGCCATTCAAGTTGGGGGAGGAAATAGGAATGTAGTAGTGGTAGGGGACAGTATAATTAAGGGGATAGGTACTGTTCTCTGCAGCTGTGAGCATGAGTCCCAAAGGCTGTGTTACCTGCCAGGTGCCAGGGTTAAGGACATTTCCTCAGAGCTGGAGAGGAACTTGGACTGGGAGGGGAGGGATCCAGTTGTCGTCGTCCATGTTGGTACCAAAAACATTGATAGGACTAGAAAGAAGGTTCTGCTGAGAGAATTTGAATAGTTAGGAGCTAAATTAAAAAGCAGAACCTCCATGGTAATAATTTTGGGATTGCTACCTGAGCCACGGGCAAACTGGCATAGGGTAAATATAGTCAAGGAGGTAAATGCATGGCTCAGATTGGTGTGGGAGGAATGGGTTTCAGTTCATGGGGCATTGGTATCAGTACTGGGGTAGAAGGGAGCTGTTCTGCTGGGATGGGCTTCACTTGAACTATGCTGGGACCAATGTCCTGGTGAATTGAATAACTAGGGCTGTAGAGAGGGCTTTAAACTAAATAGAGGGGCTGGGGGGGCGGGCGGGGGAGGGTTCTGGAGAGGGGATACATAGGCTTACAAAGGTAAAGGATATGGCAGCACTGCAGAGCAGCTATATTAGGTAATGATACCCAGAGTGTGACAGGAAGGGACAGGGTGTACAAACATAAAAAAAGCAGCAAATAGGGTTAGAGGTGGAAAAAATGGTAAAAAGGCAAAAATTAATGGCTCTTTACTTAGACACACCTAGCATTAGGAACAAAATAAATGAATTAATGGTACAAATAGACGTTAATGGCTATGATCTTATAACCATTATGGAGACGTGGTTACCAGGAGATCAAAGCTGGGAACTAAATATTCAGGGATATGTGACTTTTTGAAAGGACAGGCAGGAAGTAAAGGGTGGTGGGGTAGCTTTGTTAGTACGAGATGTAATAGGTATGGGTGGGGGGAAGAAGACACTGGTGGGAGTAGTCTATAGGCCCCCTAACAGTAGCTATGCTGTAGGACAAAGAATAAATCAGGAGATAATGAGGGCATGTAAAAAGGCAATACATTAATCATGGGTGACTTCAATCTCCATGTAGATTGGGAAAATCAAATTGGCAGAGGTAGCCACGAGCAATAATTCATAGTGTGTATTTGGGACAGTTTCCTAGAACAATATGTTGTGGATTCAACCAGAGATTAGACTATTTTGGATCTGGTAATGTGTAATGAGGCAGTTTTAATAAATGATCAGAGTAAAAGATCTCCTAGGAAACAGTAACCATAACATGGTAGAATTTAGCACTCAGCTTGAGAGAGAAACTTGGGTTGGAAACAACTGCCCTAAACTTAAATAAGGGTAATTACAAAGGAATGAGGGCAGAGTTGGCTGGAGTGGGCTGGGAAAGGAGTTTAGCAGAAAAGACAGTTGATGAACAATGGCAGGTGTTTAAGAAAATAGTTCATGACTCACAACAAAGATATATCCCAGTGAGGAAGGATATAAACCAACCATGGTTAAACAAAGGAGTTAGGGATAGTGTCAAATTGAAAGAAAAAAACGTACAATGTGGCAAAGATTAATGGTAAGCCAGAGGATTGGGAAAGTTTTAAAAACCAGCAAAAGATGGCCAAAAAAATAATAATAGAGGGAGAAAATAAACTGAGGGTAAACTAGCAAGAAATATAAAAATGGACAGTAAGAGCTTCATTAAATATTTGAAAAGGAAGAGAGAGGCCAAAGTGAACATAGGCCCCTTAGAGAATGAGGCTGGGGAAATAGTAGGGAACCAGGAAATGGCAGAGGAATTGCATCAGTCTTCACAGTAGAAGACACTAATAGCATTCCAAAAATACTAAATAATCGAGAGGCAAAAGTGGTAGGAGGAAATAAATACAATAACTATCATTAGAAAAAAAGTACAAGGCAAACTAATGGGGCTAAAGGCAGATAAGTCCCCTGGGCCTGATGAGTTGCATCCTAGGATATTAAAGGCAGTAGCTACAGAGATAGTGGATGCACTTAGTAATTTTCCCAGAGCCCTTAGATTCTGGAAAAGTCCCAGAGGATTGGAAAACTGCCAATGTAACACCCTTATTCAAAAAGGGAGGGTGGCAAAAAACAGGTAGCAAGAGTTTCTACAGGTATTTAAAACGGAAAAGAGTGTTGGTCTTTCGGAGAGTGACAATGGGGGGATTAATAGTAGATAATAAGGAAATGGCGGAAGAAATGAACAAATATTTTGCTTCTGTGCTCACTATAGAGGATACAAAAAACATTCCAGTGTTAGCTGTAAATCGAGAGTTGGAGGGGAGAGAAACTTTGTGAAATTAAAATCACTAAGGAAGCAACACTAAGCAAACTGATGGAGCTTTGGGCTGACAAGTCTCTGGGTCCTGATGGACTTCATCCTAGAGTCTTAAAAGAGGTGGCCAATGAGGCTGTAGATGCATTGGTGTTAATTTTCCAAAATTTGTTAGATTTATGCAAGGTTCCATTGACTGAAAAGTAGCAAATATAACCCCTCTATCCAAGAAGGGAAGGAGGCAGAAAATAGGCAACGAAAGGCCAGTTAGCTTGATGTCTGTCATGGGGAAGGTGTTAGAATCAAATATTAAGGAGGTTATAGCTAGGCACTTAGAAAAACTCAAGGTAATTGGGAAGTGTCAGCATGGGTTTGTGAAAGGGAAATCAAGCTTAACCAATTTATTGGAGTTCTTTGAAGGAGTAACATGTGCTGTGGATGTACTGTACTTGGATTTCCAGAAGGCATTTTGATAAGGTGCCACATCAAAGGTTATTGTGGAAAATAAAAGCTCATGGTGTAGGGGTAACATATTAGCATGGATAGAAGATTGGCTGGCAGAAAACAGTGTGCATAAGTGAGTTTTTTTTTTAATTGGCAGGATGTGATGAGTGGAATCTCACAGGGGTCTATGCTGGGGATTCAACCCTTTACAATTTATATCAGAGTATTGCTGAAAGATAGTTTTCCGTCTTGCACTCATCAGGACAGTCGCAAGGATACCAACGTCAGGGAAAGCAGCGACTTTATATTGTATGAAAGAGAGTGCTGATTGGTTGGCAAGTGGACTCTGATTGGTAGAGGTGTTGCCATGGAGAATGCACCAGTTAATGGTGACTGACAGTTCACTGCCAAGCATTGTTTGAAATTTTAAACCAGGCAGCTTGACTCTGATTGGCTTGACCAGTCAGTCAAATTGTTGATTCCCTTGACATTGGTATTCTTGCAATTGACCTGATGAATGCAAGATGAAAAGCTTTGATAAAATGTCTTTATTCAGCAATACTCAAGTTCTGTACCACCAAGTGACCATTTATCTAATTAACTTAGATGAGGGGAACGAAGGAATGGTAGATAAATTTGCAGATGACACAAAGGTGTGAAGATCGTGTGAAGAGGACATGAGGTTACAGACAGGCATAGATAGGTTGAGTGAGTGGGCAAAAATCTCAGATGGACCATAAAACCATAAGACGTAGGAGCAGAAGTAGGCCATTCAGCCCATCGTGTCTGCTCTGCCATTCAATGAGATCATGGCTGATCTGATAATCCTCAACCCCACCTTCCTGCCTTTTGCCCATAACCCTTGATTCCCTTATCCCAGCCTTGAGTATACTTAACGGCTCAGCCTCTACAGCCCTCTGCGGTAAAGAATTCCACAGATTGACTATCCTCTGAGAAGAAATTCCTCATCTCTGTTTTAAATGGGTGACCCCCTAATCTGAGATTATGCCCTCTGGTCCTAGACTCTCCCACAAGGAGAAACAACCTCTCAGCATCTACCCTGTCAAGCTCCCTCAGAATCTTGTGTCAATAAGGTCGCCTCTCATTCTTCTAAGCTCCAATGAGTACAGACCCAACCTACTCAACTTCCCCTCATAAGAAAATCCCTCCATACCTGGGATCAACCTAGTGAACCTTCTCTGGACTGCCTCCAATGCCAGTATATCTTTCCTTAGATAAGGGGACCAAAACTGTTCAGTATTCTAGGTGTGGTCTTACTTGTGCCTTGTATAGTTTTAGCAAGACTTCCCTATTTTTATATTCCATTCCCTTTGAAATAAAAGCCAACATTCCCATTTGCCTTACCTATTGCCTGCTGAACTTGTATGCTAGCTTTTTGGGATTCATGCACGACCCCCAAATCCCTCTGTTAATGATACCAGCCCACTGACCTGCTTGACCACAATCCACCTGGAACTGCAGGGCGACACTCCCTTCTCTCAAGTTACTTTTCTTTCCCCCAAGAGAAACTATCACCTAATTCTAACTTCCTGATGTATTTAAGCTTCTCTTGCTCTTCTTGGGCCTTGGTTTTTACTTTGGTTTCACAAAATTACTCCCTCTGTTTTAGCTTTTGATTTTATTTTTAATTATCAGCGTTCACAAAAAATCTTCCAGGACAGATCATAAAATTAGGGGCATCGCAGAAGACCCACTGACTGGAATTGAGATTGGGGGGCTGAGGAGCAGGCAAGTTCAATAACTACTATCAAGGACCATCGATAGGGAATGGAGAAAAATAAACCAATGAGAGCAAGGCGATCTATATATTTACTCTCTGAAATTATTAACTCGTCTACAAATGAAACATCCTTAATACGCCAATATTGAGACAATGAATTAGGAGAGAGATACTGATACCATTTGTTGAAGCTGAAAATTCGGCAGCTGCCAGCTCTAGTATCTCACTAAAATTTCGTCCACTTGGCCCAACAGCAAGAAATTAGAGCTATGGAGGTTTCAACTTTCTCCCTCATGTGTCTATCAAGCTTCCCTTTAAATGTATCTTTGCTATTCACCTCCACTACTTCTACATTCTCACCACTCTCTGGGTAAAGAAGTTTCTCCTGAATTCCCTATTGGATTTATTATTGTCTATTTCATATTTATGGCTTGTTGTTTTGGGCTCCCCACAGGTGGAAACCTATTTTTCTATATCTATCCTATAAAATATCTTCATAATTTTAAAGACAACCTATCACGTCACCCCTCAGCCTTCACATTGCTAGAAAAAGAAGCCCCAGTCTGTTCAATCTTTCCTGATAATTATAACCTCTTAGATAATGTGCTCCACTAGTGAGCTGTTCTAAAAGGTTCATTAATAAGTGATTGGAAGAACAGAATCATGTAATTACCTGGATTGCTATTCATCCCTCCCACTGTTTCCAACGCTGGTTAACAGGTGGCTTGGAGCTGCTCAGAATAAGTCCCGGTGTTCTGTTGTTCATTAAAACAACTGCTGAAACCCCAGCACAGAGTCACTGCACTGGTGCCTCACTAAGAGGCCAACACAGCCACTGGGAGTCAGCGATTCCAGCCATGTCCTACCCTTGAAGGACAGATGGATCTATCCCTGACAGTTCTCCGTCAGCATCCACAACTCTTCAATAAAGAATGAAAGACCTGCAATTATATATCACCTTTCACATCCTCAGGCCATCCCAAAATGTTTCACAGCCAGTGAAGTATTTTTTTGAAATGTAGTCACCGTTATGATATAGGAAGTGTGACAGCCAATTTGTGCACAGCAAGAACCCACGAACAGCAACCTGATAATGACCAGATCATGTGTTTTAAAGATGTAGGTTGAAGGATAAATATTGACCAGGATGCTGGGGAGAATTCCCCCTCATGCTCTTCTTTGAAATAGTGCCATGGGATATTTTACATCCACCGGAGAGGGCAGGTGGAGCCTCGGTTTAACAATTCATGCCAAAGATGGCTCCTCCGAAAGTGCGGCACTCCCTCAGGACTGAAGTGGAGCATCAGCCTGGATTTTTGTGCTCAAGAGCGGAGTTTTATGGCAGTGGGATTTTACATTCCTGCTGTTGTTAAAGGAGTTCAGGATGGCTTGCCACATTTTACGGCCTGGTCCCCGGCCATGACAGGGACTTAAAATTCCTACTCGAGTCTCTGGAGTGCGACTTAAAATTTTTCATAGGAAGGCAGGGGAGTTCTCCCTGGTTTCCAGATTCAGTTTTTATCCATCAACCCACATCGCTGAAAAAAACAGGTGATCTGGTCATTATCACATTGCTGTTTGTGGGAGCTTGCTGTGCGCAAATTGGCAGCCGCCAATTCACGTTTCCACAGTGGCTACTGTTATGATTCTCGACCAGACCCCCAAGTATTTTGGTAAGATTTGCTGAGGTACCTATAATGTTTTGTTTAAAGTAGACAAAGTCTGAGATTCAGGGCTCTTGCTAAGAGAATGAAGCCACAAGATTCTAAGGGTTTTGAACAAACAGCAATAAACTTTACTATACAAGGTCAGAAAGATAAAAACAATTTACAATACCTATCTTATACTCTAACATTCGTGTTTAATATGAGGTAAATGTGAATTAACAGGCAAACTGCGGTCGAACACACAATTCTGCACGATAAATGTCAAATGTGACCGAAACAGATTCCACAGATTTCTCAACGACCCACCCAGATGTCAGAAACACTGAGTCAACCCATCTCACTGATGAGGGATTGCAATCTTCACCTTCGAAGATCTAGCCTTGTAATTCCCTTCAAAAGTCGCTTCATCAGCCCACTTTGCAGGGTTTCAATCTTGTCTCCCAAGATTCCAATCCCTGGATTCCCGCGTATACACTAAATTACAGGCACACCTTCAGATCTTTGGCTGCTCCGAGCAGAACGCTACTGCTCCAAAGAGGTACCTTTGCCCTAAAAGCCTGCAGCATTGAGTCACCAACCTTTGGCTGCCTTCTTGGATCTTCAGGCCTCTTCTCTTAAAGTCTTCTCCCTGCAGCCCTTTTCCTATTTGGAGTCTGTTTCTCTGCTCCTCTCCTTTCAATAGTGGCAGCAGTGTGTACCATCTACAAGATGCACTGCAGGAATTCACCAATGCTTCTTAGACAGCATCTTCCAAACCCACGACCGCTACCATCTAGAAGGACAAGGGCAGCAGATAGATGGGAACACCACCGCCTGGAAGTTCCGCTCCAGGCCA
Organism: Cetorhinus maximus; assembly: GCF_964194155.1. Classification (NCBI taxonomy): domain Eukaryota; kingdom Metazoa; phylum Chordata; class Chondrichthyes; order Lamniformes; family Cetorhinidae; genus Cetorhinus; species Cetorhinus maximus. The sequence continues at coordinate 13,096,766 of NC_135886.1, forward strand.
CTCACCATCCTGACTTGGAAATATGTCATTGGATCAAGATCCTGGGACTCCCTCCCTAACAGCACTGTGGGTGTACCTACACCACATGGACTGCAGTGGTTCAAGAAGGCAGCTCACCACTACCTTCTGAAGGGCAACTAGGGATGGGCAATAAAAGCTGGCCCAGCCAGCAAAATCCACATCCCATGAATGAATAAAAAAAAACTGAACTGGGACCTCTTCTAGTCCCTGTCCCTATCTGGGATTCTTTTTTTGGGACTTCTCCCTGTCCCCTCTCCCCTTTGGGAGCTCTCCCTGTCCCCTGCCTGGGACACTAGGAACATAGGACTTAGGAGCAAGAGTGGGCCATTCAACTCTTTGAGCCTGCTCCGCAATTCAATAAGGCCATGGCTAGTCTTTCATGGCGCTCCGCTCCTGGTCACCTGACCAAGGTTTTTGTGCTAGATCTGCCCTGGGTCCAATGAACTTAAATATGCAGATCTGCCAAATTGCACATGTGCAGCTTGCTGCCGATCTGCACGTGTGCAGGAAGTCCAAGGTTTGTCAGGACTTGGAGTTCCTAACCTCCACGCTCAACATTAATGCAAGTTTGGGTTTCATAACAATACACATCAAAAAGTACTTCACTGGCTGTAAAGCGCATTGGGATGTCCTGTGATTGTGAAAGGTGCTATATAAATGCAAGTTCTTTTTTTCCCTCTTACACAAAGTGACTAACATTGGTTGACAACATTTTGGTAGAGAGACAGGGGGGTCAGATGGGCTTCTTTGCACCAACGCCTGGTACCTCAGTATGGGAAAAGAGTCTCTGGTGCTAAGCAGCCCAGATTCATTGGTGGGCATGTTCTATTTTTGCTGACTGAGCAGACAGAGTGGGCAAGAGATGGAGAGAGAATTCTCTTTTCTGCTTCAGTTCCCTGCCAACTGCTGGTCTCTTCCTGCCTGACTGGTTTCACAAATTCGAATGTTTGCTTCAACACTTTTACTCAAGTTGCACCAAAAAGCACATCCATTTTTATAAATAGACCAAATAAATCACTTAGTACAAAGGGAAGCAGTTTTTCTCCATTATCCTGCTGATTTTGTGAACTTAATAGGGTATTTACATATTGAATTAGGAAGATTAATAATTAATTTTTTGAGTGGGATAATGGAATTCTATTTATATAGCAACAATTAGTGCAGCACTGTCAGCTGAACTGTTGAAGTGCGGTAATATTTCATAATATTTCCGCTAATTCTTCAAAAAGTTGGCACAGAGAAATCCATGGCAATGTGCTATTGGCTTCAATGGAAAACTCACCACAGGTTTCTGACCATCTCACCCTCAGTATCAGCCAATCACAGTCCACCCCCTCAACACCAACAAATCACACAGTCCAACCCCCTCAGTATTAGCCAAACACACAGTTCCCCACCCCACCCCTCAGTATCAACAAATCACACAGTTCAGCCCCTCAGTTCCAACCAATCACACAGTTCACTCCCCCAATGGCCAATTACACAGTGCATCATGCTCAGTACTAACCACACAGTGCACCCCTCAATACCAACCAATCACAAAGTTCATACCCTCAGTGCCAACCAATGACACAGTCCAACCCCACAGTATTAGCCAATCACATAATCCATCCCCCTCTGTATCAACCAATCATGCAATCCACTCCCTTAGTACCAGCCAATCACACAGTACATCACTATTACAAAAGTGAACTACTGGAAGCCTGAACTAAAAACAGAAAATGCTGAAAATGCAGTTGAGGCAAATTTTTGATAGATTTTAGACAGGTTCTTGATGGACAAGGGAGTCAAGTATATAGGGGTTTGGGGCAGATGGCAAAGTGGATTTGAGACAACAACTAGATCAGCCATGATCTTATTGAATGGTGGAGCAGGCTCGAAGGGCTGAATGGTCCACTCCTGCTCCTGTGTTCCTATTCGTTAACATTTCAGGTCAATGGCTTGTTGTCAGAACTGGAAAACATTAGAGAGATTTTTTTATTCATTCATGGGATGTGGGTGTCACTGGCTAGGCCAGCATTTATTGCCCATCTCTAATTGAGAAGGTGGTGGTGAGCTGCCTTCTTGAACCGCTACAGTCCTTGTGGTGTAGGTACACCCACAGTGCTGTTAGGGAGGGAGTTCCAGGATTTTGACCCAGTGACAGTGAAGGAATGGTGATATATTTCCAAGTCAGGATGGTGAGTGGCTTGGTTGCCAATGTCATTTCTGATGCCTAGGTCAATGCCAGGTGGTGCACCCAATTCCATTCCTTTTAGGCAGATTGATACAACTGAGTGGCTCACTAGACCATTTCAGAGGGCATTTAAGAGTCAACCACATTACTGCGGATCTGGGCTCACATGTGGGCCAGACCAGGTGAAGATGGCAGATTTCCTTCTTAAAGGACAGTTGTGAACCAGATGGGTTTTTATCACAATCATGGTCATCATTAGACTTTTAAGTCCAGATGTTTATTGAATTTAAATTTCACTATCTGCATGGTGGGATTTGAACCCAGGACCCCAGAGCAATCCCCTGCGTCTCTAGATTACTAGTCCAGCGACAATACCACTACACCCCCAGTTTTAAGCAAGTACAGAGGCAGGGAAGGTGGGAGTGGTGGGAGGAAAGGACAAAAGGGAAGGTCTGTAATCGGGTGGAAGGCTGGAGAGATGAAATAACAAAAGGGACAATGTTGCAAAGAAAAGGGGATAGTAAAAGAAAGAAAAGATGGGTCTAATGGAGGTGTAAATGGCAACAGTTGGCTCATCACCGAGAACTGCCATCTGGAAACAAAAAAGGGGACAAAGGTTATGATCTGAAATTGTTGAGCTCAGTGTTGAGTCCAGAAGGTTGTAAAGTGCTTAATCAAATGATGAATTGCTGTTCCTAGAGCTTATGTTATATCCATTTATATAGCACCTTTCACAACCAGTAGATATAGCAAAGTGCTTTAGAGCCAATCAAGCATGTTTGAAGCGTGGTCACTCTTGTAATGTAGGAAACGCATTAATCAATTTGTGCACAGCCAGCTCCCACACACAGCTATTTGATAATGACCAGATCATCTGTTTTAGTGATGTTGATTAGGGATAAATTTTGGATAAATATTAGTGCTGGAGGGCAAGGACAGAGAGGTTAGGGTGGGGGTGGGTTGGGGGATTAAAATAACATAGTACATCACCCTCAGTACCAGCCAATCATAGTGCATCACCTTTAATTCCAATCGAGTGCCTGTGGCTGAAAAGTTTACTGGCACCAACTAGTCGTAACACAAGAGAGCATTCAGTCTGGGACTGAGTGAGACATTAAAGGGCCGGACAGTACCTCACTGCATAGCAACATCTTCTTGAATACAAACCGGGATTTTATATGTGCACATTGGGTCTGCTGCAGTCCCACACTTGTGTAAAGTTCGGTGCGATGATGTCAGGTTGTGAACCCAACATCAATACACCGCTTTCCCATCATATAGCACTGGGATTTTGGTGCCCGCCTGTCATTTTTTAAAACTTCATTAATGGGCATTTGAGCTTGTTAACAAGCTAATTAACCAGAATATTAAGCTGCCAAAGCCATAAGGGGTTGTTGGGGAAGGCGGGTGAGAGCGGGGAGACTGCTTTTTCGCCACTTTGTGTCTCACCCCACCCAGGCCTCTCCATCTTTCCCTATGGAGCCCAAGCCCCCCCTGCCCAAAAATCCAGGACTCATTTCATTCCGGGATTCATGCTGTTTGCTTCATGGAGATGCTTGCGCTCCCAGCAGCGCCCAGTACAGATTGCCCAGCAGCTCTTGAGGGCGGACTTGCTTTCCCTGAGGTGCAAAAGTCCCTCACTGAGCTTGGTAAGGTCACTCGCAGAGTACTATCGCTGCGGGGCAGCGTTTGGGAGTGAGCAATCCAAACGTCATCCCACCCCCCCAATAAAATTCACCCCATAAAGTTTATAAATCAAATGGTACATTTTTATAAAAGGGCTGCTGATCTTCGACCTCAACTCCACTTTCCTGCCCAATCCCCATATTCCTTAATTCCCTTTAGAGTCCAGAATCTATCAATCTTTGTCTTGAATATACTCATAGACTGAGCTTCCAAAGCTCTCTGGGTGGCCGTGTTGGCTGTGGCTCAGTTGGCAGTACTCTCATGCCCAAGTCAGAATGTCACGGATGCAAGTCCCACTCCAGGCCGCCACAAAGATCGCAGAAGAGCGACTAAGTGAACTCTTGTTAGTCAGTGACTGTGGCTTCATAGTAGACAACCTGGAGGACATCCAGCTGTTGGTGAACGTTTTTCCTAAGCTTCAGGACGCTTCTGCCTTATAATAAATCTGAAAAAGTCAGAGATTTTGTACTAACCTTCCCCTGGCCGCAAACTCCAAGACCCCACAGTCTCAATCACCCTAACAATACCCCCCTCAACTCAGCTCACATGTTCTGCTATCTTGGGAGTACCCTCTCCAACAACACCCCCTTGGACGATGGAATCGCCCATCACCTGGCAGAAGCAAGCCCAGCATTTGTCGGGCTCACCCCGAGGCTTCCTAGAACAGAGAAGGTTAATGGGAGATTTAATAGAGCTGTTCAAAATTATGAAGGCTTTTGATAGAGTAGATAGGGGGAAATAGTTTCCATTGTTAGGGAAGTTGGTATAGAAGACATCTACACTAAGTTTATCGTAGGTGTCAGTAGGTTTAGTACACATAGGCTGTAGGGCACTGAAACAGGCCATTCAGCCCAACCAGCGCATGCCAGTAGATGTTAATGGGTTTCCTAAATTGGTAACTGCTCAGAAATTGATTTGGTGGCATTTCTATGGAAAAGGCCAGCGTATACCTTTCATCACAATCTGCCCACATCTGCAGTGTCCTCTCACCCATTCACTGTTAATAGTGTTTGCTGAGTGTTCAGTAAGAGTCAGCCCTGCCGAATGCAACGAAGAGATTTGTAGAATGTAGCCAAGAGCTGATGCTCCGGATGAATTTGGACTGTCACTCTTTTACTGACTCGAGAGCGGATTTATGACTCTACTAAATTCTGCCTTCTGCAAAGCAGGGCATGTAATAGCCAAACAAAGCCAGACTAAATTAAAGATCTCCTTAGGGGGCTTTAATACTTTGAAGAAATTGGCTGACTAGAAAAGGGACAGTCTGTAAGGAGCTCAGCAACTCACAATCCAAATTCAGTTCTTTTTCACATTCACTGTATTTCATAGAATCAGAGAACGACACAGTGCAGAAGGAGGCCATTCAGCCCACTGTGCCTGTACTGACTCTTTGGTAGAGCTATTCAATTAGTTCCACTCTCTCTGCCTTTTCCCCATAGCTGTGTAATATTTTTTCCTTCGAATATTTATTCGATTCCTATTTGAAGGTTATTATTGAATCTGCTTCCACCGCCCTTCCAGGCAGCCCATTCCAGATTAGAACAGCTCGCTGTGTTAATAAAGGTTTCCTGATCTCACCTCTAATTCTTTTGCCAATTATCTTAAATCTGTGCCCTCTGGCTTTATAATTGGACACATTGCTGTAGCTCATTCATAGCTCGTTCTTGACATCGATACATTAAACGCTGTTGTTCATGAATAAAACTGGAAAGTGACAGGGCTTAGTTGAGTTTCCAACCCTTCGGGATTGTCCTGGAGTCTCCAGGAATTAATGATTAATTTCCTGGACGCTGCTGTCAACACTAACACCAACAACAAATTTCATAGGTACCGATAAAAAAAATCTGTATTTTTCATTTGCTTTAATTGTGAACGATTGTCTATTGATTATTAAAATATTAGAGATTAGGGGAAAACCAAAGATTGTTTGACCAGGCAGAGTGATTTGAGGTGTGAGGACAAGTGTTGAAACCTCCTGGAATATAGTCAACCAGTGTTGGCAACCCTGGCCAATTTCATAAGTCTTCAACACTTCCTTTCCAATTTTCCAGTTCTATCGAATCTGTTGCAGTTGCTTTAAGCTCGCTAACTCCTCAAGGATGAACTCTTTGGGATTCGACTTTTCCAGGCAAAGTTGTGGAGGGATTTTGGTGGAGTTACAGGGGTGTTAGCGAGGAGGCTTGAACATTTTTAATGGGAAGCTGGGAATTTTTTTTCACTTATTGACCTGGGTTTTTTTTCCTCTGTTTTTTTATTTGCCTTGTCCAGGGAGTTACTGAGGCTGTGTGTTGGGAGAGGGGTTGGGTTGGGTGAGGTAGGGAGAGAGAGAGATGGATGGTGTTTAGCCATTATTCCCCTGCCAACATTATGTGGAGTAGGTTTGGTGGACCACTGGGCCTTTGCCAGCCATGTCAATTTTATGTGTGCGTACAAAAAGCTTTCTCTCGACAGCTTATGTAATGATAGAGTAATAGTGATTGCTGTAGAGGAGGCCATTCAGCTCATTGTGCTTGTGCCAGCTCTTCGACCATTTTTCATTGTTCATTCACGGGATGTGGGCATCACTGGCTAGGCCAGCATTTATTGCCCATCTCTAATTGCCCTTGTTCAGAGAGTCAACCACATTGCTGTGGGTCTGGAGTCACATGTAGGTCAGACCAGGTAAGGACGGCAGATTTCCTTCCCTAAAGGACATCAGTGAACCAGATGGGTTTTTACAACAATCGACAATGGCTTCATGGTCATCATTAAACTTTTCATTCCAGATTTTTAAAAAATTTAATTCAAATTCCACCATTTGCTGTGGTGGGATTCAAACCCAGATCATTATCCTGGGTCTCTGGATTACAAGTCCAACGACAACACCACTACACCATCACCTCCCCAGTTACATTGGTCAAGCTTTTCCTTTGTAATGTGCACCTGAAGCTGTGCAGGATCGCGGTGGAGAATGATGGATAATGAGTGGTTAGGCCCCACTAGGAATTCCCTCCCTCACCCCTACTAGACCAGACACCAGCTGCTTCTTCAGTTTCTGCCTTATGCACATAGAAGCAGGATGGGGGAGGGGGGGGAAAGGACTGAGCCCCCAAACTGATTTCCCTCCAATCCATCTGGGTTGCCATGGGGATGCTGGCAATAGGTTCTGGGATAAAGAAAGCACCTTTTATAAAGTACTTATGCAACTTCAGGACTTCCCGAGTGCTTTATAGCCTATGAAGTACTTTTGAAGTGTAGCCATTGTTGTCAAGCAGGAAATTCAGCAACCAATTTATGCACAGCAAGCTCCCACAAACAGCAATGTGAGAATGAACAGATAATGTTTTTTAGTGTTGTGGTTTGAGCACTAACTATTGGCTAGGATATCAGGGCGAACTTTAGTTTTTCTCTGAAGACTAATGGAAGTGGGATATTTTACACCCACCCACCCCCTCACATTAAAGAGCAGACAGGGCCTCAGTTTAATATGTCATCTAAAATCTGCATTTCAGACAGTACAGCACCCTCTCAGTACTGCACCATGAGTTCCAACCTAGGTTGTGTGCTTCAGTCTGTCGAGCTGGACCTGAACCCAATACCAGGTGACTCTTCATGCCAGTTTTCCACTGGGCAAATTAGATTAATATCACGACCCTTTTGTGTTTGATGACTTTCAGTTCCAAACAAGGTCCCAGTAATGCACTCGTTATTACCGGCATGGAGGGTCTGAATGGGAAAATAAGAAAAAGTTAAACTTTCAGCCAAACCAGCAGATTGGAAAATTGCATCTGTTGCAAAAGGTACCTGGACTTTTACACCATTGTTAAAGCTTTGCTCTGGGTCGAAGATGGATGGACACAGCGAGAAGCTGCTGTCTCCAAGACTCGGTGATGCCAACAGTCAGTGAGTCCTGAGCCGTAGCACTGTTGCTACCAGCAGGTATATGCTTCACCTTTTCATTGCCGTGTGAGACATCCTGAGATGAAGCTGCATTGAGGCAAGCCTCTGCATCTTATTGTGACATTACAGTAATGGGCCCCGAGTAATGATGCAAACTCACAGATTTGTTAGAAGCTTCATAAGCTGAATCCATCCATCCCTCCACTCCCCCACAAATCAATCAATATTCACCGGTAAACCTCAGCAAAAAATCTTCGGGAAGACAGAGGAATGCATCTCTGAGATGCTGAGAAAATGTTTCCCCTTGAGGGGAACCTAGACTAGATCGTTAGTCTTTGGAATTCTCTATCTTAATAGTGGAGGCTGGACCGTTGGATATATTCAGGGCTAAGTTAGATTTTTGATTGGCAAGAGAGTCAATGGTTATGCGGGGGACGGGCAGGAAAGTGGAGTTAAGGCCACAGTCAAATCAGCCATGATGAATGGTGGACTAGACTCAATGGCCTACTCCTGCTCCTATTTCTTCTGTTCTTGTCTGATACGTTCATGTGAATCAGCACTGCATAGGCAATGCAGACCCCAACCAGATCAAAACCCTGGAACTTGCAACCTCACAGCTCTGTGGGTGCATCCTCACCACACGGACTGCAGCAATTCAAGGTGCCACCTTCTCAAGGGGCAATTAGTGATGGGTAACAAATGCCATTAACCTGAGAACAAGTACATAAACAAATAAATAAATAAATGAGGTTGCTGCTGGGGCCTGTCACACCTCCAGAGACAGTTTACCCATTTGAGGACAGAAATATCAGGTCACCTACCTCTTCATTGGCAGCAGGTTCAAAGTAGGTGTGTCCCGGGATGCGTGTGTGAGGGTCAGGCTGGAGCAGTAACGTATGGGGGTGATCGCGAGTGCTGTGGAGTCGGGATAGCACAGCTCTCCCCGGCTTCATTGTAATACTCACTGATTGATTTCAAGAAAATTTAACATTTGTTTGGTGTCCACAGTGAAGGGTGCTGAGTGGGGGTCGGGGGTGAGGTAGTTGGGGTTGTAGGTGGGTGGTTGAGATGCTGAAGAATCCCCAGGCCTGGCAACTACTCCACCGATTGTCAATCAGTTTGGATGAGGAGATCTAAAAGATGAATTAGATTCCTCCTTTACTTATGTCTGGGGCCAGTTTTGGCCTTTCAATCCGGCTAGGCCTTTAGTTTCCTGATGAATAAATTGAGTCGAAGGACAATCCGATTTAATTGCTGCTTGCTGAGAGAAGTTAGTGGATTGTGAAGTACTTTTATTCACACTGCAAGTTGTTTTGATCTGAAACTGTGCTGACTGAAAGGGCAGTTGATGCAAATTCAATAGTAACTTTCAAAACTGGATAAAGGAAAATCGCTTACAGGGCTATGGGCAAAGAGCGGCGGAGTGTGGGACTAATTGGCTAACTCTACCAAGGATCCAGCACAGATACAAAGGGCTGAATGGCCTCTTTCTGTGCTCTATCATTTTATGATTTTACTTGCGTATTTCAGGCTGTAGCTCAGCATGAAATGATTGTTTTCCTCAAATTTATTTTGCATCTATAACAATATACAGACCAAACATTAATCCTGGCCTATGTATCTCTCAATACTACAGGGGTTTGTCCATTAACCAAGTTAGGCACCGGGACATTAAGTTCCACACATGCTGATTCAGTGGAATGCTTTTCATGGGTTCAGGACATCCACTGCACATACTATCCGTGGGTTGGTGGCCCATTACCATGGCAACACTCAAACACAATGATTTCACTCTAATTTAGAACAGCCCAGGCCTTTTAGGAACCTTTCAGTTTCTCGTTTCAGATACAGTGAAAAGCAGCTGAAATCAAATAAATCGTAACTGTGTCCTAGGTGACTCGATGGGTAAATGCATCACATGCCTTTCTCTCGGATTCTCGCTTCTTTCTGTTCCTCAGTTTGCCTCAGTGGCTCTCTGCTCCCTCACTATCTCTCCGCCCTCTTAGTTTCTCTTTCATCTTTCAAGTCCTCTGCTGCTGTGTTTTCCACGGCTGGTTTATGAGGCTATTTGCTTTCCTGCATAAGGTGACGGTTGCAATCTGGGGGAGAAGATGGGGCTGAGGGTGGGAGGGAGGTGATTAGGTTGGAGGGAGAGCAGGGAAGAGAGACGGAAGAGAGGGTGGGGAGAGAGGGAGAGAGAGGGTAGAGGGAGAGGCAGTGTAAAAGGCAGGGAGAGGACGCAGAGAGAAGGTAAGGGGGGAGACACGGTGGATGAGGGGATGTTGTGGGGTAGAGGGACAGGGGGGATTGATCTGTTAATCTATTTTTTAATAATAATAATGGAACTTCAAAGGCAGTTCTAACTGTCTATCCTCTGAAATCGATGTATCGGTTAAAAACTTGTCCATTTTGTTTCTTGTTTACAGAAGGATTGGTGAGATTAAGTAATATTTCACAGTGCAATTTTCTCAGTATTTCTGTCACATGCAAAGGTCATCCTTCGTTCTATAGTCCAATTAAATTCGGTTTATGACATTTCCATTCCCGTTAAAGTGTAGCTATTTGCTGGAGTACTGCAGGCTCTGATTGGACGTCACTAGAGTGGAGCTCCAATGGAAGTGAGTTCTAACGGTGACAGCTGCCAATTAAATGCTGGCATTTGCTGCCTACACGTCTCGGAATCATCAAAAAACCCATCAGGCAGTGATCTCTGGAATAAAACGACATCATTGTTTCCTTTTCTATCTTTGCATGCTGGTTTTCTTTCTCATCAATCAATGTGAGAACCTAAGAGGAGTAGATGTCCCACAGTCTTCACATTGACTCATGCGTTTGTCAATCATTTACTACTTCACATTGTTAGATGCCATGAAATTCTACCTGTACAATGTTGGGTTAAGTGCTGTCAACGAAAGTCCTAGTGTACAGAGCAATTGTCGTCACCATGTTCCTGTACTGCAGTGAGACCCGGACTGTGTATCAGCGACACATATAAGAGTGCTGGAGAAATTCCATCAGCAATGCTTCTCTTGCATCCTCCGGATTCAACGGGAGGATTGTTGAACAGCCACGCTAGTATCCTTGAAACCAGCTTCACAAGCATTCAGCCAAAGCTTCTGCAAAATCAAACTCGATGGACTGGACACTGTCTAGATGGCCAAAAACCATCTCAGCCGCCAGGTCCTGTTCTCTCAGCTCTCAAATGGCCAAGGGAGGATAAGGAAAACACCCCAAGGACATTCCGAAGTTCTCCTTGAAACACGGCAGCATTGACATCAATAACTGGGAGGTGTTTGCTACCAATCGTTCAGAAAGGTGACAACTTGTCTATCAACCTGCATCACACTTCGATTCCATATGATGAGGCAGAGCAGCAGCAGAGAAGGAAAGAAAAGAAAGCAAATCCTGCATTCCAGATCCCACTACCTCATGGGACATCCTGTCCTATTTAAAGGGTCGCAAATTAGTCTGTTCAGCCACATGAAGACCCATAGCAGAAACTAGCGATCCTAAGTAGACATCCTTGAGTCAAGAGACAGCTGACGATAGCGCAGTATAGAACATCCCAAGGCATTTCACAGGAACATTGTCAAACAAAGTTTTTACATGAAGTCACATAAGGATTACGTTCTGTCAGGAGGCTAAGACCTCACACTCTATATTTTTATTTTATATCTAGACAAAGACTTTTAAATTGGCTGAAGCTATGTCTGTCTGTGACCCTGAACAAAAGAAGCTATCAGAGGCTGTATTGAAGAAGCTTACACCTCATTATCTCTGAAGAGACCCTAATGACTCCCCATGGGCTGCAGAGACCAAATTCAAAGGGAACTATACAAAGGCCATCTACATTTCATATGCCAGGCCTGTCCAACCGGTGCCAATCCATCTATTAGAACAAAGGCCTCTGCAACCTCCCTTTAAGACTTAATGGTTAGAATATTAACAACCTCAGGGACCCAGACAAAGGGATACACACCCTTCTCAAAGCCAATGTACAGAGGTGGGAATCATGTGACACGACCCCCTTAGCTGGTGGAAGCAGTAATATTGCCTTGTGGACCTGCAAAGCTCAGTCTGCCATCTTTCTATCTATCTAGTAGCAGCACAGAAAAGGAGCTCTGCCCTGGTTTGAATGCCTAGCTCCCATCTACACTGTTTCGACTGGAACTTCCGCACCATCACCTACAAGACTGATTCAAGTCCATATGCATATCTCATCGTGGAAGTCAACTCTACTGGAAAAGTGAATCATCCAGCATCAGTTCGGCCTGCCGACCTCAATGAAGGAATACACCATTGGGCTTTGATTCTTGACGCTGGACTCACGTGAAACAATAATTAGTTTTGCTGTGGTCTTTGCCCTGTCAATTTTTCTTTCTCTTTCCCTCTTTTATTATATAAATGCACTGGGGGCTACATTGCAACCCTCCTCCCACATTTGTGTGTGTGCAAATAAACTAACCCTCTCATTTTACCCTATCAGGAGTTTGCCATGGAGTTATTAATAGAAATTGGATCACACCAAAACTGAGGGGTTGGGGAAATATGCCACTGCTTATAAAGAGGGAAATCAAAATCAAAAACATCTTCCTGTTTACAGACGGGTGGTGAGAGGAGAAATCAGGGCTGTTTGAATTAAAATCCCTCCTGTCCGTAACAGTTCTGACCAAAAACTTGGTCATAGAGTTAGGTCTTAAGGAACATCTGAAAGGAGACGAAACAGATGGAGAGGTTTGGGGAGGGAATTCCAGAGCTTGGGGCCCAGGTAGCTGAAGGCATGGCCGCCGATGGTGGAGTGATTGAAATCACAAGAGCACAAGAAATAGGAGCAGGAGTAGGCCACATGGCCTATCGAGCCTGCTCCACCATTTATTTGGATCATGGTTGACCTTGGGCTTCAATTCCACTTTGCTGCCTGTTCTCCATATCTCTTGATTCCCTTTTCTTGCCTATCAACCTTTTATGTGGCACTTTATCGAATGCCTTTTGGAAATCCAGGTATACTATCTACTGATTCCCCTTTATCAACCCTACTCACTACATCCTCAAAAAATACTCTAATAAAATTGTCAAACAGTATTTTCCATTAGTAAAACCATGTTGATTCATTCTAATCATACCATTCTTTTCTAAGTACATTGTTAAAACTTTCTTAATAATAGATTTCAGAATTTTCCCAACAACTGATGTTAGGCTAACTGACCTGCAGTTCACTGTTTTCTCTCTCCCTCCTTTCATGAAAAGTAATCTAACATTTGCTAACCTCTAATCTAATGGGACCAGTCCTGAATCTAAGGGATTCTGGAAAATCATAGCTAGCACATCCACTAACTCTGTCTATTTTAGAACATTAAGGTGTAGGTCGTCAGGTCCTGCTGATTTGTTGCATTTTAGTGTCTTAAGTTTCTCCAATACTTTTTCTCTGTTGACATTAATTTCCCTAATTACTCTTTTTAGCCCCTAGGTTATTTTCTATTTCAGGAATGAAACTTGTGACTTCTACTGGAAAGACAGACACAAAATATTTGTTCAATGGCTCCACCATTTCCTCAATCCCCATGATAATTTCTCCTGCCTCTGATTCTAATGGACCAATGTTTCTTTAGCTACTCTCTTCCTTTTTCTGCACTTATAAAATCTCTAATAATTTTATTATATTACTGGTTAGTTTACTCTCATACTCTATTATTTTTCCTTTTTATCAGTTTTTTGGTTTCCCTTTGCTGGTTTCCAGAACACAGCCAATCTTCAGCCTTGTTACTGTTTTTTTGCAACATCGTAAACCTCTTCTTTTAATCTAATACTATCCTTAGCTTCCTGAGTGAGTCACGGATGGATCATTCTTGCTGAGTATTTGGGCCGTAACTTCTGAGCTCTCCAGCATCGGATCGGGGGAACACCCCAAAGATGCGCTGGGGAATCCATCTCAGAACTTCATAGGTAAGGGTTTGCACAGCAATTGCCCAGAAGTGCAAACTTCCTCTGGAAAATTGCCCTGCACTGGGGACCATCCGAAAATGTAACTTAATTTGTAAACTTTGGATAGTTCCAACATGGTTACATCAATAGTTACTCAGCAAAAGTTAGAAGAATTAAAACCTCTTCTAACTTCTGGGTAACTATTGTAAAGATCCAGACCGAACCCCACCACAAGAATCCCCCTCACCCTGGCCCCCACGGGACTTCCCCCACATCCCGACTAACCCCCCCACCATGGGATACCCCAGTTCGATCTGAACAACACCCCCACCTCCACCCCACATGCCTGACCTGACCCAAAACCCCCCCAAACCAAACCAACACCCACCCTCGCAGATCCAACTCGACCCGCCCTGATCCCCCCAACTTCCTTCACCTCTGATGCCCCCAACCCCCTGAGGTCCAACCCGACATCCTCCTACCTGACCCAGTCCGAACCTCCCCCCCAACCCACCCCCCCGACCAAGGTCCAACCTCCCCCCACCCCCTCTCCCAAGGTCTGCCCCCCCCAACCCCACCCCCGAAGTCTGACCCCCCATACCCCCGAGGTCCGACCACCCTCCCGACCTCTGACCCTCCAAATCCTATCCACTTACCGTCGACACTTATCTTCCTGGCCTGCCAATTTCAATGCGGCCTTTTTAACGGCAGCTAGTGCCATGAAAAGGAGGGGCTGGTGTATCCTTCTTCATTTTGACAGAGCTGGACTGCGACACTGGGCCTTGAGGACAGCTGCGCTGCCTGGACCTCACCTGGCCTGAGTTGGAACGTTGAGCGAGACAGGCACGGGAGAAAATCCACACAGGCAATTGGGCATGGAGTGACAATCTGACGCTGATTGCCACTCTGAGGAAGTCATGTCCCTTTGTTTATCAATGGAGTGTATTTTTGTTGGATATTTTGAATTGCTTCATTGAATGTTTCCCACTGTTCATATACAGCCATACCTTTTAATCTATTTACCCAATGTACCTTAGCCAGTTCTCCCCTCATACCTATGTAACTGTTTTAAGATTTTTGATTTGATTTTTGAGACCATAACTGAAAGTGCGCAGAGATCTCAGCAAGCTGTAGGGCTGGAGGAGGTTCTGGAGATAGGGAAGGGCTGGAGGAGGTTACAGAGATATGGAGGGTTGTAGGGGCTAGAGGAGGTTCTGGAGATAGGGAGGGTTGTAGGGGCTGGAGGAGGTTCTGGAGATAGGGAGGGTTGTAGAAGCTGGAGGAGGTTCTAGAGATAAAGAGGGTTGTAGGGGCTGGAGGAGGTTACAGAGATAGGAAGGGTTGTGGGGCTAGAGGAGGGAAAAAGAGATAGGAAGTATTGTAGGGGCTAAAGGAAGTTACAGAAATTGGGAGAGTTATAGGGGCTGGAGGGGGTTACAGAGATATGAAGGGTTGTAGGGGTTGGAGGAGGTTACAGAGATAGGAAGGGTTGTAGGGGTTGGAGGAGGTTACAGAGATAGGAAGGGTTGTAGGGGTTGGAGGAGGTTACAGAGATAGGAAGGGTTGTAGGGGTTGGAGGAGGTTACAGAGGTAGGAAGGGTAAGGCCCTGAAGGAATTTTAAAACAAGAATGAGAATTTAAAAATTGATGCTTTTCCACACCAGGAAACAATGTAGCTCAGCGCTAGCATAGGGGTGATGGGTGAGGGGCAGTTGATAGAAGTCAGAGTCTGGATGTAGTTTGGAAGATGTGACTGGTGATGGTTGCATTTTTTATAATGGAGGACGGTTATTGATTGACTGAAGAGCTTTGATATAGAGATCACTTCTTTTTAAACTGTCAAAAATAACTTTAATGTATAATTGCCTTTCTGAAGTTCTACTTGACACTGAGAAAACCCTTTGGTGTATCGGCCTCTGTGCACAAATTTGTGGTTTGCCTGTCAGAAATTCCTGACTACAATGAACTTTTAAACACGTGTAATCCCTACTGACCTGAAGGGTTGTCTGTTGACGAAAGGGAAGATTGTGAGAAAGGTCATTACCCAAAAGGCCTTGCTGATGAAAGAGCAACAGTGAAAGGCTATTACCCGGGAGGATTTTACTCATAAGGATAAATTCTCACAAAACACTTTGTCTATTGTGCGCTAAAGGGCTGATGTTCCCCCCTCAACACTTGCCTCAGCTTTAAACTACACATTGATTGAGATACTGTGTCATCCAGTGTGTTGTGCTTTCTCCGCAGACTGACATACATGTGGCATTTCTATAAACAGAGAACGAAGAGACTGTTTTGAACAAAAAGACTCGACATTTGGGCATTAAGTTCCAATGTAAAATCTATAGCATTTTATTGCTACAGTTAACTTATTCGCTGTTTAGTAAATCTGTCTGCATAATGAGCTACGTTTTTGTGTGACCTTATTATTTTGCCTCTAGTATTGTTTTTGGGAACACAGCACCTCAGAAGATTCTTATTGCCAAGCCGCTCACTCCCTAAATTCCAGAATATCTTTGCGTGCACAGATATCTCCATGTCTGTGTAATATGTCCAGGGGGCACGCTTCGTTTTAAAAAATTTACTGGTTTTATCATGTCTTCTTTCTTCATCTTCTTCTGTGGCCTAATGGGTAACACTCTTGCCTCTGATTTAGAAGGCTATGAGTTCAAACCCAACTTCGGAGATTTGGGCACATTACCTAGGCTAGATCTTAGTGCAGTACTGAGGGAGTGTTGCACTATCAGAGGTGCCATGATTCAACTGTGACATTAAAGTGAGGCCCTCTCAGGTGATGGAATAAGATCCCAATGACACTAGTCTGAAGAAGAGCAGGGGAATTCTCTCTTGTGCCCTGGCCAATATTTATCCTTTAACCATCATTAAAATAGATTATCTGGCCAATATCACATTACTATTTGTGGGAGCTTGCTGTGTAGTATAAACGGTTAACAGAATGGATATTCTAATCTATAAGGTACATGATGATGCAGCACTGACATCAGGCAGTCATGTGCTAGGTAATCTCAGCAGCAGACAGACAGCCCTGAGGGGACATGTGCCTTCCCAGTAACTCACTATGTATGTACTGAAAATACGAACAAACAAAATAGGAGCAAAGCAGGCCATTTGGCCCCTTGAGCCTGCCCCGCCATTGAATAAGATCACAGCTGATCTGTTTGTGTTTCAGATTCCACATTCCTATCTACTCCCAATAACCTTTGATTCCCTTGCCTAACAAGACCTCCGCCTTAAAAATATTCAATGACTCCGCCTCCACTGCCTTCTGAGGCAGAGAGTTCCAAAGTCGCACAACCCTCAGGGAAAAAAATTCTCCTCATCTCTGTCCTTTAAGTGTGACCCCTAATTTTAAAACAGTGCCCCCTAGTTCTGGACTCACCCACAAGAGGAAACATCCTTTCCACGTCAACCTTGTCAATACCATTCAGGATCTTATACACTACAATCAAACCACCCCTCACTCTTCCACACTCCAGTGGAAACAAGCCCAGTCTGTCTAACCTTTCCTCATGAGACAACCCGCTCATTCCAGGTATCAATCTAGTAAACCTCTTCTGAACCACCTCCAACACATTTACATCCAATTTTAAAGGAGACCAAAACTGCCCACAGTATTCGAGATACGGTCTCACCAATGCCCCTTATATCAGAAGCGTAACATTGTTACTTTTATGTTCAATTCCAAGCTTGATCCCTCACCCTGCTTTGTTCAGTTTAAAGCCCTCTCTACTTCCCTAGTTATGCGACTTGCAAGAACACATGTCCTAGCATGGCTCAGGTGTAAACCGTCCCAATGATACAGCCCCCATTTTCCCCAGTACTGATACCAGTGCCCCGTGAACTTGAACCCACTTCTCCCACACCAGTTGTTGAGCCACACATTCCTATCTCGAATCTTATTTGCCCTATGCCAATTTGCTTGTGGCTCAGGTAATAATCCAGAGATTATAACCTTTCAGGTCCTGCTTCCTTAGTACCTAGCTTCTCATACTGACTATGTAGAACCTCTTTCTGTGTCCTGCCTATGTCGTTGGTACCTACATGGACCATGATGACTGGCTCTTCCCCCTCCCACTGCAAGTTCCTCTCCAGCCCTGAGCAGATATCCTGAACCCTGGCACCGAGCAGGAAACCACAGCCTTTGAACTCTCGCTCTTTGCTGCAGAGAAGAGTGCCAATCCCTCTCACTATACTGTTGCCTACTACCACTACATTCCTGTTTGCTCCCCCCGCTTGAATGGCTTCCTGTACCCCAGTGCCATGGCCAGCCAGCTCATTCACCTTGCAGACCTCGATTTCATCCACACAAGTTGCCAGCATCTCAAACCTGTTTGACAATTGCAAAGTCTGAGGGTCTTCCACTACTGTCTGCTCGGTCCCATTACCTGCCTCACTCACAGTCACATCCTCCTGTCCGTCACTGCTGACCAAATCAGACAACCCTATTCAAAGAGGCGTGACGGTCTTTTGGAACATTTCTCCCCATTCTTTATGTTGTGCAGTGTCTGCAGTTCGGCTTCCAGATCAATAATCCTGATCCAGAATTCCTCTAACTGCTTACACTTTCTGCAGACATGTTTGTCATAGATTGGCTTGGCGTCCAAAAGCACATATATTCCACAGCTGCAACATAACACCTGTCCTGCCATTGTTACATACGTTATTTAGTTAATTTAATTACTCTCTTAATTAACCTAGAATAATTCCTATGTATACCACACCTCTTTCCCTATGCACCGAATTCCCACGTGAGTCTAATTCATTACTCACTTGACCTCTGCCTCACTCTGGCATAGTCACCTGTCTCCTCACATGCCTCTTACTGATCATGCAGTTTGCAAAGCCTGTCTCTTTTATAGACCCTCTGAAGTCACTAGCTAGTTTAGATTCCTGCTACAGTAGTTAACACCACTTGAACCAACTGCTTTCAGGTGATTGACAGATAACTGGCACTCCAGGCAGTTCTTCATTTAACAAGCTAACCTAACTTACTTGAAGGTTAGTGCTATGCCAGATCTTGATTCTTAATCTATAGTTAAAATCTGAAAAGGACTTACCAGAATTTACCACGTGATCCTAATTCGCTACTCATTCAGTCTCTGTCTCACTCTGGCATGGTCACTCGTCTCCTTGTGCACCTCTTACTAGTAAATAAACTAGTTTTTAAGTAAGTACGCTGTGATGCTTACAGCTCTTCCTTGTTAGAATCAAAACTTAGCACATTCTACAACAGCTGTGTGCAAATTGGCTGCCACACTTTCTACATTACAACAGTGACTACTCTTCAAAGCTGTAAAGCACTTTGGGACAATGTCATGAAGCTATTAATGTATATAATATTACTGGAACATATTTTTCTTTTAAAATAGAGGTTTAGTCTGTGGGTGAGTCTTAATTGGATTAAAGCCAACTAGTCTGGGTGCTTTGATATGTACTAGTTTTGAAATGTAACCAGAGAGGTAGAATGCATTTACATTTTTTGAATAGAGTATTCAAGAAGTGGGGTGAAAACTGATGCCTATCTAGCAGATACCAAGCAATATGTTTATATCACTAATAACATTGGTACTATGAAAGGGGTTTTATTGTTAAAAGGTGGAAGTCAAAGAAGCTGGCGAAACAATGAGAATTTACATTCAATGGGCTGTGGTAGGTATAACTTCAGTAGTTTTGTGTATGTAGAGCAGAGGCAATGTGAGATCAAAGGCAGCTGTAAGCCTCTGACTGGCTCCACAGTGAAAGGAACCTCATTTTGAATTTGTAAGGTGAAAATGCTTTGCCTGGTGTCTGGTTAAGTCTATGGGTTGCTGTTGCCTTAATGGAGGTTAGTTTGGGAATTTGTTAAAAGTTATGATCATAGTAATTGGTAGCCATGTGTAAATATTTAACTTGTGTAAATTAATAAAATGTTTCATTTAGCTTAATATAAAACCTCTCGAGAACTGGTGGTCTTATTCCTGAATTTAGAGTTGCATCTCAAACATAACACTTAAAATTATAGGTTATGACAGTTGTTTAAAATTTCCCTCTGGGATTTTAAAAGATAACTCAGCTTTACCAGCTGCTCGGTCATAACAGGCACCCTGAGGTTGTGAAAGGCAAGTTCTTCTGTTTCCCTGGCTTTGAAGGGTGGTACATCAGCTCGAAGCTGACAATCAGATCTATTAAACAATAAATGAATAAAGTAACAGCCATGATCTACTTGAATGGTTGAACAAACTGAAGGGACTGAATGAAATAGAGACAGCATCAGGAAACAAAAAATATACACAGTGAGTTGTTGTGATCTGGAATGTGATGCCTGACAGGGTGTTGGAAACGGATTCAATAGGAACTTTCAAAAGGGAATTGGATGAATACTTAGAGTAATAGAACGGATATAGCACCATCATGTCCTTGCAGGCTCTCTGTAAAGCAATCCAATTAGTCCTACTCCCCTGCTCAATACCTCTAGCTCTTAAAGGGCAGGATTCTCTGGCCCTGTCCGCAAGCAGGATCTTCCGGTCCCACTGAAGTCAATGGACTTTTGGCTGTCTCGTCACATCCACCACAGCAGGACCCACCACACCGGGGCCGGAAAATCCCGGCTAAAGTTTATTTCACTCAAATGCCAGTCCAATTTCCTTTTGAAATCATTCATCATCTCCATTTCCGGCACCCTCAGACAACAAGCTCCAGGTCATTACAACTCACTGTGTAAAATGTTCTTCATCTCGTCCCCTTGTACCTCTTGCCCAAAACCTTAAGCCTGTGCCCTCTAGTCCTTGTACCAGCAATCTTTCTTTTTCTACTTTACCTAAATCAGTCATACTCTTGCACACCTCTATCAAATCTCCGCTCAATCTCCTTTGCTCCAAGGAGAGCAACCCCAGCTTCTCCAACCTAACCCCGTAGCTAAAATCCCTCATCCCTGGAACCATTCTGGTAAATCTCCTCTCCACCATCTTGAGGACCCTCATATCCTTCTGAACATGTGGTGACCAGAACTGTACACATTACTCAAGTAATGGCCTAATCAGAGCTTTATAAAGATTCAGCATAACTTCCCTGCTTTTGTGCTCAATACCTCGATTTATGAAACCCAAGATCCCATGTGTTTTGCTAACCACTCTCTCAATCTATCCTGCCATCCTGCCATGCCAATGTGCATGAACCCCTAGGTTGCTCAGTCCCTGTATAATTTTTAAGTCATTTAGTCCATATTGACTCTCCCTACTCCTTCTGCCAAAGTTCATCTCTTCACACTTCCTCATAATAAATTCCATTTGCCACTTGGCTGCCCATTCTGCTAGCCTATCTATGTCCTGTTGCAGTCAGTTGGTATAACCTCACTGCTTGCCACACCTCCAAGTTTGGAATTATTGACAATATTGAAATTTTATTTTGTATTCCAATTTCTTGCGAAGGGGGAAAATTGGGGAGCTATTGGGAAAGAGCAGGAGAGTACGATTATTTGGATAGCTCTACTGAAGAGCCAGCATAGGCATGAAGATTGAATCACAGCATCACAGAATTGTTACAACACTGAAGGGGGCTATTCAGCCCATTGTGTCTGCATCAGCTCTCCGAATGGGCAATTCACTTAGTGCCATTCCTTTGCTTTCTCCCTATAGCCTTGCACATTCTTCCTTTTTAGATAACAGTCTAATTCCCTTTTGAATGCCTTGATTGAACCTGGCTGCACCACACTCTCAGGCAGAACACTCCAGATCCTAACAACTCACTGCATGAAACAATCTTTCGTCATATTGCCATTGCTTCTTTTCCCAATTACCTTAAATCTGTGCCCCCTCGTTCTCAATCCTTTCATGAGTGGGAGCAGTTTTCCCTATCTACTCAGTTCAAACCCCTCATTGTTCATAGAATCCAAGCTGGTTGGTGAAGTTGAAACCAAGACACAGCGCTTTTCTTTATTAAGAGAATTTATTGAATTGTTCAGCCTCATAGCTGTCATCACACACAACCCAGTGTCTCAGCTATCCCCTATTTATTGGCACTCAAAGACAATACCCATCACCTGTTTCTTTTAACCTTAACAATGTAATCGACAAGACATTAACACTCATGATTTTGAATGCCTCTATCAAATCTCCTCTCAGCCATCTTTTCTCCAAGGAAAACAGCCCCAAATTCTCCAATCTATCTTCATAAGTGAAGTTCCTCATCCCTGAAACTATTCTCGTGAATATTTTCTGCACTCTCCAATGCCTTTTAATCCTTCCTGAAGTGTGGCAGCCAGAATTGGAAGCAATACTTTGGCTGAGGCTGAAGTAGTGTCTTATACAAATTCAACATAACCTCCTTGCTCTTGTACTCTAAGCCTCTATTAATAAAGCTTATGATGCTGTATGCTTTATTAACCGCTCTCTCAACCTGTCCTGCCACCTTCAATGACTTATGCACATATACACATAAGCCTCTCTGCTCCTGCACCCCCTTCACCGTTGTATCCTTTATTTTATATTGCCTCTCTGTATTCTTCCTACTTAAATGAATCACTTCACACTTCTCTACATTGAACTTCATCTGCCACCTGTCTGCCCATTCCAACAACTTGAAACTGTGCAAATTAATATATCAGGAAGAGCAAGGGTTCCAACATTGATCCCTGGGGAACTCCACTTCAAACATTCCTTCAGCCCGAAAACTCAGCCAATTTCGTATCCATGTTGCTGCTGTCCCTCCTATTCCATGAACTATAATCTTGCTCACAAGTCTGTTGCCTGGCGCTGTATCAAATGCCTTTTGAAAGTTCAAGTATTCCAGATCAGCAGCATCGCCCTCATCAACCCTCTCTGTTACCTCTTCAAAGAACTCTAGCAAGTTAGTTAAATATGATTTTTTTTCTTAACAAATCCACGTTGTCTTTCCTTAATTAACTCGCAAATGTCCATGTGACCATTAATTTTGTTCTGAAGTATTGTTTCTAGAAGTTTCCCCACCACTGAAGTTAAACTGACTGGCCTGGAGTTGCTGGGCTTATCCTTACACCCTTTTTTGGATAAGGGTGTAATGTTTGCAATTTTCCTGTCCTCTGGCACCACCCCTGACTCTAAGGAAAATTATGCCTCATGCCTCAACAATTTCCAATCTCACTTCCCTCAGTATCTTTGGATGTATCTCATCCAGCCCTGGTGCCTTATGAACTTTACATACAGACCGGCCTATCTAATTCTTCCTCCTTATCAACTTTAAACTCTTCTAGTGTATTAATTACCTCCTCCTTCACCATGACCTGGGTAGCATCTTCTTCCTCGGTTAAGACAGATGCAAAGTATTAATTTAATACCTCAGTTGTGTCCCCTGCCGCC
Source organism: Cetorhinus maximus (assembly GCF_964194155.1). Taxonomy (NCBI): domain Eukaryota; kingdom Metazoa; phylum Chordata; class Chondrichthyes; order Lamniformes; family Cetorhinidae; genus Cetorhinus; species Cetorhinus maximus. The sequence goes on from NC_135886.1 coordinate 13,119,779, forward strand.
ATGTCTAAATTTGTGGCTCCCCCCCCCACCATTGACCCCACTCCTTTTATCACTCTTTTAGTATTTATTAGCCTATAGAAGATTTTGGCATACCCTTTTATTTTAGCTGCCATTCTCTTTTCATACCCTCTCTTTGCTTCTCTTATTTGCTTTATCACTTCCCCTCTGAACTTTCTATATTCTCTCCGATTCTCTGTTGTCGGGTGTTAGTTACAGTTCAGTAGGTGTGAAGCAGTCGTCGTAGTCATACATAAGTTAACTATAAACCTTTACTGACTCTTAGAACTCTTCACAAATATACAGTAAAGGCTACAAGCTAGGAGCTGTCTCCATGCTTGCTGGTACACACAGCTCTGTCCAACACTAGACTGACTCTGGGTGTGGGTCATGCGCTCTCTTACATCACTGTGTGGGCGATACTGTACTCAGGCCCACATTAACCTATATGTGCCAGATCCTTATATTACATTATCCACTTGATATCTATCATAAACACACTTTTTCTTTTTCTTCTTGATCTATATCTCTTATGTCATCCAGGGAGCTCTGGATCTGTTTGCTCTACCTTTCCCCTTTGACTGTGTCGAACTCTCTTTTTTGAAGGTAACCCATTTTTAAGCTAGCATTTTCCTGCCAACCTTTGACTCCAACTTATTTGGCCTAGATCCATTCTTATCCCCATTGATGTTGGCTTTCCCCCAGTTAGTAATTCTTACTCTGGATTGTATTTTGTCATTTCCCATAGCCACGCTAAACCTTATGATACAATGATCATTGCCCCCTAACTATTCCCCTCCTGACACTTAATCCACTTGGTCACCCTCATTCCCAAAAACCTCCAGCAGGCTCTAGCAGTGCCTCCTTTCTCATTGGATTGGAAATATACTATTCTAGAAAAATTTTGTGAACACGCTCATGAACTCTTGCCCCTCTCTGCCCTTTACATTACTACTACACTTTAAGGGGAGGTGGTGGCATAGTGGTATTGTCACTGGACTGGGGACCACGGCAGATGGTGGAATTTGAATTCAATAAAAGAAAAGCTGGTATTAAAAGTCTGATGATGACCATGAAACCATTGCCGCTTGTTGTAAAAACCCATCTAATGTCCTTTAGTGAAGGAAATCTGCTGTTCTTACCTGGTCTGGCCTACATGTGACTCCAAACTCTCAGCAATGTGGTTGACTCTTAAATGCCTTCTGAGCAAGAGCAATTAGGGATGGGCAATAAATGCTGGCCTAGCCAGCGAAGCCCACATCCCATGAATCAATGAAAAAAAATCCCAGTCTGATTAGACTCCTCCCCCACATTATAACCACTCTAAGGGCTGAATTTTCCCCCTGTTGGGGGGAGGGGGCAGGCGGGAGCGAGTGCGAACCTGATCGGCACCCCCGATCGGGTCCGTGCCGCCATTTTGCGTGGGCGGGCCAGTTAACGCTCGCCCGGAACCGCTGACAGTGTCACATGAGCTGGGACACGTCAATGAATTTTAAAAATAATTTTTATTGAATTTTGAAACCCTTCATGAAACCTCATCCAGCCCGTGGGTGAGGTTCCATGAAAAATGCGGAGGTCGCCTGGGCTCTTCACCAACGTTAAGGTTGGATGGGCAGCTCATTTAATTATATCAATTAATTTTTAACAGGCCTTAATAGGCCTTTGACAGTTCGGCGGATGTGCAGCCACCGTGCGTCATTTTATGCGTTGGCGAACGGCTCCCCTCCCGCTCGCCGACCGGAAAATACTTTCCTATAATTCTTGCACCTCTCTGTAATTTCCTCGCACCCTTCCCGCTAGTTGGTGGCCTTTAGACTACATCAAGCAATGTAATTGCACCTTTTTTGTTCCTTAGCTTCAGCCTAATGGCCTCCTTCTGTGCTTTCAGTTGGTACCATGACAGGGACAGTCGCTTTGTGGGGCTCAGCCATGTAGAATGGTCACTTGTGTGATGACAGTTGTCAACGGTTTTGAATCCCATTGAGGAGGCACCAACTGCCAGGGAAGAAAGGGAAAAATTGCACAAACTCATTTTAGAAATGTACATAGAATTAAGTTGGAATAAGCAGGTATATTGAGAGGCAGTCCTTTAAACAATACAGATGCTGGTTCATTAATGTCACAGAAAGTAAACAGGGAAGAATTGAAAGGTTGACTGAGGATCATTTACCTGGCTCCATTTTTGTAGCTCAATCTGCACTTGATAAAATTTAAAGAGGGAGGTTATTTATTCTCCTCATTAGTGGTGAATTATTCAAAGGTTGATTACTAGAAAAGCACCAGAGACTCTGCCAATAAGTACAACATTAAGCAATTAGCAGCTTTCATCAATAGCGTTTGTACCCCATTAGTTACCAGTGCCGAGATCAATAGCTCTCTCGGTCTGGTTTCCGCTGTACACAGGGTAGTTTGAGTGAGGAAAGGGTTTAGAATGAAGCTGCAGCTCAGCTCTAAATATTCAATGAAAGAGTCAGTGTGAATAATCCACATATGAACTACAGGATTATTCTCTAGAACCAAAGGGACAGGAAAAGAGAGAGGGAGAGACAAAGAGAGGCATAGAGATAGACAGAAAGGGACAGTGGGAGAGAGACATAGAAGGGGACTCTGTGTGTGTGTGTGTGTGTGTGTGTGTGAGAGAGAGAGTGAGAGACAGGAATGGTGAGAGAGAGAGTCAGAGACAGAGTCAGGCAAAGTGTGTGTGTGAGAGGGAGAGATAGAGGCAGAGCGAGAGGAAATGACAGAGAGGGAGACATAGAAATATAGGGTCAGAGATATATAGACAAGCAGAGACAGAGGCAGAGACAGAGTGAAAGATGGAAACAGGCACAGAGACTAGAAAGATGGAAAGAAATCAATTGAAACTGGGATAGAGAGACTGAAAGAGAAAGGGAGAGAGAGAGACACACACAAAAAGCATATGTGAAAGACAGAGACAGGAGAATGATGATCAGAGATCTGTGGACAGGAGATTTTAATTGCATGCACATTGAAAAGTGGTTTCATCATGATTCAGTTGATAAATACACTCCATACTGAACTGAGAAACATAAAAATCAAAATCAGATGGGGCAGGGGCTCCAGTTTTTAAATTACACTGTTCCTCCTACACTGTCCCATCAACCACTCCGAGGGCAGGTACAGCACAGGGTTTGATATGGAGTAATGCTCCCTCTACACTGCCTCTATCAACACTCCCAGGGCAGGTACAGCATGGGTAAAGCTCCCTTTACATTGATCATCTATGAGTATTCTTTGTAGCCTTAGCTACATAAGTACTTAACACATTTGTCTGATATTTTTCTGTCACTACCTTATTGGTGTTAATTCTAATATCATAAACCGCAATCTTTAGTCTTGTATCTGTGAATATTTGAGACATTAGTTTGACAATTCTGTAACTAACAGGCCAATCTTTCTCACGTTGATGACATATCAATGTCTCTGTGACAACAAGAAACTCATTTACCTTCAAATTGGCAAGTTGTGTAGAAGAGTGTTTGATTTATAAATCTGAGTCATCATCTCCCTCAAACCCAGCCACTCACCATCTTCCTCAATTGCATCCACTCATTATCTCCCTCAATCCCATCTACTCACCATCTCTCTCAAACCCACCCACTCATCATCTCCCTCAATCCCACCCACTCACCATCTCCCTCAATCGCATCCACTCACTTTCTCCCTCAATCCCATCTACTCACCATCTCCCTCAATCCCACCCATTCATCATCTCCCTCAATCCCACCCACTCACCATCTACCTCAATCCCAAGCCCACCTATTTTTTTATTATTCGTTCATGGGATGTGGGCATTGCTGGGTAGGCCAGCATTTATTGCCCATCCCAAATTGCCCTTGTTCAGAGGGCATTTAAGAGTCAACCACATTTCTGTGGGTCTGGAATCACATGTAGGCCAGACCAGGTAAGGACGGCAGATTTCCTTCCTTAAAGGACATTAGTGAACCAGGTGGGTTTTTATGACAATCGGCAATGGTTTCACGGTCATCATTAGACTTTTAATTCCAGATTTAAATTTACCTGCTCACCATATCTCTCAACCCTCTCCCTCTCATACACATATAGTTGAATCGCACATCCTTTCTATTACCTGTTTTTATGTTAACTTATTCCCAATACTGTTGGCCTTTGGTGAAAATCATTCCTCAATCATACAAACATACAAATTAGGAGCAGGAGTAGGTCACCCGGCCTCTGGAGCCTGCTGCACCATTCAATAAGATCATGGCTGATCTGATTGTAACCCCATTCTCGCCTACCCTTGCTAACCTTTCACCCCCTTGCTTATCAAGACCCTGACAACATCTCCCAGCTGTGTGACCTTTATAACCAAGATCATGGCAATAATATCTCTTCAAAGTTCCTTCCCAAATCACACATCATTCTGACTTGGGTGTATATAGACCATTCCCCCATTGTTGCTGTGTCAAAATCCTAAAATTCCCAACATAAAATCATCATGTGGACTACATCGTTACAAGCAGACACGAAACCACCTTGTCAGGGTATCTGAGGATGGGCAATAAATGCTGGCCTTGCCAGGAATGGCCACCCCCCCTGAGAACAACTTAAAAGAAATAGTTTAACAAGAAATAAAAACACAAAATGCTGGCAATACTCAGCAAGTCAGGCAGCATCTGTGGAGAGAGACAGTGTTCATGGGCAGAATTTTATGCCTCTTTTGGAGGTGGGGTGGCTGGCTGATTGGGCGGGAGGGTGCTGGTTGGAGACCCTGTCACCTTCCTTACTCCCTCAATCTAGCTCCTGGTGGCGAGGGTGGAAACTCTTTCGAGTTATCAACAGTCACAGATTGCAACTCTTTTGAGTACAATCACAGTTCTTGGTTTCCGGGAGTGGGACATGAACCCACAACCCTCTGATTCCAAGGCGAGGGTGCTATGAACTGAGCCACAGCTGACACCTCGTGGGGAGGGTGGAAGACAGCCTGCCCACCTAGAAGTCAATTGAGGCCATTAAGTAGCCAATTAAGGGCCACTTAAGGGCCTCATCTCACCACCAATGGAGTTCAACCAGTAGCTGGTGGGGAACTTGCCATGCAGGACAACTGCCACGCAAACCCTGTTGGGTTGCCTGTGGCTTTCTAGGGGTGGTCCCTGGTACTCAGGTACTTGGTGCCTGATCGAGGGACCTGGCATTGGGAAATGGGGGTGGATGGCCAACGAAAAGGCAAACCTCTGCCCTTGCTGTGGAACTCCACTCACTTCCCACACCCCCCTTACCTCTCTCCAGGGATCCATTGGTGATGCCTGGTGAAGGCCTGAATGTAGTACTGCCAGTGATCACTGCTCCCGGTGACACTGCTGGTACTGGAGAGCTGCCAGTCTTTGATTGGCTGGCAGCTTTTGGGGGCGGGGTTTCTGCTTTGCTCGGGACTTAATTCAATAGGAGGCCCAGCACTGTTCAGTTCAGTGCCTGATTCTCACAAAATTGCGTTGGGTCTCCTAAAAACATTTGACGGGGTTCCCACCGATTTTCCAGCAGGTGGGCATGAACCCTGCTTGAACATTAAATTCTGCCCAAAGTTTCAGTTCAGTGAGCCTTCATCTGAACACTAACTTAACCAGAAGTCTTCCTTTCCAATAAAAGTCCAATCTCCTTCATCTTTCCACAAATTTTGAATCCGGGAAACTTGGAATTACCTCAGAACTCCCTCAAGTGCAGTGTCTTTAGATAAATGGAGGTGATGAGGCATTATCGAGGCACTGATTCCCCTTTACGCGGGGAATCAGGGTGATGTGAGGATTCATCAACATAGGAGCTTGTCACTTACTTTCTTCTTATAGAAGGAGAAGCTATTTTAGAATGTTGGAGCGTCCTTGCGAGATTTTATTACACTGGGCGATTCCTGCAGCCACGATGTGTTTGTTGATTCTTCTTAATGGATTCCAGGGGTTAAGAGATGGTGCACTTGAGGTTTAATTACAGCGGCGGAAGGAAGTATTTTCCCAGTCTAGTTGATGGGGCTACATACTTATAGCAGATGTGCATTTATATTAAAAAGTAACAAAATCAAACTGGAGTTAGTAACATCTTTGCTGCCATTCATGTAAATTTACCAAATTCTGGAATGATTCTTGAGGATGGGAAGCAGATAACAGTGTTAGAGAAAGGATCAGGAGGAGACATAGCTGAAATCCATGGAGGCTTTTTTATGCTCATTATCATTGCCCTTCTTGTATCTTGTAACTCCGAATAATAAATTGGAATAAAAAACTTTAAAAAATAATAGGTCGGACACTTGCCGAGAAACTTGAATAACTCTTCAACAAATTCATTTCTCAATAATGAACAAATTCCTTCGACTTTTCTGCCAGTGCGGTTGGAATAGAGGAACGAGTGCCAATCTGTCCTCAGGCAGGCAGAAGGCTCAATGACTGACCAGTTATTATCCGTAATTTTTTTTTTTGCAAAGTTGGAACAAGTGATTAATTCTGCACACATCCTGTTCCGGTCGTTTTCTTGTCTACATCGCCGCCGGTTCAGGTTTCACAGGAGCATTGCACTTTTCACATTAAGAATAATCCAACTCAGGAACCTCTGTGCCCTTGAGACTGACTCCAGATATATCGAGTTTCTCACAGCCAGTAACTGAGACAAGGGCTCCAATTAAGGAGCTCAAATCAGCTTAACCAGTCTCAAACCCAAACAAATCATTTGTGTGTGTGTTTGGACTCTCCATCTATTCCACTAGAGTTGGTAGGGAGAAATGGTTTCCACTAGAAGGAGCATTAGTAACCAGAGGACACAGGTTACCATGATTCACAAAAGACCCAGGGATGACATGGGAATTTTTTTTTAACCCAACGAGTTGTTGTGATTGGAATGCGCTGCTTGAAAGGGTGGTGGAAGAATATTCAATAGTAACTTTCATAAGAGAACTGGATAAATACTTGGAGGGAGAATAGCTTACATGGCATTGCAGGAAGAGCTGGGGTGGGGAGGGAAAGTAGGACTAATTGAATATCCCCGCCAATGAGCACAATGGGCAGAATAAACGACCACAGCAGATGTTAATTGCTGAGCAAACCAAATCCCAGAGAGAAACTTGGATTACCGGCCAAACCCTTTTTTTTGTATTCTGAAAACAAGAAGGAAATGTACTGATCTCAGCAGCAAGAGGTCCGGTGACACTTTTGGGATTTTAAAAATTAAAGGTAAGTATTTTATTAACAAGAAGAAAAGAAAACTTAGATATGCAAGGTTACAGTTACACAGTTACAATTAGTCTTACAAAATACTCCCCCCAAAAGACTCCCTACTTGGTCAGACCCACAAGTAAACACCTTCCAGGCAACACTCCCTTATAGATATTTAACTATAAAAATTCAACAATATTATCCAAGGCAAACAACTATAGCTTTATTAAAGGCATACCACATGTCCTCTTAAACTCACTTCCACTCTGCTGTGGGAATCCAAGGCTTCAGAACAAGACTGGTTTTTGCAGCCTAGGACTTTTATGGCTTGACTGGATGGCTGATTCAAACTGCATCTTCTCCCAGCCTAGAGCTGTTTCCAGGAGATCTTCTTCACACAGACAACCCCAAGGTCTCCACAGTAACACTGAAATACCTTTCCCCCGCTTTCAGCTCAGGTTCCATTGTTCTCACACCTCTTTGAAACTCAAACCCTTCCAAATAGAAAATCTTTCATGTTTCTATTTTGTCTCTGCTTTTGAGTCAATAAAATGTAATATACCCTCTTTTGTTTACCCATGGAACTCCTGTAAGATGCAAAAATGTTTCTTCTTATCTCTGACTTCTCTTTGATATTCAAATGACCTCTCAACATACCTAAAAATGCAAATGTTAGATCATTAGATCCAACCTATTTACTTGTACCTCAAACCCACCATAATATCTTATTACAAATGCACAGCTAATGCTTCTATCCCTTCATGGCTTAACCTCCCAGACAACCTGTCCTTAGTAACCTTTCCCCTAGCTGATAATTGTTATTGCATTCAATGATTATGTGTTTGAGTCCCACAAAAGTTCCATAACATGTACAGTATAGAAACAGGCCAGTTGTCCCATGCTGCTGTTCAAGATCCATTTGAGCTTCCTCATCTAACGCTATTAGTATGATCCTCTATATTCCCTTCTCTGTCTTATGCTTCTCTCGCTTCCCCTTAAATACATCTACACTATTCACTTCAACTATTCCTTCAACAAGCCCAACACTTTCTGGGTAAAGTTTCTTTTGAATTCCCTTTTAGAGATTTCAGTAAATCTTTTCTGCACCCTCTCCAGTGCCTCTTATCCTTCTCATAATATGGCAACCAGAAGTATACTCAATACACAAAGTGTGGTTCGATATAAGTTTAACATAGCTTTTCTACTTATCAATTCTATCCCTCTAGAAATAAAGCCTAGCGTTTGGTTTGCTTTTTTGTGGCCTTAATAACCTGTGCCACTACTTTTTGAGATTTGTGTAATTATGCTCCCAGATCCTTTAGATCCTTGATTCCTTTTAGATTCCTATTTTCCAAGCAGTATATAGTCTTCTTGCCAAAAATGTAATACCTGATATTTATTTGTGTTGAAATTCATTCATTAATTAAATGTCCATTCTTCAAGTTAATTTACTACTTGTGATTTGTTGCACTCCCCCTCAATATTGACTATAATACCCACACCCCCGTTTGCCTGATTAATTTGGTGGCAACTGCAAATTTAAAAATTATGCTCATGACTCCAAAGTCTAAATCATGAATATTAATCATGAATAATAGTGAAACAAGCACTGATCCTTATGTAAACCTATTTTCCAGCTCCTGACACTCTGAATAGCTATCCTTTACCCTACCCTCTGCCTTCTGTCTGGAAGCCAGCTAAGAATCCATTCTGCTACTTGTCCGCTGACTGCCTATGTTCTGACCTTGTTCATTAGTCTGCTACGTGGTCCTTACTGAAGCCCTTTTCGTAATCTGGATAAATAACATCTACTGAATTACTTTCTGGGTACAGAAGTTTCATCTGAATTCCCTAGTTCAGTTTTCGGTCACTGTCTTAGATCAATGTCCACAGTTTTGCTCTTCCCCACAATTGGAAAGGATGTCTACTCTATCAAAACCTTTCATCATTTTAAAGGCCTCTACTAGGTTACACCTCAGTCTTCTCTTTTCAAGAGAAAAGTGACCCAAGCCTGTTCTATTTTCCTGATAGATATAGAGCAGAATTTTCCGGTTGGCTTGCGGGAGCAGGCCTGACACGCCGATGTGTTAAAATGCCATGCGATGAGGTCGGGCTTGTGTCCTGATGTCATTGCGCTCAGTAGCGATGTTTCGTTCGGCGGGTGTGCGCCGAGGACGGCTGTGCACCCGCTGATATGTAAACGGCCTATTAAGGCCATTAAGAATCTAATTCAATGCTGCCCATCCAACCTTAAGGTTTTCAGGCAGGCGAAAGGGCCAAGCGGCCTTTGCGTTTTTAGGAAACCTCATCCACGAGCGGGAGGAGATTTCCTAAAGCGTTTATTAAATAAATAATTTTTTTTTCATAAATTGAAAATCATGTCCCAACTCATGTGACACAGTCACTTGAGGGGACATGTTTAAATACATTTTTACACCTTTTATTTAATATTTTTCTTATTGATTCAATCTCCCTGAGGCAGCTCCGTGCCTCGGGGAGATTGAAGCAGTCTTTCGCGCACATGTGCAAAAGAGCGCTGGCCTCTGCTCTCCCTCCTCCCACTGCCTGCACAGGTACCGAGCGTTGGCGATCAGCTTTGCACCCATCTCTGCCCGCTCCTGCCGAGCCCACTTGCCATATGAAAAACCCTGCCCATAATCTCGTATTTCGGGTAGCATCCTTGTAAAGCTTTTAGTCCCTGCTTTAATCTCTGTGTTACTTCTTTAACAAACCCAATGAGGTTGGTCAAGCAAGACTTTCCCTTTTGAAATCCATGATGACTATTCATTATAATATTTTTGGTTTTTAGATTTTTTAAAATTTTCTCATTTCATAGGAGTTCTATTATTTTTCCTACCAGCGATGTGGTCTATTGTTCCCTGGACTTGTTTGATGTCCCTTCTTATTTATGATATGACATTAGCTACCTGCCAGTCCTCTGGCACGACTCCTTTTTCAAACAAGTTATTAAATATGTGATTGTGCCTCTGATATTTCTTCTCTAGATTTTTAAAAAATGCATGGTTGCAATCCTTTTCGACCACAGGTTTTATCCTCTTTGAGTTTGCTTAGTTTATGTAATACTTCTGCTCTTTTTATTTTAAATGCAGTTATATAATTTCTAATCTCACCTTCCAATGTTATGTTCACATAATGTCTCCCTGGTAAATACTGAGTTATTATTTAATATTACTGCCATTTCATAATTACTACCTGTGATTTTATCCTGTCCGTCCCTTAGTGGCCCTTCTCCCATCCTGACCTTCCCTTTTTTTATTTTTTTGCCTTTCGTGTACTTTGCTATTTTGATTTATGCTCCTTTGTAATTTAATATCATTGTTCGTTCTTGTTTGTTTACCTAATTGTTTTTGAACACGCTTCGAGTCTCTTCATATCCTGCCTTATCCTGCTGTCCCATGGTGTCCATGGTGTATGACTCCTTTCCTGCCCTCAGTTTTATTCCTATTTCTTTATTCATCCATGATGTCACATTAGTGTTCAGCTTGTTATTGTTTTTTAATGGAATATATTTTTCCTAGGTTCCATTGAATACATTGTTGTTCTGCATCATTGTTTACCAACATTTTTGTGCATTCTATTTTTCCAACTTCTATTCTAAGACCCTCAAAATCAGCTTTTCTCTAATCTATTACCATAGTCCTTGCCATACGTATTTCATTTTCAATATTACCCCTGACCTGTGTTATATTTTGGTCACTATTGTCCGGAGGCTCCCCTGCATTTACTCCTCTCATCTGCTGTGGTTCATTCCTCGTTATCATATCCAGCAGTGCATCCTCCCTTTCTTATAGACTGGATTAGAAAGGAATACCCTACAAATTTTAGGAACTGCATTCCTTTGTCCTCATTACCTACCTCTTCTGACCAACGAAGTTGGGGTAGTTGAAATCCCCCATGCTTATGTACATTACTCATTTCCCCATTTATTTGCATATTTCTTCCCCTGCCTCCCTTCTGCCATTAGGTGCTCTGTGGAGTAACCCTATTAGGGTGATTGATCCTTTATTATTTTGTCTCTCTATTCATTTCAATTCTACTTCCTGCCTCACTGGTTGTGTTTCTTTTTTCAAATGCCATTGCTGCTATCTTAAAGTATAGGTACCCCACTATTCCCTTCTCTCCCACTACCTTTTCTAAGTATGCTGTATCTGCAACTTTTAACTCCCACTTCCGATTTTTATGTAGCCAGGTCTCAGTAAACCTGACGATATCTTATCACTGGTTTTTTCAGTTTCTCTATGCTATGGACGCTGTGCACCCATGTGCATTGCTGCACAGACAGAATAGCTTGCCTTTAATAGGAATTCCTTGCATTTTATTTTTAACCATTTTTTACACTCCCTTTCTATAGTCTGTCCCATATCCTTTCCTGTTTTGTTTTTATTTAGATTTGTTTCATTTCTTATAGATCCCTTGCCCCCTAATCTTACTTGGTTACAGCCTTTGCCAGATCCCTATTTACCCTTTCCCCAAGGGCACTGGTCCAAGTCCAGCTCAGGTGGAGACCATCCCACAGAATCACAGACTCACAGAATTGTTATGGTGTAGAAGGGGGCCATTCAGCCCATCATGTCTGCACTGGCTCTCTGAGCATTTTAACTTAGTGCCAATCTCCTGCCTTTTCCCCGTAATCCTGCACATCGTTTCTATTTAAATAATCATCCAATGCCCTCTTGAATGCCTCAATTGAACCTGCCTCCACCACACTCCCATGTAGTGCATCCCAAACCCTAACTACTCGCTGTGTGAAAAAGCTTTTTCTCACCTCGCATTTGCTTCTTTTGCAAAACATTTTAGAACTGTGCCCTCTGGCTCTCAATCCGTTTACGAGCGGGAACCGTTTCTCCCTATCTACTCCATCCAGACCCCTCATGATTTTGAAAACTTCTATCATTTCTCCTCTCAGCCTCCTCTTCTCCAAGGAAAACAGTCCCAACTTCTCCAACCTTTCCTCATAACTGAAGTATCTCATCTCTGGAACCATTCTCGTAGACCTCTTCTGCACTCTCTCCTATGTGTTCACATCCTTCCTATAGTGTGGCGCCCAGATCAGTTCACTCAACACACCCACATTAGAGCTGTGAGTGTGAGATATACAACAGTGACCACACTGCAAAAATACTTCATTGGCTGTGAAACACTTTGTGATAAGCTGAAGTTGCGACAGATGCCATATAAATGCAAGTCCTACCTTTCTGCAGTTGGACAACCCAGTCTTTGGTTTAGGAAGAGGTTAACTGAGTAATCTAACTTTTGCAGTGAAGCTTCTGTTGCGTTGCTTATCTGGTTGTTTTGTTCCACAGGGAGGTGCTTTAGCTAAGTATCTGCAGCAGAGAAATGAGTATTTTGGGAGCTGGATCACTGTTCGAATAGAAAGACTCCTTTATGTTCTCACTGTCAAGATCATCTTCAAAATGTATTTCATCAGGTCTTAGTTCACTGCTCAGTTGCTCATTTACCTGTCCTGGGAGTGTTTGATGGGGACAGTGTAGAAGGAGCTTTACTCTGTATCTAACCCCGTGCTGTACCTGCCCTGGGAGTTTGATGGGGACAGTGGCCAGAATTTTTCCCTCGTTTTGCGTGCTTGGCGGGAATGGGTGGGAGTGGTCGGGAAGCCGACTGCCGCCCATGATCGTCTCTGCGCCGCGACTTTTTGTGGGTGGGCCAACTAAGCCCCGCCCTGCATAAGACGCGGCTGCGGAATGAGCGAGAAGGGGAGGGTGGGGAGCTGATGCCAATTCAAAAGCGGCCACAGCAGCCATTTGAAGGCTGCCAGTGAAGCACTTGGACTGCGCGATGGAGGTCGTAGCGGGTGAACACGGCAAGCGGGAGGGCAGGTCAGCGGGGCTGTTGGCCCCGCGTTTCTCTGATGAGTGTCTCGCTGCCCTCCTGGAGGAGGTGGCAGCACGGAGAGAGAGATCCTTGTCTCCAGGGATGGGAGGAGGATGCTCCCCCACCTCATCCAAAATGCCTGGGAGGAGGTGGCATCCAGGCTGAGTTCCCATGATGTGGTGAGGTAAGTGGTACAATGACCTGCTGCGATCAGGAAGGGTGGGTACCGTTTTGGCATGGCACAGCAGTTAGGCGCTGCCCACTGGCCTCCCTTGGATCTCAGAGGGCTTAGAGTGTGAGTGAATGACAAATGTCAATGAGGCAGTATCTGGCCAAGGGGGTGAGCCCTGGCTGCTTGGACTCGGTGTCTTGCGGCTCTAGGGTCACGAATCGGCTGCGCCCTGCAAGGTTTTCTTCAGGTGGGGTTGGCCAGGCTGCAATGGCGCTGCAGGTACAGGGTGGGCGAATCAATGCTCCTCTATCCTTTCAGGAGAAGACATCCCGTAACAATGCCGAGAGGTTGCGGACTGGCGGTGGAGTGCCTCACCTACTCATCCTCACTCGATATGAGCAGGAGGCCCTGGAGCTGGAGAGGCACCATGTGCCTAGGTCAACCGGCTGCAGTGAGGTTGGGATGCCCGGGGGAGGCAAGAGTGCAGCGCACTGAGGTCAGAATGTCTGTAATAGAAACCATTCCACTGTAGCCTCTATATTGATGTGAGCCTCGAACGTGGAATCCCCATTGATAATGGAAAGACAAGGGCACCCTGATCTGGGTGCCAGGCACGCACAGTAACAGTGTAACAACTTCAACTACTGACATGTCCTTGTTCCTCCATTCAGGCTCACCAGAAGACCCTCGAGGTGAGGAGCTTGAAGGCCCACCACTGACCCCAGAGGACAGCAACCGTCGAAACGCACCTGCGACACATCCTCTCAGCCAAGCAGGCACAGCGCAGACACTAGCACCTTGGTGGGCATTAGATTGGCGACTAGTATCTCAGTGCACAGCGGTGAGGGCACTTCACACTTGTTTGAGGTGCAGGCGGAGGCAGAGAGTGCCCAGGGTGCTGGCATGTCGGAGGACTGCTGGGGACCAGGGATATGCTCAGTCGGTGGCTGATGATGGGCCTCTGGAGTCGTCCAGCAGGGTGTACGGGAGGATCTGGTGGAGATACATGAGGGAATGCGTGCCATGGTGTCCATTGTGGAGGAGTCCCTGTGGAGTGTGAGCAATGCAATCACAGAATCACACAGTGCAGAAGAGGCCCTTCGGCCCATCGAGTCTGGACCAACACGTGACAAACCTGACCTACATACCTAATTACATTTACCAGCACTTGACCCATAGCCTTGAATGTTATGACGTGCCAAGTGCTCATCCAGGCACTTTTTAAAGGATGTGAGGCAACCCGCCTCCACCACCCTCCCAGGCAGCGCATTCCAGGCCGTTACCACCCTCTGGGTAAAAAATGTTTTTCCTCACATTCCCCCTAAACCTCCTGCCCCTCACCATGAACTTGTGTCCCCTTGTGACTGACCCTTCAACTAAGGGGAACAGCTGCTCCCTATCCACCCTGTCCATGCCCCTCATAATCTTGTACACCTCGATCAGGTCGCCCCTCAGTCTTCTCTGCTCCAACAAAAACAGCCCAAGTCTATCCAACCTCTCTTCATAACTTAAATGTTTCATCCCAGGCAACATCCTGGTGAATCTCCTCTGCACCCCATCCAGTGCAATCACATCCTTCCTATAATGTGGTGTCCAGAACTGCACACAGTACTCCAGCTGTGGCCTCACCAAGGTTCTATACAACTCCAACATGACCTCCCTACTTTTGTAACCTATGCCTCGATTGATAAAGGCAAATGTCCCATTTGCCTTTTTCACCACCCCACTAACATGCCCCTCCGCCTTCAGAGATCTATGGACACGCACGTCAAGGTCTCTTTGTTCCTCAGAACTTCCTAGTGTCATGCCGTTCATTGAATACTTCCTTGTCAAATTACTCCTTCCAAAGTGTATCACCTCACATTTTTCAGGGTTAAATTCCATCTGCCACTTATCTGCCCATTTGACCATCCCGTCAACATCTTCCTGTAGCCCAAGACACTCAACCTCACTGTTAACCACCCGGCCAATCTTTGTGTCATCCGCAAACTTACTAATCCTACCCCCCACATAGTCATTTATGTTGTTTATATAAATGACGAATAATAGGGGACCCAGCACAGATCCCTGTGGTACGCCACTGGACACTGGCTTCCAGTCACTAAAGCACCCTTCTGTCATCACCCTCTGTCTCCTACAACTAAGCCAATTTTGAATCCACCTTATCAAATTACTCTGTATCCCATGTGCATTTGCCTTCTTTTTAAGTTTCCCATGTGGGACCTTGTCAAAGGCTTTGCTGAAATCCATATAAACTACATCAACTGCACTATCCTCATCTACACACCTGGTCACCTCCTCAAAAAATTCAATCAAATTTGTTAGGCCTGACCTCCCTCTGACAAAGCCATGCTGACTATCCCTGATCAAACCTTGCCTCCCCAAGTGGAGATAGATTCTCTCCTTCAGAAATTTCTCTAATAATTTCGCTACCACTGACGTGAGACTCATTGGTCTGTAGTTCCCTGGCTTATCTCTGCAATCCTTCTTAAATAGTGGAACCACATTAGCTGTTCTCTAGTCCACTGGCACCTCCCCTATGGCCAGAGAGGAATTAAAAATTTCGGTCAGAGCCCGAGATCTCCTCCCTTGCCTCCCTCAGCAGCCTGGGACACAAATCATCCGGACCTGGAGATTTGTCCACTTTTAAGCCTGCCAACACCTCCAATACCTTGTCACTCCCTATATCAATTTGCTCAGGAACCTCACAGTCTCTCTTCCCGAGTTCCATACCTTCATCCTCATTCTCTTGGGTGAAAACGGACGTGAAGTATTCATTCAACACTCTAGCGATGTCCTCTGGCTCCACCCATAGATTGCCCCCTTGGTCCCTTATGGGCCCTACTCTTTCCCTGGTTATCCTCTTCCCATTGATATACTTATTGAATATCTTGGGATTTTCCCTACTTTTGCAGCCAGAGCTTTCTCATATCCCCTCTTTGCTCTCCTAACTGCTTTCTTAAGCTCCACCCTGCACTGTCTGTACTCCACTAATGCCTCTGCTGATTTGCTCCCCTTGTACCTGCTAAAAGCCTCTCTTTTCCTTCTCATCGTAACCTGAATATCTCTGGTCATCCATGGTTCTCTGGGCTTGTTACTCCTTCCTATCACCCTAGAGGGAACATGTTGAGCCTGTACCCTCCCCATTTCCTTTTTGAACACCCCCACTGTTCCTTTGCTCAAGACCCTCATGGCCGAGCACACTGCCTCCTCCATGGAGAGAGTGGTGACCCTCACGGAGAGGCTCCTCCAGGAGCTGAGTCAGGGGTTCCTGGGGATGCAGCTGCGCTAACATCTTCTTCCTCCACTGCGTCCACCCTTTCTAGTGCCAGATTGTGGAGAGTGCAGCATGCAACCACTATCTGGGGAGTATTGCAGTGCGCCTCCTGAACGGTCCAGGCATCAGAAACGCATCTTGAGAAGACCGATAGTTCTCTCTATCACAGCCCTTATGGAGTCGTGGCTCCTATTCTACCGCTGCTCAGCCTCTGTTCTTGGATGGCGGAGAGGCATCATGAGCCATCTTTTGAGGGGATAACCCTTGTCACCCAGCAGTTACCTATCCAGTCAGGCTGGAGCA
This sequence comes from Cetorhinus maximus, assembly GCF_964194155.1. Classification (NCBI taxonomy): domain Eukaryota; kingdom Metazoa; phylum Chordata; class Chondrichthyes; order Lamniformes; family Cetorhinidae; genus Cetorhinus; species Cetorhinus maximus. The sequence continues at coordinate 13,136,559 of NC_135886.1, forward strand.
CTGAAGAGCCTCGGCACCTGGGGGTGTCTCAGGATGTAAGCATCATGGGAGCTGCCTGGGTACCTTGCACAGACTTGTAGAATCTGCATCCTGTGATCACACACTATCTGCATGTTCATGGAGTGGAAGCCCTTCTTGTTGACGAAGGCATCGGGCTCACCTCCTGGCGCCTTGATGGCCACATGTGTACAGTCTATAGCACCCTGGATGCAGGGGAACCCAGCAATTGGTGCAAAGCTTCTGGCTCGCTGTACCTGGCTGGCTTCGTCCATGTGGTAGTGAATGAAAGTGAATGCGTGCCTGAACAGAGAATCTGTCAACAGCTTGACACATCAGTGGACAGCTGATTATGAGTCTGCAAAAGTTCACCCACCGACCCTTGGAAAGAGCTGGAGGCATAGAAGTTGAGGGCAACTGTGACCTTCAGCGCCATTGGCATGGGGTGTCCACCCACACATTCGGAGCTGATCTCAGGGCCGATCCTCTGACAGATGGAGGTCACTGTCTCCCTTGAGAGGTGGAGCCTCCTTCAGCATTGCACCTCGGACATATTGAGGTAGCTGCATCGCCGCCTGCAAACCCTGGCAGCGGGATAGTGGCGTCTTCTGCGGCCCCGTCCGCCTTGGATTTCCTGTTGGCTCTGCGTCCCTTGTGCCTGCACCTGTCCTCCCAACGGTGGCTCCCCTGGAGGCTGAATAGGGACACCTGGCCTCCTCCCCCTTCTGACCCTCTCTTCCTCCTTAGGGGAGGTGCCTCCAGCGGAGACCACAACCCCCCTTACCAGGGTAAAGGAAAGCTGTCTGATACCTGGAAGGCACCACGCGCTGTGAATCCTCCGGAGTCCTGAACTCTTATTTCTGTCAAAGCAGCTCTGAAGCGAAATGAAGATGTCCTGTTCACACACGCAAGCAGCAGCAAGTTATAAGCTAAATTACAAACAACTTGCATTAGCAAGGCCATTCACCCCCCTTATCCCACTCGTGGTTGAGGCTTTTGAAAATGTGGCCTGCCCGTTTAGCCCGTGTGATGGCCTGAAAATCGCACGGGCCACGTAAACTCCGAGACAATTGATGCCTCAAGGGCCTTAACTGGCTCGTTAATTAATGGCGGGCACGCCTCTATCTTCATTGCCTAGTGAAATATCGCGAGGGTGTGCGGTGATGTCAGCGTGCTCGGCCAACGTCAATACGATTTATTTCTTAGTCGGAGGTGTTGGGCGCGCACCAGCATGCCAACCAAAAATTCTACCCAGTTAGAGGGAGATTTACTCTGTATCTAACCCCCTGCTGTACCTGTCCTGGGAGTGTTTGATGGGGACAGTGTACAGGGAACTTTACTCTGTATCTAACCCCGTGCTGTACCTGCCCTGGGAGTGTTTGATGGGGACAGTGTACAGGGAACTTTACTCGGCATCTAACCCCGTGCTGTACCTGCCCTGGGAGTGTTTGATGGGGACGGTGTAGAGGGAGCTTTACTCTGTATCTAACCTCGTGCTGTACCTGTCCTGGGGTGTTTGATGGGGACAGTGTAGGGGGAGCTTTACTCTGTATCTAACACCGTGCTGTACCTGCCCTGGGAGTGTTTGATGGGGACAGTGTAGAGGGAACTTTACTCTGTATCTAACCCCGTGCTGTACCTGTCCTGGGAGTGTTTGATGGGAACAGTGTAGGGGGAGCTTTACTCTGTATCTAACCCCGTGCTGTACCTGTCCTGGGAATGTTTGATAGGGACAGTGTAGAGGGAGCTTTACTCTGTATCTAACCCCGTGCTGTACCTGTCCTGGGAGTGTTTGATGGGGACAGTGTAGAGGGAACTTTACTCTGTATCTAACCCCGTGCTGTACCTGCCCTGGGAGTGTTTGATGGGGACGGTGTAGAGGAAGCTTTACTCTGTATCTAACCCCGTGCTGTACCTGCCCTGGGAGTGTTTGATGGGGACGGTGTAGAGGGAGATTTACTCTGTATCTAACCTCGTGCTGTACCTGTCCTGGGAATGTTTGATGGGTACATTGTAGGGGGAGCTTTACTCTGTATCTAACCCCGTGCTGTACCTGTCCTGGGAGTGTTTGATAGGGACAGTGCACAGGGAACTTTACTTTGTATCTAACCCTGTGCTGTACCTGTCCTGGGAGTGTTTGATAGGGACAGTGTAGAGGGAGCTTTACTCTGTATCTAATGCCATGCTGTAGCTGTCCTGGGAGTGACTGGTGCTGAAAGTATTGCATTTTCCCGCACTCAGTCTCGTCACACTGAGGAACACAAAAGTCACAATAGAGAATTGAAAACAAGCCTGGTTTAATATTTGCTGTGAAATGCTTACCAAGTGTATGAGGCAGAGTACTGCGTGAAGACATCGGAATCCCAGTAAGGCTTGGAGCTGTGACCTGTGTAAATCTCACTGTGTAAATCAGTCTTTCCTTCTGTGTTTCTATTTGTACTTGTGCCTGTGAAGAATTTATTTTTGAAGCAATAATTATTCCAGTTCCCACTCAGTATTGAGCCGAAGTATGAGTAACCCCTGCAGTGGATTCCCTGCTGTGTATGACTCACTCAGTTTGTGGGCATTTGCTCAGTCATTCCAAAAGTTTGTGTGTTCTCTGACTCTAAATGTCTTTCAGTCAGCACACAGGAGACCTTCGTGCCGAAGTTCAGTGCTTTAATTGGCTCAATAAATTGCTTCAAGAATCCAACGTATGAGAATACTCCCAGTCGGGCTCTGTCTTGTGTACTCAGGTTTCAGCGATGGCCTGGCTGCAAATACAGGAAAGGACTCACATCTATAGAATGCCTCCCACATGCTCAGGATGGCCCAGTGCAACCTGCAGCCAATGAAGTGCTTTTGAAATGTAGCTACTGTTGCAATCTTGGGAAGCGCGGCAACCAATCTGCACACAGTAAGCTCCCACAAATGGCAGTGATGTAAATGAGCAGGTAATCTGCCCTTTTATTGATGTTGGTTGAGGAATAACTATGAATGTTATGATAGGCGCTATAGAAATGCAAGTTCATTCTTTTCTTCAGGGGCTCCTCTGACCCAACTAAATCTTTCAGCAATGCCTCAATCCTCCCCAAGGATATGTTCAGCCTCACTCCCTAAGGATTCCACTGGGAATCTCCTCTGCATAATTAATGAGCTCTTCTAATCCCAATATTCCTCAAACCTTCTTCCCAATGTTCTTTGACTGATCCTCCCAGCCTCTGAGCTGGAAGATGGCAAAGTAAAACTCCGCAAAACCTACACAGCCAGTAAAATATTTATCTGCTGTTCCAAACCAAATCCATTAATTCTAACCTGAAGCATTGCTGGTAAGAATTGACTCAAAAATCAAGATCCTGGGCCCAATATCAAGAAAGTGTTGATGCTCAGTAACACTCCAGCTGTAGGTTTGAGATCCATGGTTGAGTGCTCCTGGATTAGGGAGCAGAAGCATCAGTCTAGCTTGCTGCTTATGCTATCCAGAGACTGCCCCCCCACTGCTGGATGTTGGAGGACAGAATCAGACTTAATGTGGTGCCTTTCACAGTTGAATAGCCTCCTGATCGTCACTGTCTAGGCTCACAATTGCAGAATGACTCCTCAAGTGAGGAATCAGAGAGCAGCAGAGACAGTGTCGTGTAATCGATTAGAGAGGAAAAGTTTTTAAAAAAAGGCACGAATTTCCAGCGAAATATCGCAGTCATCCAGGGTTAGCCTCACATGAAAGAAATGAACCTGACTGATGTCTCGCTATTACATAAACATAGGATCATGCTCCCTGATGTTAGTGGGATGTGTTAGGTTTTGTTCCTGTTGTGTTTCCCACAGTATGTGGTATGGTGAAAATTACTTTTTAAAGCTATTTAATTCCACTTCACACTTTGGTTTGTAAATAACTGTACTGCAACTTCAAATTGTCATTTGTTTATTCTATTAATATTTTTAAAATCTTCATGGCTGATCACACTTTTTTCTTCTATTAGAAGTTTCTATGTCCACATTTATAATGGAAATATCCATGGTAAACTCATCACCCTGTAAGAATACCCTCCATCAAGTATATTCTAAGAAGGGCAGTGGTTGTTACTGTGGTCCCTGGGTGACACCACTGTCTGCATCCCCACATTTCAAAGAACATCTGTTACCCACTACTCTCCATTTATTGTCCTTCACATCCCTACCATGTTGCCACATTTTGGTTAACAAAATCTGCCTTAACTTTATCAACACTCCATCAAATGCCTCTTTAAAACACAACATCTGCTTCTTTCATCACATTCTCTGATATTCCTTCAAAAACTCTAGTATGTTTGTTTGCCAACTTGCCTTTTGCAAATCCATGCAAACGCTTCTTAATTCTTAACAGTGCGCCGAAGAAGAGCCATACGGACTCGAAACGTTAACTCTGTTTCTCTCTTCACGGGTGCTGCCAGACCTGCTGAGCTTTTCCAGCATTTTCTGTATTTATTTCTCTTCTTAATTAATTCAGGTGCCTCTGGGTGTAAATGTCGTATGTCACTATTTTCTCTGATAACACTTCTGTGAAGTGCCTTGGGATGTTCTGCTACATTAAAGGTGCTACTTAAATGCAAGGTGCTGTTGTTATAGTGAGGAATGTATTCGGGATCACACTGTGCCAATCTGTAAACTGCCAACGTGAGTCTCTAAAAGGCTTTTTGATGCTGTGGCCTCTGCAAGATATAAACAGCCTCTCGCATCAAACAGACGGCTCGAGGAGTCAGCTCCTTAATGAATGACCTCAGGTATTGAACCCATTAATGCTGAGCGCCGTGCCTTGGATTAGAAAACTAACGCAGTCATTAGCACTGAGGATATTAACAGGCCATCACACTGGTTCTAGCCTCATTTTCTCCTAAGTAACCCTGTGATGATCTTAGACCATTGCCAAACATTAAGACAAAAGGACTTGTATTTTTAGTGCACCTTTTACAACCTCAGGAAGTTCCAAACCACTTCACAGCCAATGAAGGAATGCTAAAGTGGAGTCGCTGTCGAAACATAGGAGACCTGGCAGCCAATTTGCACACAGCAAACTCTCCACAAACAGCAATGTGATAATCAGCAGATGCTTGAGGGCAGGAGGGAGAACTGCACTGCACTTTTCAAAATACTGCTGTGGGCTTTTTTGCATCCGCCTGAGAGAACGGCTAGGGCATTCTTGGTTTGAAAGACAGCACCTCTGACAGTGCAGCACCCTCTCAGTACTCACTGGAATACCAGCCTTATTTTCTTTTGTGCTCAAGCCTGAAGGAGTCAGATTTGAAACCCACAACCTTTAGCTCAAAGGCAAGAATACATCCCACTGAAGCTACCGGGTAAATGCTGAATGCTAACTGTGTGGCATGTGATACTGCTAAAATATCAACAACACACAGTTTAGGCAAAAAGGTATGATTGTGGCCATTTCTTAAGCCCTAACACAAAGGGCACCACAAATGTTTAGGAATCACTTTCCCACAAATCGCTGCTATGGAATTTTCGAGACATTTCCCTGTCAACCCAGGAATTCCTGTCAACCTGGGAGCTCTGTGCCCAGTCGAGAACTTTTTGTTTCCTCGTTCTCGCACAATTCAAACTGAAGCAGGTGGTGAAAGGTCAGCAGGTGACTATTTTGGTTATTCTTTCTTTGAGGAAGGATGAGCAGTGAAAATTACTGGCCTGTGACATTGCGACTCTTTGCTTTGTTTGAATTTGCATCGTAATACGATTACTGAATTCTTGTTGTGTTCAGTGTGATTTTATTTTTGCGGGAAAGAGTTAACTGTCTCTGAACCTGTCTCTGAAGCGGAGGCTTCATTCTGTGCTGTCTGTTGCATACACAGTGTGGATTAATGTGGCAGGGCTGAAGTACTTAATTAACTCAAAGGGTGAAGGGCTGAAATCTAATAAAGAAAATTAAAAGATGTTAATTTCCTGTATTACAGACAGCAAGAGGCACTGAATAAAAGATAGAGAAATTATAAAGAGATTAACCACAGCCACAGTGTAAAGTCAAGTTGGGGTTATGCAATGCTCCAAGGAAAAATTCTTCAATAGTCATTTTCAGATTTATTTTTTTATTGCCAGTTTCTTCTCCTGGTGTTGTCTCCATACTGTGGTTTTACTGGATTGTGCTGATATCTCTTCAGGCATTTGGCACAAGCCCATATTCCACTATATCCTAGAAGAACAAGGGCAGCAGGCACATGGGAACACCACCTCCAAGTCTCACACAATCCTGACTTGGAAATATATCGGCCGTTCCTTCACTATCGCTGGGTCAAAATCCTGGAATCCCCTTTTCTAACCGGCCTGTGAGTGTACCCACAATGAAGGCGGCTCTCCACCATCTTCTCAAGGGGAGTTAGGAATGGGCAATAATTGCCAGTGACACTCACATCCTATGAAAGAAATTTTAAAAATACATCCCACAGTGGCGTGGCGGACTTGTCACTGGGCAGGTAATTCAGAAACCAAGGGGTAATCCTCTGGTGGACCTGGGTTCAAATCCCACCACAGCACAGCAGATGGTAGAATTTGAATCCAACAGAAATCTGGAATTAAAATAGTCTAACGATGACCATGAAACTATTGCCGATTGTCAAAAAAAAACCCCATTTGGCTCACGAGTAATCCAGAGACCCAGGGTAATGCTCTGGGGACCTGGGTTCAAATCCCACCATGGCACCTGGTGGAATTTGAGTTCAATAAAAGTTTAATGATGACCGTGAAACTATTGTCGATTGTTGTAAAAACCCATCTGGTTCACTAACGTTCTAATGTCTTTTAGGGAAGGAAATCTGCCATCCTTACCTGGTCTGGCCTACATGTGACCCCAGACCCACAGCAATGTGGTTGATTCTTAAATGCCCCCTGAACAAGGGCAATTAGGGATGGGCAATAAATGCTGGCCTAGTCAACAATGCCCACATCCCATGAACGAGCAAAAAACATCATGTATTTGTCACAGGCAGGTATCCCATCATGCATTTGTCTGGGTATCCTATCATGCGGAGACAATTAGATGTTGTGTTGGATGAGGGAACTGTAGGTTCTTCCTGAATGAATAAGCTACAATGGAACTGAATGGCCTCCTTGATCTGTATTTTCTTGTTGGAGTGGCTACAATCCAAATCTACTGTAGTTTAGGAACTCTATGAAACTGTTTAGTAACATTCTGCCTTACAGGGTCAATATTGGAGGAGTCAAACAGAATATTTTGCTATCAATTTTCACTGAATAAGATCTTTGTTACAAACCAGTTGTCAGTGAGCTGCATAAACAGAGCCGGAGGGCTCATTATAGGAACCTTTCAACAATGCAGCAACCCCAGCAATTTTACTCAGGACCTGTTCCAAATTCTATTTGAAAAATTGTGTCCGGAAAAGACCTCGAGTGAAACATCAAATCATTTAATGGTTCTCTCCGACTGTTCACTTGCATGTGGTCTGAGCTGAAAGACTTGGATGTTTGTGGGGTTCTGTTAGTGATAGATCCTTGGCAACCAATCGAAGAGGATATGAAAGCTAAAGAGCAATGTGAAAAAGTGGCCAAAGATTCCACTCCTCTATTATTGAGTTCTCCTTTAAAGGCCATTACACATCATTTATCTGCAGCCTGGGCTGTTAACAGATTATAAATAAATCTGATTACTATCTTTCATTATTGGAACAGCTAAATAAATAGAGTGAGATCTCATCACTGTCTTTATCTCACAAATTTCATTTGTCACTTACGTCAATCAGACACTTAATAACCGTGGCAAAAGAAATACATGCAAGGTCACGTTGTTTTGGTGTGACAAAGGGAAAAGGATGGACCTCTGTGGTTAGAGTATTGGCGTTGGGTTTCTGTCGGTTACCCCACCCAACGTCAGTCAGTGGGATCCTGTCAGCCAAAGGTTAGCCGTATCTCAGGCAGTTGTGGGTTCGAGTGTGACTCCAGAGACTCATGTTCTTAATCCACGTTGACACTCCCAGTGCAGGACTCAACAGATGTTGCACTGGCAGGAGGTGTCATTTTTCAGATGCGAGTGACAGCATTCTAACTTAATTGTCAGCTTACTTTTGTTTCTCTTGTTGCTTTACTTTAAGTACCTTATCAGGACCACTCCATTATTATCTTGGTGAAGTATCTACACTGGGTAACTCACTTTAATCCTTGTAAAAACTCTGCTATCCTAACTCACAAGTCCCGTTTATCCATCACTCCTGTGTTCACTTGTTTGGTAATACCTCAATTTTAAAATTTTTATCCCTACATTCAAATCCCTTTCACCTTCTCAAGTCCCTCCCTATCTCTGTAATCTTGCCAGCCTTCCAATCCTCTGATATCCCTATATTTCTCTAATTCTGCCCTCTGGGTCCTTGCCAAATTTTAATCACTTGGTGGCAGTGTCTTCAGCTGCCTATGCCCCAAGCTCTGGGATTAACTCCCTAAGATTCTTCGCCTTAATCTTTCTCTCCTCTTTTGAGATGCTCTTTAGGTCACCTGTCCTGCTTCCTCATGTGGCTCTGTGTCAAATTTTATTTGATTGCAATAATATCAATCGTGTCAACTGAGGCTTGCTGTCAGCACGATCACAAAAACGAGATACTGCGGACGCTGGAAATCTGAAATAGAAACAAAAAACCCCTGGAAATGTTCAGCAGGTCAGGCAACGTCTGTGGAGAGAAACAGAGTTAATGTTTCAGGTCAATGACCTATTTTCAGAACGGAAGAAAGATAGAAAAGTTAGAGTTTTTAAGCTGGTAGAAGGAAGTGGGGGTTGTGGTGGCAGGAAGAACAAGGGGGAAGTTCCGTGATAGGGTGGGGGGCAGGAGAGATTAAAACACAAAAGATTTTTTTTTATTCATTCATGGGATGTAGGCATCAGTGGCCAGGCAAGCATTTGTTTCCCATCCCTAATTGCCCTTGTTCAGAGGGCATTTAAGAGTCAACCACACCTCTATGGGTCTGGAGTCACATGTAGGCCAGACCAGGTAAGGACAGCAGATTTCCTTCCCTAAAGGAGATTAGTGAACCAGATGGGTTTTTACAACAATCGACAATAGTTTCACGGTTATCATTAGACTTTTATTGAACTCAGATTCCACCATCTGCCGTGAGAATTACTGTGGGTCTCTGGATTACTAGTCCAGCGACAATACCATTTTGCCATCGCCTCCCCTTATTTCATGAGGAAAAGCCAAAGTGGTAAAGTGTATGGTAAAGTAACAAAGGTTGTGTCGGGATGAGGGTCTATTTCCTCTGCATTGGTAGGTTGTGGATTCAAGCCCCACACCAGATACATGAGAACATAACCCAGGCTGACACTCCCAGTACAGTACTGAGGGAGTGCTGCACTGTTGGAGGTGCCATCTGTTAGATGGAACAGGCCATAAGACCATAAGATGTAGGAGCAGAAGTAGGTCATTCAGCCCATTGAGTCTGCTCCACCATTCAATGAGATCATGGCTGATCTGATAATCTCCAACTTCACGTTCCTGCCTTTTCCCCATAACCCTTGATTCCCTTACTGATTAAAAATCTGTCTATCTCAGACTTGAATATATTTAACGACCCAACCTCTACAGCCCCTGCAGTGAAGAATTCCACAGATTCACTACCCTCTGAGAGAAGAAATTCCTCCTCATCTATGTTTTAAATGGGTGCCCCCTTACTCTGAGATTATGCCCTCTGGTCCTAGACTCTCCCACAAGGGGAAACAACCGCGCACCATCTACAATGTCAAGCCCCCTAAGAACCTTATATGTTTCAATAAGGTCGCCTCTCGTTCTTCTAAATTCCTATGAGTACAGGCCCAACCAACTCAACCTCTCATAAGAAAATCCCTTCATTCTCGGGATCAACCTAATGAACCTTCTCTGGACTGCTTCCAATGCCAGTGTATCTTTCCTTATATAAGGAGACCAAAACTGTTCACAGTGTTAAACAGAGGCTGTGTCTGGCCCTTTCAGTTGAGCATGCGTGGACCATTTGAGCAGAAGCTACTGACTTACCATCAAGGCAACATTTGACATCATGTAACCTGAGTAAAACTGAAATCAATGGAAATTAGGGGGAAGATTGGCTGGGAAATGCAGGAAATACTCTGAAGAAGAGTTATAAGACCATAAGACATAGGATCAGAAATTAGGCCAATCGGCCCATCGAGTCTGCTCTGCCATTCAATCATGGCTGATAAGTTTCTCAACCCCATTCTCACACCTTCTCCCCGTAACCTTTGATCCCCTTACCAATCAAGAACCTATCTATCTCGGTCTTAAATACACTCAATGACCTGGCCTCCACAGCCTTCTGTGGCAAAGAATTCCATAGATTCACCACTCTCTGGCTAAAGAAGTTTCTCCTCATCTCTGTTCTAAAAGGTCTTCCCTTTACTCTGAGGCTGTGCCCTTGGGTCCTAGTCTCTCCTACTAATGGAAACATCTTCCCCACATCCACTCTATCCAGGGCTTTCAGTGTTCTGTAAGTTTCAATCAGATTCCCCCCTCATCCTTCTAAACTCCATCGAGTATAGACCCAGAGTCATCAAACGTTCCTCATATGTTAAGCCTTTCATTCCTGGGATCATTCTCGTGAACTTCCTTTGGACCCACTCTAGGGCCAGCACATCCTTCCTGAGATACGGGGCCCAAAATTGCTCACAATATTCTAAATGTGGTCTGACTAGAGCCTTATAAAGCCGCAGCAGCACATCCCTGCTTTTATATTCTAGTCCTCTCGAAATAAATGCCAACATTGCATTTGCCTTCCTAACTACTGACTCAACCTGCAAGTTAACCTTAAGAGAATCCTGGACTAGGACTCCCAAGTCCCTTTGCACTCCAGATTTCTGAATTCTCTCCCCATTTAGAAAATAGTCTATGCCTCTATTCTTCCTACCAAAGTGCATGACCTCACACTTCCCCACGTTGTATTCCATCTGCCACTTCTTTGCCCGTTCTCCTAACCTGTCCAAATCCTTCTGCAGCCTCCCCGCCTCCTCAATACTACCTGTCCCTCCACCTATCTTTGTATCATCTGCAAACTTAGCCAGGATGCCCTCAGTTCCTTCATCTAGATCATTAATGTATAATGTGAAAAGTTGTGGTCCCAACACTGACCCCTGCGGAAATCCACTAGTCACCGGCCGCCATCCTGAGAAGGACCCCCTTATCCCCACTCTCTGCCTCCTGCCAGACAGCCAATCTTCTATCCATGCTAGTACCTTGCCTCTAACACCATGGGCTCTTATCTTACTGAGCAGCCTCCTGTGCGGCACCTTGTCAAAGGCCTTCTGGAAGTCCAAGTAGATAACATCCATTGGCTCTCCTTTGTCTAACCTACTCGTTACCTCCTCAAAGAATTCTAACAGATTTGAAACCCTTGATGAAACCATGCTGACTTTGCCCTATTTTACCATGCACTTCCAAGTATTCTGAAATCTCATCCTTAATAATGGACTCTAAAATCTAACCAACAACCGAGGTCAGGCTAATCGGCCTGTAATTTCCCGTCTTTTGCCTCACTCCCTTCTTAAACAGGGGGGTTACATTAGCGATTTTCCAGTCCTCTGGGACCCTCCCTGACTCCAGTGATTCCTGAAAGATCATCACTAATGCCTCCACTGTCTCTTCAGCTATCTCCTTCAGAACTCTGAGGTGTAATCCATCTGGTCCAGGTGATTTATCCACCTTCAGACCTTTCAGTTTTCCTAGCACCTTCTCCTTGGTAATGGCCACCATACTCACCTCTGCCCCCCGACTCTCTTGAAATTTTGGGGATGTCACTCGTGTCTTCTACTGTGAAGACTGACGCAAAGTACCTATTCAGTTCCTCCGCCATTTCTTTGTTCCCCACTAGTACTTCTCCAGCCTCATTTTCCAGCGGCCCAATGTCCACTTTTGCCTCTCTCTTACCCTTTATATATCTAAAAAAACTCTTGCAATCTTCTTTTATATTACTATCTAGTTTACCCTCATATTTAATCTTCTCCCTCCTTATTTCTTTTTTAGTCGTCCTCTGTTGGTCTTTGTAGGCTTCCCAATCCCCTGGTTTCCCACTGCTCTCCACCGCATTGTATGCTTTCTCTTTAGCTTTTATGCTGTCCCTGACTTCCCTTGTCAGCCATGGTTGCCTCGTCCTCCCTTTAGTATGCTTCTTCTTCCTAGGGATGAATTTTTGCTGTGTCTCCCAAATTACTCCCAGAAACTCCTGCCATTGCTGTTCCACTGTCTTTCCTGCTAGGCTCATCTCCCAGTCAATTCTGGCCAGCTCCTCCCTCATGCCTCTGTAGTTGCCTTTATTCAACTGTAATACCGTTACATCTGATTCCAGCTTTTTCCTCTCAAATTGCAGGGTAAATTCTATCATATTATGGTTACTTCCTCCTAAGGGTTCCTTCACCTTAAGCTCCCTTATCAAATCTGCCTCATTACACATCACTAAATCTAGAATTGCCTGTTCCCTAGTGGGCTCCACCACAAGCTGTTCCAAAAAGCCATCGCGTAGACATTCCACAAATTCCTTTTCTTGGGATCCACTACCAACCTGATTTTCCCAGTCTATCTGCATAATGAAATCCCCCATGATCACTGTAACCTTGCCTTTCTTACACACCTTTTCTATCTCCTGGTGTATCTTGTGCCCCACATCCTGACTACTGTTCGGAGGCCTGTACATAACTCCCATTATGGTTTTTTTACCTTTGCGGTTCCTCAACTCTACCCACACAGATTCTACATCATCTGACCCTACATCATTTCTTGCTATCGATTTAATTTAATTTCTTACTAACAAAGCAACCCCACCCCCTCTGCCAACCTGCCTATCTTTTCGATAGGATGTATATCCTTGGATATTTAGCTCCCAGTCCTGATCCCCTTGCAGCCATGTCTCCATAATGCCCACCACATCATACCTGCCAATTTCAATCTGCGCTACAAGCTCATTTACCTTATTTCGTATACTGCGTGCATTCAGATACAACACCTTCAGTCCTGTATTTCCCGTCGCCTTTCTCATTGTCTTCCCTTTATCTGATGTGCTTGAAGTTAGATTCCTTTCCAAACACTCTGTCCTATTTTGTGTTTTTTTCAACCCAAAACATTGACTCTGTTTCTCTCCCACAAATGCTGCCAAACCTGCTGAGTATTTCCAGCATTTTCTGTTTTTATTTCAGATTTCCAGCATCTGGGCTATTTTGATTTTATTTAAGGTGGTTGTGGTTGTTGGGGGTCAATCATCTCAGCACAAGACCATTGCAGCAGGTATTTCTCAGGGTAGTGTCCTCGGCCCAACCATCTTCACCCTGCTTCATCAATGACCTTTCCGTCATAGGGTTAGAAGTGGGGATGTTCACTGATGATTGCACAAATATTAGTCCCATTTGCAATTCCTTAGATAATTAGGAAATCCATGCCTGCATTCAGCAAGACCTGGGCAGTATTCAGGCTTGGAATGCTAAGAGGCAAGTAACATTCATGCCAAACAAGTGCCGGGCACTGCCCATCTCCAACAAGAGAGAATCTAACCATTGCTTCTTGGCATTACCATTACTGAATCTTCCACCATCAACATGCTGGGGGAGTAGGTGGGGTGGGGGTCACCATCAATGAGAAGCTGAACTGGATCAGCTACATAAATACAATGGGTATGAGGGGAGCTCAGGGGCTGGGAATTCCTTGGCGAGTAACTTGTAGTGTGGGTCGGTTTTGCTGTTGGACTTCCGATTATCTGACAATGTACATCATCGGCCACTCCCACTACTATTCAGTCTCTTATGAGCTCCGACTTAAGGTCACCATAGTCACAGCCTTCAGCCAGTCTGTATAACTCATTTATGAAAGAGTCTATGGGTTCCCTGGGCTTTTGGACTTTCCTGTTAAATTTTGCTCACTCTGGGATGAGGGTGTTCAGGACAGTAAGGGTTAATGTGGCACTGGGGGAACAGCACCGCCCACGTTATGATGTAGAGAGTCACATGGGAGTAGTGGAATGTAGTAGTGAGTTTGGTAGAAGTCGGTCTGACAATAGCACCTGGTCAGGACTGAACCCTGTTTATATGTATATAGTTATGAGTTATTAATAAACAGTTATTGTTCAACCATACAAGCCTCTAGACTTCTTCACGAGACAACACACACCTTACAAAATAACTCACCTCCTGACTCCCCAAAGCCTGTCCACCATCTACAAGATACAAGTCAGGAGTGTGATGGAATACTCCCCACTTGCCTGGATGAGTGCGGCTCCAACAACACTCAAGAAGCTCGACACTATCCAGAACAAAGCAGCCCGCTTGACTGGCACCCCATCCACAAACATTCACTCCTCCACCACTGACACACAGTGGCACAGTGTGTACCATCTACAAGATGCACTACCGCAACCCGCCAAGGCACTTTCAACAGCACCTTCCAAACCGTGAACTTTACCATCTAGAAGAATAAGGGCAGTAGATGCATAGACCACCACTTGCAAGTTTCCCTCCAAGCCACTCACCATCCTGACTTTGAAACATATCGCCTGTTCCTTCACTGTCACTGGGTCAAAATCCTGGAACTCCCTCCCTAATACATGGACTGCAGACGTTCAAGAAGGCAGCTCACCACCACCTTCTCAAGGGGATTTAGGATGGATAATAAGTGTCCTGTGTATTAATTTTTAAAACATTGAAGAGAGGGGGAGCTCACCCTGGTGTCCTGTTGAAATTTATTCCTCAACCAACATCACTAAAGCTGATTAGATACTCATTTATTCTATTGCAGTTGGTAGGGTCCAGCTGCCCATGCTGTCCCTAGATTACAACAGTAGCTACACTTCAAATGTACTCCATTGGCTGTGATGTGCTTTGGGATGCCCAGGGGTGGTGAAAGTTCTTTCTTACTCACGATATGGCCTGATTAAAACATGGCACTCTCCCAAGAACTGGGACATGTTTAAATTGGCCTTGAGTCCTCTTCAGAGGCAGGACGTGTCAACCTGTGAACAGGAGAGGCCGCTGATGATGTGCCTGTTGCTCATCTGATGAAAGTTCTCATTAGCTGGAGCTAAACTGCCTGGGAACTTCACAGTAATGTCATCAGGGGGTTAATAGTAGGGGTTTGTGCTTTGGAATAAATTTGCTTTGAAATGGTGTCTGAGATTCTCTGTCGCTGCGGGCTCCTCAATGTCAAGGAAGCAATGGAATATAAAAAAAACAATTAATGCATTTGATAAGATTAAGATTCTATTTGACTCCTTTGCCCAGCCTGCCTTGTTGAAGGCCGCATGAGCTTGGAGGGGATGTACCAATCAATTAGAGCAACGTTCCCTCCCTTTGTGAAGAAAATAAACAACTTGCATTATATAGCACCTTTCTCAGCCTCAGGACTTTTCAGCCAACAAAGAAATGTTAGGAAATCCATTGATCTGTGTGCCCCTGTGGAGACTGTAACATTTAAAGGTACAGTGTGTCCCAATTACATTGGTTCCTGCCTCTTAACCTGCTGTGTTGATAGGTTCCCCACATCGGTTCAAAGGTCAGTCAATTTTAGTCAGTCAGTTAGTCGTGAGCAGGCAAAGAAGAAGGTGATGAACTTCATGCGGCTAAAGTGCTGCTGTTGGCCCCAGGGGCCATTTGGTAACTCAGTGCAGTTGGGGTTCAGATGAAGCCCCAGTAGCCATTTGCTTGATCCGTGCTGCTGAGAGAGTTCAGCTTAGGTGAAGCTTTGGGAGCCATTGATAGCTCAGTGCAGCCAAGAGTTGGGGCTCAAGAAATGCCACGTGACTGGGTGTGTTCTGAAGCAGGTAGGAGAGGCTTCAGGCAGCAGAGGTGTTGTGGTGAGCAGTCTCCAGATAGTCAGGGCTCGGGAGAAGTCCTGAGGAGCAAACCCTAGAAGGGAGCAGTCATTAAGGCAGTTGGAGTCAGAGTGGCTTTGAGGGAATTCCGAGGCTAGATCTTTGAGAGCACAGAATTGGAATCCTTTGTGAAGAAGACAGGGTTTAATGAGATTGTGTAATTCACAGTGAGTACTAACATCCGGGTGGGTTCTTAAGAAATCCATTGGTTGCATCTGTCATTTACTCTGTAGTTTGGTGTGTTCGACTACAGTTTGCCTGTTTTTTCACATGCACCTCAAGTTGATTCTGAATGTTCGAGTATAAGATATATCTTGGAAATTGTTTTATCTTTCTAAACTTGTATAGTAAAGTTTGTTTTCATTTGTCCAAAACCTGTGGAATCTTGCGGCTTTATTCCAAAAGCAGATATCTTGAGTCTCAACCTTTAACTACTTTAAACAAATTATTATTGGTCCTTAACTGGACCTCCCCCCAGGTCCTGGGTCTGACCAAGGGTCGTAACAGTAATCAATTCTGAAGTGTAGCCACTCTCATAATAACTATCTTGTGCACAACATGTTCCCATAAACAGCAATGTAATAATGATCTTTTTTTTGGTAAAATAAAAATAGAAAGTGCTGGAAATGCTCAGCAGGTCTGGCAGCATCTGTAGAGAGAGAGAAACAGGGGGCGGAATCATTCCAGATTTGCACTAAGTGCAGCAGTGGGCGGGAAAAAGAACGTTTTGCCCGCCAGCTCCAATGGCGGCTTTTCATGCCGCGTCATCCCAATCTCATCTCATTAATCATGCATTCACGGGAAACACGCCATTTCAATGGCGGGCAGGTTCTCATTCGCCCGCCATGCCGTCACCTCACCGTTCCATCACGCTGGGCGCCATACTTAAAGTGCAGCCTCGTGCACACATCTTGGTGCTTCCAGACCAGGACTGCTGCATAGAAGACTTGGCCTCCAAAGGCAAGAAGACTGCAGCCCCCCAGTTTAATGATACATCCCTGGAGCGCCTTTTGGATGCCGTGGAAGTGCGCAGTGGTGTCCTGTACCCCCGATCTGGGTGAAGACCAGCGAGCAAGAGCACCAGTCCAGCATGGGAGGCAGTGGCAGTAGTTGTCAGCGCCAATGCTCTGCAAAAGAGGACAGGTCACCCAGTGCCGCAACAGGATGAATGGTCTCATCTGTTCTGCCAGGGTAAGTCACTCGTCTCATCACTCTCAACTCTCACACTCACAAACCCATTACACATCCACAGGGATCTCACACCTCAAGGGACAACACCACTAACTCTCACACACACCCTTACAGCTCCAACAGGCTCATATCCTCTCGAGCTCGTGTCCTCATCCCATCCATGGCTCCGCTCACCACACAAACATTCTACGCAGTGCCATGTGTCTTGCTCACACTCTCTCCATCTGTTTTCATGCAGGAGAAGCTGGCTCACAACAGCAGGTAGAGGTCCCAGACCAGAGGTGGAATGGCCCACATTAGACCCCTCACTCAATTTGAGGAGTGTGCCATTGCGCTGAAAGGTGAGGACATGGACCGTGCCTGTGGTGACGGTGAGGTTGGTGGCGAACACCCATGTGAGGATCCTGCACCGTATCACCCCTCTTTCAACGCAAATGCGAATGCTCTCTCTCCTGCTTTTGACTCTGTTGCCATGCACTAATTATCTTTACTTTGGTTCACAGGGAGCTCTGCCAAGTGACCGACACCCTCAGCCAGCCAGTCCCTCAGCTTCATCCACGTCCTCACCTCCAGCCAAGAGGACACCATTTCCATTGAAGAGGTGGAAATAAGAGGCCTGGAAGACCTGTCACAGCACTTACCCACACCCTTCACCAGTGCAGAGACACACCTTGGTGGGACCTAGATCTAGAGCAGGCTTGGGTTCACAATCTGTGGTCACCGCACTATCTGCAGCAGGAGGAGGCTGGTTCACCCAAGCTCCCTGGCACTTGGAGGACTGCTGGGGAAAAGGCATCTCCGAGGTCTGAGTCAGATGACAAGCCTCTGGATTCGGTCTTCCAGCTCATTGTGGAGAGTCAGCAGAAGGTGGGTGAACATCATGCAGAGCCGTTGGAGGCCCTCAACAGAGTGGCACATGAGTCGGAGGAGTGTGTCCGCCTGCTCTCTGATGAAGTGGTGCCCACTTGTGTGCGCATGGAGGTCTCCATGGGGAGGATGGTGGACGCCATGGAGACCCTGGTCCAGCAGAACACGGAGATGTGTGCAGACCTGCCCTCCATCGCGGGAGCCATGGGTGAGTTCCTGCAGTGGCAACATGAGAGGGAAACGGGGCACCTCGACATCCCTCCAGGTGCTCCTTCCCCTCAAGGAGTCAGGTCAAGGCCCCCGGGTACCCAAAGGGAACAGGAGCGGCACCTGGACACTCCTGGGTCATCCACTCAGGAATCTCAGAGACAGTCTGCTCCCTCCGTGTCCCCTTTGCCTGTGACCCCCTCAACCTCATCCTCTGTCACCGCAGAGGGAGCAACTGGCCCACAGGGGGACAGTCAAAGCAAGTCGGGGCCCACAAGGCCTCAGCTCTCCAGGGGACGCACGCTGAAGTCATCAGAGGCAACAGGGCCAACCATTGCACAGGCTGTCTCCACCCCTGCTGTAGATGTCAGGGCAGCACCTAGAAGCCTAAGGCCTAGAAAAGTTAAGAATTTCTGATCACACTTGGCTGCATGGCTGAAGACATTTTGTCACTTAATAAGCCGAAATTATATTCACTTTCACTGAATAATATATAACGTTGTCTTTCAGCTCCATTGACAGGATTCGTGAGTCCTTCCCCTGCACCCCTCCCGACCACACCCCCTCCCCCCCACCGCTAGCAGTTCGGCTGCACACAGGCAGACAAATGACTCTGGAGGGAGAGGTGTGTGTGTGGCAGGGCCTCCTGGAGCCTCATGCAAACACTCTCCCAGGCACGAGGAGCCTTCATCCATCACACTCACCTCACTGTCCTGAGCATTTTCCAAGCTGCCTGTTGGGGTTCTCTTTCAGTTATCCATCTGAGCTGACCTGCATCTCCGCCCACCCACTGACCACACTCCCATTCAGCATCTGTTCCTGCCCACCATGACTCTCGTTTCACCTTTGATTTGGGCAAAATGGTGCGTCTAACATTTTTCTTCAGGTCCCTGTCCTTTCCCCTCCCCCCAGTGACCCCTGTCCTTTCCCCCATCACTATCACCCTCACCCCGGCATCACCCCCCCCTCCTCACCATCACCTACCAGCCACAATCTCTTTATTTTCTTCCAGGGATGTCCGGGTGATCGTGTCTGCCTCCGAGACCCCACCAACCACCCTCGCCGACCCTTCTGCCGATATGTTGCACCCTCACCCTCACACCCTACCACCTCACTCTGCCCTCTGTTATTCTCACCATTCCTTCCTACCACACCCACCTTCACTTCACTCCCAAGGAGGTATTCATCGACTCCACAAACCCCCTCCCTTGCATGTTCACCTGGACATCCCCCTACTTGGAACTCTTTCCCCTCTTGGAACTCTTGCCCATGCCGGACTCTTTCTTTCTCCCCTTAGTCCTCCTTGATTCCTGATTCCTTCCTCCAGCCTTACTTCTTCCTCCAGCCTTACTCCTTCCCCTGTCCGGACTCCTTCCAATCTCCGAACTCCTTCCCATACACCTCCCTCCCCCCTTACACATACCTTGCCAGTGGCAGTATTCTCCCCCATTACCCCCTCCTCCCCTTAATCCCTGCCCCCCAACCTCATCCCCTTGACACATTCATTTTCCCCCCTCTCCCAACCTCAACCCCCCCCCGGCACCTTGTTTCCCCTCCCTCCGAAACCCACTGCCCCCTGGCACACCTTCCTCTCCCAGTTGAACCTAAACCTTCCTCTCTCCCCCGTACATCTTCCTCTCCCAAACACAGCTGGACCTTCCTCTCCGTCCTCTCGCCAATCATCCAATGCAGACCATGGCCAAGACACTGAGCAGACCCTCAGCTGTGACTTCCCACTTTTGGTGAGCTGCTTCGCGGCGGAGCCATGTCCTTGAGAATCCACCCAGACTGTAATGGATGTTCCTCCAGGGCCCGGTTGCTGTAGGGTTCCAGCATCTTCTGCCCCTCGGATATCCGCGATGTGAGCAAGGCCCTGGCGGGTAAGTCCCGACTCCTGCAGGTCACACTTGTCAAGAAGTGTTCTGCACCGGCGTGTTTTCCTGCTGACGTGGGCGGGAAACTTGATGTGAGAGGATGATTCCAGCGAGCTGGGCCTATAATAATATGGAGACGTATTACAATGAAGTTCCTGATGGCGGGAAACGTAGCCCGTCATTGACAGGCAGAACGGACGATGGCAAACTGGTTTCATGACATTGTGAAACCAATTTTTGGCCTTCCCGCCATATATCCGCTCACGCCGCTAAACATGCCCGCTGCCAACTGGCACGGAGAATTCCGCCTAGAATTAATGTTTCGAATCGAACTTGACTCTTCCTTAGAACTCTTTATTTTCCTTCTTTTTTGACGTTGTTGATCAAGGGATACATGTTGACCCAGGGCAATGGGGGAGAATTCCCTTACGCCTCTTCAAAGTAGTGCCATGGGATATTTTCTTCCCACCTATAGGGAAGACAGATTCTTGGATTAATGTTTCACATGAAAGATAGCAGATTCGACAGTGCAGCACTCTCAGTACTAAATTGGAGTGTCAGCATACATTATGGTCTCTGGAGCAGGTCTTTGACCCACAATCTTCTGACTCAGAGACAAGATTGTTGTAAACAATATTATTCCCTGTTTCACTATCATCTAAAGCAAGCAGCTATGATGTAGTTTATTTTACAGCATCCACAGTTGTGACAGTGTAACAAATCTTATAGATGTTTGCAAAGCCCAGGAGCTTAATCGAATTATTAATTTGACTACACTGTGCACTACAAAGCCTAAATCTTTGGGCAGTATCTGAAAATCAGCTGCCCTAACGCTCAGAATGCAATACCGTACGGGGAATTCTAATCATGCCTGCCGGGTGGGAAACACATAAGATCGTGTGGAATGTTGGTTATATACCCAGCCCAATGGGAGCAATTTTAACCCATCCCATTAATCAGGAAACTGACGGGGTTGGTGGCAATGTTGGTTTTCCACCCTGTCTGATTTTACTCTTCACTACGGTGAAAGAGTAATATTGGGCAGATGGATTTCCCATCAACAAGTTAGGTTCAAATTGGTCCCCTGTGGGTGGTATTTAATGCTGATGACTGAGCTCTCGCTCGCCAGCTGTAGAGCCAGCAGAAGCCCCTCGTCGTCCCCTTTCAGGAGGCCCATCGGATTAAGTACCGCTCAGGCACTTGAGTGGCCAATGGCGTGGCTTTCCCGGGACCAAGGATCCCGGGGGGGGTGGAAATCCCCGAGAGTTGCCGGCCAATCAGAGCCTGGCAGCTGTGCATTGCAGGCAATGCCACTGGTGGCTGCGGCCACCAATACGCCGAGGGAGAGGCCAGAATTTCCAGAACGTTCTGTTTTTATTGCGTTGGTAAGTTTCCTTTCATGTGTCCCAAAGCACTTCCCAGCCAACGAATTCCTTTCAAGAACTATAATCACTGTTGTTAGTTAGACAGATAGCAGCCAATTTATGCACAGCAAGGTCCCATAAACAGCAACGTTTGATAAATTACCAGTATTTGGTGTGTTGGTAGAGGGAGACAAGGATGGAATACTGGCCAGGTTATCAGCAAAACACTCTGCTTCTCTTCAAATTACTTTTAAAATTTATTCTTTCATGGGGCGTGGGCGGTGATGGCATTTATTGCCCAAGCCTAATTGCCCTCCTTCAAGCAGTATGATCCAAGCAGATGGACAGAGCCTCAATTTAACATCCCCCCCCCATAAAATGGGATCCCCGACAATGCGACACTCGCTCCATTGTGCTCTGAAGCATTAGCCTGGATTTATGTTCAAGTCCCGAAGTGGAGTTTGAACCTGCATCTCTCTGAATTGGAGATAAGAGCCATCAACTGAGCAAATAGGGCTGAGGTTAGAAGAAATCCATAATAACCAGCAGAGAAAGAGGGAAGCAGAGGTCCGGAAATGGAATAATAAAAATGTCATTCCATTTACTGAAGTAATAAGCAGACAATTAGTTGTTAAGCTCACAATTCTTGTGGGGATCTGCTTTGGAGACCTCAAGTGTCTTACTGTGATGATGATTTTAAACTATAATAAGAAGAATTGTAATGAAATCGGGGAACTCTCCTACGCAGTGTCCTGTTCACAAAGACCTTTGTGCATTTTCTGCCTTTTCCTTCAGGAATTAAAATCTCGCAAATATTGTTCACAGACTCTCATCAATCCGCCATTTTAAAGAATGAAAGAACTTGCATTTCTATAGTGTCTTTCAGGGTCTCAGGACATCTCAAAGTGCTTTACATCCAATGAAGTACCTCTGAAATTTAGTCAGTGTTGTAATGTCGGAAATGCTGCAGCCAATAAAAAACAGATTATCTGTTTTAGTGATGCTAGTTTAGGAGGGGATAAATATTGGCCAGGACCCCAAGGAAACCTCTCTTGCTCTTCTTCGAATAATGTTAAAGGATCTGTTATATCCACCTGAGATAAAATAGGAACCTTGGTTTAACATTTCATGCACAGAACACATGTCCAGCAGTGCAGTGCTCCCTCAATACTGACCCTCCAACAGTGCAGTACTCCATCCGTACTGACCCTTCAACAGTGCGGCACTCCCTCAGTACTGACCCTCTGACAGTGCAGCACTCCCTCAGTATGGACCCTCTGACAGTGCAGCACTCCTTCAGTACTGACCCTCCGACAGTGCAGCGCTCCCTCAGTACTGACCCTCCGATAGTGCAGCACTCCCTCAGTACTGACCCTCTGACAGTGCAGCACTCTCTCAGTACTGACCCTCTGACAGTGCAGCGCTCCCTCAGTACTAACCCTCTGACGGTGCAGCACTCCCTCAGTACTAACCCTCTGACGGTGCAGCACTCCCTCAGTACTAACCCTCTGACGGTGCAGCATTCCCTCAGTACTAACCTTCTGACAGTGCAGCACTCCCTCAGTACTGACCCTCTGACAGTGCGGCACTCCCTCAGTACTGACCCTCTGATGGTGCAGCACTCCCTCAGTACTGTAAAGACTCTCACCCTAGTGTTCTCAGCCAGTGTTAATCGCTGCGCAAACCAAATCCCAGAGGGAAGCTTGGCTGACAGGCCTCAACATTTTTTTTGTATTTTAGTAAAGAGAAGATGATGTACCAGTCTCAGCAGTAGGAGGTCCAGTAAGACTTGTGGATTTTTAAAAATTAAAAGTAAGAGTTGTATTAGCAAAAATAAAAGAAAACTTAAACACACAAGATTGCAGTTACACAATTAAGGTTAGTCTTACAAAACATTCCCCCAAACTCTCTACTTGGTCAAACCCACAAGTAAACACATTCCAGGCAACACTCCCTTATAGATGTCTACTATAAAATCCAGTAATATCACACAAGGCAGACTACTGTAGCTTCAATAAAGGTGAACCATATAACCTGTACCCTCTTCCACTTTGCTATGGAATTCACTTCAGAATAAAACTGCTTGCTGCAGCCCAAGACTCCTCAACAGCTCAAAAAGATTCAGTTATCTCCAGCTTAATGTATCGACAGCCATCCAGCTCCATAGCTATCTCTAGCTCTCTCTACCTCAACAGCTATCCACAGGAACTCTAATATACCTTTATCCCCTTTCATCTCAGTCCCATTGTTCTCAAATCCTTCCACATATAAGATTTTTCGTGTTTCTATCTTGTCTTTGCTTTTGGGTCAATAAAAATATAATGTCCGCACTACTATTTACCTACGGACTCCTGCAAGATGCAAACATCTTCCTTACTACCTCTGATTCCCCTTCGAAAATCAACAACCTCCCAACTTATCTAAATTTGCAAATGTTAGATCTAACTTATTTACTTGTACTTCAAACTTAACACCTTTAACTTTTTCATGTTTGCAAACACCCAGACAGCCTGAATCCTATCAATCTCTTGCCCAGCTTAATTAAATCACACACACAGACGCACAGCCTTCTTTACAGAATAACACAATATTCCCCAAACCTTAAAAAAAAACATCCATTCTCACGCCTAGACTTTTGTGATCAAGATTCGAGAGTGGGGCTTGGATCCACAATTTTCTGACCCAGTGATGAGAGGCGATATCTTAAATCCCATGCTGGGCAGCAATCCTGCCTCCAGTTGGCCGTTAAATGGCTGTGGGACAGCCAGTGTTCTGTCTGCAGCCCACCCACTGACGGTTTAGCTAGTGGAGGGGTGGGGGTGGGGTGGGGTTCGCTGGGATTCCAGCACCTCTTATAACTCAGCCCAGAAGCACGCCCCACTGAGCCATCGCTGAAATGTATTTGAATTCTGTTTCACCCCCATCGGGTGGAATCATCCCAGATTTGCATTGAGTGCGGTAGCGGGCGGGTAAACCAACGTTTTACCCGCTGGCTGCAATGGCGGGTTTTCACGCCGTATCATCCCAAACCCACGGCATTAATTATACATTCCTGGGAAACACGCCATTTTGATGGCGGGCGGGCTCTCATTTGCCCACCAGACCGTCACCTCGTCGCTTCATCTTGCCGGCCGCTATATTCAAAGTCCAGCTGCGCGCGCACATCTCAGTACTTCCAGCCCAGGACTACTGCAGGGAAGATGTCCATGAAAGGCAAAAAGACAGCAGCCCCCAGGTTTAGTGACATGGTGGAGGCCTGCTGCGATGTCCTCTACCCCCACTCTGGCCTCAGGATGGGCAACGGTGTGACCAGCCAGGCTTGGCAGCGGCGGTCAGTGCCAAAGTTGCACAGAAGAGGTTGGCTATCCAATGCAGATAGACGATGAATGATCTCATCCATGCAGCCAGGGTATCACTCTAAACTCACATACTCAAACCCATCACACATTCACTGGCATCTCACTCACTGCCACCCATTCTCACACCCACACCTTCACATGTCCATCTGGCCTCATCTCCTCTGCAGACTGCCAGCCCTCACCATCTTGGGGCCACTTGCACAGGTCAACATGTGCCCCATACACACCCTGGGATATCCTCCTTCCCCAGTACAGCCCTCGTCCTGCAGTCCCTTCTCTTCCTGAGGCCACTTCTCCCCCTTCCCCAAGCAAGACCTTGCCCGGCAGCCATTGAAAAGCCACCCACACATGGCTGGTCTGGTAGGTAGAGAGCTGCCTGTGAGCCCCTGTAAAAGTCATGTGGTGCTGCCTGTGAAGCCTGGCGCTGATGACCGCAAGTGCTGACCAAAGCAAGATAGGCAAACAGACCAAGAAGTCCTGAACGAAGTGCAGCCCACCAGGTGCTATTGTGAAACACGCTGGTGTGTTTTCCTACCGATGTGGATGGACGATCCAGCTGGGGTGGGGTGGACTAATAATTCTATGCTGATGTATTACAATGAGGTTCCCGATGTCCGATGGCAGGGAAATGCAGCCCACCATTTTCAGCACCATTCATGACTCCTCAGATACTGAAGCAGTCCATGTCCAAATGCAGCAAGACCTGGACAACACCCAGGCTTGGGCTGACAAGTGGTGAGTAATATTCATGCCATGCAATGACTATCTCCAACAAGAGAGAATCTAACAATCTCCTCTTGACATTCAATGGCATTACCATCACTGAATCCCCCACTGAATCAATATCCTGGGGGTTACCATTGACCAGAAACTGAACCGGGCTAGCCATATAAATACTGTGGCTACAAGAGGCAAGGAATCTTGCAGTGAGTAACTCACCTCCTGACTCCCCAAAGCCTGTCCACCATCTACAAGGCACAAGTCAGGAGTGTGATGGAATACTTCCCACTTGCCTGGATGAGTGCACCTCCCACAACACTCAAGAAGCTTGACACCATCCTGGATAAAGCAGCCCACTTGATTGGCACCCCATCCACAAACATTCACTCCCTGCACCAGCATATGGACTGCAGCGGTTCAAGAAACCCACCATCACCTTCTCAAAAGCAATGAAGGATGGGCAAGAAATGTTGGCCCAGCCATCGACACTCACACCCCATGAATGAATATGAAAAATGTTAATTATGGATTTGGTAAGCTTTAGAGAAATCAGCGTCTAAACTTCCTTAGAGAGTGGTGAGAATGTGGAACTAATCTTAAGAGTGGCAGAGACTAATAGTGTAGATGCATTTAAGAGGAATCTAGATAACCATGTGAGGGAGAAAGGGTGAGAAGGTAATGCTGATAGGATGAGATGAAGGGTAGAAACTTGTGTGGAGCATAAACAATGGCATAGACCAGTTGGGCTGAAAGGCCTGTTTTTGTGGTTGTAAATTCTATGCAAGTGTAACATCAATCCCTCCACTTTGTGAACTTAAATTCGGCCAACGATTGCCGATCTAGCAGGACCGAGGCACATGCCTGATCTTCAGGAGAGTTCGGGCACTCCTGAATTGACTGGGGGGGCTTTTTTTTCAGGTGGTGCTTGTGTTAACTTTCCAATCAGCAGCCAACATGAGCCCCTTCCTTTCCAGTGCAGAGATTCCGTCATTATTTCTTGCAAACCAAGCCTGTACAGCAATCAGAAAATTTATCAGCCAGAAAATTCTTCATTATCCAGATTGTCTATTAAAGCTCAACAATTTCCATCACTGTACAAATAGAGCACTCTTCACACAGCTCCTTGTAGAGATTTTATATCTATGTCTATAGATATCTACATAAAAATATTACATTTCTTCACAGGAGTGATAGGTTACAATATTTTTCAGAAATAATGTTGAATAAGGAAGCCGCTTTGAAGAGTGTTGTGAAGTTTTTCTCTTGTAGGATTTCAGAGGCACATTACAGTAAAACCTGATTAGTGCTCCAACTCATTACAAATTCATTTAAGGACTACTTTGAACTCCTGCAAGGAACCTGATCGGAATATGATTAGAATTGCTGAATGCTCTAACTCTATCAGCGGCTGTCAAGGCGCTCCGGATGGAAGACTGGGTCATTAACTCTTTCTGTGCCAGAGGTAGACAACTGGAACAAGATGCACCCCCCTCCAAGGCTTTCCTAGTCCAGCATCTTGACTTTCCTGCATCACTTAGGCGGGGGGGCAGTGAATGCAGGAAAATCAGACGGGAAGGAGCCATAATTTTCTGCCTATTCATTTAAACAGATGGATGTTTAGGTGGGATCCCTCGCGAACAAAGGGCAGAATTTTCTGCCTGTCGGGCGGGCGGGCCCGACCCAATCTCCGGTGGGTGGGGAGCCGATCCCCGCCGGAGAAGCGGGCCCCGTTGCCATTTTACGTGGGTGGGCCAATTAAAGCCCACCCAGCATGATGTCCGACGGGAAGCGCTATGTGGGCGGGGGGAGATTCCCCAAAAGCGAGAGTGCGCTCTTTCGCGCATGTGCATGAAAGAGCGCACATCTCCCTGAGGCTAAGTGCTGCCTCAGGGAGATCGCTGACACTGTTTGAAAGTTAAAAAATAGAAAAATAAAAAAATTATTAACATGTCCCCCTCATGTGACATGAGATGGGACATGTTCATAAATTACACTAAAACTTTGTTAAACTTTTTTAAACCCTACATGAAGCGTCATCCCGCCGCTGGATGAGGTTTCATGTTTTCTCTATTTGCCACCGGGGCTCCTGGCCTGCCCGCCAGCCTTATGGTTGGACGGGCAGGTCCTTTAATTGTTTCAATGATCCTGTCAATAGCCTCAATTGGCCATTGACAGGTCAGCGGGCCCACAGCTGATTTTGCTGTGCTCCCGCCTTCCTGAAAATTGAAATGGTGATTGGGGTTCTGCCCAACGTCATCCCGCACCATTTTACATGTCGGCAAGCAGGCCCCACCCCCTGTTCACCAACGGCAAAATTCAGCCCAATGTGTTCACTCCTGCCTGGTTTTCCTGCATTCGCTGGGCACAATTAATTCCATTTACCTGGATACAGAACCAGTCCTGATCACAAGAGAAATCTGAACCAGCCATTGTGGTCATTAATTTGCATTTTCTTTATTTTAGAGTTGTTATTGTCTTCTGATGTCTCTTTCTGTTATTGTGAATAGCTACGTACTTTAAACCATACCATAGCACGACACAGAAGGCCATGCAGCCCATCTTTCAAAGAGTTATCCAATTAGTTTCACCCCTCTTGATCTTTCCTCTTAGCCCTTTTCGAATAATTTTCCAATTCCCTTTTGAAAGTTACTATTGAATCTGCTACCACTGCCCTTTCAGGCAGTGTGTTCCAGATCATAACAAATCAGGACTGAAGGATACATAAAGCATCTGTACGAATTCCGGTTTAAAACATTGCCACGTTCAGCAGCACATAGCTCCCTTACAATATCTATTGACAGTGGGAAGAGGAGAGCATCAGGCACATGGGAACAGCACACCCCCCAACTCACACACCTTTTGGGCTTGCAAATATAGCTCCGTTCCTTCATAATCACTGAGTAAAAATCCTGGAACTTCCTTCCTGACAGCACCTCAAGAGAACCACCAGCCCAGTGGCTTCAGTCCAGTGACTGTCGCCGGGTCAAATGCCTGGAACTCCCTTCCTAAAAGCACTGTGGGTGTACCTACACCACATGGACTGCAGCGGTTCAAGAAGGCAGCTCACCACCACCTTCCCAAGGGCAACTAGGGATGGGCAATAAATGCTGGCCCAGCCAGCGAAGCCCACATCCCGTGAATGAATTAAAAAAAAATGACTTCAAGATAAAGGTTCACTGCCACCTACTCAACGAGCCACTAGGAATGGGCAATAAATGCAGCTTGCCAATGACATCCAAAACCCAAGAATGAATTTTAGAAATAGGAGCATCTTTGCAAACGTTCTTCCTGAAACTCATGTGTCAATTTGCAGAGACTCAGGCAATACTGGAGATCAACTGTCAGCGTCAAATAATATGAACTGATCCTTTAATTGCAATGAAGTCTCCTTTGAATAATGTATGTAAATTTAATTACCACTGTGACAGTGATATAGGCTCTGTTATTAGTTGGGGGTGGATGGGAGTTGGGGAATATTTTGAGGTTGGAAAACCAGGAACCACAGATTCCCTTAAGGTTCCTTTGGGTTTAACGGTACGTCCAAGTGATTATCCTTTGACCCCGCCTCCCGGCTGCAGCTAGCCAGGTTTAGAGGTTGACCAGCTGTAAGGGGTGTGGGCCAGGTCAGAGCCTGGGAGCTGAGATCAGAAAGGCTGGTGTTGGGGTGGATTGGCAGGGCCTCGGAGGGAGAAGGGGCAGAAACTTCTGGTCGACGTGTGGGGGGGGGCGGGTCCGACACGCTGACACGTAAAATGACGTGTGATGACGTCGGGCGTGCGTCCCGACATCATCGCGCGCCATCACGATATTTCGCTCGGCGGGCGCGCGCTGGAACTCTTTCGAGTTATCAACAGTCACAGATTGCAACTCTTTCGAGTACAATCACAGTTCTTGGTTTCCGGGAGTGGGACATGAACCCACAACCCTCTGATTCAAAGGCGAGGGTGCTATGAACTGAGCCACAGCTGACACCTCGGGCGCGCGCTGGAGTCGGCTGCACACCCGCCAAAACGTAAACGGCCTGTTAAGGCCATTAAGAAATTAATTAAAGTACTTAAGAGCGCTGCCCGTCCAAACTTAAGGTTGGCGGGCAGGCAAAAAAAAACCCAAGCGGCCTTCGCATTTTTTTAGGAAACCTCATCCACGGGCGGGATGAGATTTCCTGAACCTTTTATTAAATAAATAAGTACATTTTCATAAATATAAAAACATGGCCCCACTCATGTGACACAGTCACATGTTTAAATAAATTTTTAAATCTTTTCTTTCATTATTTTAATATCCCATTCAACCTCCCTCAGGCAGTTCCATGACTCAGGAAGACGGCTGCAGTTGTTGGTGTGCATGTACCTGCGCGAGAGAGAGAGAGCACTGGCCCCGACTCTCCCTCCTCCCGCCCGCCTGCACAGGTAGCGCTCCGGCCGCGCATTACGCTGGGCTGGCCTTAATTGGCTCGCCCACTTAAAATGGCGGCGTGAAGCCGATCGCAGGCGGCGATCATCTCCATGCCCGTCCCCGCCTGCTCCCGCCCGCTATAGGAAAAACCCTGGCCATTGCAAAGGTTGGGCGTGTCCAATCACGGGGCTTGCTGAAGTAGATAATGGAAAGGGTTTAACCTCTTTGGATCCAGATCCCGGTGGCTGATGGGTTTTCCTCAGACTTCTAAAAGCCAGCCAGTTGGGGATTAAATTCAAAATGGTGGTTCATTCTAAGGCACAAGGACTCATTCTAATGTTTAAATGGCCATCCTGCCTCCTGGGAGTGGGTTGGTTGCTAAACACACCCCTGTTCTGCTCCTGTTAAAACTGGACGTGGGCAGATAGGGAAGCGGGTTTCAAATGTTTTTACATTTTATCATCCGCCCAACCCAAACCCACCCATTTTTGTTCCTCCCTACGTGATAGCAAAGTTTTGCAGCAAAGTGCTGGTTAAGTCTTTTAGGGGATACGCACTTCCCTGACATCAGTGGCTGGTAAAGCCGCAAAGGTGATTCGGTTCCACATTAGTCACAGAGATTCTCGTCATCCCACAGGTGTGAAAAGCTGGCTAATTGCCTCCTTTATCATCGCCCCTCTTGTGACACAGATTTGTGGAGGATTTGTTGGCAGTTGTTTATTTAGAAAACTTACTGGAGGATAAAATATGAGCAAAATCGACAGAGTTCAAGCTGCTGTTTGCCAAGGGGAGACTGGCATTTCTATAACGCCTTTCATAGTCTCAGGGTAGGGAGGTCTTGTGGCGCAGTGGTAGCATTCCCTACCTCTGGGCTAGAAACTCCAGGCTCAAGTCACTGCCAGGATTTGTTAAGTGTTTGTGATTTGGCCCAACGGGCTGATAATCAGCCTGTAAATCCTTTCTCCACGGCTCCCCAAAGCGGGAAAAATAGTCAATGCGTGAAGAAAGGCTAAAAAAAATAGCCTTGAGACCTCCCAAAATGCTTTACATCTGATGAATACGTTGGACGTGTAGTCACTGTTTAGGAGATGTCAGGTTCTCTCTTGGCTTCCACACTCCAGTTTCTAAGAGGAGAATTCCCTCCGTTTCCATTCCTGGGCACCATCCAGAGACTTGAGCCCATAATCCAGGTCAGCATTCCTAGTGTAGTACTGAGGGAATCCCCAATAAATCCAATAGGGAATTAAGGAGAAACTTCTTTACCCAGAGAGTCGTGAGCATGTGGAACTCACCATCACATGGAGTAATTGCAGCAAATAGCACTGATGCATTTAAAGGGATGTCAGATAAATCCATGAGGCAGAAAGGAATAGAAGGTCATGCTGAACTGGATTAGGAGGAGCTCTTGTAGAGAAAGGTACACCAGTTGGGCCAATGGTCTCTTTCTTTTCTATAAATTATATTCTGTAAGGTTCTTAAGACTTGACAGCAATTACTTGAATTGCAAATATCTTTATAGAGTTCGATTGAGCCTATACACACTCAATGTCGAAACAATAATGATATTGAGCAATAAATCACATAATCTGCTTTTTCTCTAGGTAGAGGTGTAACTATTATTGATTCTTTGATCCTCTCTCTGTTAATTATGAAGGAAGGTTTAAGGCTTTTATAGGACTCCAGTCACTCATGCCCAACATTGTAACCTTGATGATTCATTACGGTGTGATAAGAATTGCTTTGCAATTTTCAGGTTATTTTTCAGATTAGTTACTTTTTCAGTGTTTTTACTCTTTCAATCTACATAAACTTGAACTTTACTGTTCATATCCTACCTCACACCAAGCCTTGTTCATCCATCATCTCTGTGCTCGCTGACTTGCTGGACCAGCAATGGCTCAGTTTGAAAACTCTTATACTTGTGTTGAGATAACTCCATGGGCAGGATTTTCCCCCAGTTGGGGGGAGGAGTTGAAGTGCGGATGTGCAAGAGGCGCACCTCTGATTGGCGCCGTCAATTGGGGGCGCGCTGCCATTTTATGTGGGCGGGCCAATTAAGACCCCCCCAGTGTGATGTCTGCACGGAAGCGCTGTGCGCTCCCTGTGCGGGCAGGGGGAATCCCTAAACCTGAGAGTGCGCTCTTTTGCAACAGCCCATAGTAGATATTGGGTAAGTTGCTATGGAGGTGGCCTGGGGAATGGGTATGGGGTATGAGTATGAGGTGTGGGTGGTGGGGGTGGGGAGGGGGGGATGGGCGAGGGTTAGAGAGCCTAATAGCATTTTATAAAACGGGATCAAAGTCTCAGAGAACTGAGGTGGGTTGTCTAACTAGCCCACCTCAGCACTTTCCCACTTCCATGACCACCTCCAAACTGGCTCCGGAGGTGGCAAGTCTGACTCGATCGCCACCACCAGCAGCCCCCCTGCTCCCCGCCCCTCCCCGACCCCTGTCCAAAAATAATGCATACAGGGGTTGTTTCCATGGATACGGGTCTGCTGAATCAGGAGATTTCCTGTTCTCTCTCGACAGACGCTGCCAGACCTGCTGGGTATTTCCAGCATTTTCTGTTTTTATAACGGCCCGGATGTTTCACGAAGCAGTGATCACCGTCGGAGTGCCATTCCGACTACTTCCCTGCGCCCTCACACTGCGCCGCATTTCTCAACAGGTCTCCAGAGCCCGGTTCCTCCAGAAACGAGGAGCATACAGTCCATTAGAGAACTCCATCGCAGCGGGTTGGCATCAGAGGGAAGACTGGATACCCCACCCCCCCCACAGCTTTTTGTAGCCCCAGCTGCTGTAAGGTAAATTTAAATGTCCAGTGTGAATGTTACTGAACGGGTGAATGGATGAATGAGTAGGGTGGCAGCTAGGTAGCGTGCCATGTCGGTATGGTGGTAGGTGGGCAGGTGACAGATGGTAAGGTGGGCTGGTGGGTAAGGTGGGTTGGCGGGTGAAGCAGGTAGTGGGTGAGTGGGTAGGTGGATCGGAAGGTAGTTGAGTCGGGAGGGGTAGTCAGGTCAGAGGCTATTCAGATTGGGTCAGGGGGTAGTCACGTGGTGGAGGGGTAGTCAAGTCTGGTCAGGGTTAGTTGGGTTGGGTTCGGAGGAGTAGTTGGGTGGTCGGGGCTTAGCGTGTTTGGAAGGGGCTGTCGGGTCAGGATGGGAGGTGCTTGTCAGGGTCAGGGGTGGTTGGGGTTTGGGAGGTAGTCAGGGGGTCAAGGAGAAGGAGGTGGGTCAGTGTGAATGATTGGGTGGTCATTTCTGAAGTTACCCAGGAGTTAGACTAATATTTTTCTGTCTAACATTTCCTGGGTAACTATTCAGGTAACTACCCTTGGAACTGTCCAAAGTCTCCGACACTAATTCCAGAGTTAAGTTCAAATTTCCTGGGCAATTCCCATGGAGTAAGTGCATCGGGACTTCCACTGGGCCCTGAATCGCATCTTGGGTCGTACGTCTAACCCCCAACAATCCGGAATTGGGAGGAACTGGGCCTAGATACTTTTTAAATGAAAGTTGTTGTTAGTTGATATTTCATTTTTCCTAACTAATCTATTGATCATTGACTTTTTTGTTTGTGATATGGGCTATCCTCTTATTTGAAAGATCTTTGAACCCCCCTTACTCATCGTTCCTTGCTAATAAAAAACCTCTTCAGACTGACAAAGCGTTTTGTTGCTGATGTCATCCAGACACTTTTGCCAATGAGCAATTTTGACTGTTTTATTACTTCTAGTTACAATAAAAGTCTACAAGCTACTTATAAGTGAAAAGTGAGCAAAAGCCTTGATCATTTGAGATTAAACCAAATCGTATTGCTACATATATAACATTAGGGTCTTTTACGTGACAAAATATTAGCTAGGACGTGCTGCCTGAAAGGGTGGTGGAAGCAGATTCAGAGGTAACTTTCCAAAGAGGAATTGGATAAATAGCTAAAAAGGAAAAATTTGCAGGGCAATGGGGAAAGAGCAGGGGGAGTGGAGCTAATTCGCGAATTCTTTCAAAGAGCTGACACAGGCACAATGGGTCAAAGGGTCTCCATCTGTGTTGTATAACTATGAGTGTGAGAATGTGTTGTTTTCATTGAGGAGCTGGTTAGTATCATGTCTACTGCAATGTAGGCATTATCCATTTATGCATTATCCTAATGTGATACATTTATTTCCTCAATAAATATTCTTGTTGAGTTTGAAATAAAGCCTGCTTTGTAAGGTGACACTGCTCGTTGAAGGTGGTAAGAAAATGGAATGCTTATTCCTATAAGGATTGGCCGAGGCAGAGACCACATCTTTGAAAGGAAATTTGGATAACTGTTTGAAGTAGAGTATGATTCTGGAGTCCATGGAGTAAGTGGGAACAGGCAGTTAGTCTTGGCTCACTCTAGCAAAGATATGATGGGTCAAATGGCCTCTGGTTATGCTGTGAAACCTCCATGGTTCTATTTCCAGGTTGCTGGGATCCTGTACGCACTGTCAGAATCTTACTGAATATCAGCGCCGGTGAATATACTCCTGAGATGATGAAGGGCTCAGATTTACCTAAGACAGCAATCTAAAAATACTGAGGTCAAAACATCTATTTCGTGAAGGGATGGAAAGAGCCAAGAAAAAAAAAAATCAAATAAATGACAGCCTGTGAATAATTTCACTCATCCTTTTTAATTCAAGCCCTGGTTGAAAAAAGATAAACCTGGACAGGGATCCTTTGGTTTGTGGGGGAGCTGGTTTTTGTATCGCATTTCTAGATCAAAAATAATAGCGCTCTGACATTTGTTAATTTCCCATGTGAATACAGATTAGATCTGTAAGACTGCGATAGTGTCTAAATAAGAACTAAAAGATTGATTTGCTGATCTCCAGACATGCACACCATGAACATTAGCTCACAGGCAGATGTCCTGTGGACTTTTTGAAGGTTACATATCCCAGATGTCCAAACATCATTGCTTCCCCTCTGTCTTACCTGCAAGGTCCAGATTCGTCCATGATAAATGCCTGTCCCCTATACATGGGAAAAAGATTTGCTGCAATGGTTTGCTTCACTCAATCATTCCTCCACATCTTCCCTGCACAAAAGGACCATTAGAGTTGTAGATCATGTAAAATTAGTAGGGTGAGCCTCTGTCATGCCAGACAGACGCCAGTTAATCTTGCAGCACAGGCAGATTGGTGCTTTAACAGGTCATAAGGTAACTGTAAATCACACCAGACTTCAGGCTCCTTCAACCAAAAAAAAAACATAGCTGGACATTTGAGAGCCACTCTTAAAAAACAATTTAACCTGTCAGAGAATTAAGTTGCCAATAAAATTTGGTCAGGGGACAATTGGACCACTGGTCTGATGTTCCTGGTTGAGCACAGAATAAGACAAATTTATCAATTCTTTCTGTGCTTCTTCTAGCATGAAGGTTAGAGGTTTGCCATTAATTCTTGAAGAGTTAGCTGTTCAGGGCTGGGTGGATCTTCAGAGAGAGGTCCGTTAAAAGTTAAAAAAACACAATTCAGGTTGTAGCCAATTAAAACAGCAGCCTGTCCAAAAGAGAAAGAACATTTCGCATGTTTCCCAGTGAATTGATCTTCACCCTGAAGAATAAACTAAGATGAAGCAATGATAACCCAGGAGCATCTCATTATGTACAGCCAGATTATGGGAGGTTATTTTGAAGAATGTAGCTGTCAGCAATGTAGCCTTGGGATTGGGGATTTCTCTCACTGATTAACACCCTGACATACACTCTCAGGATATTATATGAAGACCTCAATTGTTCCTAACATTTCAACTGATTTGGAAAGGCTCCATGCTGGTGCAGTCCTTCACAGCTATGCCTGAAGTATGTTAGATGGGGCTACCCCCAATAAATGAGTATTATCAGTTCCACAAGCCATGAAAGTCATGCATTGGGTCAGTGGACATGAACCCATAGTAACAAAGAGCCATGACGACAACGCGCTATGACAACAAGGAATCGTAACGACAAGGAGCCATGGTGTCATGGAGCCATGACAACAAGGAACCATGACAACAAAGAGCAAAGATGATAAGCAGCCATGCCAAGAGTATGATGAAGATGATCCTGTAACTTAGTCTCACTTACAGCACCAGGGGCAAACTGCAAACTAATACCCCTAACCGGCGAGCCCAATTTCAAGTCAATGAAATGTAAAATTGAATGTCTAATCTGATTGCATCAGTTTCCCATTGTGGTTGAGGGAAATATTTGGTTGAAACATGCCCCTACAGATGTTACTAACATCAATGGAATGCTAGGAGTGTGAGGTGTTGCACTGGCATCAGGCTCCAGACAGACAGTGAACACCCCCAATTGAAGCCTAAAGAGCAGCAAGGCAAACCCTGTATTTCAAAAAGTGCTTCATTGTCTGTAGGGCATTTTGGGGTGTCCTGCATTGGTGAACGATACTGTATAAATACAAGCTCTTCCTTTCCAGGCACGGAGGCTGATTCTTTTCTCACCAAGTTTTCTTTTACTGGGGACTTGGCCAATCCCTACAGACCCAAATTCCACCAGATGTGCTGATACACTTAGTCAGAAAATTCACACCCTGATATAAGGTGCTATTCAGTGTCAAAGCAAACAGGTCATCAAACATAAGGACATAAGAAATAGGAGCGGGAGTAGACCATTCTTCCCCTCGAGCCTGCTCTGCCATTCAATAGGATCATGGCTGATCTGTTTGTGTTTCAATTTCCACATTCCCATCTAACCCCGATAACCTTTGATTCCCTTGCCTAACAAGAATCTATCTACCTCTGCCTTAAAGATATTCAATGACCCTCACCTCCACCACTTCGTGAGGAAGAGAGTTCCAAAGTCGCACAACCCTCTGAGAGAAAAAAATCCTCCTCATCTCTGTCCTAAAAGGATGACCCCTAATTTTAAAACAGTGCCCCCTAGTTCTGGACTCACCTACAAGAGGAAATGTCCTTTTGATGTCCACCTTGTCAAGACTGTTCAGGATCTTGTACACTTCAATCAAATCACTCCTCACTCTTCTAAACTCCAGTGGAAACAAACCCAGTTTGTCCAACCTTCTCTCTCCACAAATGCTCCCAGACCTGCTGAGTTCTTCCAACAATTTTTGTTTTTATTTCTGATCATCAAGGAACCACGTATATATATCCTGTTATGCCCAGTAAAGGCATGTCATATCCATTACTTTAGATATGAACTCTGTGTTTAGTTTTTGGAATTGTCTATTATCTAAAATGGATGCTGATGAACTGTTAAGATGGCTGCCAAGGGTCAGGTGACCTTTACAACTTCAACGCAGACTATCTGAAGCTTCCGGAAAGCTCCTAATTACATCGCCTTAGGTGGGGGCCTCCCCCTGGAATGGACATATCAAGATGAATACTATCTGCGGAATTCACACGTACTATTGTTTGGGGATTTACCCAAAACACAATTCCAGATTCCATGTCTCTGAGTTGGAACCCTGACAATGAGGGCTGGGCAAAACCAATTCATCCTGAGTAAGTGTGAAGAACTCATCCATTATCTCCATTGGAGAGCAATGGCTTTCAGCTAAACCATCCCAGGTGGACAATGCCAGTATTGGTCATGTGACCGAAACCAGCTGGAAACCAGTCTGCAGAAAACACTGAGAGAGAAGCAGGTGCAGCAAGAGGCCGTGTCACCTTTGCCCTTAACAACCTGGAGACCAATTAAAAAAGCCTCTCCGCCTGATTCCTTTCTTTCAAAAGTCCACCAGTATCGAAACAGCATCTCTTGGTTCAGAAACCACAAGTAACCATTTTTGTGATCTGCTGAAAAGGCCATCTCTATGAGGGAATCCTGCAACAATCCTGATATTTGACTCCAGCTATTTGAAATAAAAACAGAAAATGCTGGAAAATCTCAGCAGGTCTGGCAGCATTTATGAACAGGGAAACAGAGTTAACATTTTGAGTCCAATATTACTCTTCAGAGCTGAATGCAGCTCCCTTCCACCTATTTGAACCCAGATAAACTACAATTCAAGAGCGGAAAAGATTCCTTTCTTTACCAGACCTGCAATGATGGTTCTCCTACACCGAGCCAGACGTGTGAATTATGAACTATTCTTTTGTTTACTATTTGTAAAAGTGCACTATTCTGTCTTTCTCAAGTGTGAGCGTGTGAATGAGTGGCATAGTGATTAGACTTTCAGGGTGAATGTGTGAATAACCTTCTTTATTTAAACTGACGAAAGTCTGCTGCTGGTTATTTTAAATTGACCACGTAGGGAGCTCGTGTCAAACATTTGGACAAACAGATCATAAAATTTTATAATCTTTAAGCATGGAGTTACCCACTGGGGATACAACATTGTAAAATAATTCCTCAGCAGGCTGAGGTGTGACCTGATAGAGGTGTTTACACTTTTGAAAAGGTTTTGTAGAGTTCACATAGAGAAGATGATTCCACTATTGGGAAGGGGCCAATCTGGGGGCCATAAATATATCATGATCACCAGTAAATCCAATAGGGAATTGAGGAGAAACTTCTTTACCCCGAGAGTGGTGAGAATATGAAACTGGCTACCACAAGGTGTAGTTGAGGTGAATAATCTAGGTACATTTAAAGGGAAGTTAGAGGGGAGGTGGTGGCATAATGGTATTGCCACTGAAATGGTAATCCATGGTAATGGTCTAGGGACCTGGGTTCAAATCTCACCACAG
This sequence comes from Cetorhinus maximus, assembly GCF_964194155.1. Taxonomy (NCBI): domain Eukaryota; kingdom Metazoa; phylum Chordata; class Chondrichthyes; order Lamniformes; family Cetorhinidae; genus Cetorhinus; species Cetorhinus maximus. The sequence continues at coordinate 13,175,023 of NC_135886.1, forward strand.
ATGATGGAATTTGAATTCAGTAAAAGTCTGGAAATAAAAGTCTGATGATGGCCATGAAACATGCTGATTGTCGTAAAAACCCATCTGCTTCGCTAATGTCCTTTAGGGAAGGAAATCTGCTGTCCTTACCTGGTCTGGCCTACATGTGACTCCAGACCCACAGCAAGGTGGTTGACTCTTAAATGCCCATTAAACAAGGGCAATTAGGGATGAGCAATAAATGCTGGCCAAGCCAGTGACACCCACATCCCATGAGGGAATGATAAAAAAGCAGGCAGAAAGTAAATAGAATGATATGTTGATAGGAATAGATAAAATAAAAAGCAAATGTGAAGCATAAACATCAGCATGCATCATTTGGCCTGTTTCTGTGCTCTCTATTCAATGTAACTGTGCTTTATATGGTCTCTAATGACATCTTTGTCATATGGTGTATAATCTAACTTGTAAATAAATTGAACTGTGACCTGTTGAATTGCCACTTAATCTCTACAGGGCAGGGATAATGGTCATTCTACATGGTTTTTTGGTGTGATGCATCATGAGTTGGTGGAGAAAGAAAGACTTGCATTTATATAATGCCTCTCATGCCCCCATCGCACCCCAAAGTGACTTGCAGCCAGTGAAGTACTTTTGATGCGCAGTCACTGTTGTAATGTAGGAAGCACAGGAAATAGTTTGTGCACAGCAAGCTCCCACAAACAGCAAAGAGATAATGACCTGTTTTAGTGATGTCAGTTGAGTGATCAATATTAGCAAGGTCACCAGGAAGAACTCCTGTGCTCTTCTTCGCAATCGCAGCATGAAAACCTTTTACCTCCACCTGAGAGGGCAGATGGTTTAATGTCTTATCCAAAAGACAGAATCTCTACAGCGCAGCACCCGCTCTGGTGGTGTCAGCCTAGATTTTAAGCTCAAGTCTCTGGAGAGGGACCTGACCCCACAACCTTCTGACTCAGAAGAGTGCTACCCACTGAGCCCGTGGGCTGACACATAGTTATTCAGGGACATGTTGCCCCATAAACAGCACATACAAGAGACACAGATCTCAGCTCGGATTATTGAAGCAGCTAAGTAAGGGGAGGCAGCGCATGTCATAATGCTGGTCAGTTGCATTTGTTTGAACGCAAACATCCCACTAAGTTCAATTGACAATGCCCATTTTTGACAGTGAGTGAGGTTTGGGAGCCCTGAATGTGTAGACTGTGAATGTCAGGAATTTTCAGAATTAGACTGTACTGAAATCCGATGGCAAATTTTAAAGTTAGCTGACAGAAACATTGGCTATGTGTAAACGAGCCGATTATTGATTTGGAAAAATTGATGTAATCGATCCATGTAAATAAAGCTGAGCCGATTTGTTTCCCATTGCAAATCTGAAATCCAGTCAGTGTGTGGAAAGCCGATAGTGGAGGCTTTGCTAAGCCCCTTTGTTATTTTCTTATTTGTTCCTGGGCTGTGGGCATCGCTGGCTAGTCCAGCATTTATTGCCCATCCGTAGTTGCCCTTGAGAAGGTGGTGGTGAGCCTCCTTCTTGAACCGCTGCAGCCCATGTGGTTTAGGTACTCCCACAGTGCTGTTAGGGAGAGAGTTCCAGGATTTTGAAGGTTGCCTTGTCCAGCGACAGTGAAGTAACAGCGATATATTTCCAAGTCAGGGTGGTGAGTGAGGGGAACTTCTAGGTGGTGGTGTTCCCATGTATCTTCTGCCCTTGTTCTTCTAGGTGGTAAAGATCACGGTTTTGGAAGGTGCTGTTCAAGGAGCCTTGGTGAGTTGCTGCAGTGCATCTTGTAGATGGTACACACTGCTGCTACTGTGCATTGTGGTGGAGGGAATGACTGATTAAGGCGGTGGATGGGGTCCCAATCAAACAGCCAAAAGAGAAGAGCCCCATCCCATTCATTCATTCTCAGTTCTGGTATAATTCTGGTAAATCTTTACTGCATCTTTGCCAGTGCCTCTATATCCATTTTCTAATATTGAGAACAGAACTGTTCATAGTGTTTCGAGTGCCATAGCATGCTTATGGACATCCTGAGGTCATGGCAGGTGCAATCTAAATGCAAGTTCTTATCCTCGCCTTCCATAGTGAATAGCACAAGGCAACCTTCTTCTCCCACTGCTTTTAGATCAACAGATCGCACTCTGTAATTTTTGTAACAGGGACCTTTCATTCCTAAACAGAATGTTATCCCTCTACTGGGTTGACCCTGTGGATGTGATGGGAAGAAGTCACCGCTCTGTTCCCACGAGAAACCCGTCGGATGTCAACCCAGCATTCAGAGACCGGAATTCCCGAAACTGCTTTGTGAGGCCTGCAGAACAGATTAATGCCTGAATTCCCCTAAACCTCTCTGCCTCTGTCCTCCTTCAAGAAACTTCAAATACATCCATGGGCTCGCCTCTCCCTATCTCTGTAACTTCCTCCTCCTCCTATCCCACAACCCTTCGAGGTATCTACACTCCTCCAATTCTGGCATTTTGCACATCCCTAATTATAATCGCTCCACTATTGGCGGCCTTGCCTCTAGCTGCCTTGGATGTAAGCTTTGGGATTTAACCCATCACCTGTCAGCCTCTCCACCTTTCCTTCAAGATGATCCTTAAAACCTAGCCCTTTGACAATGCATTTGGAGACCTGTCACATGTGGCTTGATGTCCGATAACACTCCTGTGGAATGCCTTGAACATTTTCACATGTTAAAGATGCCTTAGAAATACAAGCTGTTGTTAGCAATTCAGAACTGCAATATTGTTAACAGAGTCTTTCTGTCTTGACACAAGAGCTTCAGCAGACTCTTGAGTTTACATTTATTCTCACCATTGAATATTTTACATAGCTGTAAATAAGTCCAGTCCCTGGTACGCTTTGTGTCATTGCTAAATTAATGCCCTTAATATCCAGAGCTCTGTGAAATAACTGTGTAAAATAATGACTGTGTATCCTGGTGTGATATATATATTTTAATTCAGGTAGCATAGACTAGCCAAAGCCTCTTTGTCCAGCTTGCCTGAGGCAATGACACTTCAGAATTTAGTGAGTAACAGACTGCTATCAGGGGAAATTGAACTTCAAATACTGCTATTTATTACCCTTGTCAACTCCCTATTGACTGGGAAGCTGTACAGCACAATTTTGAATTTTGAATTCTCTTCCCAAAAATTATTCTCATCAGTTTATATTTATTGTAACATTGCAAATTCAGAGTGCCTTTCGAAGAGTACATAACCATGTGCTTTAAAATTCTCATTCTTATTTTAAAATCCCTCCGTGACCTCATCCCTCCCTATCTCTGCAACCTCCGCATGCCACACAACCCTCCAAGGTCTCTGCACCCCTCCAATTCTGGCCTCTTACTTATCCTTGATTTTAATCACCCCACCATTGTGGAGTGATTGTGCCTTCAGCTGCCTGTGGTCCTAAGCTCTGGAATCTCCTCTCTAAATCTCTCTGTCTCTTGCTCTCTGTACTACTTTAAGACATTCCTTAAAACTTACCTCTTTGGCTAAGTTTTTGGTCGCCTGTATTAATATTTGCTCATGTGCCTTATTGTCAAATTTGCTCTGATAATGCTCTCATGAAGCACTTTGAAATGTTTTACTACATTAAAGGTGCTATATAAATGCAAGGTGTTGTTATTCTTTGATTTGCATTTACTTCTTTTGAGAACGCTGAATTAAAATCCGCTGTCAGGACAGTTGGATTCAGCCTGGGACTGGTGTCTACAAATTATCAGATTTCCCTCCCTAGTGTATTTAGCTCATTGGATTTTATATTGACACTGTCTGCCCCTATGAGTCAGATGGAGTGCTGCACTGTCTGATGTGCCATCTTTCAGATGAAACATTAAACTGAAGCCCCACTTCCCTTTCAGGTGGCAGGGAAAGATCCCACAGTCTCTATTTTGAAGATCAGGAAAGTTCTCCCTGGTATCCTGGCCAACATTCCTCCTTTCACCAACATCACTTCAGCTGTTCATTTTTCTTGATGCTGTTTATGGGAGCTTACTGTGCTGTAATTTGCTGCTGTTTTTGCCTATGCGACCACAATGGCTGCACGTGAAAAGTAATGCATTGTCTAGAATGTGCTTTGGGGCTTCCCGAGAACATGAAATGTGCTATAGGGATGCTTGTGGGAAGCTGGAAGGTTTAAGTATTGGAGACATTATGGGTTCTAACATCCTGCCAGTCATAATATGGAGCTCAGCAGCTTGGTCATGCTAAGAGCCAGATCAGGAGCCTCCACTCATTAGAATCAACTACACAACAGGTAATCATGGAAACTGGGACAGTTTCATCACTTATCAAATAGCTTCAGTGGTGGTATTTGCAGTGTGTTGACCATGTGCATGTGGGTTCGACATCACTTTCTGTTCCTTGATGTTGAATCTCATTGCTCCTTCTCTCAAGAGTGATTTACACCACACTCTATTCAGGCTCCTGTTTTACTTCCTTCAAGCCCCATAAATCGCTTTCCCCTCCTTTACTGATTGTCTGTATCGTTGGGGTGAGACTTTCACCACTGGGGGCTGAACCCTCCCTCGCCCACCAGCTTCATCGCCATCTCACATCCATTGCTGTCTATTGAATCAGCCCTTCCCTTGTCCCTTATCTAACACCTGCCTTGAAATTGGGCCCTTTAGAGAATTTAATTCAAGCATTCAAAGAAAGAACGATTTGCATTTGTGTAGCGCCTTTCACAACCAGAGGATGTCGGAATGCACTTCACAGCCAATGAAGTACTTCTGAAGTGTAATCACTGCTGTAATGTGGGAAATGTGACAGACAATTTGCACGCAGCAGTTTCCCATAAACAACAATGCGATAATGACCAGAACATTTATTTTGGTGGTGTTGATTGAGGGATAAATATTGAGCAGGACACTGGGCAGAACGCCCCTACTCTCATTCAAAATAGTGACATGGGATCTTTTAGGTCCACCTGAGAGAGCAAAAGAGTTCTCAGTTTAACCTCTCATTTGAAAGGCAGCACAGAACTCTCTCAATACTGCATTGGAACACCAGCGCTGATTTTTGTGCTTAAATCTCTAGATTAGGACTTGAACCCCAACCTTCTGACACAGAAGTGAGAGTACTACCAACTGAGCTATGGCTCAACAGGCAAGTTAATCTTTGAGATAAACCTGTGGAACATGTATAGCACTGGATGCACTGCAGTCTATTACAGAGCAAGGGAATGCATCACTGCATTCAATTAATGTGATGACCCTTTGTCCTCCAGTTTAATTGAGACCCTCCACCATTGCTTTGTGATTTCACCTGATTTTTGATAGACCTTCAAGTTTATTCCATTAAATTTCTGGGCAATTAAAATGAACCATAATTAATACACTCTGCTTCCCATTTCCATATGTGCTCAGGAGTGTTTTGCTCACTAGAATAGAGAATATGGGTTGAAAGCCAAATATTTGACAGGCCATGTACTGAGTCCCATTAGAGATATCAAGGGCTGTGCAATAATACCAGGATAATGTGCTTGCACCTAATGAATCTGCAAAGTTAATAGACTCACTTCAGTGAATGCAATCAGTATTATTACACCTTTTAAAGCTATGGTTAAAATCTGTAATAAAATTCATTATGACATTGCTTCTGAGGCATGAAATTCATTCCTAGTGGCCACAGGGCAGCATCGCTGGGACCGGTTTCCAGCAGAGAAGGAGGCCACTCAGGCCATCGTATCTGGTGCTGGTTCTTTGGTGGAGCATTCTAAGATTAATCCCACTGGATGAAGCATTCTATGCATCAACAACCCTCTGAACTGCTGTCCTTGCTCTTCTCAAGCCTTATAACACTCCCCCACAACAGTTTTTCACTTTCTATCTGATTTTTTCTCCTTCTCTGAAGGCATTGATTCTGGTTGAAACATTCTGCTAAACTGACCCTCCTTCATTTGTGAGCCTGGAGCAGATGTCTCATAGGCCATTTGACAATGTGTGTAACTAACGAGCCACACTAGATCTTTGTCCAATCTCGGCAAACATACATTTGTCAGCATGAGTTACTGGACAGTCCCCAATGGCCTCGGCTGTATTTGTGACTGACAAGCACAGGGATATCAAGGTCATGAGGCACTGACCAAAATTGGTTCATTTCAAAGAGAATAGGGATTGAATTTGGTACATTCTGCCTTTGAAAGAGGATTAAAAGGGTGGGTAGAGTCCATGATAGAGGAGAGTATGCATGGGCTGTGGGACGATATCAAATGGGTGGCTACAGTACCTGGGTTTTGTACATTGGTATACTTTAGATCTGCTGAGGGTGACTTGCACCCTTTCGCACATCATTTAATTCCAGTGAATGATTTGGGTTTTTATTGAGTTTAATTTGGGTTGTTGCAATGAAGTGGGTCTAAGTGCTCGTATTATTTAAATTTCTAGATTTATGAAGAGGCAGATTGTGGTGAATATGAAACAAATAAGTCAGCATAATTGCAACTTACATGCCTGTCATTCTGAGAAAGTGCTGGCTCAGACGGGACTCAGTTTCTGTGCAGCTTGCATGAAATTGCAAATGGAATTTAATTTGCTGTGTCTATCCTGTAGGATCAGGTTAAAATGATTAATGTGAGGAAGGATGTTGTCATGATTTAATTCATTGCCTCTGAGGAGCATTCTCAAGCACTACCAACCCATCATTGTTCAGGTGTGACTTTGCTCTCCCTCTCTGACAGTCAGGTGTTGGAACCAGTCAACCTTACACCCAATCTGTTTCTCTTTTAAAGGAGAATTTGAAATCGTTTCTCTGGCTGATGATGAGTGTGTTGGGGATGGGGTGGGTGGGGGTTTATGGAGATGCGGGTTTGTTGGGATGTGGGGTGCATCCCCTGCAACTGGATGGTGAAGTCTAAAACTCCAAGATTTAAGGCCTCAACTCTATCAGGTGAAGAGAGGTGCAAAAACATCCCAGCAGCCCTTAGGCAAGTCAGGCTAGGGATTGGACCAATGAGAAGGAGGCCGATGCACTCTAATGAAATTGGATAGGCCATTGGCATGCTGATTGGAAGATTCAAAGTTCCCTCCATATAAAGGGCAAACCATCCAACTCATCAGGTCTGTTCCATTATTCTATTAGATTGTAGCAGATCTCTACCTCAACTCCAGTTACCCACCTTTGACCCATCTCCAAGGCCAATGAGCTGTGATGGTCTGCTCTGTACTGCACATGTTAACTCTTTAGATGTTCCTGCAGATTGAGGTGCTGTCTCACAGATGAGACATTAAACCAAGGCTCAACCTGCCTTCTCAGGCAGAGGCAAAATATCCCATTTTGTCCCAAAACCCGAATCATTCACTGGAATTAAATGATGTGGGAAAGGGTGCAAGTTATCCTCAGCAGGTGTAAAGTATGCCAATGTACAAAATCCAGGCATTATAGCCACGCCACCCATTTAACATTGTCCCACAGCCCATGTATACTCTCCGCTATCATGGATTCTACCCACCCATTTAATCCCCTTTCAAAGAAGAGCTGGGGAGTTCTCCCCACTGTCCAGGCTAATATTTATCCCTCAACCAACCTCACAAAGAAAACAAACGATCTGGCCATTATCACACTGCTGCTTGTGGCAGATTACTGCACACAGATTGGCTGCTGCATTTCCTACATCGCAACTGTGGCAACACTTGGCTATAAAGGACTTTAGAATGCCCTGAAGTGCTGAAAGGTGCTTTAGAAATGCATTTTTTGTTTTGTCTCTTTCTTGAGCCGATGATGGGATCAGATTCTGAAGCCCAGGAGAGCAAGAAACCAGGTCATGAGGAGGAGGACACTAAGGATTCATCAGAGAGACTTTTTGATTGTATTATAGCCAGACACTATCTTCAATAACCAGGAAACTCCACACGATTTAACTTTACAACTTTCCACAACTCTCCATTCATCATTAAACACAGAAAAAGAAAAATGATAGAGCTTGCATTTCTATAGCATCTTTCATGACCTCAGGACTTAAAGCACTTTGCGGGCAATTAATTACTTTCTGAAATGTAGTCACCATTGAGATGTAGGAAATGCGGCAGCTAATTTGCACATAGCAAGATCCCACAACTAGCAATATAATAATGACCAGATAATCTCTCTTTTTTCAGTGATGTTGGTTGAGGGATAAATATTGACCAAGACACTGAGCTAAACTCCCTTTCTCTTCTTTGAATAGTGGCCACTGGATCTTCTACGTTCACAGATTTAACGGGGCTTCAGTTTAATGTCTCATCCAAAAGATAGCATTTCAGAAAGTGTAACATTCCATCAGCATTGGACTAGTCCTAAATGCTAATGCATAGACATCTCTTCACTATCACTGCAAGTTTGTGTTTGTAAGAAACGGAAAAATGATGAACTTATGGACAATATTTTGATCAACAAAAATCACATCAGTGGCCTGAGAGCTCAGTCGCACTCAGCACTCCCCTTATTGCCTTTCAGTCTTTCCTCTGTCCTAGTCTAACCATTTTATCAAGTGCCACCTGTGGCTCCCAGCTCTGAGATGTGGATGTTAGCTCTGTAAAACTAAGAGTCTCTTGTGACTGAGGGGCCTTTGTTTCAGGACTGCTGAGTCCTGGAGTAGTCTGCTTTGCTGGCCTTGGCATCTCTGCATCCTTGGCCTAGGGAAATAGGAACACGATGGGACCATTCAGTTCCTCGAGTTGCTTGGTCATTCAATTCAGTCATGGTTGATCTATATCTTAACTCCACCGTCCTGTCTTAGTTCCATATCCCTTAATACTCTTTGCTTAACAAGGACCTATCAATGTTAGTTTTGAAATTTTCAACTAACCTAATTTTTTAAATGCCTCACCATTGGTGATGTATCTTCAGCTGCCTGGCCCCTAAGCTCTAGAATTCCCTCCCTAAATCACTTTCCTTTCTCCTCCTTTAAAATGCTCCTTAAAACCTGCTCCTTTGACCAAGTTGTTGATCATCTGTCCTAATATCCCCTTTATGTGGTCCAATGTCAAATTTTGTTTGATAATGCTCCTGTGAAATGCCCTAGGATGAGGCTACATATATGTAAGTTGTTGTGAAAGTTCCAGATTTCCATTATTCTTTGTGTGAAGAAGTACTTCCACAGCCTAGCTCTAATTTTAAGGTTATGCTGCCTTGTTTGGTTGCCCCTTTTGGAAGGGACAGTTTCTCTCTGTTTACCCCACTTAGTCATCTTAAATACACCTTAGGTTACCCCTGAATCTTTTAACACTCTGGAGTCAATGGGAATCGGGGAAAAACTCTCCGCTGGTTGGAGTCATACCTAGCACAAAGGAAGATGGTTGTAGTTGTTGGATGTCAATCATCTCAGCTCCAGGGCATCACTGCAGGAGGTCCTCAGGGTAGTGTCCTAGGCCCAACCATCTTCAGCTGCTTCATCAATGACCTTCCTTCTATCATAAGGTCAGAAGTGGGGATGTTCGCTGATGATTGCACAATGTTCAGCACCATTCATGACTCCTCAGATACTGAAGCAGTCCATGTCCAAATGCAGCAAGACCTGGACAATATCAATATCAATAACATTCACACCACACAAGTACCAGGCAATGAGCATCTCCAACAAGAGACAATCTAGCCATCACCCCTTGACACTCAATGGCTTTACCGTCACTGAATCCCCCACTATCAACTTCCTGGAGGTTACCATTGACCAGAAACTGAACTGGACTAGCCACATAAATACTGGGGCTACAAGAGCAGGTCAGAGGCTAAGAATCCTGTGGTGAGTAACTCACCTTCTGATTCCCCAAAGCCTGTCCACCATCTACAAGGCACAAGTCAGGAGTGTGATGGAATACTCTGCACTTACCTGGATGAGTGCAGCTCCAACAACACTCAAGAAGCTTGACACCACCTGGGACAAAGCAGCCCACTCAATTGGCACCCCTTCCAAAGCATTCACTTTTTGCACTACCGAGGAACAGTGGCAGCGTGTGTACCATCTACAAGATGCACTTCAGAAACTCATTAAGGCTCCATAAACTGCACCTTCCAAACCCATAACCACTACCATCTAGAAGGACAAGGGCATCAGATAGTTGGGAACACCACCACCTGGAAGTTCCCCTCTAAGTCACTCACCATCCTGACTTGGAAATATATCGCTGTTCCTTCACTGTCATTGGGTTAAAATCCTGGAACACCCTCCCTAACAGCACTGTGGGTGTACCTACACCACATGGACTGCTGAGCTTCAGGAAGGCAGCTCACCACCACCTTCTCAAGGGCAATTAAGGATGGGCAATAAATGCTGGCCCAGCCAGCGACGCTCACATCCCATAAACGAATTAAAAAAAACACTTAAGGGAATACAAGTCTAACCTGTTTTGTCTTTATTCTTTCATAGGATGTGGGCATCGCTGGCAAGGCCAGCATTTGTTTCCTATTCCTAATTGCCCTTCAACTGCATGTCTTGCTCAGCCATTTTAGTGGGCATTTAAGACTAAATCACATTGGTGTGGGTCTGGAGTCATATGTAGGCCAGGCCAGGTAAGGACAGCAGATTTCCTTCCCTAAAGGGCATTTGTGAACCTGATGGGTTTTTTAAACAACAACCAATGTTAGTTTTGCTGTCTCCATTACTGAGACTTGCTTTCAATTCCAGATTTATTAATTGAATTTAAATTCCACCAAGTTACTGTAGCACATGGTGAGATTTGAACCCCTGTCCCCAGAGCATTTGCTTAGGCCTGTGGATAAATAGCCCAGTAATATTACCACTATGCCACTGCCTCCCCATGTGCAACCTGCCCTCACAATTTAATCTTTTTAGATCCAATATCATTCTAGTGAATCTGTGCTGCATCCCCTCCAAGTCCAATATGTCCTTCCTGAGGAGCAATGCCCAAGACTGAATGCAGTTACTCCAGAAGGGCCTAACCAGAGCTTTAACCATAACAGAACAATCACCTTTATGTATTCCAGCCCCCTTCAGATAAAGGCTAATACTCTATTCACCTTTTGAATTGTTGCTGCCTATCCACTGGAAATGAGTGATTTTTTAAAATTCTTTTATGAGATGTGGGAGTCACTGGCAAGGCCAGCATTTGTTGCCCATCCCTAATTGTCCTTGAACTGAGTGGCTTGCCAGACTATTTTAGAGGGCAATCTCTTATCATTGTTGTTGTTCTTAGATGAGGTTGTCCTTAGTCAGGATTTACAGATACTGTTGGTAAACTTTAACTTTTATTGAATATTCTGTTATGTATAGTACAAAGCATAGCATGAGGCTCTAAATAGAACTATCTCTCTCCATACTCTCTTGTCATGTGGTCTTACATTACTGATGATGTAGACTATCTAGTTACATATTTAACATTAACCCTTTATACTACAGGCAATTTAAGAGTCACATGTTGGCCAGACCAGGTAAGGATGGCAAAATTCCTTCCGTAAAGAGGCATTAGCAAAGCTGATGGGCTTTTATGACGATTGATGATAGTTTTGTAGTCACTGTTACATGCTTTCAATTGCAGAGTTTATTAATTGGATTTAAATTCCACCAACTGCTGTGGTGGGATTTGAACCTGCATTAGCTGAGACTTACTGGATTACTAGTCCAGTGACATTGCCACTACACACCCATACCCATACACATTGTCACAGTCACACCCTGCCACTTAGTGTCATCAGCAAGTGTGGATACAAGTTTCTCTATCCCTCAACAAGGTCATTGATAAATATTAAAATCTGCGGCCCCTGTATCGATATATGGGGAGCAGCTCTAGTCACGTTGTACCACTGAGTACAAACCCATTATCTGTACTCTCAGTCTCCTGTCTCCCAACCAATTCCCTGCTCATGTCAATAGGTTGCCTCCAATTCCATGTGCTTTTATTTTTGCTAACATTCTCTTGTTAAACAAAGCATCTAATACCTTCCTAGGACAGACTGGCACAAGACAAGTCAATCAGTAGCTCTCTGGAAGCAGAAACAGTATTTGCACATTTATTCCCTGATGGTTGATGTATACGCATTCAGATGGTTAAAGGATTCCTTCTCCACGAGTGATTAGAAATGTGAAGACCACCATGATTATTAATTCACTCCTCGTACGGTACAGAGACTACATCAAAGACTGTCTTAAAACCCTTGAAACTCCTGTTGTTAAGTATATGGGCTGTGAAATGCCCAGCTTATCCCACAGTTCAGGATGACAAGTAAATCGGGCTTGACAAGATGCTTACATAGGACTTCCTGGCAGGTGGAATGGCTTGGCATTGAATTCCATAGAATATACAGCACAGAAACAGGCCATTCAGCCCAACTGATCCATGCTGGTATTTATGCTCCACACAAGCCTCGTCCCACCTTACTTCATTTCATCCTATCAGCATATTCTTCTATTCCTTTCTCCCTCTTGTACTTATCTAGCTTTTCCTTAAATGCTCCCACGTTATTTTCATAAGCCACTCCATGTGGTACCGAGTCCTACAGTCTCACCACTCCCTTTGTACAGAATTTTCTCCTAAATTCTCTGATGGATTTATTACTGACTATCTTATATCCATGCCACCCAGCTTTGGAAGTTGCTTGTTGGGTGAGGCAATCATTTCCGGGCCAACACAGATCGATTCACGGCGGAGAGTAAAGGATCCTTGTAGGAACTTCCTGCAGGTGTTAGGGTTGCTCACATCAGACACATTCTAGATGGATTTATCTCATCACCAACCATCCTGCACCACCCCCCCGCCCATATTCCCGCCGTTACTCATTTGGAATGCCCACCGTAGTGAAAGCCTACCTTGTCATGCCGGTTGGAAAGCAAACAGATCCTTTGTTACCCAGTTGGGTGATTCAGTCAAATAGCCTTTTCTTCTCATCTCACTGTCCAAAGGAAATGAAAACAATACATGTTATTTTAATGCCCCCATGACTGTCCCAGCTTATTTGCCAGGGTCTTGGTGAATAATTGTTAACTCCTGAAGTCTCCAGGACAATCTTGTAGGCTTTGTAATCTTAGCAGCAATATGTAAACGTCCTGATGTGCTTGAAAAAACTATGTCATTAGTTAATTTAATATTTATCCCTCAATCAACATTGCAAAGACAGATTCTCTGGTCATTATCTGTTTGTGAGATCTTGCTGTGCAAGAATTGGTTGCTGCACTTCCTACATTACAACAGTCGCTGCACTTCAACAAGTACATCATTGGCTGCAAAGCATTTTGAGACATCAAGTGGTTGTGAAAGGTGCAATAGGGAAGAATTTAATATCCTGGGTTATTATCTAAAAACAGGGGACAGTAGATCTGCAATCACTTCAGTGCCCAGTCAGTACCCAGGCGTCCCTGGGGGAGCTAATGACCCTACCAGCAAACTAAATTCCAAGAGAAAATTAAAGGACTCTAAATTCCCTTTGTGGAATCCCAGACCCCCAGAACGGCCAGTCTCAACATTGAGCAGCCCTCTGGTTTCATGGCAATACAGCATGCTCCCCGAATCTAACAACTTAGTGTTAAAGGACTATCAGCCACCAAGTGAAACCTCATTGGATGTCTTGCCACCCATCACTCATAGAAACATAGAAAAATAGGAGCAGGAGTAGGTCATTTGGCCCTTTGAGCCTGCTCCGCCATTCAATATGATCATGGCTGATCCTCTATCTCAATGCCATACACCAGCTCTCTCCCCATACCCCTTCATGCCTTTAGAGTCTAGAAATCTATTTCCTTCTCAAATATGTTCAGTGACTTGGCCTCCACAGCCCTCTGTGGTAGAGAATTCCACAGGTTCACCACCCTCTGAATGAAGGGGTTTCTCCTCATCTCAGTCCTAAATGGCCTACCCCATATCCTGAGATTGTGACCCCAGCCAGAGGAAACATCATCCCTGCATCCAGCCTGTCCAGCCCTGTCAGAATTTTATACTTTCAATGATATCACCTCTCATTCTTCTAAACTCCAGTGAATACAGGTCTAGTCGGCCCAATCTCTTCTCAAATGACAATCCTGCCATCCCCAGGAATCAGTCTGGTGAACCTTCGCTGGCATCATTTGCCTACAAGACACCCATACTTTAACTGAAGAAGCAGGTTGCTATTACACCAAAAGCTTTGACCAACTGTGCTACTCCCCTCATGCTAAACACGGCTGTACCACACAGGTCCAATCCGACATTGCTGATGCAGCCGACCTGTCATTAATCACGTTCTGTGACCCAATTCAGGTCGGCGGCTTCCATATTGTGAACGTGTACAAGCCTCCAAGTGGCAGCTGGGGACAGCAAGTCTTGCCATCACTGTCCCATCCAGCTACCTACCTGGGAGACTTCAGCACCCACCAAACTAACTGGGGTTGCTCAGCACCCCACAATGATAGTGAACAGCTCCTAGAGTGGTCCTTCAGAAATGACCTCACCCTGATATATGACCCCAAGAAACCAGGAATATTCTATTCAGCCAGATGAGGTTGAAATTACTCACCTGACCAAAGCAGGGTCAGTTCTCTTGAGAGTCACGCTCAACCAGCACAGTGCTTGGTTCAATCACACAGAATCACAGAATTGTTACGGTATAGAAGGAGGCCATTCAGCCCATCATGTCTGCATTGGCTCTCTGAGCATTTTAACTTAGTGCCAATCTCCTGTCTTTTCCCTGTAATCCTGCATGTCTTTTGGAAGTCCATATACACCAGATCAATGGCCTTGCCCTCATCAACCATTTCTGTTACCTCTTCAAAAGACTCCAGCAAGTTATTTTCCTTTAAATCCACGCTGACGCTTCCGAATCAATCCATATTCCACATTCCATGGTTCTGGATGATTTCCCAGAGTCAACACAGGCTGCTGCTCATTCACACTGGTCTTTGCTTTCCAGCTATCAACAGTGTAAAGAAGATGTGATGGAGCTTCCACAACATAGAATGGCCAAAATACAATGAGACCTTAGACGGCAGCATTATAACCATAGCTCTTCATAATCTACCAGTGGAAGAATCATATTCACACATTTGTGGTGTCATTCACAAAGCTGCTTGCACAGGCATCCCTCGTGGCTATCGGCCCATCTACACCCCACGCCTTGATGCAGAGAGCGCAGCCCTCCTAAAGGATTATGAATCACCTAGTAACCCTGACATAACAGATCAAGTCATCGAATCTCTCAATTCTGCACGTCTTGCCAGATGGCAGGAAATGACAACAGGGCTTAGTTTCACTCACTCCAGTCAGGAGTGCTGGAGCCTGATTCAGCACCGCCTTGGAGAAGCCCAAAGATCAGCTGACATGAAATCGCCCATCAGTCACCCTGAGCCAAGTTGCCAGTCATCTGCTCCGCGTAACAAGGGCATCGTCAGAAAAGGAAACAAAACGCTTCAGCCATAACGAACTGAGAAAAAAATGGCAGCAACATGCTGAACACGGTAACCCCGATCCCTTCAAGATCACAGAACTGGAGAAAACAATAAGGGGCCTGAAATGTGCCAAAGTAGAAGGATATATGACAGCACTGCACCAGAATTCCTGAGACAACTCGGTCCCCGTACTAGAGCCTGCTGACTCAGTGCTACACAAGAATCATCAGCTCAAACTCAAGGTGTGTCCTATGGTAAAAATCATTGTCATTCCAAAACCTGGAAAAGATCCCACATTGCCGACCAGCTATCGACCGATTCACTACTTTAAGATCTTTGAGTGTCTTATCCCGCAACGCGTATCTCCAGAAGCAGAGGCCACCCTTAACGTTGACCAAGCTGGTTTCTGTAAAGAGCGCAGAACATGTGATCAAGTTCTGACACTCACAACTTACACTGTAAATGGCTTCCAAAAGAACTTTAAGACAAGCACAGCACTACAGGACCTCACAGTATGATACAGTGCAGCGCACTGGCCTGCTCTTAAAGCTGTCTAGAATGCTTCCAACCTGGGTCGGGACTGCTTTTGAAACATTCCCTCACAGCCGACGATTCCGAGTTCATCCTGGGCAAAGGAGAAGTGCGTGGAGAAGACTGGCCAACGGGCTACCACAGGGCTCAGCACTAGCCCCAGCCTTGTTCAACATATATACAAATGACCCACCAATACCCACAACCCACAAGTGATGATGACATCTGTCTGCCAGCCTTCTGCACTCTGGATCAGATAGAGATGTTGCAAAGCTGATGGACTACTGCAGCACTTGGTGTCTCACATTAAACCCTTCGAAAACCATATCCAGTGTATTCCACCTCCACAACGTCAATGCCAAAAAGAAACTGCATATCTACATGGGTGGCCAGAGGCTAAAGAATGATCCCAACCCAACATACTTGGGAGTGACTCTGGATAGGACCCTGTCCTTCCAGAAACATTTGAAGAAAAGAGAAGCAAAGCTTAGACCCAGAAACAACCTACTAACTAAACTTGCTGTATCTATGGGCAGTGCAGCAGCCACAACACTCTGGGCTTCAGCAATTGCCCTATCATACTCCGCAGCAGGGTACTGGGCACCTGTCCGGTAAAGGTCATCACACACACATCTTGTTGACACTCAGCTGAATACAATAATGTGCATAATAACTGGAACTCTCCGCTCAACACCCCTCCCCTGGCTTCCTGCCCTTGCAAACGTCACTCCGCCACACATCCACCGACTGACGAAAACCCACAAGCTGCTGAAACTATCCATGGTGCACCTCACTTACCACCCCACCCGCTCAAGCCACCTCCTGCCTGTCTTCCATCTCGGTGCCCTGTACGGAGCACCCTTCCTGAGCAAGATCTATCAGCAGACATCCTTTAGGGGAGGGGGAGAAGTGGCCTCAGGCAAGAAAAGAGGCTGCAGGGTGATGGCTGTTCTTGGGAAGGGTGCGGGGAGGCGGTGTCCCAGGATGTGTGTTGGGGCACATGTTGACCTGTGCAATGGCCTCAAGATGGTGAGGGCTGAGGAGGCAGTTTCCAGAGAATATGAGGCCAGATGGAGATGTGAGGGTGTGTGTAAGAGACTGAGTGGTGATGTCCCTTGAGCTGGCAGTGAGTGAGATGCCAGTGGATGTGTGATGGGCTTGTGAGTGTGTGAGTTTAGAGTGATGAGATGGTTGCCTTACCCTGGCGGCACAGATGAGACCATTCATCCTCTTTCTGCACTGGATGGCCGACCTCTTCTGTGCAGCGTTGGCACTGACCACCTCCGCCACTGCCTTCCAAGCCGGAGCGGTGAGATTGCAGGACCTCCTGTAGCAGAGCGGAGGTGGAGGACATCACGGTGGGCCTCTGAAAGGCATTCCAGTGATGGGTCACTGAACTCTTCTTGGCTTTCAGGACCATGTCTCCACTGGAGCAGTCCTGGGCTGCAGGCATTGAGAACTGTGAGCGCGGCTACAGTTTAGATATGGCACCAGGAGTGAGGAAACTGAAGTAATGGGGTGGAGGGTGATTCAGAGGCTGCCCACCAATGAACGGCGTCTTTCCTGTGGCTGTATAATTAGTGAGGCGGGAAGTGGATGATATGGCGCGAAAACCCAGCATTGTGGCCGGCAGGTAAAAACATCTTTCTTCATGCCCGCCACTGCACTTAATGCAATTCTGGGACGATTCCACCTTAAGTGGAGGACTAATCACCTTAAACTCAACAAATGAGGAGGCTACCGCTTGGTGTTGGGGATTTGCATTCACTAAATAAAAAAATTAATTCTAAAAACCATATTGCTTGCACTTGATTTACACCGTGGAACTTTCTAGAAAGTGTCTGATAAACTGGCTCATGTAGCTTGAAAGCTGACAAGTCCTTCCTGGTCTGCAAGTGGGCCCGAGGTAAGCATTCAGTGCTGCCACCCGATAAGATCGCAAATTGCTTGATGTTTATCCAGGCAGGTTTTTAAAAACCGGTACACTTTCAGTTGCCACGCCCATTGTTGAGAACCAGGAATGCAATCGGGTGACCCTCGAGGGGTTAATGCAGTTCGCTGGTGTCATTGTGATTTGGAGGTTGCTGAAGTATTGGTTTTCACTGGAAAGGGTTTGTCACAGTGATATTCAATAGTTATTTAATGAGGCTGGAGATTGCAAGAGGGGACAGTGAACATAGAATTCTGCAGCATATTAATCAGAGGCACCATGGGATCTAACAAAGATCAACAAACTTTGTGTTTCAGGGCAAGCTACCTCCATTCCCATTAGCTTTCTCACAATACGGCATCATTAAATGATTTTATCTCGAACATGCTTCTTTAATGGTGATATTTCCTTTACAAAATTGGACATGTTATGAACACAGGTGGGACAGTAGGATGGTTCTCTCTTTATCCGCCCCTCAGCCGATCACAGATAGATGTGTTTTAAAGAAGTGTTTTAACCCAGTGAGTGCTGTGACTCTCAAGAACAGACAAAAAACAGGCTTTCTTGTAAGTCTGACAAAAGGGGAGAAATGTTTATTCCCCAAAACCCGAATGTATTTGCAACAGCTCTCACTCACTTACACACACACACAGGGACACAAGAAAAGGCAATTACAGAAGAGAGAGCGTGCACTTAGGTTTTTAAAAAGTCCAAAAAAAGTCACTGTTATACTTGAGCCTTTTGAGATAGAAGCTTGAAACATTGCAGGCCTGATGATTCCCTTTTGGTTCACTAAAGGAATGGGCCTTGGGAGTTTTTGGCAATCAGCAACAAAGTTTCTGGCTTTGCACCAGTCGAGGTTTAGTTGAGACCCTCTGGGGAACATCTGGTTTGGTTTTTCAAATCGGTAGGTAAAAGGCTAGCCCAATCCTCTGCCTATGAGTAGATTCTAGGCAAGGTCCTTTCTTTGCTGGCTGGATCTCTTACCTCTGAGTGTCATCTCCCAGACTGACTGACTGCCTACAAAAATGTGTTACTACATGTTTCTTATCACAAGCTGGTTTCTGTCAGGTGACCATAGTATCTGTTTTTTCCCATTGTCCACACAAATTGTCCCTGATGACTTGGGCATTCACAAACAATAGGGTTTGCGTTTCAGCCATTTGCATCTCCTTGTGATAGAACAGTTTTTGCCTCACCATAATTTTGTGGGATTCTATTCTGCAGGGCCATTGTGCCTTAGCTTCAGCAGGTATGTTGAAAATAGCAACCACTAAATCCACAGGAAAGATCTGCTGCTTCTTAATGTTTTCTTAATGGAATGCCCCAAAAGGCCCTTTGCATTTTAATGTCCTGGCCAGACAAGCAGGCTAACTTCCGGCCATATGCAGTTTCATGTACATTGGCAGAAAAGCAGGAAGGTCCCTGACCTCTCAACTCATTTTGCTTTAAAGCAGATTGTCCCTTTTTCGTTTTGGCTTTAAAAGTAAAGCATCCATTTTCCATAAATCTGCAGGTATAACTGTGTGGGCTTGACAGATATTACAAAACTGTACTTGCCCAACTTTATCCATGAACTTGATCTCAAGAACACCTTCCTTTTTTAAAAAGAGATTTACTCTGCCCCCAAAATTCACCCCCAGTTTCTCTTTTCATTCTCAACCCCACTGTTTGTGCCCCTGACAACTTTCCCTCCCATTCACTCTTCAAGGTGTTGACCCTGTTATGAGGTTACTAGCTACCATCTGGTCTGAGCCCCATCACACCCTGAACGTTTTCTCTCAAACACATACATATATGAGCATGTAAGCGCACACATCTCATTCTCTTACACATTCAGACTCTCTCATGCAGGCACATCCATACATTTTAACTTGCCCACACACACTTAAACCCTTTCCCCACATGCACATGCTCACATTCTTACAGGGCGGAATTTAATGCCCTCCCATGAGGTGAGTTTGGTGGTGGGAGATCATTTAATCAGGTGGACGGGTGGGCCGTGCCATATTCCCGCCCCTGTCCCAATTAAGTCCGGGGCAGAGGGCTCATGGACAGCATGCCGCCAATTGAGGGCTTTAACTGGGCAATTAATGGCTGAGGGGGGGATGGTAGGCGGTAACCAGCAGGAGGTTTCCTTGCCCATATTTGACCTGATGGCTTGAAACTTCATGGGGTCCAGAGCCAGTGTTGAGGACACCCAGGGCGACTCCCTCCCGACTGTATACCACTGTGTCGCCACCTCTACTGGTTCTTTCCTGCTGGTGGGACAGGACATACCCAGGGATGGTGATGGTGGGGTCTGGGACATTGGGCAAGATTTTCCATACCCGCTCGCCGCTGGGATCTTCCGGTCCTACCGCAAGACAATGGACTTCTGGCTGGGGCACCACCTCACCCACGGAGGGTCCCACCTGCAACGGGGCCGGAAAACCCCGGCCATTGTCTGTAAAGTATGATTCTCTGAGTATGACTATGTCAGGCTGTTGCTTGACTAGTCTGTGAGACAGCTCTCCCAATTTCAGCACTAGCCCCCCAGATGTTAGTAAGGAGGGCTTTGCAGGGTTCACAGGGCTGGGTTTGCCTTTGTCATTTCCAGGGCCTTGGTCGATGCCGGGTGGTCCATCCAGTTTCATTATTCCCTTTAGGCTGTGTAGCAGTTTGATCAAACTGAGTGGCTTGCTAGGCCATTTCAGAGGGCATTTAAGAGTCAACCACAATGCTGTGGGTCTGGAGTTACATGTAGGTCAGATCATCAGATTTCCTTCCCTAAAGGGGATTAGTGGATTAGTGAAGAAGATGGGTTTTTATGAGAATCGACAATAGTTTTGTGGTCACCATTAGACTAGCTTTTAATTCCAGATTTATGAATTGAAGTTATATTCCACCAGCTGCCGTGGTGGGATTTGAACCCATGTCCCCAGAGCATTAGCCATGGGCCTCTGGGTTATTAGTCTAGTGACATTATTAACAACAAAAACAGAAAATGCTGGAAAAACTCAGCAGGCCTGACGGCATCTGTGGAGAAAGAAAGAGAGTTGTCGTTTTGAGTCTGTCTGACCCTTCTTCAGAGCTACTACAGAGCTAGTGACATTATTGCTACGCGACCTCCTCAACTACTACACCATTGCTTCCAACAAGAGAGAATCTAACCATCTCCCCTTGACATTCAATGGCATTATCATTGCTGAATCCCCCATTGTCAACATTCCACGGGTTACCATTGACCAGAAACTGAACTGAACTAGTCATATAAATACTGTAGTTACAACAGCAGGTCAGAGGCTAGGAATCCTATGACGAGTAACTCACCATCTGACTCCCCAAAGTCTGTCCACCATCTACAAGGCACAAGTGTGCGATGGAATATTGTCCATTTACCTTGATGAATGTGGCTCCAACAACACTTCAAAAGCTCGACGCCATCCAGGACAAAACAGCCTGCTTGATTGGCACCCCATCCACCACCTTAAGTATTCACTCCCTCCACCACCGATGCACAGTGACAGCAGTGTGCACCATCTACAAGATGCACTGCAGCAGTTCAAGGCTACTTCGATAGCAGCTTCCAAACACGTGACCTCTATCACCTAGAAGGACATGGGCAGGAGATGCAAAGGAACACCACCATCTGGAAGTTCCCCTCCAAGTCACTCACCATCCTGGCTTGGAAATATATCACCGTTCCTTCACTGTCGCTGGGTCAGAACCCTGGAATTCCCTTCCTAACAGCGCTGTGGGTGTACCTACAACTCATGGACTGCAGCGGTTCAAGAAGGCAGCTCACCACCACCTTCTCAAGGGCAACTAGGGATGGGCAATAAATGCTGGCCTAACGAGTAACATCCACATCCCATGAATGAATAAGAAAAAAAAATGTCACCTTGTTAGAGTCAAGAGCAAACTTCCCACCTGCCCAGATCTCTTGTGCGAAGACATATTTTCCTCTATTTAATTTTAACTTGCTTAGTCATGTTCTGAGAATCTGTACCCTTGTTCCATATTCCCCTAACCCTAAAAAGAAACCTTGCATTTATCTAACGCCTTTCGTGACCTCAGCTTGTGAGGTCACTGCCCCAAAATGCTTTGCAACCAATGAAGTGTACTCATCATTGTAGCATAGACAATGCAATGGAAAATTTGTGCACAGCAAGATCCCACAAACAGCAATAAGTAGATAATGTGCTTTATTACTATTGCCGAGGGATAATTATTGAACAGGACACCAGGACAAACTCCCCTTCTCTTGTTCAAATAGCCCTGTGGGCTCTTTTTCAAGAGAGAGCTGATTGCACGTCAGTTTAATGTCTCCTCTGAAAGGTGGAGGGAATATTTAATCTCCATCAACTCCCCTTTTTCATTTTAGACTTCTCATCCATTTTCTCATCCCAACTCAGTCCCTTCATTGTGGGAGTGCTGCACAGTTGGAGGTGCTGTCTTTCGGGTGAGATATTATACTGAGACCCCATTTTTCCTCTTGGGTGGGCATAAAAGATCTCAGAGCACTATTTCAAAGAAGAGCAGGGGAGTTCTCAGTGTCCTGGCCAATATTTATCCCTCAATAAAACATCACAAAATCAGATGATCTGGTCATTATCACATTGCTGCTTGTGGAAGCTTGTTGTGTGCAAATTTGCTGCCACATTTCCTACAACAATAACCACGTTAAAAGTATTAATTTGGCTGTAAACCACTTTGGGATGTGCTGTGGCCATATGAGGTGCTATATAAATGCAAGGCTTTCTTTTTTATCCCAGGGCCAGTATATGCTGTCTAACATGAGGAACTCAAAACACAATTCCTGTACTTTGGTGTTGTCAGACTGCTCACTTACAGATACAGAAGTCCCTCATAATTTCTCATTTGAGATGTAGATATCGATTGGAGTTGCAAGCTAGCAGTGCAGTTGTAGCAGGATAGTGCTGATGGGTTCATTAGACTGGAAGTGTTGATGTCCAGTGACACAGCGATAAGTTGAGGGTGTATTGGGAGTGTTTGTATAGTAGAGTTATCCACAGATTAAACAAGTTAATGAATGCACCAATCGATCGGGAAAAGAATCAAGAAAGATTCAGCTGGTTGGGTGACTAATCAAATCTCCTTGACTACCCAGTTAGTCTCCCTCCAGGTTACAGGCTAGTCACACTCATTAGATTTGAACCATATATTTTTTCAATTTCCTCTCATCAATAACACTCAGCTTCTGTCATATCATGTTAAAAATAATCAAGTCAGAACAGAATCTGATGGAAGGACACTGAAACTGGCGTGTGAAGCAAGTATTATCTATAATCATTGTCAAATCAATCAGAAGCTACCAGTCCAACGTAGAAAGTAAGACATTATCAATAGTTCCCTTATCCTAGACACCATCGCTTCCTACTCCAAGGCAAGTTCCTCCAGCCCTATAATTTCCTTTCAACACTCTGTCCTTCTGACTCTGAAGCCCTGTCCCTTCCTCCCTCCAATTTTCCTCAGCAGCTGTATCACAACCTTCAGCTACGAGGGTCCCACTCACTCCCCACCCAAACCTCTGCTTTTCACTGTCTTTCTGCACCTTCAGAAATCTCAAAACCCATCCCTCTGACCAAGGCTTTTGACCAACTTTCCGAATCTCTTTAGCGGACATTGTGACAAACCCTGAGGTGTTTTATTACATAGGGAGATGATGGTGTAGTGGGAATATCACTGGACCAATAAGCAAGGGGTCCAGTCTAATACTCTGGGGACATGGGTTCAAATCACACCAAGGCAGCTGGTGGAATTTGAATCCAGTTAGATCTGGAATTCACAAGTTAATCTTGGTAACGGTGACCGTGAAACTATCATCGATTGTTGTAAAAACCCATCTGGTTCACTAATGTCCTTTAGGGAAGGAAATCTGCCATCCTTACCTAGTCTGGCCGACATGTGACTCCAGACCCACAATAATGTAGCTGTCCCTCAATGGCCTAGTTAGCCACTCAATTCAAGGCCAATTAGGGATGGGCAGCAAATGCTGGTTTTGCCAGCAATGCCCGTCTCACATGAAAGAATACAAAAAAATTTAGACGATTGGAGCTCTACAAATTCAGGTTGCCACTGGTGACAGTGCTATGGGCCTAGTTTTGGTGATGTTGGTTGAGTGGGGAACATTGCCCCCTGCCCTTTCTACAATGTAAAACCCCCTGAGCCCTGCACTAGGATCTCAGGCTAGGTTAAGTGCTTAAGTCCCAGGGTGATGCTCGAACTCATAAGTTTGATTCAAAGCAGAGAATGCTACTGAGTAAAGCTGACTTGTATGAACCCTTAACACCTTTGTCTGAGGTTTCGTAAATTATTGAAAACTGTGAGGCGCTTGAATATTTATGCCGCCTAACTAGGCCTTGTTGTCCTGAGAAAATGCTCTACAAAATTGCTTCTTAGTCTGAAAGGAAAGCTAAAGATCAGCTGCCAGATCTCCATTACACACCCCTGCTGGCTGCTTCCTTAAATTGATGGTGTTTAATATCTACTTGAGGCTAATTTCTGTGCGATGATTGATGCCTTAATCTTCACATTTTAACATGGAAAAAGAATCTTCATTCTTAATTGATTAAAGTTAACAAGAGGTAGTACTGCCTCAGATAAAACTGGAATAGGGACATATGCCTTGTTGCATTGTACTGACATTGTACATGAATCGCTGCATCTTGTTATGCAGCCTTTAATGACTGTTCTGGTACATCAGCTTATTAAATGCCTTGCACATGGGGCTCAGTCGCACTAACAAGCATTCACTGTGCCACTGCCTCACATAACCTGTGACTGGCTCCTGAGTTAATGATCAGCTAAGAAGGCTGGAACAGTGCAGGAATGCAACGCCTAAAAGAAGGGTTAAAATATCAGACGTGTCTGGGTGAGGGGCATGAGGAGGTAGACACCAGTCGTGGTGCAATAGGGAAGCAAGAGGAAAAAGACATAGGCCAGAGGGGATGGGGTGCATGAAGAGAGAGGAGTTTGATACTGGATGGGTGGGTGCATCGTGTTGGGGGGTAGGGGTCATAAATACCAGAGGTGGTGCATTGAATGGGCAATATCAGTTAGCAGAGGTGGCAGATTCCATGGGAGGTATTGGTTAACAGAGCCGGCACAGTACTTAGGGCGTAATTGTAGAGACCGTCGGCCACAGGCTCACACGCCAGTGTCAACATCTGAAATGAGACCATCAGGAGGAGGTGTTCCTTCCAGAGAGAGGGAGGGTCCAAGATTAAATCAACCTGAACATTGTGTCTGCAGCAGTTTTCAAATGGTAAGAAGGAGTTGGTGTTTGGTATTGATGTAGTTGCCCTAATGTTGCTAATATTCTTGTCCTGCTGCTAAATGGCAGCAGCAAGGGTTAGCTCACCGAGCTCTACAATTGAAATTTCAGTTTGTTGTGTTTTTGGGAAGGGCAAGGAAAAATTGCTCATGGTATTGTACCATTTTTCCCCCTGTCCATTTCCCCCCTTTGCTCCTGATTGGACAGCCTCCCTTATTCCACTCCTGAGGGACTGCTACACTGTCAAAAGTACTGCCTTTTGGATAAGACATTAAACCGAGGCCCAGCCTGTTCTTTCAAGTGCAAGGGTAGTATTTCGTAGAAAAACATAGGCATTCTCCCCAGTGTCCTGGCCGATAGCCATCCCTCAACCGCTAAAAAAAAGGAACATCTGGTCATTGTCACATTTCTGTTTGTGGGATCTTGCTGTGCACAAATTAGCTGCTGCAGTTCCTACATTGCAACAGTGACAACACTTCAAAAAAATTATTTCATTGGCTGGAAAGCGCTTTAGGATGTCCTGAGGCTGTGAAAGGTGCCATTCAAATGCTGGCCTTCCTTTTCCTTCTTTCTGTTTTATGCCTTTCCCTCTTCACTCCCCCTTAAGCACCAGGCCATTTAATGACATCTCTAAAACAATGAAAGGGAACTCCCTCCAGGGACCTGACCACTGCGATCCTGTGTCTAACATGTGTTTGTGGAGAGATGCAAATAACCCTGGAAATGGATCCCAAGTCCTCTGCGGTTTGTGACTCACCACATGTTACACATTTTAGCTCCGATTAACATCATGGCAATGTTCCCTTATAGAACAAACCTATGGATTGAGCATTGTGTAGGTTAGGATATAGGAAGTCTCAGAGCCGAATTGTCCCAGATTTGCACAAAGTGCGGCAGTGGGCTGGAAAAAAGATGTTTTACCCGCCGGCCGCAAGGGTGGGTTTTCGCGCCGTATCATCTGCTTCCCACCTCATTAATTATGCAGCCACAGGAAACACGCCGTCTCGCTGGCGGACAGACCCTGAATCACCCTCCACGCCGTTACCTCACCGTTTCCTCACTCCTGGTGCCATATCTAAACTGTAGCCGCGCTCACAGTTCTCAATGCCTGCAGCCCAGGACTGCTCCAGTGATGACATGGTCCTGAAAGCCAAGAAGAGTTCAGTGACCCATCACTGGAATACCTTTCGGAGGCCCGCCATGATGTTCTCCACTCCTACTGTGGCCGCGGGAGGTCCAGCAATCTCACCGCTCCAGCTTGGGAGGCAGCGGCAGTGGTGGTCAGTGCCAGCGCTGCACACAAGTGGTCGGCCATCCGGTGCAGAAAGAGGATAAATGATCTCATCCATGCCACCAGGGTAAGGGAACTGTCTCGTCACTCTAAATTCACACACTCACAAGCCCATCACACATTCACTGGCATCTCACTCACTGCCAACTCAAGGGACATCACCACTCATTCTCTCACACACACACCCTCACATCTCCATCTGGCCTCATCTCCTCTGGAGGCTGCCTCCTCAGCCCTCACCATCTTGAGGCCACATGCACAGATCAATTGTGCCCCCACACACACCTTGGTATACCCTCTTCCCCCAGTACAGCCCTCGCCCTGCAGCCTCTTCCCTTCCTGAAGAGAAGTGAGGCCACTTCCCCCCATTCTCCAAGCAAGCAGCCGTTAAAAATTCACCCCCGCCTTACAGCTGGTCTGGTAGGTAGAGCATCCATAAAAGTGATGTGGTGCTGTCTGTGAGGCCTGGCGCTGATGCCTGTGAGTGCTGCCTGAAGCAAGGTCGGCAAACAAAGCGAGTGAAGTGCAGCTCACCAGGTGCATGTTGCTTATGTGCTGTTGTGAAACATGTCGACGAGCAATCACATGCCCAGATGATCCAGCGTGGGGGGGATGATTCCAGCGAGCAGGGATTATAATAAAATGCGGGAAATGAGGATGGTTGGAGCGGATGACCGCAAACTGGTTTCACATCTGCGTAAAACCGCTTCTTAGCCTTCTCACCACATTGTCCACTCACACCGCCAAAGACGCCAGGCGCCAATGGGAGGGGAAAATTCCACCCTTAGACTGGTATAGATGCATGTATAGACACGCTTCTGTACCATGTCTTAGTTCAATAGCCTGACTCTAGACCGGGTGCATCTTCCCTGGGTGATTTCCTGTGCCTCAGTGGGTAGCACTCTTGCATCTGAGTCAGAAGATTTTAGGTTCAGGCCCCAATCTAGAGCCTTGAACACATACCTGGGCTGATAGAATGGGCTCAAATCTTCTCTTCAAGGATGGAATCCCCATTTCCGACCCTGGTCAGACAAAAAATATCCATTTACTTTCCTCCGCCTTTTCAGGGTAATCTCCCGATAGAGGATCCTGCAGAACTGAGTCAGTGCAGGAAGCCTTGGAGGAGGCAGGGGAGATTATCCGCGGAAAGACACACCCCATCTCTGCGATACAAGCTGTTGTATTCTGATAAGTAAAGAGTTTAAATTTCCTAAAGCTTCTTTGAAAAGCTACAGAGAGAGGTAAGTGGGTACGGGGGGTAAGATGGGTATAGTAAGGGGTGTAGGGCAGGTAAGTTAAGTGGGTAAGGGGGTAGAGTGGGTATGGTAAATGGGTTAAGGGGTATGGTGGGTGAGGGAAGTGGGTAAGGGGTAGGTTGGCTAAGGTGGGTAAGGGAGTAGGATGCCAGCTGAGCAGGGGGTAGGGTGGTAAATGGGTAGGAGGTTCAGGTTGGGTCGGTGGGAATTGGGGGTATAGTGGGGATTTGGATGGTCAGGGGAGTCGGAGGGTTTGGAGGGTAGTTGGCTAGCGGAGACTAATCAGGTCAGGTCATGGAGGAGTCGGGGGGGGGGGTCAAGGGGAAGTGGGATGGGTCAGCAAGCGAGTCGGACGTTTGGGAGGATAGTCAGATGATGGGTGCTAGTCGGGTTGGATTGAGGGGAGTCGGGCAACCGGGGGTAATCGGAGGGTCAGGGGAAAGTCAGGGGGTCATGGGGCATAGTTAGGGGTCAGGGGATAGTTGGGTGGCGGGGGCTAGTCAGGTTGGATCATGGAGGAGTCAGGGGCTAGTTGGGGGTAATTGGGAGGTGGTTGGGGGATAGTCAGGGGGCGGGGGCTAGAGAGGTTGAATCAGGGGAAGGGGGTAGTCGGGGGTTCGAAGGGGCAGTCATGGGGGTCAGTGTGAGTGATTGGGGGGGTGGGGAGTGGGTGTCAGTTCTGTAGTTACCCAGGTGTTAGACTAGTTTTAATCTGTCTAACATTTTCTGGGTAACTATTTGGGTAAGCGACTCGGAACTGAGGGAAGTCTCCAACTTTAACTTGGAGTCAGAGACTTTTTCGGAGGATCCTGGGGAGCAGAGGGATTGTCCATTGGAAGTTCAAACTTCTCGGGTAATTACCACAGAGTCATTGCGAAGACCAGAAGATCTGGGCCAATGTTCCAAATGTGAAATGAAACTAAGGGCCCTAAACACCCTCTCGGGCGAATGGATTGGGTCCCATGTCATTACCCAAATAGTAAGGTGGAGTTCTCCTTGGTATCCTGAGCAACCGACACCAAAGAAAAATACTTTATTTGTTCATTATCACATTACTGTTTGTGGGATCTTACTGTGCACAAATTGGCTACTGTGTTTCCTGTATTACAGCAGTGGCTATGCTTCAAAAAGTACTTCATCGGCCAGCTGTAAAGCATTTGTGACATCCTGAGGATGTGAAAGGTGCTATATCAATGCAAGTTCTTTATTTCTTTACAAAAATGAGGTCAAATGAAACATTTCTGAGACAAGTTGTACATTAGTTGGCAGTTAAGAAGCTACTAATGTATTGAAGAGTACAGGAGATTGTTTAAGGATAGTCTGTCCCCACTTTCACACTATTAGAACCAAGCGTTCAGTGATTTTATACAGGACAGTGTGTGTGCTGCTGGTGTTGATGAATCGCCAGGAATTCAATGGTAATTAAACATGGCGAAACAGAACCTGATAATGAAATGGATTCAACGACTTGACAAACGGGCTGCTGCCTGCAAATCTTTTCCTTTCATTTTGAAGTCTGGGTGAAGCGTAAGGACTCAATTGTTATTCATTCCAACATGAAAACACAGCCAAAGGAAATCAGCAGCTTCAAAGGAGAGAGCAACTTAAACTGACCCCAGCGTAAGAGAACAGGTATTTACAATGGCTTTGGACCTTAATGGTCGGTCAACCAGTGTCCATTTACTCATGTCAGAGGACAAAAAATATAAACAGTCACTTGGCAGTACAGAACTTGAATATTTCTGAAGAGAGAGACTTGTCCAAGTATTTTATCTTGCTCTCATCAGGACAAACAAAAGTATACCAAATTTCAAACACACACAATTGATATTGAGGAAATTCATTGCAGGTGCAAGGCACAGGGAATACTTAGACTTTCCTCAGGGAGGCTCCACCCCGGTTGGGAAAATAAAAACAGAAAATGCTGGAAATACTCAGCAGGTTTTGGCAGCATATGTGGAGAGAGACGCAGAATCCTTCCGACGAGGGGTTGTGGATTGAAAACATTAACTCTGTTTCTCTCTTCACGATGCTGCCAGGCCAGCTGAGTCTTTCCAGCATTTTCTGTCCTTATTTCAGATTTCCAGTATCTGTTCTATTTTGTTCTTACATCAGTTGGAACCCATTGATCACACCTACCTGCCCCACTACTCTCAGGGTTGGCGTTGCACATAGGAACAGGAGGAGCCATTCAGTCTCTCGAGCCTGTTCCACTTTTCATTTAGATCATGGCTGCTCTGTACCTTATCTCTGTCTACCCACTTTGGTTCGATTACCTTTAATACCCAACAAAAATCTCTTCATCTCAGTTTTGAAACTTTCAATTGGCCTCCAGCCTCCTGGAGAGAGTTCCACATATCCACTATCTTTTGTGTGAAAAAGTGCTTTGAAGTGTAATTTTAAAAATTTTTAAAAAATCATTCATGGGATGTGGGCGTCACTGGCTGGGCCAGCGCTTATTGCCCATCCCTAATTGCCCTTGTTCAGAGGGCATTTAAGAGTCAACCACATTGCTGTGGGTCTGGAGTCACACGTAGGCCAGACCAGGTAAGGATGGCAGATTTCCTTCCCTAAAGGACATTAGCGCACCAGACAGGTTTTTACAACAAATAGCAATGGTTTCATGGTAATCATTAGACTTATAATTCCAGATATTCCAGAATTTTATTGAATTCAAAATTCAAACCTGGGTCCCCAGAGCATTATCTTGGGCCTCTGGGCTATCAGTCCAGTGACAATACCACTACACCACTGCGTCCCCATCTGGAACTTGCTTCCCTTAAAAGCTCCTTTTGCCATGGATTAACCAAAGCTCTAGAATACCACCACGTTGCTCTTGATTCCCTTTACCTGTGTCTTCCCCTTGGCCTTCTCATAGGATTCAAGAACCCAATGGCAGCTTAACAAGTGAAGACTGTTAGGATATCTTAAAATGGTTTAAATTGGTCAAAGTGTCCCATTGTGCATTTTAGCCCATTGAGAGAATATGGAGGAAAGGAGAAATATATAAACAAAGACAGGTTGGAAACTCAAGAGACAGGGAATGATTAACACCCAGGACAAGAGATGGCCCATACTGAGATAAGGGAGCAGTTGCTGAGACTTTTGCAAGGCCACTTCATAGTTCATGGAACAGAGATGAAGGCTGACAGATCAGAAGTGGAATAAATAACTCAACCTGGTCTCACCCAATGAGTGGAGATGCAGTCTAATGTACCTGAATAGTGTAGGAATGGGACAATTTTCCTCTTAAATGGCAGAGTGTTCTCAGAGTGGCCAGAAGTCCACAGTCATGCAGACAGGCTAGAGAGTTGGAACTGCGTGATTTAGTTTTGGCTCTCGGAGCCAGGCTGTATTATTTGTAGGTCATCTTGACATTTAATGTTAAGACTGCAGAACAGTTCTAGAAATTTTGCTTTGAGTTAATATAAATTGAAACCTGTTGTTTAAAACCACTCAGGCCTGAATTTGAGCAGGTTATTTTTGCTGGACTAACAACTCTTTGTTGCGAATGTTGCCACTGAAAAATTCCACCAGCGGAAAGCCACATGGTTTCTCTGCCCTGGTATCTCCTTGTGCCACCTCCTGCCCTGTGAACATTCACCCATTTCTCTTGCTCAGCTTTCTCTCTATCTTCAGGGTGACGATGAGGGTTGCCAACCCCGGTTGGACATAGTCCTGGAGGTTTGATCGCATGCCCTTCTGCCGCCAACCCCTCTACCCCTCTCATGTGCTCCCACTATTGATTGCCCAACATGTTCATCTTTACAGACACCTGCCTTTCCACAGCCAATTTGAAAGCAAACAGACTGTTAGTAATCCAATTGGATAATGCCTGACTGTCAACATTTCATCTCACCTCCAATATTTGTGACTAATAATTGTTCAAAGAAACTGAAAAATAAATCCCACAAATTTTTTAATGCACTGATGAGCTGTGGCTCAGTGGACTGGACTTTCACCTCTGAATCAGAAGGTTCTGTGTTCCAGTTCCACTCCAGGACTTAAGCATAAAAAAAATCAAGGCCGACACTCCAGTGGAATACTCATGGAGTGCTGAACTGTTGGAGGTGTCATATTTCAGATGAGATGTCAAACTGGGGCCCTCTCTGCCCTCTCAGTTAGACATAAAAGATCCTGTGGTACTATTTCGAAGAAGAGCATTGGCATTCTCCCTGATGCCCTGACCAAATATTTGTCCCCCCCTCATCAACATCCTGAAAACAAATTATCTGGTCAGTTTCACATTGTTGCTTGTGGGAGCTTGCTGTGCATAAATTGGCTGCCACATTTCCTACATTACAACAGTGGCTTACACTTCAAAAAGTACTTCATTGGCTGTAAAGCATTTCGAGATGCCCTGCTCTGAAGAAGTCATATGGACTCGAAACGTTAACTCTGTTTCTCTCTCCACAGATCCTGCCAGGCCTGCTGAGTTTTTCCAGCATTTTCTGTTTTTATTTGAGATGTCCTGCATTTGTGAAAGGTGCTTGATAAATGCACATCTTTCTCTCTTTCCATGATTATTCTCATGAGATTTTTGAGCGTAGCAGGGTCCTGGAGATTAATCTAAAATTTTATGGTGACTGGGATAATCTCAGAGGGTTGGACAACGCAAGTGGCCATCTGTTTAAGTAAAAAAAGGTCATTGCATACAATCTTGAGTTACACTCAGTGATTTAGCAGCCTGAACATTCTGAGCACATCTCCAGCTGTCTCATTCAGGTATTGATCTACCCCCGGTGCCCACCAGCTGGTGTGTCAGTGACAAGCCATGGAACATAATCACAGACTTGTCATTTCCAACTCTCTGCCTGTCTGACACTCACAGGATCATCTTCCTATAACAGTACACTGCCATCTGACTGAGCTGGTATTAATTGCACCACTCAACACGCCATTCCTATTTTTTTCACCTCTCACTTGAATGCACCACGTCCGTAAGAAGCATTAAATATTAATCTGTCAGGCTGAATAATCTAATGTTCCAGATGTATAGCAGCTCCTTGGGAAAACAGACAAATATCACAAGTAAATTATTTTCAGCCCAATTAATTCAATGACCAGATATTTGTAGGGTCTGTCCAGCAAACTTTTTAATTAGACACTGATTTAATGAATATACTAAATGCAGCAGATTTCCCATACATTTTCCCTGTTAAAACCCTAACATTAAACAATCAAATAATCCCGGAACATAACTCCATCAGTTATGATCGCGCGGGAACAATGTGAACAATTTTGAACAACTTGAATACTTCACTTCATGTGACCAACTACAAACCCCAAAAATATCATAGTATCCTAATAAAGAACTTGCATTTATATAGCGCCTGTCATGATCTCAGGATGTTGCAAAATGCTTTACAGCTAATGAAATACTTTTGAAGTGTGGTCGCCATTGTAATGTGGGAAATGCACAGCAAGCTCCCATAAACAGCAATGTGGTAATGACCAGATAATCTAATTTCTTAGTAATAAAATCAGAAAATGCTGGAAAAAACTCAGCAGGTCTGGCAACAATGTTGATTGGGGGTTAAGTTTTATGAAGGATACCAGGAAGAACTCTTCTGCTCTTCTTTAAATAGTGCCATGGGATCCTACTCAGAGGGTAATGTTTAACTGGATTTAAACTGGTTGGTGAAGTCAAAACTAAGACACAAGGCTTTCCTTGCTGACAAAGTTTATTGACTTTGTTCAGTGTCAACACTCCTCCCGCACACCTAGTGTCCCAACTATCCCCTACTTCTATGTGTTCAAATACCAATCACCTGTTTCCCTTAACAATGTAATTGACATTAACAAACTTAGACAATGTAATTACTAAGAGATTGACAGGCAGAGGGGATTTTGGTTTAATGTCTCACCCAAAAACCAGCACCTTTAACATTGCAGCACAACCTCAGTGCGGCACCGATGCACTGCATCAACCTAGATTACATACAATGTCTCTAGAGTGGGATATGACCCCACAACCTTCTGTCGCAGAGTTAAGAATCCCAGTGCTTTGCACCATGTGATGTACAGGATTGACAACTGCTGGGTGTCATGGCAGGAGGGAGATCCAGCTTATGTAGGAATAAATTAAGGAACAGGAGGTCATTCAACCCCTTACACTGTCCTCCCATTTACTTAGAACATGGTTAATATGTACCTTAACACATTTTTCTGCCTTGGTTCCATATACCTTGATACCCAATAGAAACCTCTAGCAATTGTAAGGAACTATGTATCTTCCTGAACAAATCAGGTTATTTAGATTGATACCAGTCCACTTACTGCTAAGTAGTTTATTTGTCTTTAAGGTTGCTAAGTGAGTTGGCCAGGCTGGATGGGTGTGGGTACTATGGGCATGATTCACTGAAGATAAAATTATACATGAAATGTAATTTTTGGGGGTTAAAGGTATTAAGGTGTATAGAAGCAAGGTGAATGAATGGAGTTGAGATACAGAACAGACATGATCTGATTGAATAGCAGAACAGTCACATGGGGCTGAATGCCTTCCTGCTGTTCTTATATAACAAATGTGTAAAAATGTAAGAGATATATTGCAGTGATAACACAGTGAGTGCCGGGAAACTTTAATTAACACGGAAATTTCTGGGAGCTCATTGCAGATCAGCCAGCATCTGAAAGAGGAGACAAATTAAAGTGTTTTAACAAAGATAGATGTCAGACTTTAACTAAACGTTTTCAGTCAATTGAATGAAAATAATTTCTATTGAAGGAATAGATTTGACTATTATTTAATATTTTTTGGGTCATTGCTGGCTTGCCTTTTCCTAGGCTGCAGTGAAATAAACATTCCTGCCCATTATGTGAAAGGTCACTGCAAAGGCAGTGTACAAACACATTCTGACCGCAAGGCTGGCAGAAAAATGCCTAGTGCAGAGTGCTGCCTCTGATCTCTTATCTATCAAATTAAAGAATGTATAAATGGACAAACGTGGGTTCGATTGATTCCATTTATTTCCACTGTGAAAGGCACTTTTGTGTTCCTATATCTCAGGGTCTAACTCCACAAGCGGATGAATAGTTAACCAACTCACCATCAGACAATTGCTGTGGATCTTTAACCTCAAATTCAGTTGTGAGAGACATGTATTGCATCCTGTGTTGCTAATTTAACTTCCAAGGAGATGGGAAATATACTTTGGGACAATTTATCTGTGCAGTAGGTCCAGGAAAGAATTAATGACGGCTGACTCTCTCTATATTGTCCCATCAAACATTCCCAGGGCAGGTGCAGCACGGGGTTAGATACAGAGTAAAGCTCCCTCTACACTATCCCCATCAAACACTCCCAGGGTACAGCATGGGGTTAGGTACAGAGTAAAGCTCCCTCTATGCTGTCCCTATCAAACACTCCAAGGAGAGGTACAGCACGGGGTTAGATACAGAGTTAAGTTCCCTCTACACTGTCCCCATCAAACACTCCCAGGACAGGTACAGCACAGGGTTAGATACAGAGTAAAGCTCCCTCTACACTGTCCCTATCAAACATTCCCAGGACAGGTAAAGCACAGGGTTAGATACAGAGGAAAGCTCCCTCTACACTGTCCCCATCAAACACTCCCAGGACAGGTAAAGCACAGGGTTAGATACAGAGTAAATCTCCCTCTACACTGTCCCCATCAAACACTCCCAGGGCAGATGCAGCACGGGGTTAGATACATAGTAAAGTTCCCTCTACACTGTTCCCATCAAACACTCCCAGGTCTGTTTGACTTTCTCATTGTAATTCCTTTGTTTTTCAACCTTCGTCTTTCTTGCTTTGCTTTTCATTCTCTTTTTCTGTTTCTTATTTTCTCTCACTTGCTCAGAATTTTTACGCTCACACTTTTTGAGTCTGTCTGTCCTGTTAATCTGTATTGCTCTCCATTTTTCGAGCCATTTGTCTTTCTCTGTCTTTCTCCCTGTTTCAATTCTCTCTATACCTTGTTCCCTCTCTGTCTCTACCTCTTTCTCAAACTCAAACATCTTTTTTTTTAACCTTTTGCTCTCTCACAATTAGTCTCTTTCCATGTTTCATGCTGTATGTAAACAAATAAATTTCAGGATTGGAACAGAATCAGTAATTTAGATGGCTGTTCCCAAAATCTTCTCTCTGTCGCTCTTTCTCCTTCACACTCTCAGTATATCTCTCTGTATCTTTCACATTCTCTCTCACACTCCCATACTTCCGTGTTGTTGTCTCTCTTGCTTTCTTTCTCCCAGTTTCTCTCACTCTTTTTTCCCTGTTGTTGTCCCTCTCTTCTGTTTCACTCACTCCCTTTCTCTCAGTTTATGTTTGTGTCTTTCTCTTCACTATCTCTATATCTCTATCTGTAATGATTGTAAGTTAAACCATTTTATGTCTTGGGTAAATGAGTTCCTTGACCAACCAACCTCTAACTGCACACCCCCTGTGTTCTCTTCAGTTGCTACTTGCAATCAAAAATGGGGAGAGACTGATGTAAGGATAAACAGTGATGGTTTAGTGAGACATAGGATAGAGCACCAGATCATATGTGCTCACTCAGAAATCTCCAGAACTAGACTTCCAGTTCCCAGTTGCCCACGCTCTACAGTGATTTGTCAGTGCTGAAACATGATCAGTACACTTGCATTCTCTTAAAGGGACAGGGCACCTCACTTAACCACAAACCATTTCTTACCTTTATGGGGATCAGGTGACTGTATAGACCAATCTGCCCTAAGCATGGGGAATCTTTGGGGTGGAGCTTTTTAGCCTTGGTCTTGGAACAAGCATGTAGCCTCATCTGGAGTCTGTTAACAACGTTCATTGTTTCTTACAAGAAACCTGTCCTGCACTCTCCAAGTTTATTGGAGAGGGCTGAGAGGGACTTGCAGGCTTTGCAGAGTGTGCATCATGGCGCTGTTTTGCAGCTAGGGTGGGAACCTACCGCCAGGCATGGCATGAAGACTAGTGAAGCAGGACACAGTCCCTACCGCTAGAAAAACAAAAAGAAATGCTGGAAGCAGCTCACCAGTAACCCAGAAGTTAAAGTTTTACCATCGAGGGGGAAATCATGCACATGGACTTTGTAGATTTAAAGAGGCAGAATGCCACTACTGCCATAAAAAAGGGCATGTTGTTAAACAGTGCAGGACTGGATCAAGGCAGCCATTCAGACATCAGGTCAAGTTAAATAAAGTGCACAATATAGAAGAGCCAGAACTTAATTCCTTACACAATCCGAAGGCTAGATTTCACTGAAAACTGAACAAATCACCATTACACTTCAAGTAAATGGAAAGCCTCTGCTTCTGGAGGTAGATACAGGAGCATTGACCACAGTGGTGGGAGAACACATCTTTAAATGACCCAGCCATTGATCTTGGAGAAAACTGCTGCTCTGTTAAAATCATATACAGGAGAAGCAATACAGGTGAAAGGCATCACCTCTGTACCTGTATCATACAGGCAACAGACAGCTCAGCTGCCAATAGTTGTTGTAACTGGAGAAGGACCTAGCCTTCTGGGCTGTGATTGGTTGAAGGAAATCAAACTAAATTGGACAGGAATTTTTCAAGTCAGGACTGGAGGAATTCCAGAGTTACTGAGAAAGTATGACAGGGTATTCCGAGATGATTTGTGGAAAATCAAAGGCCTACAAGCTAAAATATACGTGGACCCTGCAGCAACAGCCCAGTTTTTTAACGCTCTGAGAGAAAAGGTTGATATGGAATTATGTTGTTTGGAGAAATTAGGAATAATACAGCCAGTCCACTTTTCAGAGTGGGCAGCATCCATAGTTCCTGTACTAAAACCAGAACAAACCATTCACATCTGTGGAGATTATAAATTAATGGTAAACAAAACTGTGAAATTGGACAAGTACCCCATCCCAAAGGTTGAAGATCTGTATGCTAAACTCAAAGGAGGAAGATCCTATTCTAAACTGGATATGAGCCATGCGTGTCAAGAGCTCGAGCTGGACAACACATCAAGAAGTTATGTCACCATAAACACGCACAAGGACCTGTACCAGTATACACGCCTAACCTT
Source organism: Cetorhinus maximus (assembly GCF_964194155.1). NCBI lineage: Eukaryota > Metazoa > Chordata > Chondrichthyes > Lamniformes > Cetorhinidae > Cetorhinus > Cetorhinus maximus. The sequence goes on from NC_135886.1 coordinate 13,212,626, forward strand.
CGGTGTGTCATCTGCCTGTGCGATTTTCCAGAGAACTATGGAAAGCTTACTTTAGGGGCTTCCCCGAGTATCATGTACCTGGACGATGTCTTAATCACAGGATCCACAGAAGCAGAGCATGTGGTAAACCTGGAAGAGGTTCTGAAGAGATTTTTAGAGGCTGGCATTCTTTTAAACAAAGGAGGTTGTATATCTGGGTCTTCGGGTGGATGCCCAAGGGTTGCATCCATTAGAGGAGAAAGTCAGGGCAATCGAAGAAGCGCCCTCTCCTACCAACGAGCTCAAGTCTTTTTTGGGCATGGTAAACTATTATGGTCGATTTTTCACCAATCTATCTACAGTGTTAGCCCCTTTACAGTTATTATTGAAGAACTACAGATGGCTCTGGATGGCTAAGCAAGAGGAAGACTTCACTAGAGTTAAGAAGCTTTTACACTCGTCGTGTCTGCTAGTGCACTATGACCCGTCAAAGGAATTGATACTCACTTGTGATGCTTCTCACTACACAGCGGGAACAGTATTGTCACACAAGATGGAGGCCGGATCTGAAAGACCGATTGGATACGTATCCAGAACCCTTTCTGCAGCTGAGAAAGATTACTCACAAATTGAAGAAGAAGCTTATCCATCATATTTGGAGTAAAGAAGTTCCATCAATATTTACACGGTGACACTTCACCATAGGGTCAGATCACAAGCCACTGTTAGGGGTGGTTAATGAAGATAAGGCAATCCCACTGATAGCTTCTGCTAGAATTCAAAGATAGGCTTTAATTTTGTCGGCATACGAGTACACTTTTATGTACTGTCCGGGTGTGCATATAGCAAATGCAGACGCCCTCAGTCATCTCCCTTTGCCCGATAGCATTACACGTATTCTGGTACCTCAAGAGGTAGGTATTTGCATTGAATTTCCTGACTCCTCACCAGTCTGTGCGAGACAGATACCATGTTTCTTGTGATTATCGACACACATTCCAAATGGATGGACATGTTTGAAGAGAGATCACCTACATTGTTTGCAACCATTGAAAAACTGCGCCAGAGTTTCAGGGTTCATGGTTTACCTGAAGTTATTGTGTCAGACAATGGTACTGCTTTCACTAGCACTGAATTCCAAAGATTCATGAACCTAAATGGGATTAAACACATCAGAACTGCACTGTACCATCCCTCTTCTAATGTCTTGGTGGAAAGAACAGTACAAACCTTTAAAACAGATATGAAGAAACTATCAGAAGGAACATTAGAAACACAAATTTCAAGATCCCTGTTCAGCTATTGCCCAACTCCTCATGCAACCACTGGTTTAACACCTTCAGAATTGTTAATGAAGCACTGACTTCATATGAGATTGAGTCTAGTGTTCCCTAATTTAGAGGGGAAGGAGGAGAGAAACCAGGGGAGTCAGAAAGTGAATCATGATGTTCACAGTTAAGGTGAAGAGTTTACTGTTGGAGAGACAGTTTTTGTACGAAATTTTGCAACTGGACCGAGATGGGTCCCTGATACAATTGTCTCTGAAATGGGACCTTTATCTTATCAGGTAGAAGTGGAAAACAGGTTTGTTGGGAAACACATGGATCATCTCAGAAGTTGAGAAACCTCCAAAAACCAGTTAATCCACCTGAAATCGAAGTTGAACCTTTGATCTCTGAGATGTCAGGTCGACAAAGAATAGACATACGGGATGTCTCTGCTGAAGTAAATGATTCTGAACTGCCAGTGTCTAGGGATGTCCCTGAAGCTGCAGTTCCTGGTCAAGTCGATCCAATGGAAGAACCTCCAATTGTAGAGTTGCATCTCTCTATCCAAATCCGAAAATTTATGTTGGCATGAATTGTATATAATTGTATATAATATGGGTTAAGATGTTTCTGTAAATAAGAGGGTAAAACAAAATTAAAGGGGGAGGAATGTAGTAATTGTAAGTTAAACCATTTCTTACTGTTATGGGGATCACATGACTGTTTGGACCAATCAGTCCTAAGTGTGGGGAATCTTAGGGGCGGAGCTTTTAGCTCTTATAGTCTTGGAACAAGCTTGTAGCTTCATCTGGAGTCTGTTAATAAAGTTCACTGTTTCATACAAGAAACCCGTCCTCCACTCTCCAAGTTTATTGCACTATCTCTATCTCGTTCTCTGTTATTTGTCTCTCTGTGAAATAAATTTTAGAAATTTCTGCTCTTCATGATATTACCATCAAATCTGCTCATAGCTCAGCCCGGACAATCCCATTGGATTATTGGCTGTGACACAGGGGCACCTAGGCTAGGGGTCTGTTGTTGAGGAATCAGAAAGTGCTTGTGCTGAATGTGAGCAGGGGGCTGGCACTGAGCACAAAGACCATTTGTGTTTCATTCCCTGTCCTGTCATCTCTCACCTCACTGCACCTTAAAAAAAAATCAATAAACATTCTTCAGGCTTTGGCAGAACTCAGCCCAGCTTGTGACAAGCTGACATGTCTCTAGTTACCTCTAATCGCCCCTTAACTACTGCACTGTGCTGTGATTGTTTCAAACCTTGCAAGGGCTCATCTTCCCAATAGTGTCATGCTAGGCTTTAATGAGCTTGAGGTTAGATTGGCTTTGGTTGATTTGCAATGTGAGCCATTTATTGCAACAGCATTAGCAATAGTAAGCATCAGGGCATTGCCTGGACAGATGCCAGCACACTAGTTGATGAATAAAGTATAGACTGTTCGAGCAGCCCTTCTTTTAAAGATAGAGGCAGCTGTATCTTTTGCTTCATCTGATGGTGAGCAAATATTGGAATAGAATCAGATCGCAGTCTCTCTCTGCAAACTCCGGAATGATCTCTATCGAGTCATTCTGAGAAAATATCCTTCAGGCTTATTGTGTGAGACAAGTCCCTGGACATGGTATTCAGAGCTGATGTAACTTGTGAATTATTAATACAGCCACAGATATCTTCATCTTTTGGGATTGGTCCTGGGTTTATTCACCTTTCTCTGTTTGTACACATTTCTTAAATATGGACTGGGGGGGAATGGAATAGCATGATCTCCAGATCTCTCTGCCCGTTCACTCATTGGCAGGTTCTGCTGGATTTAGACAGATGTGACATAAGCAGAGAATCTCCGAAGAGAGGAGTGGAATCTCTTTCATGGGTGGCTGCTAAACCTTTGCCAATTTTATATGGTGGTCATTGGGAGAGGAGGGTTGTTCTCCCCATATCCTGGGCAGTATTTATCCCTCAAACAGCATCCCTAAAAACAGGTTATCTGACCATTACTACATTTCTGTTTGTGGGAGTTTACTGCGCATCTACATCATGACAGTGACTACATTTCAAAAGTATTTAATTTGCTGTATGTAGCTTTGAAATGCCATTCCTTCCTCCCATCCTTTCTCCCTCCCTCTCTCTCCCTCCTCCCATCCATTCCTCCTTCCCTCTGTCCCTTCAACCCTCTCCCCCTTTGACCCTCCCTCCCTCCTTTTACCCAGGGGAGGTGGTGGTGTAGCGGTATTGTCACTGGACTAGTAATCCAGGGTAATGCTCTGGGGACCTGGGTTCAAATCCCACCACAGCAGATAGTGAAATTTTAATTCAGTAATGTTGACCATGAAACCATTTTCGATTGTTGTAAAAACCCATCTGGTTCACTAATGCCCTTTAGGGATCTCCCATCCGTACTTGATCTGGCCTATGTGTGACTCCAGATCAACAGAAATGTGGTTGACTCTTAATGGCCTAGCAAGCCACTCAGTTCTCCGGGGCAACAGTTAGGGAAGGGCAATAAATGCTGGGCTAGCCAGTGATGCCTCTCTCCCTCTCCCCTCTCTCCTCTCTCCCCCTTCACTTCATCTCTTTGACCCAAGGCTCTGGCTTTTACCTTTAATCAGCGGCTCCCTGACTAATTTGTGTAACATTTCTATGTGTGTTTTTTATGTCCGAGTTTCACCTTTTTTGCAGTTTGTCTTTTTACCTCCAGAGAGAACAATTTAGAATTCCACTCTCACACATTGTGTAACAGCATCTCATTGGTAATCATAGTGAGAACTGATTTTACATTGATCACTGTGTGTTTATGTGTTACATAAATATTGAATTGGAAATTGATTGATAGATTTGTGTAGTATCTGTATGCATTCATTTACCTTTCAAATATTTAATAGAAGAATTTAATTGCAAAAGGAATGAAATATTAATGCTGAATTACTGGCAGCCTCTCCAGCTCATGCATCCACCAGTTAGTTTTCCTGCTTTGACATTTAGGGAACAAGTGCAGAGATTTAAGCCCAGGGATTACAGTGGCAAAAGCAGAAGATGCTTCCATGTCTCGGGCTTTCCTCTGTTTCTTTTTCATTGATGTTAACAGCAACTTACATTTATACAGCACTATAAAGTTGCAAATTGTTCCACTCCAACTCTGTTTAAAATCAACCCATTATTAAAATATCACCCAAATTAATTGTTAATAACACAAGCACCAGCAAGGATCATTTACACAGTCTGTTGAAGAAACTGACCAAATGGCTCTGATACTGATCCTATCCAAGTGATTGGTGAAGAAATTCTAATGCCCCCTCTCTTGGATTTGTTAGATCAGCTGTGACCACCTCGGAACCCAAAGGTTCTGGGGGTCCGGAACCTGTTTAAGGTGTTTAAGATGAGAAAATAAATTGATCGGGTCGATAGAGTGAAACTCTATCCCCTAGTGGTTGTATCCAGAACAAGCTGGAGGCAGTGGTGGGTGGGGCGGGGGGGAAGGGTGGGGGCCAAAACCTTAAAGTGAGAGCTCGACTAATTTCAGGAGTGAAATTAGGAAGCACTTCTTCACACAAGGGGTAGTGGAAATCTGGAACTGTCTCCTCCCAGTGAATACCGGGGGCCAATGGGAGTTTTCAAGACTGAGATATCGTTGTGTTATGGATTTGTTTGATGTCTCAATGATGAAATCTTGTGACTTGTACGATTAAGCATGAACCATTTATTGTTAATACTTTTGGCCAAGAGAAATCTGTGAATTTCAGATTTAAAATTGACAATTGATCTAACATTAATTGCCATTTGCGGAAGGCAGTTCCAAACCTCTTTCATCTTTTGTGTATAGAAGCAATTTCCTAATTTCACTCCTGAAAGAACTGGCTTTAATTTTTAGACCATACCCCCTAGCCTTAGACTCTCCAAATAGAAAGAGTTTCTCTCTATATACCCAACCTGTTCTTCTAAATTCCAGAGAATATAACGCTAATTTATGTAATCTCTTCTCATAATTTAAAATTTGGAGTCATTCTGGTAAATTTTCACTCCCTCAAGGCCAATATATCCTTCTGATGGTGTGGTGCCCAGGACAGCTCATAATACTTCAGGTGTGGTCTAACTAGGGCTTTGTGTAGCTGAAGTGTGACTATCCCCTTGTATTCTAACCCTCTGGGAATAAAGGCCTCCCTGAATGAAAAAAAACAGTAAAAACTGGGAAATAAGGATCCTGGTCCGAACTATTTTCCCTTCTGGGCAGCATCCCATCAACTTTTTTCATTATCTCCTGTAGCTGTTTTTAACATTTTAATGATCTGTATACCTGGACCCGCAAAGTCACCTTTGGACCCCCTATCACTATTTCAGAACAGATTTTCAAATTTTCCATTGGCGTAAGATGATTTACTGATCAAATCAAATGCTGAAACAGTTGTATTGTTGTCAAAGCTGGTTTTGGTGTAACCATCCAACAAGCGGGAGGGATGGACTGTGGAACATCGAGATTGGAGAAGGCATTGGACCAAAGAACTTACAAGAGCCACAGGTGCGGGAAGAAGTTTAAACTTGGAACGAGCGGGGTTGATCTAATCAATGTTGAGGCGAAGAAAATGGGAGGTATAGTCAGTGGAGTCTGGCAGCAATGGGCAATGAAATGATTGAAGGTCAATCAGATGAGCTGAAATTGGCTTTTGGCTGAATCTGGTCGGAGACGCAGACCTCATTAGAATGCAGCCAAGAATTTTAAAAACTGGAGCGGGGGAAGATCTGGACTGCAGTTGGGAAGGAGTAACCAGATTTACCACCTGAGGAGAGCTCCATCATGCAGGGAAACTGTTGTAAATAGCAATAGTTTAAGCAGGTTATATTGGTATTTGTAGGTGTTAGGAATGAGTTTCAGCTTTAAAATTTAAGTTTGATTTTTATTTCTGTATCTGTATGTTAAGAGAGGTCAAATGGAGTTTTAGTTTCACTTTAAAAAGGTGCCTGCATTTCTAATGAAGTTTTTTACAACTGTTGCAGTTAGATTAATCAAACAAGAGTAGAATATTTGGGCTGTTGCCTAGCAACAGGGATCCAGAGAGGCAGGTCCCTTCCACAGACGCACACAGAAAAACAAAAGAAACCAGCAGATTTAAGTTTTAGTGTGAAGCCAAGACCCCAAGAAGACTGAACACTAGGAGAAGGAGCTGCAGATTTCCCAAAAGAACCAAAAGGTCCCAAGGCCAAAGGAGTGAGACAGAAACAGGAGAAAGTCTCAAGCAGACCTTCTAGTCAAAGGAAGGACAGGAACTGGGAAAGGTCCTGTTAAGTGAATTTAAGAGTGAGGGGCAGAGAGAAAGGCCTCAAGCTTCAGATTTAAAGAGACAAAAGCTGAAGAAAGCAGATTTAAAGTGAGAACAGCTTACAAGAGGCAAGAAGGTCCAAAGAGACAACTGAAGGTCTGTAACCCTTTGCTATGGGCGTGTGAAGCAGTGGTACTTTGATGGCTGAGTCGGTGAGATAGAGTGCGTGGAAGACAGCTTGAATGCATGTGGTGACCCAGGGAAGAGGAACATCAGAAGGACAGTTCGAAACCCTGGAGATGAACCCTTGCGGAAGGTATCTGAGAGAAAGCGTTGGTTTGGGAGAAGATTCTCAGGTGAGGTCTTGGAGATTGGGGATTGGAAACCCTCATGTGAAGGACGGGGTTCAGTAAGACTGATTGTCTCATGGTGTGACAAGTGTCTGGGGGGATTTGAAGAGAGATCCATAGCATCTGGTTGAGGTGGCATTTGTTACTTGGTTTCAGAGTGTGGTGTGTCTGACCAAAGGGTGCCTATTGGTTGACATGGACTGCGTATTCACTGTGAACATTAAAGTATAAGAAAGCTTTTGTAACTTTATCCTTACAAATCTGTATATATCTGTAAAGGTATAGTTGTGGGTGAAGGAGTATTGTGATATGGTTCATCTTTTCTTGTTGAATAAATGTTTTATTCTTTTGTTAAAAGTTCATCAGCTGATTCCTGTGACTCTGTTCAGTCCATGTATCAAAACAAACAAATTGAAGGTTAGGATCTGTCAAGCTGGGTCCTACCCTGGGGTCAGGCTTGTCCAGGGATAACCTCAGCTGGGACCATAACAATGCTAAGCAAACAATAATTATCGTTTTCTGTGACTTGAAAATAAGGCTTAGTAAAGGCACCACCATGTGTAAGTGGAAACAATACTCTCCATGTCTCTCATTCTAATAGCAGGAATCTAACCCAAAGGAACTGTCCTACATTGGTCAAAACTAAATCTTTTTTGTATGTGTTGTGATATTTTATTAGATATTTTTAAGTTGTCAGTACATTCAGGGATATAACAAATTGCTGCTAACCATTCATGAAAATATAAAGAATATTTGTGGATGTGGTGCCAATCAAGCAGACTGCTTTGACCAGGACAGAGCAACCTGCTTGATTGGCACCGCATCCACAAACATTCACTTCCTCCACCACAGTAGCAGAAGTGTGTACCATCTACAAGACGCACTGCAGGAACTCACCCAGGCTGCTCAAACAGCACCTTCCAAACCCATGACCACTATCATCTAGAAGGACAAGGGCAGCAGATAGATGGGAACACCACCAACTGGAACTTCCCCTCCAAGTCACTCACCATCCTGACTTGGAAATATATCCCCGTTCTTCACTGTCACCGAGTCAAAATCCTGGAACTCCCTTCCTAACAGCACTGTGGGTGTACCTACACCACATAGACTGCAGCGGTTCAAGGCGGGTGGCTCACCACCATCTTCTCAAGGGCAACTAGGGATGGGCAATAAATGCTGGCCCAGGCAATGAAGCCCACATCCTGTAAATGAATAAAAGAAAAGATTCATCATGGTGCGATATGTTATAAAGCCATTAATATATATCCGCTCCTTTCTCTTTTAGACAAAAGGTATATTGTGACGTTTGTTAAGAGTCTCAATTCACTTCAGTCCAGAATAGCAGTGATTGCTTATCAGATAAATGTTAACGTTCTGCCATCTCAAGTTGCTTGGAGCTGATCAATGCTTTTCTCCAGACAGGGTCAAACTGTTCAATTCAAACACCGCATGAGATTGCCGTGCTGGAGACCGTTTATTAAACCAATAAGGTTTGACAAATGGTGAAGGTGAAGCGTTGGAGTCAGGTCAGGCAGGGGGAGTAGCATGATGACCCACTGTAGCCCTTTGCAGACAACTCCGCAGATGAGAGCTGCCAATTGTCACTGGTGCATCTGGAGCCATAGCAGCGACAGGGGTAACATGTGGTTTCTTGGCAAGGCATGACATTGCTGGTAATGGATGGAATCCTTGTAACACATGGGGTCCTTGACAATGCATTGCATGCCTGGTAATTCATGGGGTCCTTGGCAATGCCTAGCCACATAAGAACTAAATGACCATGTTTCATGGTTCAACTTTACACTGGGAGTTAGCACAGGGCAAGCACCTTTATTGGTTTGACAGTTAAATAGTAAAGTTCAGAGTTACTATAAATAACCTGTTGACACTTAGTACTGATCGCTTACCTGTACAATGCTCAAAACATTGTTGGGCTATTTCCTGAGTATCTTTCTGATAAACCCACCCATTGACAGTCTAGAGCTGACGTAGTGGGAAATGATTCATTCAGTCTATAGCCTGGGTTCTCTGCTCAACTCCTCCATCACATTACATTTCACAGCCTTATAAAACCATATAACAGAGAGGGAGATCATCCACATTATCGTGCATCTGCCGGCACTGGAATAGAGCCACCCAATTAATTCTACTCCCCTGCTTTTTTCCCCATAGTCCTGCGAATTTTCCCCTTCAAGGATTTATCCAATCTCCTTTTGAAAATTACCATTGAATCTGCTTCCTCAACCAGTTCAGGCAGAATATTCCAGATCACTGCATGTAGAAATCTCTCCTCATCTCCCTCAGATTCATTTGCAAGTTATCTGAATCTGTGTCCATCAGTTACAGATCCTCCTGCTAGTGGAAATAGTTTCTCTGCATCAATCTATTCCAACACCAGGTGACTTGGAATTTTCGAATATCCCGATGATGCCTCAAGCTGCTGATTCACATCGACTTCAGGAAAGAAATGGTATATGGGTCTGAAACACACCCAGATATAACACACTTCACCAGCAGAAAGGGAGCTTTCAGGATGGTGAGTGATAAAAACAGAGAGGGGAAAGGAAAACAAAATAGAGTAGGGGGCAGAGAGAAAGAACTTACATTTCTACAGCGCAATTCCCACCCTCAAAATGTCCCAAAGTGCTTAACAACCAATCACATATTTTTGAGTGTAGTCACTGTGAGTATAGCAAGCTCTGAAACAACAATTTAAAAAACCTAGATAATCTGTTTTTTGTGATGTTAGTAAAGGGTTAAATATTGGACAGGCCACCTGGAAGAATTCTCCTGCTTTTCTTCCAAAGAGTGCCACGGGGTCTTTTACATCCACTCGAGGGGGCACATGGGGTTTCAGTTTAGGATGTCATCTGAAGGACAGCACTGACAACAGTGCAGCAGTCCTTCAGCACCTCACAGAAGTCCCAGTTTAGATTATGTTCTTCTTTGGAATGAGATGTGAGCCCATAATCTTCTGATTTAGCAGTGAGAGCGATCCCCACTGAGTCACAGCCGATGCTTGAAAACAGACAGAGAGAAAAAGAAGGAAACCCAGATAGAGAGAGGGAGCAAGAGAGAGATAGAGACAGGGAAAGAGGGAGAGACAGAGAGAGCGAGAGAGATACAGAGAGAAACAGACACCACACAAGCAGATACAGAGGGAGGGATATGAAGATGTTCGGAGATTGAGAGAGAGACAGAGGGAGGCAGAGAGAAACAGATTCAGAGAGAGCTGTAGACAGATTCAAAGAGACAGGATATGAAAAGATTCAGGGAGGGGGGTGGAATGCAAAGAGACTGAAACAGAGAGATTGAGAGAGAAACAGAGAGAGAGAAACAGAGTGAGAGAGAGAGAGAGGGAGAGAGAGAGATAAAGACAGATACAGAGAGAAAGATATTGTCAGAGAAAGAAGCAGAGAGATTCAGAGTGATAGAGACTCAGAGAGATTGAGAGAAAGAGAGAGACAGAAAGATACAGAGAGAGAGCGATATGGAGTGAGAGAGACAGAAAGAGACAGACAGAGAGTAACAGACAGGGAGAGAGAGAAAGAGAGGCTAACGGCACAGCATAATTAAAGTATTTAAAATGTGCACCACGCTTTTAATAATCCTTATTAAAACAAATCTAAATATAACCCAAGCTAATTATTGTATTTTAAATTAAATTATCCTCACACCTGTTCCACAAATAGAATTTACATTATCAAGAAAAGTTTAATATCCAATTTGTCCCTAGTGATTGATGAGCTCAGCATTAACCATGGAGTAAATGGGAGTTCTGCTGCTTGTGCTGTGCTGTGGGACCTTAAGGTCATTTGTGTAATTAAGCCAGTGTCACAAGAGGCCAAAGCTACCATGTGACTTCTAATGAAAAAATAGATCAGTTTAATATTTTTCAAAGGTTTTCTGTGATCATGGAATATTATATCTGCTCTCATTCCAGCTCATTAAAGTAATCCAGCCTCCACCATCAGCATCACACTCGCTTTTATACATCTATACAGGGCATTAGTGAGGTCACATCTGGAGTACTGTGTGCGGATTTTAGTTTCTTTGCCTAAGGAAAGGTGTACTTTCTCCAGAGGAAGCACAATGATAATTGACAAGAGTGATTCCTGGGATAAAGCAATTGTTCCGTGAGGAGAGAATGAGCAGACTAGGTATATATTCCCTGGCTTTTAGGAGAATGAGATCAGACCTAATTGAAACAAAGAAAATTCTTAAAGGGTTTGACAGTATAGATGCTGGAAAAATATTTCCCACAACGGGGGCCACAGTCTCAGAATGAGAGGTCACTCATTTAGGGCTGAGATGAGGAGAAATCGCTGAGCTCAGAGGGATGTGAACTTCTGGAATTTTCTACCGCTGAGAGCTGTGGATACACAGACATTGAGTATATTCAAGTTTGATAGATCTTTGGGTCGCTAAGGGAATTAAGGGATGTGGGATAGTGCAGGGGGTGGAGTTGAGGTAGAAGACCTCAGAGGGTAGTGGGTATGTGGAATTCGCTGCCCAAGTTGGTGGTAGAGGCAGAAACTTTAAACTCTTTTAAAAAGTACCTGGATCTGCACCTATGGGCCGGGTGCAGGAAGGTGGGATTAGAAAGGGCACCTGGGTGTCCTTGGGCTGGCATGGACAAGATGGGCCGATTGGCCTCCTTCTGTGCTGTAACTTTTCTATGGTTCTAAGACCAGCCATGGTCTTGCTGAATGGTGGAACAGGTTCGAGGGTGCAAATGATCTCCTCCAGCTCCTATTTCCTCTGTTAATGACGTTTATCTTTAGCATTTTTACTCAATTTTCCCAGGGTTCCTCCAGCTTTTCCATTTAAGCTACACGGATCAGCTGAAGAATCTTCATAGGGGATAACCGCCAGTCTGTACCCAGGCATTCAATTGTATCAATTATGTTTGCTATCAAATGTTCTCTTCCGAACATGGAACAGAAATGAGCAGCATTGGTGCCCATAAGCATGTGGGAGTATGAGGCCCATGTATTTGTGTAATACTCCTCCTGTCCACCTTCGCCACTTACCCAGACAATCGCTTTGTTCCTCCAATTCTGGCCTCTTGTGCGTCCCACCATTGGAGACTGTCTCTTCAGCTGCCTAGGCCCTAAGCTCTGGAATTCCCTCCCAAAACCTTTCAGCCTCTCTAACTCTCTCTCCTCTTTAAGACTCTTTTTGACCAAGCTTTAGTTATAATCTCCTTCTGTTACTCTGTGTCATATTTCGGTCGATAATCGCTCCCGTGTGAAGCGCTTTTGGATGTTTTTAATGTTGTTGTTGAGTGCTACCGGGCAGAATGTGCACGGACTGAGCGCTCTTTTATCCCTGTAGCGGCAGCAGGATGAAGGCCTTTGGGTAATCATATTGCTCGTTGCATCATTGCAACAAGCACCCACTTTTGTTGCGGGTTGACCACAATTGCGTTCCGGGATCGCACAGCAAGTGCAAAGCTGTCTAGTCGACAAATGAACCTGAAGCAAAACGTGGAGAATTTTTTGTTTCCGCAGTGATCTGGAATGGGCTGCCTGAAAGCGATCGTAGCGTGAAAAAAAAAAGGGAATTGGATAAATACTCGAAGTGGAAAAAAATTTGCAGAGCCACAGAGAAAGAGCAAGGGAATGGGGCTAATTGGATAGCTCTTTCAAAAAGCTGCAATCGGTAGGATGGGCCGAATGGCCTCCTTCTATGATTTTGTGTGAAAGTTTCACCTTTAACAGTGGCGACATGTAGCTTGAACAATTTTCATCAGTTGTAGAACAAATCATCAGACTTTGGGATTGAAACAGATGTTAGTGCAGTGGTTGCGCTAATGGGCTAGTAATCTAGAGCCATCTAATCTAAACCCCAATGCAGGCAGTTTGAGAATTTGATTTTAGTTTTTTTTTAAAAATCTGGAAATAAAGAACCGGCATCAGTAAATGATTGACAATGAAGCTGTCAGATTGTCATAAAAACCCAACTGATTCATTACTAGCCTTTAGGGAAGTTTTACATCTCTCGTGTTTTTTATTTCCATTGGCTTTGATGAGAAATGTATAACAAGCTCCCAATTCACTGTCACAAGGTCAAAATGTCCCCCTGCTAACTCTTAACAGCCCGCTGAAGTTTGCCTAGTGAGCTGCTGTTTTCAGCGCAACTAGGGGTGGGCAATTAATGTGCTAAAGGTGCCCAAGACCTGAGGAATGAATAAGTAAACTAAAACGCAGATAAATGACGAGCTTTTCCTTTGGAATAATTTCACGAATTGCAGATTCATTAGAAGTGAACTTAGTTGCCACTGCACTGGCGTTTCAGAGATTGTCCTGTTTAACTCAATAAGGATGAAATAATGCAATTTATTTCCTTTTCATTGACTCAGAGGGTCCATTAGTACCTGAATATTAAACACTTATCATTGGGGAGAATGGAGCTACCATCGATTGTTAGCCTCTGCCCACAGGCACTTACTGCAGTTGGTTTCAGATTTTTCTGAAGATTAATGATGCACAGACGTCAAATATCACATTTATTGTGTAAAAATAAGAGTTGTGGATGCAATCTGATACGGAGGTTGGATGACAGCGAGCCCTGCTTTACTGGAAAGAAAACCGCTGAGTGACTTGCTTGCAAAGTCTGAAGTGTGTGAAGGACAAGCCAAGATCCTGCTCCTCATCACTACCCAGCCATTGCTACTGAATGTACAATATGTGGGAACTGGCTGAGGACAGGACTCCACCGATCTAAGACCGTAGGAAGGGGAGGAGGCCATTCAGCCCCTCGAGCCTGCGCTAGCTTTTCAGTTAGATCACGGCTGACCCGTACCTTAACTCCATCTACCCACCTCGGTTCCATAGCCCTTAACGCTCTTACCTCACGTAACTCTTATTGGTCTCAGTTTTGAAGTTTTTAATTTACCCCGAGCTTCAACAGTTTTTTGGAACAAGAGAGCTCCAGATTTCCACTTCCCTTTGTGGGAAGAAGTGCATCCTGACATCGCCCCCCCCGAACGGCCTGGCTCTCATTTTAAGTTATGCCTCCTTGACCTGGGCTCCACTGCCACAGTTTCCACATTCATGTCCAGCCTGCAGAACAATTAACAACTGGAACAATCTTCCACAGATGTTAATCTCCTTACCCTCTAAAGATTCATGTAAGGAAAATCTGTTGAACTTTTTAAAATTAGTCTGACCACTAACTGCACTCATTGTAAACCTCCTGAGAAAATTCCCTAGCGGAAGACTTTGGAACGAAACCTTACCAAATACCAAGTACAGTGTAGGTGTGAGGACTCTAAAGAGTTAAATACCCCTTCAGCGCAAACTGATCAGACTCACAGGTGAAGATAGCGCATGTTCATGAGGTGTAGATATGTCCTACGTGGACCCAGGCCTCAGAGTAATGAAGGACGTGTATTGCTTATGTTTCTGGACCAGTAAACCAAAGGCATGGAGTAATAATCTAGACGAAAATGAGTTCAAACATTACCATGAGAATTTGAATGCAGCTAAAAAAAAAGACTCTGGAAATTTAAATGTAGGGGCCAGATTTTCATCTTTGAGATGGAGCTGGTCATAAATGGAATGCAGGGTGTGGGCTCGCACCCTTATCCCGCAGCAGTGAAAATTGTAGATTTTGTAGGGGGGGGCACTGGGATTGGGGGGGGAGGAGTCTCAGAATCAGGTCCCACCTGCCATTTTTAAATGCCCCACCTCCATTCTGACATGGTTGGAGGTATGAAAATCCAGACCCTAGTGTCGTTGCAAGTGACTATGAAGCTATCAGACTTCACTCAGCGGGTAACACTCTTGGTTCTGAGTCAGAAAATTATGGATTCGAGCCCCACCCCAGAGATCTGAACCTAGAATCCAGGCTGACATTCCAATACCGAGAGAGTGCTGCACTGTCAGAGGTGCTGCCTTTCGGCTGAGCCATTTAAGCTCCTTTCTGCCCTGTCAGGCGGATGTAAAATATCCTTGACATTATAAGCGCAGGGGAGTTCTCCCTGATACCTTGGCCGATGTTTATTCTTCAAGCAATATGAGTAAAACAGACAGCCAATTGGAAAATTATTTCATTGCGGATTGTGGGATCTTGCTGTGCACAAATTGGCACTTCCTACATTACAACAGTGACTACACTTCAAACTGCACCTCATTTCTTGTGAAGCATTTTGGGTCAGCCCGAGTTAGTGAAAGGTGTCTTAGAAACACAAGTTAGTGAAAGGTGTCTTAGAAACGCAAGTTAGTGAAAGGTGTCTTAGAAACGCAAGTTAGTGAATGGTGTCTTAGAAACGCAAGTTCTTTCTGTTGGGTCGCCATAAAAACCAAGGTCCCGTCTGCCCTCATGGGTGGAGAGAAAATGTCCCCTGGCACTATTTTGAAGAAGTGCAGAGGTGCTTTCTCCAGTGTCCTGGAGCCAATATTTATCCCTCAGTGAACATCATGAAGAAACAGATTAGCTGGTTGCTATCACATTGTTGTTTGTACAATGCTGCAAAGCACTTTGGGATACCTTGCAACCTTAGAAGGCGCTATACAAATGGAAGGTTTCCCTTTAATACTCCCTCCCTGACAGCACTGCGGGAGCAGCTTCACCACAGGGGCTGCAGTGACTCAGGAAGCAGGCGGTTCACCACCATCTGCTCAAGAGCTGCCGGGGATGGGCAATAAACTCTGCCCTTACCAGCAACACTCACACCCCGAGAACTGATTTATCAGAAATCCTGTGGGAGTGAAAATTTTGCCTCTTTTATTTTTGCACTTAGCTGCCTCAAAATGACCCCGGGCTCTTCAGTACCCACTCTCAACCCACCCAAGATTTTTTGGTAGCGAATACGAGCATTCGGAAAAATGTTATCAATCATTACTGTCTACTCCTCTTAATGCTAAATAGTTTAATCATAGAGTGATACAGCACAGAAGGAGGCCATTCAGCCCATCGTGCCCATGGTGACTCTTTGAAAGAGCTATCCAATTAGACCCACACTCTTGCTCTTTGTCCGTAGCCCTGTAACTTTCCTTTACAAGCATTTGTCGAATTCCCTTTTCATCGAATCTGTTCCCACCACCTTATCACGCGGTGGATTCCAGGTTATAACAAATTGCCGTGTACTTACAAGCAATTTGGTAATTCAGTTCTTTAAGACCCAAATTCCCACTTGACTATGGTGTTTACTTTGCTTAATTTGAATTGCCAGATAATTAGAAACATTTTAGCGCAGCAAAGCCAAAATAATTCTGGACTTAATTCCAGAGATCCGACCTCTGAGACTTTTCCAACCCACCACAGAATAGGTTGCTGAGTCCTGGATTTAGATATGTTGAATCCATTTAGATTTGTCTCAGTATTATGTCAAGTCAGTATCTCCTGGTTCACTTATCTATTTTTCTTTTTATTTATAAGGTCTAACATTTCAAATGAGGAATCACCATAATAATGTGACAGGTTATGCACAGCATCAAAATTAAGAGGAACGCAGGGCCCATGAATCTGATCACTGATTCAAAGACAGACTCAATCACTGGAGACTAATCTGCCCATAAAATGTTTAATAACCTTCGTGCTGTGTGCGACTGACCTGACACTAACACGGCTAATCAGGAATCTCATGAACTACAAAATATGAACTGTCACATCATTTTAACAGTGGAAAATTTATTAGTTGGAGTGTAATTTCTTGATTAAAAGCCCACTTCTCGTGATGAATGGCCTTTTAGCTTGGGTTAAAATCAATTCAGTTCATTTGCCAGACAGGGGGCAAAGCTGAACAGTTTCCACTTTCACTGTCTCAGACATATCCTCAGCATTTCTTGGCGGGGCAAGGTCACTAACTCAGAGGTCCTATTCCATCAGCATGCGCTCGTTGCTAAGCCAACAGCATCTGCGCTGGCTCAGCCACATTCATTGGATGGATGGCAGCTGTATACCCAAAGACATTCTGTCCAGTGGATTGGCTATTAGGTCATGACCTGTTGGACCCTCTGCTGCAAGGACATCTGCAAGTGAGATATGAGGCAGAATTTTACACCCTGCATATGGGCGTACGCCCAACCTGATCGGGCGAGAAGACATTGGGCGAGCACCTCGCACTCGCGCAATATTTCGCTTGGCGGGTGGGCGCAAAAGTTGGAAGCATGCCCACTGGCAACTAAGAGGGCAATTGAGGCCATTAAAGGTGCAATTGCCCTCCAATTTTTCGTGGTCCGTCCAACCTTACGGTTGGCGGACGGGCAAATCGGCCAGGTGGCCTTTGCATTTTTCATCAAACCTCATCCAACGGCGGGATGAGGTTTCCGTTATTGAATAAAATAAAATTAAAAATCTGTGGGGAGCATTTTCATCATCTGTATGTTCAGGTGCCTGATTGTGATGCTTGGACATTTTCTTTTCTGATTTTCAAAACTTGATTTCCTGGCTTTTCGGGCCTGCAGCTCCCTGAAGGCAGCTCTCTGCCTTCGGGGAGCTTTCTGTCAGCGCTCGCCCGCGCCCATGGAAACGTCATCGCCCTCCCTCCCTCCCGCCCCCACCCCCCAGCAGCGCTGAGCCAGCCAGCCTGAAATCGCGGTCGGGAAGCCGATTGCAGCCTGCGGTCTGTTTCCTAAGGCGATCCCGGGCCTACCCGCCGAGCCGAAAATCCAGGCCATGCAGGTGGCAAACATTGACACAGGCACCGGAGAAACAGCCGCTGACCCCGTGGCCTCCGGAGGCTGGCTTATTGGAGCGGAATTGGAAGAGGTCAGCAGAAATGAAAGGCACAGCTGGCCGAGGAGAGGGCCCAGAGAAAACGGAGGCCAGAGCATCTTGTGCTAATTCCAAAAATTGAATGTTGAGGAAGAAACAGTCCGAAGCTAGCCTGTACCGTAAAACTGGTTTATTCCAAGACAGCAAAGCAAAGTCAGAGACTCTCCCGGTTCCTCCCAGACACCCAGAGTGAACTGGTTTACTCTTACAATGGTTCCCCAGCTGGGGACAGCTGTGCTGAATTCCCAACTGAAAATACGTATTCTACTGCAGCACAATTTTTACATTAACATCGAGCACCTTCTCAGGCCACTGTCTCCCTCTGCAGTAAATGCGGCAGAGGCTGCTGTGCCAGAGTGAGGACCCTGAGCCATACTAGTCGATGCTTAACACTAGAGTTGACCAGGGCACAGACCATCATCTTACGAGACGAAAGGCTATCGGGGTATCCGATTGGCATTTGCACCAACATCAGGTCTTTGCTTTGACCCCAGATGAGCTGCAGAAATGGAGAAAAGCTGCAACTCAAGTGAAGTAAACTCTTTTACTCCAATGTACCAAATATAATATCATTCTCCCCACTATAGGATTTTAAAGCATTGCAAATTCTAACCAATTCGAACTAATCAGCTGCCTGGACACTAAGCTCTGGAATTTCCTCCATAAACCTCCTCTCTATCGCTTTCTTCCTTTCAGACACTTTGTAAAACTGACCTCTTTGACCAAGTTTTTAGTCACCTGTCCTAATATCTCTTTAGGCGGCCACAGTGTCAAATTTTGTCTCATAATTCTTTTGTGAATCACCTTAAAGGTGCTATATAAATGAACGTTGTTGTTCCAGCACAAGGGCAGAATATTGCACTCATTGGATTGGGTGCACGAGCCTGTTATTGGCCAGCCAGTGTGAAATCCATGTCAGGGTCCGAACGTGGGCAGTGGTCAGCTTCAGGACTGCTCCTGGGCCCGCCCACCCTGCCCACCTGCTCGCTGAGGGCAAAATTCTACCCCAGGAATAATTCACAGCCAGACACACACACACAGACACTCACGCATACTCACACTCACATTCACCCTCACTCACACACACACCACACAGATACACACTCAAACACACTCTCAGTCACACAATCGTACTCACACACACACACACTCTCACACATGCACACTCACACTCTCACACACATACTCACACACACTCACTAACACTAACACATGCACTCACACACACACTCACACTCACTTACACACACTCACACTCACATTCTCACTCACATTCAGACACACACACACTCACTCACACTCAGGCACGCACACTCTCACACTCATTCATGCACACACACATGGTATTTTCCCATGAACTTTAAATGTCCCATGGGGAGAGATACGCTGCCCTGATAGTTCTGTGGATGCCTCTAAAACTGCATAGAATGGATTCTGCCACTGGACACTTGGGCTATAGATGCTCTGATGGGTCCAGAAATTTACTCCGGGATACTTAGGTTAATCACAGCGTAAGACCTGGGTTTGGAAGTGCTTAACAGCGGAAGCTGTATCGGGATATGTATTTAAAAGCGAACTTGCAGAATAACTACCCCCCACCCCACTTACTCCACCTTCCACCCCACCCCCAACTCCCACCCCAAACCCCACCTCCCACCCTATCTCCCACTAGCAGGACATTATTGAATTGTGGAATTGGGATGATGGATAAACGTCCTTCAGTTTTGTTTGATTCCCTGTGGGGATTAGGAAGTATTATTACACAGCTTCCCCTTGGCCGATTGAGTGGGTGAGGTAGAGAGGAGGAGGGGGGTGATTGTTTATTGTTGAGAAGGAGATTAAGCGGACGGGTAGAATCCATGAAAGGAAAACTGACCAAGGAAAGGGAGTAAATCTGAGAAAGAATATTGGACATGGGTTGTGTAAAAGCAGACCAGAAGAACAAAGACTATTTAATCATCTCTTCCTCTTGTTTTCAGAATTTCTCTTCCCCAGAATTGACAGTTGTGGTACGTGGCAGGAGTTCATATAGGTTAAGAGTAAATGGCAGTGGGAACCATTACTGGGACTATTCTCTTTAGAGAAGAGATGGCTGACAGGGTCTTTGATAGGGCTGTGCAAAGCCATGAGGGAGCTGGACAGAGTAGGTAGGGGGAAACAGTTCCTGTTGATGGAATTTCAAAAACTAGCAGACACTGATTTAAAGTGGCGGCC
This sequence comes from Cetorhinus maximus, assembly GCF_964194155.1. Lineage (NCBI taxonomy): Eukaryota > Metazoa > Chordata > Chondrichthyes > Lamniformes > Cetorhinidae > Cetorhinus > Cetorhinus maximus. The sequence goes on from NC_135886.1 coordinate 13,232,427, forward strand.
AAAGAACCAGGGGTGACCTGATGCTTAACCTTTTCTTAGAGCGAGTGGTTAGGAGCTGGAATGTGCTGCCCGAGAGCGTGGGAGAGGCAGATTCAATCATGGCCTTGAAAAAGGGATGATCTGGAGAGGAAATATTTGCTGGGCTATGGGGAAAAGATGATGGAGCGGGACTAGCTGAGAGAAAGATGGCACAAACACAACAGTTTGAATGGCCTCCTTCTGTGCTGTAACCATTCTACTCCTGAACCAGTCAGCTCCTGTTGGTTTTCATTTCATATCAGCTTCAATCGATACTTTATTCTCCCCACAGTTAGCCCCTCCCACACTGACCCATCGCCTTTAATATATCCAAAGTTTGCTGGTGAAACATCTTGGGTCATAAATGCAGCTGGTTGACAAATTGGATTATTTTTGTGTGCATTTTAAACCCTGTTAATTAGATAAATGAACAAAATATAGATTGGTCGCAAAGCAGTCAAGTGGAATCACTGCAATTCCAAATTACAGCATTTAGAGGGAAGGTATATGCTTGTTGTTCCCCTCCAGCAACATTGTCTTGTTACCTTTACATTGGAGCCAGGTCATTCAGGCGTGATGTCAGGAAGCACTTCTTCACAGCCGGAGGGGTTAATTTAAAATTTCAACAGTGAGATTGATAGCTTTTGTTGGGCAAGGGCTATGGGAGCAAGGTCTGGAGGTGTAAATGAATCAGCTATGATTTCAATGAGTGGCAAAATAGGCTCGAGGGGCTAAATGGACTCCTCCTGTTCCCACATTCCAATCATTTCAGGAAAACGCACACACTGGGGGCTGTAATATTGATGATGGGTCAGAAATTGATCTTTTGATCTTTCAGTAATGGTTTGGCTATCCCTGAGGGCACTAACAGCCTATAAAAAAAACCCTCTACTGCAAATAGATAAACAGGAGCTCACAGAGAACTTCCATTTCTGGGGGTTGCACTGTCCAATCTATTGAAATTGGCTTCTGGGAGATTTCAAATATTTCATGGAGTTAGGGCCAGGGCCCCATGGTGGAGGATTCCTCGGTGCAGAGTCCCCACAGTGCAGGACCCCATGGTGCAGATCCTCATGGTGCAGGTCCCCATTATGCAGGTCCCCATAGTGCAGATCCCCACAGTGCAGGTCCCCATGGTGCAGATCCCCATGGTGCAGATCCTCATGGTGCAGGTCCCCACTGTGCAGGTCCCCACAGTGCATATCCTCATGGTGCATATCCTCATAGTGCATATCCTCATGGTGCAGTTCCCCACTGTGCAGGTCCCCATTGTACAGGTCCCCACAGTGCAGATCCTCATGGTGCAGGTCCCCATTGTACAGGTCCCCACAGTGCATATCCTCATGGTGCAGGTCCCCATTGTACAGGTCCCCACAGTGCATATCCTCATGGTGCAGGTCCCCATTGTACAGGTCCCCACAATGCAGATCCTCATGGTGCAGGTCCCCACGGTGCAGGTCCCCACAGTGCATATCCTCATGGTGCAGGTCCCCACTGTGCAGGTCCCCATGGTGCAGATCCTCATGGTGCAGGTCCCTACTGTGCAGGTCCCCACAGTGCATATCCTCATGGTGCAGGTCCCCGTGGTGCAGGTCCCAACGGTGCAGGTCCCTACGGTGCAGGTCCCCATGGTGCAGGTCCCCACTGTGCAGATCCTCATGGTGCAGGTCCCCACGGTGCAGATCCTCATGGTGCAGGTCCCCACGGTGCAGGTCCCCACTGTGCAGGTCCCCACGGTGCAGGTCCCCACGGTGCAGGTCCCCACGGTGCAGATCCTCATGGTGCAGGTCCCCATTGTGCAGGTCCCCACTGTGCAAGTCCCCATGGTGCAGGTGCCCACGGTGCAGGTCCCTATGGTGCAGGTCCCCATGGTGCAGGTCCCCACTGTGCAGGTCCCCATGGTGAAGGACCCCATGGTGCAGGTCCCCACTGTGCAGGTCCCCACAGTGCAGGTCCCCACGGTGCAGGTCCCCATGGTGCAGGTCCTCACGGTGCAGGTCCCCATTGTGCAGGTCCCCACTCTGCAAGTCCCCACAGTGCAGATCCTCATGGTGCAGGTCCCCATGGTGCAGGACCCCATGGTGCAGGTCCCCACAGTGCAGGTCCCCACGGTGCAGGTCCCCACGGTGCAGGTCCCCACTGTGCAGGTCCCCACTCTGCAAGTCCCCACTCTGCAGGTCCCCGCGGCGCAGGTCCCCACTGTGCTGGCACCAATCAGATTTAAAAGAATAGGGCTGAAAGTGAAAAAAATTAGGGAGTGATCGTTGGGTGATGTAGCCTTAAGCTGTCTTCCTACAGTTTGTTTTAATCTTCGTCTCTTGGAAAACGGTTGAAAAGAGTCAGGAAGAAATAACATGGAAACCAGTTCAGATAGAATCAAAGAATATTACAACACATTGGGCCCATTGTGCTCTCGGAGAGAGTTGTCCAATTAGTTCCACTCACCCTCTCTCCCCCAAAGTCTTGCAAATTCTTCAACCACATAACAGTTTAATCCAACTGAGTGGCTTGCTAAGCCTCCTCAGAGGGCAATTAAGAGTCAACCACATTGGTTTAGGACTGGAGTCACAAAGAGGCCTGCCCAGCCTGGGTAGGGAGAGCAGATTTCCTTTGCTAAAGGGCAGTTGTGTTTTTATGACAATCCGACAGCCTCACGGTTGCTTTTACTCTTGTTAACCTTTTATTCATCCAGGCCTCTAGATTCCAGTAAATTGACCGCGATATTATTGAAGCCTATACATAATGCTGATACCTTAGCATGATTGCATGGTAATGCCAGCACCCCCCACTTTGAGTAGCCAAAGATTGTCACTGGCATGCAAAACAACACTAACAGCGACCAATGATGCACCAGAGAAAGCTCATCATCAACTTTCTGCCTTTAGCCTTTGGAATTTTATCATCTTCTTCTCAGGCAGTCCCACGGGATTGAGGATCACTCCAGTTCGCTGGCTTCCAGTCCAATGTGCGATCTGTAGACTGTGCCACGTGTGGGGCAGGTGGTGCTTGAATAGTTGGGTAGGTGGGCTGTTTGCAGGTTTGTGCGCTCCCTCCAACGCCTTGATTTTGCCTTTGCACATTCCCGGAAAGGTCTCTCGGTGTGTCCGGTGCCTTCCCAAATGAGACCTTCTCCATTTCAGTTGATCACCAAGCCAGGGTCTCCCATGAGTTGGTGGGTTTGTGTGGCCTCTTCAGGGTTGTTTTGAGGACATCCCTAAAGCGTTCCCGCTGTCCTCCTCTGGCCACGACTGAGTTCCAAGCAGAGCAGTTTAATCACGAGTCTGGTGTCAGGCATACGAACAACATGTCCCACCCAGCAGAGCAGGTTTTAGTGACTCATTGCTGCACACGTTGGCTTGGCAGTGAACACTGTTGTTGGGCTGTCTTTCCTGCTATTGGATTTGGAGGAAGTTGTGAAAGCTCCACTGTTGGTGCTTGTCCAGTGCTTTGGAATTAAAGTACTCATGGGATGTTACAGAGAATTTACTGCACAGAAACAGGCCATTCTGCCCAACTACATTGTGCCCATGTTTGTGCTCCACATGAGCCTTCGCCTGCTTTACTTCATTACACCCCATCGACCTATCCTTCTATTCCTTTCCCCCTCATGTACTTACCCAGATTGACATGAAATACATCTGTGCTATTCACCTCAGTCACACCGTGTGGTAGAGAGTTCCACATTGTCACCTCTCTCTTGGTAAATTCTCCCTGGAACTTTGTAACCTATATTAGTATGAAAACGATGGAGAATGTGACATATCTTCTCTGTGTTGCTGGTGTCAGCCTCATACCATCCTGGGGTAGGTATGGTGAGTGTTAGATATAGAATGCAGCTCCCCTTCGCTGTCCCAGCGATATACCTCAACCTGGATCACTGCTGGTTTCTTTACTTCACTGATATTATGCTTCAGTTTCTGGCACTTTCTAACCTGTAATGATGTCATCCAATTGGTGCTCCAATTCTGAGCAACCATGGATACTGGAATCAGAAAACTAGCCTAAATTCATTACATTTTAGTACATTATGGCAATTAGATTGGACACCTTGGTATGTAGCTGTATTCAAAATGAAGTCCCTAAAGTGGAAGGATATTGTCCAAATATCCAGCATCACCCAGAACCCTGCAAGACCCCCCCCCCCCAAGTCACACACCATCCTGTCTTGAAACTATATCACCATTTCTTCACTGTCGCTGGGTCAAAATCCTGGAACTTTCTTCCTAACTGTGGCACTGTGGGTGTACCTACATCACGACTGTAGCACTTTAGGAAGGTAGCTCACCACCACCACCAAAGGCAATTAAGGATGGGCAACAAATGCTGACATAGCCAGTGATGCCCAGATCCCATGAACGAATAAACCTTAGAAAATTGCTCCACTTTGAGAAATTATACAATGTAAAGCTCTGCAGGAATATAAAATTGTTCCAGTTCAAGTCCAGGACACCCTTTAGAAACGATTCCCCTGATGATCGCCACTGGCTGTACGATATAATATTTCTCTAATGAAAGTTCTTATACTTCCTTTCTATGGCTTAATGGATGAAAACAGCATTGTTCCTAATTTCAAAGTGAGAAACTTGTTTAACTGGTGGTCCGTAAACACCAACAGCTTATACATACATAGCATCTTTAACATCGGAAACTGTCCCAAGGCACTTTACAGGAACTCTGTCAGACAAAATTTGACACTGAGCCACATAAGGAGATATTAGGGCAAGTGTCCAAAAGCCTGGTCAAAGAGGCAACATTTAAGAAGGGTCTTAAAGGAGGAGAGAGAGGTAGAAAGATGGAGAGAGCCATGGAGCGATTTTCAGAGCTTAGGAACAAGGCACCTGAAGGCATGGCTGCCAATGGTGGAGCGGTGAAAAGGCAAAAGACCAGAATTTGAGGGGCACAGGGATGTTGGATATCTGGAGGAGGTTACAGAGGTAGGGGGGAGTGATAGGGAGGAGAAGTTGAAAATGAGGATGGGAATATAAAATTGAGGTTCAAGTCCCCAAGGTCCCGATCAATGTCAAGTGGACAGCTTATGAAGAACTAGAATAAGCACAAAGGTGGTGAAAATATCATAAAGGACATATAGGCTGAGATGGCGAGATGGTCTCAGTGGGGGTAAGTCCCAATTTCAGGACTGTATGCAGGAAGCCTATGGGACCACTGACTGAGCTGGGGCAGGCCGACAGGCCGGGCAATCTGAGGGGTAACTCCTTCAGCGCTGGTTTCAGGACAATGGAGCAGCCTTTGCAGCCATGGGGGTCCCTCCGTCAGCTTCCAGACGTGATAGCCAACCCACATACCACCCCACCCCCCCCATCCCTCCCCCAGTGGGAATCCGCTCGGAGGCTGTTCCATGCAGCCGGTAGCCTCACCACACCAGGGATCCACATCCCCGCCAGCAAAATGCCAGTGGCCTGGGAAGATGGTGCTCAATTGGGCCTTTAATTGGCTGAATTGTCCACCCGCCAGCAGTTGGAGGGCAGCTGAGCCACTGCCACTCCCACTGCTGGTAAAACGGTCCAGTGGTGGGCCTGCATTGGGAAACCTTCCCAACCTGGCTCCCCAGCATTTACCGGCACTATGGGAGATTGACGATCTCATTCAGGAAGAGTCCATGGAAAGGTTTGCACTGGCGTTTGGAGGTGCTTTCTAAAATTAGGGCTGAGAACCAATATTGGGGCGGTGTGGAGGGAGTTTCCAAACTAATCCACACCAGAACTCCAATCATCAGGAGATAGCTTGGGATGAGAAGGCCCATTCCATAAAATCTTGGAATCTTGCAGCAGAAAAAGAGTTTACTAGACCCTTTGTGCCCATGCCAGCTCTTGGAAAGGGGTGACCAATCTAATCCCACACCCCAGCTTTTTACCCATAACACTGCACATTGATCCCCTTCAAGAACATGTCCAATTGACTTTTGAAAGATCCTATGGAATCCAATTCCACCACCATAATGTGACTTAATCCTTCCAGAACTACCAACCTCACTGTCTCCCCATTGAGGGCATCTGTCTACCCTGGGAGATGATGGACTGCACCTGGGGTGCATGTCAGTTCTGGACTGGACATTGTCTGTTGTGGCTGTCGAGGTTGATTAGTGAGTGGCAGTCCTCCAGCTGGCACAGACAAATAGTGGTTGCCCGAGGTTGACTGATGGTTTCTCCTTCAGGCGGGCACTCATTTCAGCCAGCTGGTCATTTCTTTTTCCCCTCTTTCTTTCCCACACCCTCCCTGCCTGCTTGTCTCCAGGCATTCCGGTCAGCAGCAAGGACCTCCCATGCATCGACTCCTATCCCAGTCAGCTTGAGGTCTCGCTTGCAGACATCCTTGTATTGCAGACTCGGGTGACCTGTTTGTCTCTTATCGATAGCAAACTCACCATAGAGCATGTCTCTGGGGATGCGGCTGTCATTTACTCAGCCCACACGGCCCAGCCAATGGAGCCACCGCTGACTCAAGAGGGCAAGCAAGCTGGGGATCCCTGCAACACTGGTGTACTTCCATATCTGGCACCCTGAAATGCCAGGAGATGCCCAATATTTGTTTAAGGCAGCAGAGGTGGGACACCAGAACACCAACCTCACTATCTCCCCACTACAGCACCCAAGTGTTCCATAAGAAGACATTCATTAAACATGCACTGGGAGCAGCATCAAAGTTTAGATATGTCAGAAGAAACAATCACTGTTGAGGAGGGAGCTAAGGACCTAATGCTTCAGAACATGGGCTCACTTGAATCACATCACCCAAACCTTTGAAGATGAAGCGAACGAGTTCTATTGATCAGAACAAAGCCCCATTAATGAACGGCTGAAAACCGTAGAGGAGCATTTGGCAAAACGAGCTTGAAAAACAAGAACATTGTGTTATGGTTGAAAACATAGATTGAAGTGATAATGATCATGTTGGATTCCTATAAAATATTGAAAGGCCAAACAGCCTGAGAGTGATCAGTGCCGATATGGACCAGTCAACACCTTTAATTATCTTAAAACCCAATCAATAAATTGCACCATTTGGGTGAAACCCAGAACGACAACAGCGGCCAACAACAACTTGCATTCACACGGCGCCTTTAACATAGTGAAACACCCCAAGGTGCTTCGAAGGAGCATAGTCAGAAAAGAAATATTAGGCGATACTAAAGCAATTGATCAAAAGCTTGGTCAAAGAGGTAGATTTGAAGGAGTGTCTTTAACTCTGCATTTTGCCCTGAGGTGTCCTACGCCATGGGTTGCTGCACCATGGGCCTTTTACCCTTTCCCTGTGCCTGCAATAATAATAAAATAAAGATAAAAATAGGATATAAATAATTAAACCAGGTTATTGAGAATGATATTCAAACCTCTGGTTGTTAAAGGTTTTAAAAGGCGTCTTTGGGATCAAATCAATGGAGTGAACATCAAGCAGATTCGAGACAGTGTACACAATCTTCCTCACTGGATTCCCCACCCAGGCAGTGAGGACATACATGCCCCCGAGTGTATGAAGCTGGGCTGAGATAGTTTGTATCTGTGCACCTCGCGATGACTGAAATAGTGCACAATTGTTGTGCTGGCAATGTGATAGGGTGCTATATAAATTCACCTTTCTCCTCTCTCGTTGTGAGTTTAAGTCCAGCAGATGAGTGCATTTTGCTCCAAACACAAATCTTTATCAGTTCTCTGCTGGAGCTAAAACATTCAGGATCAATAAAGTCTCTTAAAACTAAATGTCAGTCAATACTGTAAGGTCCTGCTCTGTAGTAGCCATTGTTAACTTTATTGATTTGGATCCCCACCTCTTCTCCAACTTACCTCCCCACCCCCAAATATCAATCATTCCTGGAGACAGAGGCAATCTTTATCCACGAGGTTTAATCAAGTTACTTTGTAATTTATTTGGTTTGAAAACCGCAATTTTGATGAGGCAGAAACTCTGCTGGTTTAATATGCTTAAGAATTGAAATTTTGGAGAGTCTGGCCAATTTTTAATCTTTTAAAGGGAGGCACTATCTTCGAAAGAATGTTGGCAAATCTCACCTGCTCTGGGGAGGCAAAAAGCATGAGGTCTCAATAGATCAGCTTAAGCAGGGGTCTACGCTAACCAACTTAGCGGGGCAGAGAATACACGGGAGTTGCTGCTAAATTGAAAAGGAATTTTTAATATTGTACAGTTCAGACGGGATTGGTTAATTGGTTTGGTCCAGATATGAGCATTGAGCGGTCCCACACAGCGATTCATAAAGGGAATCATACAAGAAAAAAAAACCCCACAAAGGAGCGCCTCCTTCTGGATCTACAAGATAAGTGCAGGCCACCGTCAGCCCTATCATCCCCCACACACAACCTGAGTTGCAAGACTCCTCCACCTGGAATTTTTCTCTGGGTCTTTCCTTGTTAGCCTTGAAATGGAGTCTAGTTCCCTTCTGGCAGCCATGCTAGACAATGGTGTGGAACATTCCTCAGGCCTTTTTTTGAAGTGCAGGGTGTTGTACATTGACATTGGTATGTAAACCGAGCATAGAAAAGATCAATTTCTACCCCAGAGAGTGGACATAGAGAGAGAGAGAGAGATATCAAAAAAGGAGGGAGTTAGAGACTGAAGAGACAATGAGGGACGGAGGAGGAGAGTGAGTTATCAGGGAAAGAAAGTGAATGAGAGATAGGGAGAGACATCAGAAGAGAGATTATAGAGACAGAGGAAGGGGCAGATAGGGAAAGAGCAAGTGAGTGGGGCAGCGAAAGAGAGATAGAGTATGAATGGGAGGGACACAGCAGAAGATAGAGTGAGTGGGCAAGCAGGAGACAGGGTAAGAGACAGACAGCGAAACAGAGTTAGAGAGACAAATGAAAAGGAAAGTGATAATGCGAGAGACAGAAATCAGAAAGTGAGTGAGACAGACATTGTGAGACAGAGAGACAGGGAGTATACAGCATCTCATAAAGCAGTGTTTATTATAATGACAAATTAACACTCATTAAATTTCCGTCCCACTGGAACTGAAGATTTGATTTCTGTCACTCTCTTTCCTCTGACTGAAAACTCCTCATTCTCCCTGCAGATTGCTGCAGCTGTTCCCCTCAGCTTTGGGGTGCTGTTAAGCTTGCAGCTTTTACACTTGGTGTGCAATGTCATGGGAGTCAATGTGTGCATAGGTGAGAATGACATCCATCTAAATGATGCTAATAAGTTAATAATGATACCTATCTGTCAAAGTGGAGCTTCAATGTACACCCCCAGGAACTCCTTCCCCAACTCTGTTACCATGGGGTGGCTGCCATTTATTCCATGTGAGGTTCTAATGCTGGTTAAACAGATGTTTTAGCCTTTGGGAAGAGAGGTATTTTACTGTGAACACTCATTGACAGCAGGGGCGAGTTGGACAGTCAGAAAAACTTACAGATCACCGAAGGACGTTCAGCTGGTAATAGCTTTTATTCAGGAGTATGCAATGGGACAAATTTCATTCAGTAATGAACATGAGAAACCACAGCACCAATGGAGAACAATGTGAGCCAGTAACAGTGGCAGGGCCAGTAACAGCATGGGCGCTGGTGCCTGCTGGCATTCTGTCATAACCACAGTCACTGTCTCCATCAAGAATCACTTGTGTCACAATCTGTTACATAGCGGCTTTTATAACCTCAGGATATCCCTCAGCATATACGCCCAAGAAGTACTTTTCAAGGGTAGTCACGGTTACAGTGCAGGAAACACAGCAGCCAATTTGTAAACAGCAATGTGATAATGACAGATAATCTGGTTTGAGGGATGTTGCCCGGGAAACCGAGGAGATCACTCCCAGGGCTGAATTTTTAACTGGTCGGGTGGGCGGGCGCACACCCGACCCGGCCAAGTGTAAAATGATGCGCGATGATGTCGGGCAAGTGTCCCGACGTCATCGCACTATATTTCGGTCGGCAGGCGTGTGCCAGAGTCAGCAGTGTGCCCGCCAACAACTAAAAGGTCTATTGAGGTCATTAAAAAGGTAATGAAAAGGAATTTTTCGCTGCCCGTTAACCTCACGGTTGGCGGGTGGGCGAAAAGGCCAAGCGGCCTTTGCGTTTTTTTGGAAACCTCATCCACGGGCGGGATGAGGTTCCCAGCAGCAAATAAAAATAAAACAAAAATTTTCAAATTTAATTAATAACATGTCCCTGCTCATGTGACAGAGTCACATGAACGGGGACACGTTTCATAACGTTTTAGAAAGCTTTATTTTTTATTTCGGAAAATGTTCATCTCCCTGAGGCAGCTCTGTGCCTCAGGGAGATTTTCAAGTGCGCACCCACGCGCCTGCGTGAAGTTCGTGCTCACCCTCCCTCCTCCACCCCCCTCCTCCACAGGCAGCACCTTAATTGCCCCGTCAGTATGAAATCGCAGTCCGGCCCTGATCACGGGCAGTGGTTAGCTTCCCGACCACCCCCGCTGAGTCCGCCCGCCGAGGGCAAAATCCTCCCCCTACTCTTCTCCCAAATCGTCCCATAGGATCTGAGAGGGAGACAGTTTAATGTCTCACCTGATGGACAGCACCTCTGACAGTGCAGCCCTCCCTCAGTACTGCACTGAGAGTGCCAGCCGTGATTTTGTGCTCAAATCTCTGGAGTAGGACATAAACTCACATAGCAAGTGTTAACATGCCTAATGTAAAGCAGGACAAGGCATGTTTTTGTGGCCCACTGGGGCCAGTCATAAGGACAGTGTTCAATGATTTGTGAAAATCACTAGAGTTAAATGAGAGTAATGGATTGATGAGGAGGGAGGGTATATGTAATGGATTGATGAGGAGGGAGGGTATATGTAGCAGAGCACTTGGGCCAGGATTTTCCATGCCCGCTGGCGTCGGGCGTGTTCAGTGTCGTGAGTGGACAATATGGTGTGATGGTGTGAAACCAGTTTGCGATCGTTTACCCAGCCTGCCGATGGTGGGCCACATGCTCCGCCATCGGACATCGGGAACCTCATTGTAATACATCAGCATTTCATTATTAGGCCAGCCTGCCGGAATCATCCCCTCCACCCCCGCTGGATCAAATGCCCACATCGGCGGGAAAACATGCCGACGTGTTTCACAACAGCACATAAGCGGCGGGAACCTAGAGAGCTACACTTCGCTCGGGACTTCAAGGTTTATTTGCCTATCTTGCTTCAGGCAGCACTCACAATCATCAGTGCCAGGCTTCACAGAACAGCACCACATCACTTTTAGGGGGGCTCACAGGTCAGTCTTTACCTATCAGATCAGCCATATGTAGGTGGCTTTTCAATGGCTGCAGGGCCAAGGTCTTGCTTGGGGAAGGGGGAGAAGTAGCTTCAGGAAGGGAAGGGATTGCAGGACGAGGGCTGTACTGGGGAAGGAGGGTATCCTAGGGTGTGTGTGGGGGCACATGTTGATCTGTGCAAATGACCTCAAGATGGTGAGGGATGAGGAGGCAGTCTCCAGAGAAGATGAGGCTAGATGGAGATGTGAGGGCGTGTGTGTGAGAGTGAGTAGTGATGTCCCTTGGGCTGGCAGTGAGTGAGATGCCAGTGAATGTGTGATGGGCTTGAGTGTGTGAGTTTAGAGCGATGAGACGGTTGCCTTACCATGGCAGTACAGATGAGATCATTGATCCTCTATCTGTATTGGATGGCCGACCTCTTCTGTGCAGCATTGGCATTGGTCACCACTGCCATCGCCTACCAAGCCTGGTTGGTCACACCACTGCCCATCCTGTGGCCAGAGCGGGGGTAGAGGGTATTACGACAGACCTCCACGGCATCCAAAAGGCATCCCAGTGACACGTCATTAAACCTGGGGGTTGCAGTCTTTTTGCCTTTCGTGGACATCTTCCCTGCAGTAGTACTGGGCTGGAAACACTGAGATGTGTGCGCGCAGCTGCACTTTAAATATGGCGCCCAGTGTGATGAAACGGTGAGATGATAGTGTGGCGGGCGAATGAGAGCCCTCCCGCCATGGAAACGGCGTGTTTCCTGGGAATGCGTAACTAATGTGGCAGATTTGGGTGATACAGCGTGAAACCCACCATTGCGGCCGGCGGGTAAAACAGCGATTTATCTGCCTGCTCTTGCACTTAGTGTAAATCTGGGACAATTCCACCCTTGGAGCGTAGACGTTCCTGGCTGATCATAGATAAGGTAATTATGGCATGATAGGTAAATTTAAGGTGAAAATGGCCTGCATTTAGCACAGCTACCCAGATATGACATTGAGTATTGCTGACAAAAGAGACATGTCTAAGCTTTTTTTCTTGCACTCATCAGGACACTCGCAAGAATACCAATATAAGGGGAAAAACAACAATTTATACTGTATGTGAAGAGAGTGCTTATTGGTTGGCAAATGGCATTACCATGCAGAATGCACCACTGATGGTAACTAACAGTTAACTGCCAAACATCATTTGAATTTAAACCAGGCAGCTTGACCCTGATTGGTCAAGGCATTGCCCTGAGGAATGAATCAGTGAATGTCTGTCACTTATTTTGTTTAGCTGAAACAGGTACAATGTGTGTACATGTTCTTTCTGTCTGTGTATTAATATATGTAGCTTCCAGTACATGCAAATGCACCATACTGCAAGCTCGACTGACAGGCTTAAATTGGTTGTCAGCATAGCTCTTAGCACATTGAGGATGTGCCATTCTTGGTTGGTATAACATTGATAGGCTCCTTTTGGCTATCAAGGAATATGCAGCAAAAGTGGGTAAATAGGGTTGAGGTATGGATCAGCCAGGGTCTAATTGAATAATGGAACAAGCTGGAGGGGCTACATGGCTTTCTCTTAGATAATGCATAGATTATCCAATAAAGGCCGGTGATTCAAAGTGGGGTGGGAGGTCTTATATGGGGAAGGTTCTGTTACTCATGTCCTGTGAGTTTGAAATGGTGTGAATGAATTGCTATCCAGGCTGGAGGATTTGGCACAGCAAGTCTCAACTGATACATGAGAGTCGCAGGTGTAACCCCTGAGTCACCTGTGCAGGTGTCATTGCTCCATCAGTGACCCGTCCTTCAGCACCACTGACTGTTCAAAGTGAACATTTGATCTGCAGCATATTGAACTGGTTTACAGTCTCAGAGTGAGGTCAAGCCCAAGAAGGTGGGTGAATCAGGGAGAACATTCTGCTCCCCATGTTCCCAAATAAGCCAATTAGCCACACAAGCTAAACAGCAACAACAACAACAACAACTTATATTTATATAGACCCTTTAACAAAATGAAACACCCCAATGTGCTTCACAGGAGCATTAAAACACAATAGGACACTGAGCCACATAAGGCAAAATTAGTCCAGGTGTCTAAAAGCTTGGTCAAAGAAACAGATTTTAAGCTGTGTCTTAAAGGAGGAAATTGAGGTAGGGAGGTGGAGATATGTCGGAACAGAATTCCTGAGCTTGGGGCCTATACAGGCGACTGAAGGCACAGCCTCAATGGAGCAATTATAATTGGGATGCACAAGAGGCCAGAATTCGATGAGTGCAGAAATCTCGGAGAGTTGTGGGGCTGAAGAAGAACCTAGTAAAGTATCTGAAGGCACTTCACATGAGCATTATTGAACAATATTTGTCACAAAGCTAGCTAAGATGTTAAAACAGATGACCAAAATCTTGGCCAAAGAGGCAGGTTTTAAGGAAAGTATTAAAGGAGGAGAGAGAGATGGAGAGGGGTCAGAGTTTAGGGTCAAGGCAGCTGAAGGCACGGCTGCCAATGGAGGAACAATGAAAATTGAGGATGCACAAGAGTCGGAGTTGGAGGAGTGCAGAGAAATGAGAGGATTGCAGAGTTGGAAGAGATTGCAGAGAAAGGGAGGGGGCGAGGTGTGGAGGGATTTGAAAACAAGGGTGAGAATTTTAAAATCAAGGCATTAGTAAAGTTGGAGCCAATGTAGGTGAGTAAGCAGATGGGAATGGGTGAACAAGATTTGGTGCGAGCGTTTTGGATGAGCTCAAAGTATTGGAAGTTGCAAGGTTGGGGGTCTGATTTGGAGAACCTCTACATTATTCTTTCCGATGGTGAAGCTGCTTCCCTCAGGTTTAAAGTGGAGTTCCATTAACAGCCTCCTTATGAAAGGAAAGAGTGATTTACTAAACTTGTTTACTACCCAATCTATGTTGCTGCAATTTGTTGTAACTATAATTCGGAAGTCTTTCATCCGATAGTACAATTGGAATCAACCCTAAGGGGAGATAGTCCTTGACTGAATTGATCTGTGTGGGGCAGTGAGCTATTGTTTTAGCTCATTATTCCCATTACCTCTCCACACACACTGGTCCTAAAGCTTTTTATGTCCCCAGCTGGAAACAGCATCAACACTTTATGAACTTTCACTGAGGATTATGGAGCAGTCTTTGATTAACAAAAGAAATTGCTTGAAATGGGCTTATCTACTCAATGTTTAAAGTAAATTGTAACAGTCTCATTAATGCAATTATAGAGCAGAATGAAGAATGAGATTTATAAGAGTGTACAGGATATTCTGTTAGACTCAAGGAACAGTAGGACCTAGCAACAATTTGTTCACTTTAAATTCTATGAGATTGGTTTTAAGGATCAGCTCAGTCCAACTTAAAAGTAGGGTGACCCAGATCACATCTACTGGTGGGGTCACTGAATATTTTTAAGGGAGAGGTAGATAGATTCATTTTAGACAAGGGAATCAAAGGTTATCAGGGGAAAATGGGAATGTGGAACTTGAAACACAAACAGATCAGCCATGATCATTTTGAATGGCAGAGCAGGCTCAAGGGGCCGAATGGCCTACTTCGGCCCCTATTTCGCATGTTCATATGTACCAGAATGGTCAATGTGGATCTGTATATGTGAGTGTGTGTTGGATTTTATTGAGATGATCCTGCACTGATCTTTCCCTGGTTGCCATTTTAGAAACTGGACCATAATTTTACTATCCCATCATGCTTTTGGGGCAGCGCCACAGAGACCTAGAGGCTAAAATCCTTCCTGGATTCAATATTGGGGAAGTGAAGGCATGCCATCAGTGGAATCTGGGGCAAGACCTGGACTGGTTGAGTGGGTGTGGGACTGAGTGAGTGGGTGTGGGGCAGGGTAAGAGGGTGTGTAAGTGGGTGAGTGGGAGTGGGTCTGGGTGAGTGAGTGCGGGACTAGGTTAGTGGGTGTTGGGACTGGGTTAGTGGGTGTGGGACTGGATTAGTGGGTGTTGGGACTGGGTTAGTGGGTGTGGGACTGGGTTAGTGGGTGTGGGACTGGGTTAGTGGGTGTGGGACTGGGTGTGGAACTGGGTAAGTGGGTGTGGGACTGGGTTAGTGGGTGTGGGACTGGGTGTGGGACTGGGTAAGTGGGTGTGGGACTGGGTTAGTGGGTGTTGGGACTGGGTTAGTGGGTGTGGGACTGGGTTAGTGGGTGTGGGACTGGGTTAGTGGGTGTGGGACTGGGTGTGGGACTGGGTAAGTGGGAGTGGGACTGGGTGAGGGGGTGTCGGGACTGGATGAGTGGGTGTGGGACTGGGTGAGTGGCTGTTGGGACTGGGTTAGTGGGTGTGGGACTGGGTTAGTGGGTGTTGGGACTGGGTTAGTGGGTGTGGGACTGGGTGAGCGGGTGTGGGACTGGGTAAGTGGGTGTGGGACTGGGTAAGTGGGTGTGGGACTGGGTGAGGGGGTGTCGGGCCTGGATGAGTGGGTGTGGGACTGGGTGAGTGGGTGTTGGGACTGAGTTAGTGGGTGTGGGACTGGGTTAGTGGGTGTTGGGACTGGGTTAGTGGGTGTTGGACTGGGTGAGCGGGTGTGGGACTGGGTAAGTGGGTGTGGGACTGGGTAAGTGGGTGTGGGACTGGGTGAGGGGGTGTCGGGACTGGATGAGTGGGTGTGGGACTGGGTGAGTGGGTGCTGGGACTGGGTTAGTGGGTGTGGGACAGGATGAGTGGGTGTGTGAGTGGGTAAATGGGTGTGGGACTGGGTAAGTGGGTGTGGGACTGGGTGAGTGGGTGTGGGACTGGGTGAGTGGGTGTGGGGACTGGGTGAGTGGGTGTGGGACTGGGTGAGTGGGTGTGGGACTGGGTGAGGGGGTGTGGGACTGGGTGAGGGGGTGTCAGGACTGGGTGAGTGGGTTTGGGACTGGGTGAGTGGGTGTGGGACTGGGTGAGTGGGTGTGGTGACTGAGTGAGTGGGTGTGGGACTGGGTGAGTGGGTGTGGGACTGGGTGAGTAGGTGTGGGACTGGGTGAGGGGGTGTCAGGACTGGGTGAGTGGGTTTGGGACTGGGTGAGTGGGTGTGGGACTGGGTGAGTGGGTGTGGTGACTGAGTGAGTGGGTGTGGGACTGGGTGAGTGGGTGTGGAACTGGGTTAGTGGGTGTGGTACTGGGTGAGTGGGTGTGGGACTGGGTGAGTGGGTGTGGGACTGGGTTAGTGGGTGTGGTACTGGGTGAGTGGGTGTGGGACTGGGTGAGTGGGTGTGGGACTGGGTGAGTGGGTGTGGGACTGCGTTAGTGGGTGTGGTACTGAGTGAGTGGGTGTGGGACTGGGTGAGTAGGTGTGGGACTGGGTGAGTGTGTGTGGGACTGGGTAAGTGGGTGTGGGACTGGGTGAGTGGGTGTGGGACTGGGTAAGTGGGTGTGGGGCTGTGTTAGTGGGTATGGGACTGGGTGAGTGGGTGTGGGACTGGGTGAGTAGGTGTGGGACTGGGGTAGTGGGTGTGGGACTGGGTGAGTGGGTGTGGGACTGGGTGAGTGGGTGTGGGACTGGGTGAGTGGGTGTGGGACTGGGTGAGTGGGTGTGGGACTGGGTGAGTGGGTGTGGGACTGGGTGAGTGGGTTTGGGACTGGGTGAGTGGGTGTGGGACTGGGTGAGTGGGTTTGGGACTGGGTGAGTGGGTGTGGGACTGGGTGAGTGGGTGTGGGACTGGGTGAGTGGGTGTGGGACTGGGTGAGTGGGTGTGGGACTGGGTGAGTGGGTGTGGGACTGGGTGAGTAGGTGTGGGACTGGGGTAGTGGGTGTGGGACTGGGTGAGTGGGTGTGGGACTGGGTGAGTGGGTGTGGGACTGGGTGAGTGGGTGTGGGACTGGGTGAGTGGGTGTGGGACTGGGTGAGTGGGTGTGGGACTGGGTGAGTGGGTGTTGGTATTGGGTGAGTGGGTGTGGGACTGGGTGAGTAGGTGTGGGACTGGGGTAGTGGGTGTGGGACTGGGTGAGTGGGTGTGGGACTGGGTGAGTGGGTGTGGGACTGGGTGAGTGGGTGTGGGACTGGGTGAGTGGGTGTTGGGATTGGGTGAGTGGGTGTGGGACGGGGTGAGTGGGTGTGGGACTGGGTGAGTGGGTGTGGGACTGGGTGAGTGGGTTTGGGACTGGGTGAGTGGGTGTGGGACTGGGTGAGTGGGTTTGGGACTGGGTAAGTGGGTGTGGGACTGGGTTGAGGGGGTGTCAGGACTGGGTTAGTGTGTGTGGGTCTGGGTGAGTGGGTGTGGGACTGGGTGAGTGGGTGTGGGACTGGGTGAGTGGGTGTGGGACTGGGTAAGTGGGTGTGGGACTGTGTTAGTGGGTATGGGACTGGGTGAGTGGGTGTGGGTCTGGGTGAGTAGGTGTGGGACTGGGTGAGTGGGTGTGGGACTGGGTGAGTGGGTGTGGGACTGGGTGAGTGGGTGTGGGACTGGGTGAGTGGGTGTTGGGATTGGGTGAGAGGGTGTGGGACGGGGTGAGTGGGTGTGGGACTGGGTGAGTGGGTGTGGGACTGGGTGAGTGGGTGTGGGACTGGGTGAGTGGGTGTGGGACTGGGTGAGTGGGTGTTGGGATTGGGTGAGTGGGTGTGGGACGGGGTGAGTGGGTGTGGAACTGGGTGAGGGGGTGTCGGGACTGGATGAGTGGGTGTGGGACTGGGTGAGTGGGTGTTGGGACTGGGTTAGCGGGTGTGGGACTGGGTTAGTGGGTGTTGGGACTGGGTTAGTGGGTGTTGGACTGGGTGAGCAGGTTGGGACTGGGTAAGTGGGTGTGGGACTGGGTAAGTGGGTGTGGGACTGGGTGAGGGGGTGTCGGGACTGGATGAGTGGGTGTGGGACTGGGTGAGTGGGTGTTGGGACTGGGTTAGTGGGTGTGGGACAGGATGAGTGGGTGTGGGAGTGGGTAAATGGGTGTGGGACTGGGTAAGTGGGTGTGGGACTGGGTTGGTGGGTGTGGGACTGGGTGAGTGGGTGTGGGACTGGGTGAGTGGGTGTGGGGACTGGGTGAGTGGGTGTGGGACTGGGTGAGTGGGTGTGGGACTGGGTGAGGGGGTGTGGGACTGGGTGAGGGGGTGTCAGGACTGGGTGAGTGGGTTTGGGACTGGGTGAGTGGGTGTGGGACTGGGTGAGTGGGTGTGGTGACTGAGTGAGTGGGTGTGGGACTGGGTGAGTGGGTGTGGGATTGGGTGAGTAGGTGTGGGACTGGGTGAGGGGGTGTCAGGACTGGGTGAGTGGGTTTGGGACTGGGTGAGTGGGTGTGGGACTGGGTGAGTGGGTGTGGTGACTGAGTGAGTGGGTGTGGGACTGGGTGAGTGGGTGTGGAACTGGGTTAGTGGGTGTGGTACTGGGTGAGTGGGTGTGGGACTGGGTGAGTGGGTGTGGGACTGGGTTAGTGGGTGTGGTACTGGGTGAGTGGGTGTGGGACTGGGTGAGTGGGTGTGGGACTGGGTTAGTGGGTGTGGTACTGAGTGAGTGGGTGTGGGACTGGGTGAGTAGGTGTGGGACTGGGGTAGTGGGTGTGGGTCTGGGTGAGTGGGTGTGGGACTGGGTGAGTGGGTGTGGGACTGGGTGAGTGGGTGTGGGACTGGGTGAGTGGGTGTGGGACTGGGTGAGTGGGTGTGGGACTGGGTGAGTGGGTGTTGGGATTGGGTGAGTGGGTGTGGGACGGGGTGTGTGGGTGTGGGACTGGGTGAGTGGGTGTGGGACTGGGTAAGTGCGTGTGGGACTGGGTGAGTGGGTTTGGGACTGGGTGAGTGGGTGTGGGACTGGGTGAGTGGGTTTGGGACTGGGTAAGTGGGTGTGGGACTGGGTTGAGGGGGTGTCAGGACTGGGTTAGTGTGTGTGGGTCTGGGTGAGTGGGTGTGGGACTGGGTGAGTGGGTGTGGGACTGGGTGAGTGGGTGTGGGACTGGGTAAGTGGGTGTGGGACTGTGTTAGTGGGTATGGGACTGGGTGAGTAGGTGTGGGACTGGGGTAGTGGGTGTGGGACTGGGTGAGTGGGTGTGGGACTGGGTGAGTGGGTGTGGGACTGGGTGAGTGGGTGTGGGACTGGGTGAGTGGGTGTGGGACTGGGTGAGTGGGTGTTGGGATTGGGTGAGTGGGTGTGGGACGGGGTGAGTGGTTGTGGGACTGGGTGAGTGGGTGTGGGACTGGGTAAGTGTGTGTGGGACTGGGTGAGTGGGTTTGGGACTGGGTGAGTGGGTGTGGGACTGGGTGAGTGGGTTTGGGACTGGGTAAGTGGGTGTGGGACTGGGTGAGTGGGTGTCAGGACTGGGTTAGTGTGTGTGGGTCTGGGTGAGTGGGTGTGAGACTGGGTGAGTGGGTGTGGGACTGTGTGAGTGGGTGTGGGACTGGGTAAATGGGTGAGGGTCTCAATGATCTATCACACAAGGTGGATGTGTTAGATGAACTAAAGGTTTTGTCTTTTTCTGTGACCTTTCCTTATCTGAAGAGCCATAATCTGAATCATGAACGCTGCAGACAATATTCTTAACACTTTCACTCTCCTATCTTCCAGAAAATGTCTTGTAATTGCCAAAGAAAAGAATCCCAAATGTTCAAAATTCCCAGTGGAAGGAGTTTAAGGTCCCACAAACTGCCAGTGGTGATATGAAGGTGTTTGGAAGTTGGAGGGACAGGCGATGGGGAGGGGCAGCAAAGTGATTACAGCCAGTTTATTGTTTGGCTGTTTTGATGAATTTGGTTTTGACTAAGAGCAGGTTATTAGGCTGCTGAGGTTCAGTATGAACAGGTAGGAAGCGAGACTCTAAGGCAGGAACTGGAGTTATATGCATGAAACAAATGAATATGTTCAAGGGAACTGAAGTCAAGCAAGTTATTCGTTCATGGGAATGTGGGCACTGCTGGCTAGGCCGGCATTTGTTGCCCATCCATAATTGCCCCTGAGAAGGTGGTGGTGAACTGCTTTCTTGAACCGTTGAAGTCTATGTGGTGTGGGTACACCCACAGTGCTGTTAGGGAAGCAACATTCCAGCCACCTGTCAGTCTTTTGGGGAAATCTGAAATTAATTTTATATGAAAATAAACAAAATTTCTGCTCTAATTGGATTGCTGTGTTGAGGCCCCAGAGAGTCCTTTCAAGCTCTATTTCATTATGGTAAGTAATGAGTATGTTATTGACCAGAGCTGTCTCGCTGAACACTTGCTCTCAGCCTCTCGACTGCTGGCAAATATCAGGACATGAAGGTTCCTTGAACCATAGCTTGAATCCCACTAGTCTGTCCTAATGAAGAAGATGCCCAACTTAATTGGCTCGTGGTGGCCAATGTGGATTCAGGATGTGGGTTTACTCCTGCTTCAGAGACATGAGCACAATATCAAGGCTGACATCCCAGTGCAGTACTGAGGGAATGCTTAAATGTCAGAGGTGCCATCTTTCAGATAAGACTTTAAAGCAATACTCATTCTGCCCTCACAGGAGAACCTAAAAGCTCCCATGGCATTATGTCAAGGAAAACCAGAGGAATCCTTGTTAATGCTTAATCCTCACCCAATGCCTAAAAATCAGATTATCTGGTCATTTATCTCATTGCTGTTTGTGGCATCTTGCTGTGTGCAAATTGTCTGCTGTGATTCGTGCATTACTACAGTAACTATCCATCAAAAGTATTTCATTAGCAGTAAAACACTTTGAGATGTCCACTGGTCATGTAAGGCACTATAGAAATGCAAGACTTAGTCTGCGGCTTTCTTGACCTCAGTCAGTGACCAATTATCACTCAAGCAGCAAGATGGAGGATAAGATTTTACCACGGTGACACCAGATGGAATCTCTGACTATCCAAAGTCCCCAGTACAATTTCTGATTATCTCCACTGCGGTCACAATGTGCCACAGCAATAAATATATGTATTTTGTTGAGCAGTAAGGCAGGTTGTATTTCACCAAGATGGTGACATAGGGCAGAATTTTTCGCTGAGTGGGCGGGTGTGTGCCCGACCCACTCGAGCATCAAATTGCGCGTGATGACATTGAGCGAGCGTCCCAACGCCATTGCACACTCGCGCAATATTTCGGTCGGCGGGTGCGCACTAAACTTGGCAACGTGCCCACCGACAATTAAGGAGACAATTAAGCCCATTAACAGAAACTTTTCGTTGCCCGTCCAGCGTTACATTTCGCGGGTGGGCAAATCGGCCAGGCGGCCTTCGCATTTTTCATGAAGCCTCATCCGCAGGAAGGATGAGGTTCCCTTGATAAATAAAAATAAAAATAAATTCCTGTGGGCAGCATTTTCATTACCGACATTTTCAGGTGACTGATTATGAAGCTTGGACACTTTTTTTCGGCTTCTGTGACCTTTATTTCAGGTTGTCCGGGTCTTCAGCTCTCTGCCTTCAGGGAGCTTTCTCTGAGTGCCCCCCCCACAGCGCCCGCGCTGACATCAGTGCTCGTCCTCCTCCCGTCCCCACCCTGGCAGCACTGAGCCTTTCAGCACGCGCTTCATTGGCCGTTAATTGGCCGGCCAGTTGTGACTTTGCGGTCGGGGGCCGATTGCGATTGGCGGCCTGTTCCCTGGCCAATCCCGGACCAGCCAATCGCGCCTGCCCGCTGACCTAAAAATCCTGCCTATAGAGATTACTATCAGCGCTACTTAATTATTAACGTTGAATACATTTGCATAACATTCTTTTGCATGCTGTTTTAACAGAAGAGTTGGTCTTGGTCAGGATGAAAATGGTGATGCCTCTAAATTAGCAGATAGAGGAGTGTCAAACAACTCCACAGAATTACATTCAGGGGCGACCTGACAGAGGGCTTTAAAACTATGAAAGGGTTTAATAGGATGAACATGGAGCAGATGTTTCCACTTGTGAGTAAGGCCAAAGCTAGGCACCATGAATAGAAGATCATCGCAAATAAATCCAGTGCAGAATTCAACAGAAACGTCTTTAGCCAGAGAGTGTGCATATGCACAGCACAAAAACTGGCCAATGCTGAGGTTTCTGCTCCTCCCACCCCTGTTTATCTCAGCCAATGCTTTATCCTTCTATCCCTTTCCTGCTCATGTGTTTATCTAGCTTCCCTTTAAATGCATCTATATTACTCAGCTCCAAATTCTCATCACTCTCTGGCTAAAGACGTTTCTGTTGAATTCTGCACTGGATTTATTTGTGATGATCTTCTATTCATGGTGCCTAGCTTTGGCCTTACTCACAAGTGGAAACATCTGCTCCATGTTCATCCTTTTAAACCCTTTCATAGTTTTAAAGCCCTCTGTCAGGTCGCCCCTGAGCTTCCTCTTTTCTAGAGAAGAGCTTGTTCAGTCTTTCCTGATAGATTCAACTTCTCAATTCTGGTATCGTCCTTGTAAATCTTTTTTGCACTTTCT
The DNA here is from genome assembly GCF_964194155.1 of Cetorhinus maximus. Classification (NCBI taxonomy): domain Eukaryota; kingdom Metazoa; phylum Chordata; class Chondrichthyes; order Lamniformes; family Cetorhinidae; genus Cetorhinus; species Cetorhinus maximus. The sequence continues at coordinate 13,254,968 of NC_135886.1, forward strand.
CTGGGTGAAAGACTGTCAGAAGGTTCTGAAATGAGATAAGTGTTGAGTGAAACTAAATCTGACAGAGGTCGTTGTTGATGCAGCTCCATCAGCAAATTTAATTTTCCCCAAACCTTGACGAATGGTAAAGCTGAAAGTAAAGCATTGCAAATGCTATTACATCTCATCAGGCCCAACAGATACAGTGGGAATCAGATAAGTAAACACAGTGCCGGACTGCCCAGGTGACAGAGCAAATGGGAATCTCATGTCATCAGTCAAGCTGTCACACAATGAAAGTAACAAGTGTGTCACAGTAAAGGGTGTGTTGGAAGGGTACTTCACCATCAATTGCTTGTCCCTGCTCAAAGCAGGTGAAAACTGTGGAATGACACACAGGCAGGAGATTGAGTGCAGACAGAGTTGTCACCATCCAGCCACCATCATTGACACGAGCATCCAAGGAAAGGGAGCACGGAAATCAGGCATTAGCTCATCACTGGAACCTACACCAATGTGATATCTTTTATTAATTCATTCATGAGATGTGCATTTATTGCCTGTCCCTAATTGCCATTGAGAAGATGATTGTGAGCCACCTTTTTGAGCCATTGCAGTCCCTGTGGTGTGGGTACACCCACAGTGCTGTTAGGGAGGGAGTCCCAGGATTTTGATCCAGCGACAGTCAAGGAACGGCGATATATTTCCAAGTCAGGATGGTGAGGGGCTTGGAGGGGAACTTCCAGGTGGTGGTGTTCCCATGTGTTTGCTGCCCTTGTCCTTGTAGATGGTAGAGGTTGTGGCTTTGGAAGGTGCTGTCAAAGAAGCCTTGGTGAGTTGCTGCAGTGCATCTTGTAGATGGCACACACACTGCTGCTACTGAGTGTCGGTGGTGGAGGGAGTGAATGTTGAAGGTGGAGGATGGGGTGCCAATCAAGTGGGCTGCTTTTTCTTTAATTGTGTCAAGCTTCATGAATGTTGTTGGAGCTGTATTTGCCCAGGCAAGTAGGGAATATTCATCACCCTCCTGGCTTGCACTTTATAAATGGTGGACAGAATTTGGGGAGTTAATTTATGAGGTGCACCAGCTTCAGGCAGGAGCCGCACCCACCTATAAATCAGAAAGGGAAATGGTTGTGATGTCTGAACTATTACGTAATCTGTTCATTTTTAACTGCTCAGGGTGCCAGGCAGTCAAGGGTTAAAATTGACCCCTTGGGTTTCTGTGTGATTTTCTTTCCCCATCGTGTGTCACTAAGCTGGCCATGCCTTGCATGGGTCTTGCTTGGCATAATCCTGTGGGCACTGAGCCAGGGCTGATGCCGCACAGCAAGTGAATTTAATGGGTTCAAGGAGGGCCCAATCGACAAATGCCCATTGCCACAGCTTGTCCTGATTTTTTAACGATTGGTCTGTCAGCGATATCTCACGCCAATTTGCTGTCACGAAGTATTGAAATGAGATGGTGAGACCCATGATCTTGTCAGCTCAGTCCAAGGCTTGTGTGACAGCAAATCAATGCCTGGGATCTTGTTGACAAACTAATCTTATTTTATTAGACAGATCAGCAAGAAATGAGGCACTGTCAAGAATTTTATACAGGAATCTGCTTGTCAGAAAACCCAGAGCAATTAATGTGTGTTTAACTAGTTGCAGCCAGGGCCCATAGGAATAGGAGGAGGTCATTCAGCTCCTCCAGCCTGCTCCGCAATTCAATTAGATCAAAGCTGATCTATACCTTAACTCCACCTACTCGCCTTGGTTCTGTAAACCCTTAATTGAAATATATTGATTGAAAGCGTTAAGATCCTGAGGGGTCTTGAACTTGGGAGAATCTAGAACTAGGGGTCACTGTTAAAAAATAAGGAGTCGCTCATTTAAGACAGAGATGAGGAGAATTTGTTTCTCTCAGAGGGTTCAGAGTCTTTGGAACTCTCTTCCTCAAAAGGCAGTGGAAGCAGAGCCTTTGAATATTTTTAAGGCAGAGCTAGATGGATTCTTGATAAGTAGTGGGGTGAAAGGTTATCGGGGGTAGGCTGGAATGTGGGGTTGAGGTTACAATCAGATCAGCCATGATCTTAATGAATGGCAGAGCAGGCTCGAGGGGCTGAGTGGCCTACTCCTGCTCCTAATTCATATGTTTGTATGTACCCTTACCTAACAAAAATCTATTTTTCCGCTTCTCTTTCGCTCTGAAGGGGAGTCATGTGGACGTGAAACGTTAACTCTGTTTCTCTCTCTACAGATGCCGCCAGATCTAATGAGATTTTCCAGCATTTTCTGTTTTATTTCAAAACTCTATCCATCTCAGTTCTCTGTCGACTCCAAACTCAGCAGCTTTTTTGGGTGGGGGGGGAGAGATTTTCCTGCACCCTCTGTGTGAAAAGGTGCTTCATCGATTCATCGGTGAATTCTCTAGCTCCTATTTTCAGGCTGTGTATTTGCTTTGTGATTCCTCCACCAAAGGAAAATTGTTTCTCCATATCTACTCCATCAAATCCATTTGAACATTATAAGCATCTTGATTAGATTACCTTTCAATCTTCTATACTCAAAGGAATACAAGGCAAGCTTGTGCAACCTGTCCTCATGCAGTCATTAAATCCTCTAAGTCCTGGTTATCAGGCTGGTGAATCGGTGCCCCTCTCCAAAGCCAATGGCCCAAAACGGAATGAGTACTCCAGATGTGGTCTGACCATCTTTGCTGGTGTGAATTGCATTCATTCACTCAATTGAGGAGGTTTCCTCAGGGAAGTATTTGCATTTCCGCTTGTGGAGCTCTAGCTACTTGAGCCGCCACCACAATTGTCCAGAAAGGCCTCAGTTTGAAATTCCCACCCCCACGAAGTTTCAGGACATTTTACTGCAATGAAGGAACTAGCTAAGCTCGGGTTGTTGTTGTAATGAATTTGCTAGTGCAGATGGATTAACCAATGCTACGAGTGAATCTGCTTCAACACCCACAGTCACTGAATAATGAAGCATTTCTCGTTGCTTTCAAACAAATTTAGAAAAGATTTGTTTTTTTTTAAAAAGGTGAGAACAGAGGGGTGTGAAATATTCACTGTACCGAGGAAATGTGAAACCGCATATAAATAGTGCCTACCTTCCAATGCTGCCTCCTGGAGGTGTGAGTGGGGAAGGACAGTTAGATCATTGTGAAATGCTGCAATCCCCCGCAACTGTATTTGAATATTTTAACACCTTGCATTTATGTAGCACCTCCCATGTAGGAATTATCCCAAGGTGCCTCACAGAAAGAGGGGGTTAACAAAGCACACAAAAAGACTAAAAGAGCAGGTTCCTGGTCATGAAAGACTGGTCGAAGAGATAGATTTTGAGAAGATGTGCAAAGGTAAGGAGAGAAAAGGAGAGATGCGGGGGTTTAGGCAGTGAGTGGAATGGCGAAGCTGAAGGCACATCTGCCAAAATAAAAGCAAAATATTGCGGATGATGGAAAGAAGAAGAAGAGTCGTGTGGACTCGAAACGTTAAATGTGTTTCTCCCTCCGCGGGTGCTGTTAGACCTGCTGAGTTTTCCCAGCAGTTTCTGTTTTTGTTGCACATCTGCCAATGGTGGGCAAAGGGAGAGGAGGTAGGAAGGCAGGAGGAAGTGTTATGACCGTGGAGAGATTGACAAAGAAGAATAAGGATTTAAAATTGGAAGAGGGATGGGAATCTGGGCCCATGGAGAGGTGATGTGTGTGGGATTAGTGTGGGGCAGACTATGAGTGCCATTATAGAGGTAGATGAGTGCGAGGCAACAGAAGAGAAATTGAATTGAGAAATCTAGAGGTGACCAAAGCTTGAATAATGGTTTTGGTGACTGTGTAAGTCTCTGACTTTCCATCAGACACATTGAAACTTCCTTCCTTCTTTCCATCTCTTTCTTCCCCTTCCTTAAGACCCAGATTTCTGATTAAGCTTCCTGGTTACCTTTTGTACTCTTCCCTTCTTTGGCTCAGCATCCATTTTTCCACATTCCTCTGTGAAGTGACTTGGGAATTATTTTTTGACTATGTTCAAGATCTCACGCAACCACAAATTGTTGAGTTTCATGTTTTGAAATGAGAGACTTCCTTACCTGTAAATGTTGACTGCCCAAAAGCCTCCAGTTCTCCAACTCACCTCCAAAGGATGATGGTCGTCACAGGAGGTGCAAATGCCACTCAGCTATTAACCTCCCACCATGTTTAGTGAATCTCACTTTAATTTAGCCCCGAGTCACATGATTTATACCCGCATGTCATGTAGTTATTCAACAAATGCAGTGTGGTGTAGATATAGCAGAGCTAAAGCCTGTCTAAAACTAATATTAACATTTAAACTTCTGGCAGAAAACTGCTAGCAGCAATTCACACCCATCAAAACCATCCAGGTCACTTAAATGAGACATTGCATGTGGCATTTCATGATCAAAATGATGCAAGGAAGATAATGTCCCACTCTGTCTCGCTGGGTCACACTGTCACCTCTGAATCAGATGGTTGGAGACTCATTGGCACAAACACATAATCCAGGCTGACACAATTGGTGCAACACCGATGGAGAGTGCTGCACTGTTGGAGGTGCCATCATTTAGGGTAGATGTTAACCTGAAGTCATACCTTCCCTCTTAGGTGGATGTGAAAGATCTCACAGCTTTGAAGAATAAGGGATTTCTCACAGTGCCCTGGCTAACATTTGTATCTCAACTACCTAATGTTAATAATGTATTATTATGTCCATATCTTATTGCTGTTTGTGGGATCTTGCTGTGTGCAAATTAGCTGTTGCTTTTCCTACATCCCTACAGGGACTACACTTGAAAATACTTCAGTGGCTGTGAAGCACTTTGGGATCACAGTCTGAGGATAAGGGGTAGGCCATTTAGGACTGAGATGAGGAGAAATTTCTTCACCCAGAGAGTGGTGAGCCTGTGGAATTCGCTACCACAGAAAGTAGTCGAGGCTAAAACATTGTATGTTTTCAAGAAGGAGTTAGATATAGCTCTTGGGGTGAAAGGGATCAAAGGATATGGGAAGAAAGCGGGAGCAGGCTATTGAGTTGGATGATCAGCCATTGTCATAATGAATGGTGGAGCAGGCTCGAAGGGCCGAATGGCCTACTCCTGCTCCTAGTTTCTATGTTTCTATGGATGTCCCAAGATTGTGAATGACGCTACATAAATGCAGGTTCTTTCTTTCTTCGTGCTTACAGCAATATCTCCAACTTGAGCCTTTCTGAGCTTCACATGGCTGTATGGGTGGAAAGTCGATAGACTGAGGACTGAGTCCTTTATTAATCAAACAAAATAGTTCAGCTTTAATTGACAGAAGAAATATCGGAAAAGAAATGAAATCTGGGAATCATTATTTAACCAAAGATGGATTAGAAAGGCGTGATCTAATTATTATATAATGTTTCTCCAGGAACAGACCGGAGGAGATGTTGCTGCTTGTTCTGGGAGTGGAAATAAACAATAATATCATTAGTGAGTTAAAATGATAAATCACAATATGTGACAACAAAGTATCAGTCTGGTGAATGATCAGGTCTCAGCCCATTTAAAATTCCCCCAAACTGATAATGTTGAATTTCATGACAAATTCTAATATTAGAAATAAAATTTATTAAAATGAAATTCTGTCTACCAACTCAAACTCTCCAATTTGGTAGAAGATGTGATAAGTGTATAAGCTTTGTATGAAACCCCTAGATAATTAAAGATGATTCTTGTCTTTAAATGTAACTGTTTCTCTCTTCCTGCTTTTACTTTTGACTCTGTGAATTTTTGACATTTGAGTTATTTTTTTCATTGTGTAAAATTAAGTTTAAAGTAATTCAGCAAAGCTGTGCAAAAATAGATGGCAGAAACAGTAGATATGGGCACTGTGCCTTGCTAAATAGAGAAGAAATTTTGCTCCTCAACTCGCACTGTGTACCCATTGCCAGCTAGGCTCTGTTGGAAGCACCCATGCCTCTGAGCCAAACCATTACAGATTCAATCCTTATTGCTGAATAAGAACACACAGCCTAGGCTGACACTTCAGTGCAATGCTAAGGGAATTGCCAGAAAGATTTCTATTATGCCTTTCACATCTTCAGGAAGCTCCAAAGTACTTCACAGCCAATGAAGGATTTTTGAAGTGCAGTCATGGTTGTAATATAGTGAAATGGAGCTTCTAATTTGTGCACAGCAAGCAACCACAAACAACAATGAGATAAATGACCAGAACACTGGGAAGAACTCCCCTGATCTTGCTACTGGAGACATGTTGTGTGGTGAATTGGTTTCTTGCAAACACTTACCAGTTGCCACCTGATCGTTATTAAATTTCTGTATTATTTTTGAGAATTCAACTATAAATAGTTCCAAGGTTAAAGGAGTTTATTGAACTAAGCACAGAAAGGGCCCCCCATCTCATCAACCTTTCATTTCTCTTTGTCACATCGGGTGTTCCTTTTGATTTTTCATTTTCTTTCTCAATTTTTTCCATGTCACTTTTATTTTTTCCTAAATGTTATTTCCTATCTTGCTCCTTTCATGAGAATGCAAGTGAAATCATGCACAGGTTAGATACAGAATAAAGCTCCCTCTACACTGTCCCCATCAAACACTCTCAGGACAGGTACAGCATGGTGTTAGATACAGAGTAAAGCTCCCTCTACACTGTCCCCATCAAACACTCCCAGGGCAGGTACAGCACGCGGTTAGATACAGAGTAAAGCTCCCTCTACACTGTCCCCATCAAACACTCCCAGGGCAGGTACAGCACGGGGTTAGATACAGAATAAAGCTCCCTCTACACTGTCCCCATCAAACGCTCCCAGGGCAGGTACAGCATGGGGTTAGATACAGAGTAAAGCTCCCTCTACACTGTCCCCATCAAACACTCCCAGGACAGGTATAGCACAGGGTTAGATACAGAATAAAGCTCCCTCTACACTGTCCCCATCAAACACTCCCAGGGCAGGTACAGCACAGGGTTAGATACAGAGTAAAGCTCCTTTCAAGTTACACACAACAAAATCCCCCCCAAAGAGCAATAACCAGATTTTCTGCTTTATTGATGTGATTGAGGGATAACTATTGGCCAGGACACCAAGGAGAACCCCCTGCTCTTCTTCGAAATAATGCTGTGGATTATTTTACATTTACTGGGAGAGAAAACCAGGCCTTAGTTTTATCAAGACGATGACACTCCTGCCTATGCAATATGCCCTCCATGCTGTGCTTGTTTCGTAACCTGGGTTTTTGCTTTCAAGTCCCTGGGATGGGACTAGAACTCACAACCTGAGACTGTGAGAATGCTCGCCACTGAGCCTCAGCTGACTTGGGGCTATGGAGGACAGATGATCGTGATTCAGGTGCCCATTATCGATCCCTTCCCATTTTCAATCGATGAAGTTGAGTAATGAATGAATGGAACAGGACACAATTCAACAGCCTTGATCTTATTGAGAAAGATCCCACCATGGCCTGACTGCTCCCTATCTTTGTAACCTCTTCCAGCCCTACAACCCTCCGGGAAGTCTGCATTCCTCCAATTCTGGCATCTCATACATCTCCAATTTTACCCATTCCACCATCGGCAGTTATGTTTTCAGCTGGCTAAACTGCAGGATCTGGAATTCTCTCCCTAAACATCTCTCTCTCTCCCTTCTCCTTTAAGACACCCCTTAAAGCCTACTCCTTTGACCAAGCTTTTGACCAACTGTCCTAAAATCCCCTTAAGTGGTTTGGTGTCAAATTTTGTTTTATACACTCTTGTAAAGTGTCTTGGGATGTTTTTCTGTGTCACTATATCAAGACAAGTAATTGTTGTAGTGCAAGTTTACACTAAGCTCTCACTCTGATCAGTGGCATGATTAAGAAACCAGGCGAAATAATTTTGAAGAACATCCTTTGCAATTGGGGATAAAATTCAGCAGTAATTAGAAGGTTTCGCATCATTTGCATTTTGCCATTGCTGGATAAAAACTGGGAAGAAACTCAGTTAATGAGCTGAGTTAAAACATTTTTCTACTGTGTGTTCCATCATGTTGTGACTGTAGCTATTACGTTACATGGAAGCAGTGTTTTAATTACAATAAATTCGAATTACACAGTTGCCGATGTGGTAGTAAAAATCCTCCACCACATAATTATCCATGTCTGCGACATCTTATAAATAATTAAACTTAGATTGGATAGCACGATATTCCCATAGCAACACCGGTTATTGGTTTCATGGTAAGTTGCTGCAACTTACTGATCCTTGACTGCTGGCATTGGGGAGTTAGTTAAAATGTGCAATGTGTATTTTGCAGTTAAGTATGAACCCAAAAACTGTCAGAGACTCCTAGTGGGGGAAAGGCAGGAAGATAGGGCATACCTGTCTAGCCTTCTGGGTTTCCACAGTTCTAATGTATCCCAGGGAATGTGCCTGTGACTCAGCGTTATCATTCCTGCCTTGCACAAAGTCTCATCCATTGGTCACTCACTGGCTACATTGGCTCCTCATGTTCCAATCCCTCCATGGCCATCTTGCATCTTTATAACCTCCTCCAGTCTCACAACCTCCCAATTTACACTAGACTTATTGAATTTTTGCCTCTTGCAAATCCCTAATTTTAATCGCTCCACCGTTGTTGTCCGTACCTTCAGCTGCCTGGGCTCTAAACTCCGGAATTCTGTCCCTAAACCGCTCAGCCTCTCTCCCTCTCTCCTCCTTTAAGACACCCCTTAAACCCTAGCTCTGTGATCAAGGTCCCTTCCTGATATCTCTTTACTTGGCTTGATGTCAAATTGTGTTTAATAATCACACCCGGGAAGAGCCTTCCAACATTTTACCACGCTGAAGGTGCTATATGTGGGAGTGTAAAGATCTCGGAGGGTTTTGGGGTTAAGGACATTACAGATGTTAGGAGTGGCAAGGCTATGGAGGAATTTCTCTAGTTGTCAGATAAACACAATTTTTTGTTGTGCCGATACTGTAATTACACTCTCCCACCACTGGGAGAGTACATACACTTCATCGAGGAGGATGGGATAACTGCAGTGTGACATGTTTACATAGACAGATCCAATTATAAATATAAAAGCAAAATACCATAGATGCTGGAAATCTGAAATAAAAACAGAAAATGCTGGAAATACTGAGGAATTCTGATGGAACATCATGGGCCATAACTTTCAAGATCCCCCAACCCCTGCAAAGCCCAAACTGACCCCCACCCCTACCTTGAGGCCCAACCCCCCCCAAGGGCCTGATCCAACACCCCCACGAGGCCCTCCTGACCTCCCCCCACCTACCAAGGCCCAACCCAACCCCATTCATGAGACAAGGGCCAAACCCTCTCCTTCCCCGAGGTCCAACCTAACCCCACTAACCCGAGACCCGAGCCCCCCCAAAGGCCCGACCCCACTCCACCGTGAGACCTGGCCTGACAATCCTCCTGGCAAGGCCCGGCCTGGCACCCCTTGATCCAACCCACCCATCCCCCCTTGGCGGCATAACCTGACCCAACCCCAACCCCCAAAAAATCTGACCCCCCCCGCCAAATCCTACTCATTTACCTTAGACATTTGCTTCTCCCTGGCCTGTCAATGACCTTTAATCTTGGCTGGACCTTTAACTTACCTGGTTTACAGCAGTTGATGCCCTAAAAAAAGCAGGTGTGGCCTCCTTACAACTGGCTGAGCTGCCCTCGACACTAGACCCCAGGAACGTGCTCCACCCACCAGGCCTCGTCCAGCCTGAGGCGTAAGGTCGGGTAAGATAGAACTGAAAAACATTTGAGGTAAGAAAGTAGGAGAGGAGTGTCGCCACCCTGCGAACGTTCAGGCCCTGGATCTGAAGCCTTAATTCTGTTTCAGTTGCTACAAATGCTGCCAGACTCACTGAGCGTTTCCATTACAAATATCTATCTACATTCTAGGGTAGCAGGAAGAGTCCACAAATATGAGTTTTTAATATATTACATATATATTTACATGAATTTCTAAAGAGTATTAAATAAGCTTTCAAGTGATCAAAGTAAAGCAGCAGAGCCTTAGCACATTAAATAGTTTGATAAGCTATCCCAGCCTCTCCTTCTCCAGTGGTATATTTGATGGATTTGATGAGCCAAACTTTAATTATCCCTCCACTTGAGTCCTGATGAAGTGTGAGCTAAGTTCCCCTCTGGTCCAGCCTGTTTACAACTCCCCCAGGAATCTATTCAATGCAGAGCAAATAACTATCCTGAAACACGTTTTACACACACACACACACAGACACAGACACACGGACAGACACAGACACACAGACAGACACACATGCACACACAGACGCACAAACGCAGTTACACACACACACACAGACACACACACAGACACACACACGGACACAGACACATACATGCAAATACACACATACACACGCACACACACACACACACAGGCACACAGACACAGAGTTGACGTTTCGAGTCCTCATGACCCTTCAACAGAACTGTTGAATTAGTTCTGTTGAAGGGCCATGAGGACTCGAAATGTGAACTCTTTTCTTCTCCGCCGATGCTGCCAGACCTGCTGAGTTTTTCCAGGTAATTCTGTTTTTGTTTTGGATTTCCAGCATCCGCAGTAGTTTTTTGTTTTTAACACAGACACAGACACAGACACACACACACACACACGCACACACACACAGGCACACAGACACACATGCACACACAAACACAGACACACACACAGACACAGACACACATGTACACACAGACACAGGCACACACACAGACACACACACACACACACACACACACACACAGACACACACGTACACACAGACACAGGCACACACACACACAGACACACACACACACACAGACACACACACGCCCATACACACAGACTTAATAAAAATTAATCTTCTGCTTTAGGCAGCGAGTTGAGACTCTCAAGAGTTTCAGCCAAATGAATTTGTGAAGAATGATTTGAGTCAAGATGGTGAGGGAAGGAAGGGGGAAGGAACAGAATATAAACAAATCAATTTTCAGCACCAACACCCTGAGTTGATGGTTCTGTCTGAGTTGAGTCAGGAGACTTGCAACGGATTCTTTAGAAAAGCACTGACTACTGTCTGCCAGCACCGACACATCACTGCTGGCTTCCTGTGATTGGGAGCGTCACATCTGTCTTCAACCTGCCACCGTTTGCCTTCCTCTTCAAACATTGTCTGCGCTTAATTCTTATCAGTGAGTCTACACCGTGCTTCATACAGTGCACCACAACAAGCAGTCCTGCAGTGCTGCCATTTTCAATCTCTCCACTTGTAAAGCGGAGTACCAGCTAAAGCAATGAGTTTGGAGCTGCAATACTTTTTTGGACCCACAAGTGTCAACCGTGGCTCAGTGGGTGTAGAGTAAAGGGTACTGATACTGATGTAACTAGTGATGTAACTATAATGCAATGTCACGTGATTATGTAACCAAGATCTGGTGGGAATCTGGAGTACAACCTTGTGTAGAATACTGAGATGTATGTAGATCTGTAAATAAATAAGAACATTTTTTTACAAATAACATTCTTAGGGTAACAGGCAAACCTTAAAAAAACCTCATCTAAACCCCAAGATGAAACATGGTGGCAGCAGAAAGAGTGTAAATATCAGAAAAACTCCAAGAGAAGACTGCAGACCTGAAAGGCCTATAATTCTTTAGAGAAAGGACAGGAAGAAAAGTGCGGACTCACCTGGAAACGAAGCTTTGAAGGTGCAGCAGAAGCAAAGTCCAGACAGCAGTGATCCGGATCACAGTCATACAGCCAAACTACTGAAGCAGCAATAGATTCAGAGCTTAGAGTAAGCATGGAGTCTATGTTGCCGCTCCCAGGACTGTTCAGGAGTGCTGAAAGCTCGCAAAAGCTCAACACGAGAACAATTGATGGAAGAGATTCTCCAGATACAGAACAGCTTCAGGTTTGCATAAGGAGGACAAGCAGGATCAGGTCAGTACTTTACCCTACAAAGTAGGTGCCATAGCAGACGATTTTATTGCAAGGTAGGGCATCGTTGAGGTTTTGAGCTCATATGAGGAAATCCTCCAGGCATTCGATATGCACTTCAGTATTTAAAAAGATGTAATAATTGAATGAGCAAAATTTAATCAGAGGAGGCAAAAACTGGTTAAATCCATGGACTCATTTATCAGGCTCATGGAGAATTGCGACCATGGGGTATTCAGAGATGAATTAATATGCAATCGTATGCGTTCTTAGATGAAACTCTATCTCATCTTTTGCAAATGAGGATTTAACTTTCACAAAGGCAGTGCACATAGCGTGACAGGTCAAGCTAAGGAAGCAAAACAGAATGCTTGTTCACATGGAAAGTGATGTGCCTTGGAAAAAAAATGAGTAAAACTATTCAATATGTCAGATGAAAAGGAGAAAGCGCAGTGAAGAAAAAGCCCACAAAAAATTGGGAAAAAGCACGCCAACTGCTATTTTGAGACGCTCCCAGTGTGGAGGGAAAACCCTGCACAAGCAGGCAGAATGCCCAGCAGGGGAAGCTGAGTGCCACAACTGCGGGAAGTTCAGACATTTTAAAATAATCCACAGACCCAAAGACCCTACAGCTTATGGGAAGAAAGAGATAATAACAAAACCAAACAAAATCCAAGAAGTGGAAGAGCCACAGAGAAAACAAATAGCATTTTTAGGAGAACTTAACAAAGCAGAAAATAATTATTGGAGCATTAAATTAGAAGTTAATGGTCACTCTGCAGAGTTCAAGCTAGATACTGGTGCAGGTGTTTCAGCATTATCTGATGAAATGAAATTACTTAAAAATATCACATTACAGTCATCCTCCATCCAGTCGCAAGGTCCAGGAGGGGCTACACTGAAAATAATAGGTCAACACTTGGCAAGATTAGGATACAAGGATAAAGAAATTGTGGAACCCTGTATGTGATAAAGAACCAGGAGTCATCATTGCTGAACAGAAAGACATGTTTGCAACTGAGGCTGATTTACAAGGTTGATGAAATTGCTGATTAGCAGCTCAGTATGTATTTAGGAATGAATTTCCATCCTTATTTTCAGGCTTAGGAAAGCTAAAGACAGAATATCATGTAACCCTAAGGGCAAATGCTAAGCCTGTGTATCTCCACATTGAGGAAGGTCCCTCACCCATGCTTAGACATAGTCAAGAGTGAGATTGAATATATATTACAAGTGGCCTTCTCCAACAAAGTGATGTTCTGGAATGGTCACAATACCAAACTCTGATGGTTCAACTAGAATCTGTGTAGACTTGCCTCAATTAAACAAGTCATAGTAGAGTGCAAGATCCACCTGATGGCATCAGTGGATGAAAGTCTCACCAAATCAACCAAAAGCACTCACTTCACAAAATTGGATGCTAGCAACGGTTTTTGGTAGTTAATTCCAGATAAAGAATCCAGGTTGTTAACTGTTTTTATCACCCTATTTGATTGCTATTGTTTTAACAGGTTACCGTTTAGAATTGCTTCTGCACATGAGATATTCCAAAGGATGATGTATCAGACCCTGGAAGGCATGGAAGGAATAATAAGCCATATGGACAACATTCTCGTACATGGTTCATTGAGGGAGGAGAATGAGCGCCGAGTGAGAGCAGTCCCCAAAGTCCTACCAGAAACAGGTTTGACCTTAAACAACAAATGTGAATTCGCAAAACCCATGACAAAATTCTAAGAGCGCGTCGTGCAAGCTTCTAGAATTATGGCTAACCCACAGAAAATCAAGGCCACAAGAGAGTTCGGGCTTAGGTAACAGTGTAAAACAGTGTAAAAACATCACAGATTACAAAGGTTCCTTGGGATGGTCAATCAAGTAGGCAAGTCCGTACCAAACCTGGTGGGAACCAACAAGCCATTATGACAGCTGCTGAGACAGGGCCAACAATGGTGCAGGAAGGTGGACCAGCAAAATGTTTTTGACCAGATCAAAAATCTCTTTATTTCACCAGAGGTTCTAGTGCACTACAATCCAGAATTGCCAACAATTGTAGCAGAGGATGCATCATCTGCAGATTGGGGCGCAGTGTTGTTTCAAGTTCAAAAAGGTGGGCAAAGAAGACCAGGTTATTATGCCTTGTCAGAAGGATATAATAATTTTCATAATGTTATTGGAATTTATTGTAAAGTAGAATAGTAGTGGGGTCTGTGTTTATGTCTGTGTGTGTGTGTAACTTAATAGAATTAAAGGCAGCTGGTCTGAAGGTTTGATGTACCAGAAGATAAGCTAGGTTTGAAATGTTAAGTGGGCAAACATAGGTGTAAGGGGGACATTTGCATTTATAAATAAACCAGAATAGATTGAATTCAAAGGAGGGGTGAAATGTTTCACCTAGCCAGGAGAAGTTAAGAAACAGTGTGTTCATTTTTCCCAAAGATTACTGGTAAAATTGGTACTATGAGAGATTTTTATGATTAGAGAGGTAAAGTCCAAAGACATAGTGAAACAATGGGAATTTGCATTCAAAGGGGAAAATATGGATTAAGGAGAGAAGGCTGTGTGCAAGGGAAGGCATTCTAAGATCTAAAACAAGTGTGAAAAGCCTCCAGCATCTAAGCCTCAAGCTGCTGTCTACAAATAACTGAAGTTAAGAAAACTCATTTTGAATTTGACTGTTTTAGGGTATTGTGTGTTAGTTTGCCTGGGTCTTTTAAAATCTGTGTCTCACTGTTGCCTTATTGAAAGTGTAACTGGGAGTTAGATTAACTAGGAGATTTAGAAGTTATATAGTAATAATTTGTAGATCTATGTATGCACTTAAAGTCATTTCTTCTATTAATAAAGGTTCAATTTAGGTTTGTAAGAAATCTATAAGGCTCGGCGGTCACATTACTACTGAATTTAAAGCACGCATCTCAAAATATGTACAAAGCACACACAGTTGTGGCAGTTGTTTCAAGTTTCCCTTTGGGATTTGAGAAGTTCAGCATTTACCATCAGCAGTGCCATAACAGAAGTTGGGGCTTGTCCGGGATATATTTGAAATTCCTTGATTGGTTTGGAGTTGGCTAGTCTTAAGGTTATGAATGTGAGAGCACTTTGAATTCAGGAGTTGGTGTGAGGTTTCTTTGAAGTGGTGAAACTGTAATATGGCTTTGGCAGTTGCTAAGACTCACCTGGGAGTTGAAGTTATAACTTTGGCTGGTTTACAAAAGGAAAATAAAGCTAAGTTAATGAAATTGGCAGATGAGTTACACTTGAGAATACACAAAGAAATCAGACAATAGCACAGCATTCAAAATTGGAAGGAGTACCCAAGAGACTGAGTCCTCCAAGGGATGGGTCATTGGAATGGGCTCAAATTCAATTGCAAATGCAAAGAATTGGATCTAGAGGCATCATAAAAAGAAAAAGAAAGAGCATTTCAAAGGGATCAGGCAGTGAGGCAGGAGAGAGAAAGAAAACAAGAAAGGGAATTTGAAATGGCAAGGTTAGAAAAGGAGGAAAGAGAAAAAGAGATAGATGGAGAGAATTCCAGTTTAAAATGTAGCTTAAAACACCAGTAGGCGAGGAAGGTTTTATTTCCAGATCAGAACCCAGTGGGGAGATTTTAAATTTGTACAAGCTTTTCCAAAGTTTGAAGAAAGGGATGTTGAAGCGTTCTTTATTTCATTTGAGAAGATAGCTAAACAGTTGAAATGGCCACAGGAAAGCTGGACATTGTTATTACAATCCAGGTTGGTGGGTAGAGCACCTGAAGTTAATGCTTCACTGTCAGAAGAAATGTCAGTGAGCTATGATGTGGTTAAAAAAAAAAGCTATTTTGAGTGCATATGGCCAGAATCTTTGGGTCGGCATGCGGGGGCAGACCCAGCTCACCGATGTGTAAAATGACACGCAGTGAGATCAAGCATGCATCCTGACGTCACTGCGCATCATTCCGATTTTCAGTTTCGCAGGCGCGCACCAGAGTCGGCTGCATGCCCGCCGAACTGTCAAAGATTTAGAAATTAATTAAGAGAATTAACGGAGCTGCCTGTCCAACCTTAAAGCTGGCGGGTAGGCAAAGAGCCCAGGCAGCCTTTGCATTTATCATGGAACCTCATCCATGAGTGGGATGAGGTTGCATGAAGGATTTATAAATCAAATAAATTTTCAAATTAAAATTCATTGACATATCCCAGCTCATGTGACACTATCACAAGAGGGGACATGTCTGAATTTTTTTCTTTCTTTATTTAAATTTTGCATAATGAAATTAAACTCCCTGAGGCAGCTCCGTGCCTCAGGGGGATTTCTGCGCTCTTTCGTGCGCATGCAGGTCCCGACTCTCCCTACTCCCCACGCCGGTGCTGGGAGATTTCAGCGCTTCCAGGAGCGGGCGGACCAATGGCAGCTGTGCAGCCACCGGTGCCCGCTCCCGTCCAACCCCCCCCACCCCCACCCCCGACGGGGAGAAAATTCTCTCCTGTGAGTTTGTTCCTGAGGCGTACAGGCAGAATTTTAGCAATATGAGAAAACAGCCTGGGCAAATTTATATTGAGTTTGAGAGAGTAAAACAAAATAATTTTGTCCGGTGGATATGGGCATTAAAGATAGAGACAACATATGCAGCTCTTAGGCAAGTAATCCTTTTGGAAGAATTTAAAGATTCCACTCCTTCAGTAATGAGAACTCATGTGGAGGAACAGAGGGTTGATATGGTAAGACAAGCAGCAGGGATAGCTGATGGTTATGATTTAGTTCATAGAGCTAAACCTTTTTTTCATCACCCTTTTAAGTCAGAGAAGGATAGAAAGCAGGAAGATGAAAGGAAGATGGGTAGTCAGGGAAGAGGAGTAGGTGGAAATTTGCAGGAAGATTTTTCTCAGAATAAAAAGGAAGGTGCTGAGGTTAGAAGTGACACTCGAAATTTACGGTGTTCTCATTGTAATAAAGCTGGACACATGAAGTGAGTGTGTTGGGAATTGCAGGGAAAATCTATTGGAATTATAGGGATGCAGAAAAGTTCTGAAAGCAAAAGAATTGTGGGCTCTGAGGTTCAGACATAGGAGAAACCAATGGTTTGCGTACTGGTAAAACAAGAAGAGTCAGTGATAGGTAAAGAAGTGGGAAGATGTTCACAATTTATCCAAGAGAATTCTTAGGAGCAGGTTGCAGAAATGTTTAAAGATTTTGTGTGTGAAGGGAAAGTCTTTCCATGTGTACAGGGAGGAGTAGGTAAACATATTAAAATTTTAAGACATACAGGGGCTAGTCAATCCTTAATGTTGTGGGATAATGACATTGTTGTTCAGAGGTAGTATTGCAAGAACAGGTGATAATAAGTGGGGTTCATGGAGATGCTGAACCATTCCATTGTGGAAGGTAAATTTGAAGAGCAAGTGGAAAATAGGTGAGGTGATTGTCGGAGTAGTGGAAAAATTGTCCGTTGCATTTATTTTAGGTAATGATATAGCCGGGTCACAGATGTGGGTGATTCCTATGGTAGTTGAGTGGCCTGTAGAGGTGTTTTCGACAGAAGTGTTGCAGAGAGATCATCCTGGATTGTTTCCAGATTGTGTGATAATGAGATCATAGGCTCATAGGATGAAACAAGAAGGAAGTTCAAAGGCAGAGGGAAGGTGTGGAAGTCCAATTAGCTGACATTGTTCAGGAGGAAAGAACAGAAGACAATCCAGCTGAAGTGTTTAACTCAAGGCGGTTAGTGGAGTTACAGAAAAGGGATTCGCAGCCAAAACAGGAAAACCAGACAGGTTAATCAGAAACAGTGGCAAAATGTATTCCAGAGTGTTATTACCTTAAGGGTAATGTTTTAACGTGAAAATGGAGGCCTTATCATGCTTCAGCATATGAAAGCTGGAGAGAGGTGCATCAGATTGTAATACCATTTGGATATAGAAATGAGATTCTGAGGATAGCTCATTAAATTCCAATGAGGGAACATTAAGGAATTAGAAAGACACTGGCAAAGATACAAAAACGTTTTTTTTTTGGCCTGGATTCCATAGGGATGTAGTCAAATTCTATAGAGCATGTCACACATGTCAGGTGATAGGGAAACCACAAGCAGTGATTAAGCCAACACCTTTAATTCCAATTTCAGCATTTGAAGAACCTTTTACTAGGGTAATGATTGATAGTGTAGCGCCGCTCCCTAAGACTAAAAGTGGAAGTCAGTACTTACTGACAATAATGGATGTGTCTAGCAGGTTTCCTGAAGTAATACCTTTGAGAAATATTACAACAAAGAAAATTGTGGAAGAATTAACTACTTTTTTTTTACAAGATATGATTTACTTAAAGAAATACAATCAGATCAGGTCTCAAATTTCATGTCACAGCTGTTTAAGGAAGTAATGAACAGTTTAGGGATAAACAGTTTAAGTCAACAGCTTATCATCCTGAATCACAAGGGGCTTTGGAAAGATGGCATTAAACTTTAAAAACTATGATGAGGGTGTATAGTCAGGATTATCCACAAGATTGAGATGGGGGAAATCCATTCTGTTACTTGCTGATAGGGACATTCCTAGTGCATTGACTGGTTTTAGTCCATTTGAACTAGTTTATGGTCATGAGGCGAGAGAACCACTGAAATTGATTCATGAGAAATTGATGGGTCAAAATTTAGAAACTACTCTCCTGGATTATGTATCAAACTTCAGAGTGAGGTGGGACAGAGCATGTAAGTTGACTAGGGAATATTTAAAGATATCACAGCAAGTGATGAAAATGACAGCAGACAGGAAAGCTACAGCTCATAGCTTTGCTGCTGGGGAGAAAGTGCTAGTTCTGTTACCAGTACTGGGCGACTCATTAAAGGCAAGGTTTAGTGGGCCTTATAGGGTTGAAAAGAAATTGAGTGAAGTAAATTATTTAATAAATACTCCAGGTAGAAGAAAGAAACAGAGGGTGTGTCATATAAATATGCTTAAAAAGTACTTTGACAGGGAAGAGGACCTAAAGGAGGTGTTAGTGGTGGTAGCTAATGAGAAAGAGGTAGAAATGCAGGATTCTGAAATTGATTTTCTTCTAAACAAATTGGATAATGAGAGGGTACTTGAAAATTGAAATGTAATATTGAGTTACCTTCCAAACAAGTGTCAAAGTCATTTGGAGGTGCTATTGCGGTCACACAAACCTATTTGTGGAAATAAGTTGGGGAGGACAGATTTAGGTGCTGTACGTGTAGAGGTTTCATCTTTGCTAAAGCAACATTTTTATACTTTAAATCCAGCAAAGTTATCACAAGTATAGAAAGAAATTGAATTAATTCAAAGTGATATCATTGAGCCTAGTTGCTGTAACTGGAGTTCGCCTGTTGTGCTGGTACCAAAACCGAATGGAACACAAAGACTGTGTGTGGACTATTAGTAGGCGAATGCAGTGATGAAAGTGGATTCATACCCCATACCATGGTTGGAAGATTGCATTGAGAAAGTGAGGCAATCAAAATTTATCACAAAGATTGACTTGCTGAGAGGGTATTGGCAAGTACCGTTATCGGAGAGAGCAAAGGTGATATTGGCTTTTGTGACACCAGATGGACTATACCAATTTAAAGTCATGCCATTTGGTATGAAAAATGAACCTGTGACATTTCAAAGACTGACAAAGTAATTGCAGGTCTGAGCAATTGTGCTGTTTATATTGATGACTTGATAGTTTTCAGTCAGACGTGGGAGGAGCATTTACAACATCTGGAAGAATTATTTACTCGATTACAAGAAGCTAATTTGGTGGTGAACTTGGCTAAAAGTAAATTTGCAAAAGCGCAAGTTACATAATGGGCCATACCACTGGACATGGTAAGGCGGCTCTGAGAGATGTAAAAGTCAAGGCTGTCATGGATTTCCCTGTGCCTACAACAAAATGAGAAGTTTTGAGGTTTCTGGGCATGAGTGGGTTTTATTGGAAATTTGCACCAAATTTTAGCTGAGTGGTTGCTCCACTGACTGAATTATTAAAAAAGAACAAAAAGTTTCAATGGGCATTGGAGTGTCAGAAATCATTCGATAGTCTGAAAACTGTACTAACCAAGGCCCCAGTTTTGACAGTACCCAATTATGCCAAGCAATTTAAGTTGGCCATTGACGCAAGTGATATCGGCGTTGAGGCCATACTGTTACAAAAAGATGACACTGGAATTGAAAAATCGATAGGGTATTTTTCACAGAGGTTGAATGTACAACAGAGAAGATATTAAACAATTGAAAAGGAGACTTTGGGCAGAATGTTCCGGCTGGTGTGTGGGTGGCAGAGTCTGCACGCCAGTGCTTAAAATGTTACGCGCTGACTTCGCGTGAGTGTCCCAATATCGGCATCGTGATATTTCGGTCGGCGGGCGCGCTATGCAGCGGGATGCCCGCCCGCCATTAATTAAAGGCCTTGTTAAGGCCATTAACTCTCCAATCGATCAGGATTTTGAGGGGCCTGTGCAAACTTCGGGTTGGTGCACGGGCCCAACGGGCAGGTGGGTAAGTGGTTTTTTTTTACAAACCTCATCCAGTGGCGGGATGAGGTTTGATATTGGGGTTTAAAAACTTTTAATAAAGTGTTTGTGTTCCTCACTAACATGTCCCATCTCGTGCGACATTTTCACATGAGGGGGACGTGTTAATGATTTTTTAATTGTTTTATTTTTAGAGTTTCACAGAGTTTCAGCGATCTCCCCGAGGCAGCACTTTGCCTCTGGGAGATGTGTGCTGTTTCCCACGCATGCACGAAAGAGAGCACTCTGGCAGTTGGGGAATCCCCCCACCCGCACAGGAAGCGCATAGCGGTGGCGGCGATCGGCTGCCTGTCCGCAGCCGAGTCGGTCAGGCCCGCTCGCCCGCCCATCAAGGGCAACGTTCTGCCCTTTGGGTTTGGTGTTAGCATTGCAGCATTTTGAAATTTACATTGCAAACAATTCATCAGAAACAATTGTTTCTACAGACCACAATCTTTTAAAGTTTCTGGACAAATTTTGAGGCAGAAGTGCAAGGCTATTCAGATGGAGTTTATGGCTGCAACCATTTAATCGACAGATTATACATGTGGCTAGGTGAGAAAATCTGATTGCAGGTGCATTGTCAAGAGTTGGAAGCTTAAAGGGAAAATTGGACATTTAAAACCTGGACACTGGACTGGAATGATTTATGTTGATACCAAGGATTTGAAGATATATTGTTATGTTAATGCATACATCTGGTAATGTAATAGTGTAATAAGTATAGGAGGTAATGTAAGATAGGTTCAGAAAATGAAGCTGTCTTTTTAAATTATGACGGTTCTTTTTTAATAAAGAGGGGGGTTGTCAGAAAGATATAATAATTTTCATAATGTTACTGGAATTTATTATAAAGTAGAGTAATAATGGGGACTGTGTCTATGTCTGTGTGTGTGTGTGTGTGTGTGCATGTGTGTGTGTGTGTGTGACTTAATTGAATTGGAGGCAGCTAGTCTGAAGGCTTTAATGTAGCATTAAGCTAGGTTTGAAATGTTAAGTGGGTAAACATAGGTGTAAAGGGAACATTTGCATTTTTAAATAAACCAGAATAAATTGAATTCATCAGAGCGTTGAAATGTTTCACCTAGCCAGGAGAAGTTAAGAAATAGTGGGCAGGATTTTGCCCTTGGTGGGGGTGCTCAGTGGGGGCGGTCAGAAAGCTGACCACTGCCCGCGATTGGCTCCACACCACGATTTCACACGGGTGGGCCAATTAAGGCCCGCCCTGCGTGGATCGCGAACGGCAGCGATGAGCGCTGCTTGTGTGGGCGGGCGGAGGAGGGAGAACCGGGGCTAGCGCGATCTTTGTGCCTGCGCGAGAAAGAGCGCTTAAGTCTCCCTGAGGCACGGAGCTGCCTCAAGGAGATTGAAGCGTTGTGTGAAAAAAGTAATGAAGAGAATAAAAATTTAATAAATCATGTCCCCTCATGTGAATCTGTCACATGAGCTGGGACATGTTTTTAATTCAAAAATAAAGTTTTTATTTAATGTTTATTTGCTTTGAGAAACCTCATCCCGCTCATCAATGAGGTTTCCAAAAAATGTTAAGGCTGCTTGGCCTTTTCGTCTGCCCGCCAACCGTTAGGTTGAACGGGCAGTGTAAATTTGAATTTAATTAGATTGTTAATGGCTTTAATACGCATTTTAATTATTGGCGGGCGCGCAGCCGACTCCAGCATGCACCCACCGAGCAAAATATCATGAGACTGCATCATTTTACACTTGGGTGTGTTGGGCGCGTGCCCACACACTGAGCTTAATATTCTGCCCAGTGTGTTTAATTTTCCCAAAGATTATTGGTAAAACTGGTACTATGAGAGATTTTTCTTATTAGAGAGGTAAAGTCCAAAGACATAGTGAAACAATGGGAATTTGTATTCAAAGGGGAAAATGTGGATAAGGGAGAGAAGGCTGTGTGTAAGGGCAGGCATTCTAAGATCTAAAACAAGTGTGAAAAGCCTCCAGCATCTAAGCCTCAAGCTGCTGTCTACAAAGAATTAAAGTTAAGAAAACTCACTTTGTATTCAACTGTTTCAGTGTATTGCATGTTACTTTGCCTAGGTCTTTTAAGATCTATGTGCCTTACTGTTGCCTTATTGAAAGTGTAACTGGGAGTTAGATTAACTCAAAGATTTAGAAGTTCTCATAATAGTAATTGTTGATCTATGTACGTACTTAAAATCATTTCTTCTATTAATAATGGTTTAATTTAGTTGGCAAGAGACCTATAAGACCCGGTGGTCTTATTACTACTGAATTCAATATACAAATTGCACACAGTTGTGCCAGTTGTTTCAAGTTTCCCTCTGAGATTTGAGCAGCTCAGCATTTACCATCGGCTGTGCCATAACAACCCCAAGTTCTTTCAAGGACACAGAGAAGAGATGTGAAACCATTGAGAAAGAAGCATTAGCAGCCGCATGGGCCTGCAAGAAGTTCTCTGATTATCTCATAGGATTAAGGTTTAAAATTGAAACCAACCAAAAAACCTTTGGTTACTCCTTTTAACCTAAAGGAACTTGCAACATTTCCACCTAGAATTCAACGCTTTAGAGTGAGACTCATGAAGTATGATTCAGTTACTGAGCACATTCAAGGAAGCACCACACTACAGCAGATGCATTGACAAGAATATCAGTGGAAGAAGTCAAGCTGGAAGATTTAAATTTAGAATAAATAAAGAAGTGGAAGCATCTACTTCACTCATTACTAAACACTTACCAGCCACTGAGAAAAGATTACAAAAGATTAAGCAAGCACAAAGGCAGAATGATAAGTGCATCAAAATAAAAGAGTATTGCCAGAAAGGATGGCCAGAGTACACTCCAAATAATCCTGTACTTCACCAATATTTTGAGCAAAGGAAATATTTCACCATCATCATTGAGTTTTTAGTTTTCAACAAAAGGCTTGTTATCCCAAAATCACCGACTAGACATTCTACAGAGAACCCACCAAGGTCACTTGGGAATAGTGTAATGCAGAGCATGATCCCAGCAGTCATTTTGCTGGCCAGGCATCAATCACTCTATTGAAGAGTTAATCATGAATTACCTTTTGTGTGCAGTGAATAGCCAACAGCAGAGCAAACCACGGGCTCCCTCCACGTTCCCTACGAGGCCATGGGAGCGCCTGGGAATGGATTTATTTGAGTTTACAGACAATGTTTTCATCATTGTCATTGATCACTACTCCAGATGGTTTGAATTGAGTAGACTGCATAGCATCACGATGAAGACAGTCATTACATCACTAAGAAGAATCATTGTGGACGCTGTGGTGACAGACAATGGTCCTCAGTTTGTTCATGAGCTATTCTACAACTTTGCACAGGAATATGTTTTCATGCATGTGACTAGTTCACCTAGATATTCTTGGCTGAACAGAGAAGCAGAAAAAGGAGTTTGTGTAATCAAAAAATTGATGAAAAATGACAAAGATATTAACCTAGCCCTTCTTTATACTACAGCCTAACGTTACTTCAGATGATCGTGAGAATGTTAGGAAGTGTGAGGAGCAACAAAGAGACAGTCAAGCCCGTTTTTCAACTTAAGACACAGAGCACGAGCTTTGAAAGTGCTACAGCCCAGGGAGAGATCAGATCAGGGAGATTGTTCAAGATGCCACAGAGACAAACCCTGTGAAGTCTGAGACTTTGGGGGGAGATGTAGGAGGATATATATAGTTGGGATAAAGACTTGGGGGAAGATGTAGAGTAAAGGGGCTCCTGATGCTGATGTAACTGTGATACAAAGTCACATGACAAGGAGGCTGAGATCTCTGGTGGGAAGCAGAAGTACAACCTCGTGTAGGACACTGAGATGTATATAGATATGTAAATAAACAAGATGGTTTTTACAAATAACAGTTTATGGTAACATTCTTAGGGTAACAGGCAAACCCTAAAGAAACCCCATCTAGACCCCGAACCCAAGACGAAACAGTGGGTAGCACTCTTCTGAACCAGTATGTTGTGGCTGCAAGCCTCATCCCAGAGATCTGAGTTCACAATCTAGCTGATGCTCCAGTGCAGTACATGAGGGGCTGCTGCACTTGTATTTTAGATATGAAAACAAGTCCCCATTTACCCCCATAGGTGGATGTAAAAGATTACACAGCACTATTCAAAGAAGATTTCTTCTAGTGTCTTGGCCTATGCTTATTGCTGTACTGACACCACAAAATCTTTGTCCTCTGACTTTATGTGACCTTGCTATATGCAAATTGGCTGCTGTATTTGCCTATACAATAGTAGTGGTTGCTCTTCAGAAGGAATTCATTGACTATGAAGCTCTAGAGGATGTTAAAGGTGCTTCATAAATGAAGTCCTTTCTTCTTAAAGATAATACAAGTGGAATTGACCATCAGTTATTGCTCATGCCCAATTGCACCCAGAGCAGATGATACACATAAGCTTGTTCAAACAAACCTGATGCTTTTACAATTGCCTTTTAAGGAAAAAAAGAAAGTCTTATCTTTCAGGAATTAACCTCAGGAATTCCCAAAGCACTTTAAAGCCAATGAAGCATTTTATGAAGTATATTTACTGTTGTAATGTAGGAAATGCGACAGCCAATTTGCACACAGCAAGCTCCCACAAACAGTAATGTGAGAATGACCAATATTGTCCCTCTGACAGTACAGCACTCCCTCAGTACTGCACTAGACTGTCGGCCTAGATTTTTATGGTCAAGTCTCCCGAAGTGGGGACTCAAGCCCACAACTTTGTGTCTCAGAGTGGACAGTGCTGCTACTTTTGAACCATGGTTGACCCAATTTTTAAATTGAACTGCTCCTTCTTGCATGAGAATGTGCCTTAGAGCACTTGATAGAAACAGACATTTAATAACTTTTCAGAGCTGGTCAGTCCCGCAATTCAACAGCTTCGGTGCTTGTCCTCCTGGTTGTTCACTGTAGTATTGAGCTGAATTTTAGGGAAGTATTGGTAGACAAGTGATACATAACCCAGAACTTGGACTTTGAATTTTTGTCCAACAAGACTGATTACCTTTATTTTAGTTGTTCAATTAATGGAAGTAAAAATATTTCTATTTGAACTGATTGTGGAATTCCTTTGAGATATGGAGCTGCTGAAGCAGGTGTCTTTGATTTAGTAAACTCTTATCCAAACACCAACCTTGCTGTTGGTAAAAGACTCATAAGGCAAGTTTAAACCCTGGCTGGGGGTCTCTGTAAATTGATCAGCTGCTGATGGCTCCAGCCTCTTTGTTACGAGTACGAATTGTCCAACCATCTTTTCGACCTAGAAACGAGGGCAAAAACTTGGCAGATGGAGTATAATGTGGGAAAATGGGAGGTTGTCCACTTTGTCACGAAGAATGTAAAACAGAATATTATTTAAATGGAAAGAGACCACAGAATGAGAGGGATCTGGGTGTCCTTGTACATAAATCATAAAAGAGTTAGCATCCAAGTATAAGCAAGTAATTAGGAAGGAAAATGGAATATTGGCCTTCATTGCAAGGAAGGTGGAGCATAAAGGTAGGGAGGTCTTGCTACAACTGTACAGCGCATTGGTGAGACCACTCCTGGAGTACTGTGTACAGCACTCCAGTTTTGGCCTCCTCACTTAAGGAAGGATATACTTGCATTGGAAGCAGTTCAGAGAAGGTTCAGGCAACTGATTCCTGGGATGAAGGGATTGTCTTATGAGGAAAGGCTGAGCAGGTTGGGCCTGTATCCACTGAGCTTTAGAAGAATGCGAGGTGATCTTGCTGAAACATATAAGATTCTGAGCGGCCTTTCACAGAGTGAATGCTGAAAGGATGCTTTCCCTCATTGGGGAATCTAGGACTAGGTGGCACAGTTTAAAAATAAGGGGTTCCCCCATTTAAGATGGAGATAAAGAGGAGTTTCTTCTCTCAGAGGGCCATTAGTCTTTGGAATTTTCTACCACAGAAAACAGTGGAGATTGGGTCATTGAATATATTCAAAGCTGAGTGAGACAGATTTTTTTGATCTACAAGGGAGTCAAGGGTCATGGAGGCCAGGCAGGAAAATGGAGTTAAAGTGAAGAATTAGATCAGCCAAGAACATATTGAATGGCAAAGCAGTGGGTGAAATGGCCTACCCCTGCTCCTATTTCTTAGGATCTTATGCTTCTCTTCTGTTCTATTTCAATTCAGTGGCACTTCATTAACACCCTGTCACATATCTGGACATTTAAATTGTGATTTAAAAGAGGTTTTGTCCTCATATATAGTCCGTGGGATCGCTGGCAAGGTGGGCATGCTGATTGGCTTGCTCGACCATTTAAGACAGGGGGGGTGGGGGGGTGGGGGGGTGGGGTGGGGGGGTTTGGGACTGGAGCCACCTATAGGCCAACCTGGGCAAGGACAGCAGATTTCCTTCCCCAAAGGACATTAGTTGAGCTTTTATAACACTCTGACAGCTTCACGAGCACTTTCACTGACGCCAGCATTTAATTTCTAGAATTATGAGGGAATCCAAAACTAGGGGCCATAAATACAAGATAGTGAATAATAAATGCAATAGGAAAAGAAGGAGAAATTTCTGTACTCAGGATAGTGGTTAGAATGTGAAATTCACTGCTACAGAAAGTAGCTGAAGCAAATAGTATAGATGCTTTCAAAAGGAAACTAGTGAAGTGCACGGTTTAAGTTAATTTGCAAAGGAGCCAGAGGTGAGACAAAGAGAAGTTTTTCCAATGAGGGAGTTGTTGTGATCTGGAATGTGCTGCCTGAAAGGGCGATGGAAGCAGATTCAATAGTAACCTTCAAAAGGGAACTGGCATAATACTTGAAGGTGAAAGGTTGGCAGGGTTATGGGGAAAGAGCAAGGAAATGGGACTAATTGGGTGCCTCTTTCAGTCGGCAGGGGCAGAATGGGCCGAATGGCCTCCTCCTGTGCTGTATCATGCTATGATTCTAAGAAATGCCACTGTGCAGCTTATGATAATCAGGGCTAATTGTTAGTCTTGGGCTACACTACCCCCAAGGTTAGAAAGCCACAAATCTCAGATCTCAGGTGGTAAAGGACGTCCTGAAGGACGAGCTTTACCGAAGCTGATGTTGGCTACTTTTTAAAGGAAAGTATATTTGGAAAACTCAAACCATAAGACAAATGGCTGATGGTTTTCCTGTCCAACAGCTCAGCGCAGCATTATGTATTTTACATAAATCACTTTTGTCTTGTTTTTCATTTACAAAAAACTTCATTGTTAAATCCCAAGAACCAACTCATAATTATGAGCGAAAGTTAATTAATTATGAATATGTATAATCATAACTGGCAGGCTGAGGGCTGAAAATCAGTTTTGAATCTAATCAACAAAAACCTTTCTAACTAATCATTAAAATAATTAGCTGTTTGACTTTGATCGACAGACGCAAGCTGAAGGAAATTCTAACACAATTTCAAATCATTCCAGTGAAGTTAGGGGGGTGATGCCTGTGTGGGGGGGACGTTAGGGGTAAATCCACAGAAAGCTGATCATGACCAGGGAATTTATTTTTGTTGAAGTTGGTCGAGGAATGAATATTGGACGGGGCACAAGGGAGAACTCGCCTGCCCTTCTTTGAATAATACCATGGGCTCTTTCATATCCACTCAAGGGAGCAAAGAGGTCCTCAGTTTTTGGGATGTCGCGATGGAGAAAGGTGCAATATAGATGCAAGTCTTTCTTTTACACATGCACTGTTCTGGAGAAGAGTCATACGGACTTGAAATGTTAACTCTGTTTCTCTCTCCACGGATGCTGCCTGACTTGTGGAGTTTTTCCAGCATTTTCTGTTTTCGCCTCAGTTTAATGTCTCATCCGAAAGATGGCACCTCTGACAGTGCAGCTCTCCCTCAGTATTGGCAGAGTTCAGCACGCCACAGTCACGCTGGAGACTCTAGCTGGTGTGTATTGCAGGGTACCTCCTGATCTATTGAGGCACCCGAAATGCATCTTCAGCATGTCGATTGTTTGCTCAACAGCACAAGGATTGTTGTGTGGCTTTGGTTCAGCAGCCTTGGGCCTCATTGCTGAGTTCCTCATGGGTATCACCAGCCATGTTTTAAGTGTTCATGCTTTCAAATAGCCAGCTGGTGCTTCTTTAAGTTGCAAACATTTCAGGGAGGGTGCACTGGCATAGGACAAAAGTGCCCTGGCAGTTCCCTGGGAATCATGCACACACCTGCATAATGATCTTTTTGCAGTTGGAACTAGCTGAACATTGATGGAGTGAAGTTCTTGTGGTTCACAAAGACTCCTGGGCGATCTATGGGTATCTTGATTGCCACGTGTGTGCTATCAATAATACCCTGCCCCTGTGGAGAACCAGCCAAAGACACAAACCTGAGTGACTGCTCATTCAGACTGGCATCACAGGTGGCAAAGTTTACATAATTCCTGTCCCTGGCAAACATAACATCTGTGACCTGCGTGATGCATTTGTGAATGGCTAATTGCGAGATTTTGCAAATGTCTGCTGCAGATCCCTGGAAGAAACTGGAGGCAAATACGCTGAGGGCTGTGTTCACATTGACAGGCAGTGATAATGTGTGATAAAGGGTGTCAGTTGTGGTTTAGCTGGTAGCGCTCTCACCTCTAAGTCAGAATGTTATTCGTCCCATTCCCGGACTTGAGCACATAATCTAGAGGTGATGCTCCCAGCGCAGTACTGAAAGAGGGCTGCATTGTTGACTGTTGCGTTTTGCAGGAGATGTTAAACAGAGGTCCTGTCTGCTCTTGGTGGAAGTAGAAGCTCCCATGATATGACTCTGAAGAGCAGAGGGCTCTTCATGGTGCCCTGGTCAATATCTGTCCCTCAATCAACATCACAAAAACAGATGACCTGATTAATATCACATTGCTGTTTGTGGGATCTTGCTGTGCACAGATTGGTTGCCGAATTTCCTATATTGCAACAGTGTCCATACTTCAAAAGTATTTCATTGGCCGTAAAGTGTTCTGGGATGTTCTAAGATCGTGAAAGGTGCTATATCAATGCAAGTCTTTATACACACACAGACTTCAACCATCTCCACCAACCTAACATAACAGCTTATATCTATTTATGTCACAGGAACCCAATTCCCATGTTTGCCTGAAACGACGGAGCACCATGTGGGGCTGGAATGCTCTTTCAAAATGGCGGCGGCCACATCACCAGTGGTAGTGGAGGGGACCGTGACTGACGTCCATTTCAAAGCTGTTACGAGCCCATGTGAGAACAGGCTGGTGCAGGCTAGCCTGTAATCCTGGGCTAGTCTCCAAGCCCACATCAGCCCCACGTAGACTCTAATCCCAGCTCAGTCATCAAACACCATCAATGACTCTTTAAATGGATCCTTCATTTTATTTTTTTGTCAGGATTTTCAGATGTTTGAATTAAAATTGAGGCTTCCTTCACAGACCATCTGCAGCTGGAATAGATGAAAGAAATGGACCTCATGTCGTGTCTTCAATCTCCCACGGAATCAGCATGTTTTAGTTTGTAAATATTTGCGTCCTCCGATTCCACATTCATAGTCATCAACATTGATCCATCAAAGTCCTTTGGGTCCTGGAGGAATAAACCAGGAAATTAACTTGTAATCTCAGAATGAATGGGATTTAATTAAGGAAGTGGGATTTCCTGATGGACCTTGATTGAATTCAGGGATGCACATTTGAAATCCATTAGCATTTTAGCCGAGTTTAATGACTTCCTTATTGAGTCGCTGGCTTTAGTGACCAGCGTTGATGCTGAGTATTAAGATTAATGCTGGGCCTGTGATTCGCAGGACTGCCTCACTGAGAGAACACTTCACGCAGTGAATCTCTCGAAATTATTAATATTTGCGAAGTTTGGGGATTTGCTGTGCCCTTTGCTGTCAGTAATTGACAATGTTATACTAACTTAGCCTTAGGTTGTAAGTATGGATACAGGCAATCCACAACTGCATGATAACATGATGTGTGTGTACACCCGTGTGGTGTTTGTGTTTAAGTAAGTGTGTGCGTGAATGCGTGTGTATGTGTTTTAAGTGTTAAGTTTATTGTTTTCACTTTTTGAAATGAACATCTGAGGAATGCTGAGCCTCTCATTTACTAAGAAAAGGAGGGATGTGTAGTATTGAAAATTTCATTGTGCATTTTGTCCATTTAAGCTGCTACACCCATGTACTAGCAGAGGGAGTCCAGAAGAAGAATAAAGGAATCCATGTTTCAGCAGCATGTGCGACAGTTCAGCTTCATACTGAATCTTACTGTTTCTCCCCAGGAGCTAAATTGGCCTCATCTCCCTATGGTAAATGAGTTCCACATGCTCACACTGTGTAAAGTTTCTCCTCAATTCCCTATTGGGTTTGTTAGAGGCTGCCTGTTTTAGACTCTTGCACAAGTAGAAACATCTTCTCTGTCCCCCCTTTTGAACCCCTTCATAATCTTAATGATCTCTGTCAGGTCACTCTCAGTATTCTCTTCTCTAGAGAAAAGAGATCTAGCCTGTTCAGCCCTTCCTGATTGGTATTACCCCTCAATTTTTATTTCATCCTAGTGAATCTTGTTTTGCATGTTCCTCTAAATCCTATTTTAGATGATGTGGAATATTTCCCTGTGCAGGTCTTCAGTAGAATCTTTTCTCACTCTCATTAGTCCCTCACAATTAATGATCTTCAGGGGGTAAATTACATCAACTAATTTCTGCCATTTCATTTTGATTTAATTCCATTCTGTACTTTCTCCACCTAATGACTAATGACAACGTAGAGAGGACAGAAGTCTTGAACATTGCACTTTGTCAGTTTTTAAGTTTATCTTTTAAATATATTTTGTCTTCTAGAAGTTTCACATTACAGGATCTGTTTGGGGAGGAACCAGGCCCCATTGGCGAGAGTGACCAATGTTGATATGGAAAACAGCTTGATATAGATGCAGGTAACATGCCTTAAATATCCACTGCCCCAGTTTTAAGTGTCCTACATAGACTGTATTTAAACAGTAATTAATGCATGTATCTATTGGCCAATCAAGGGTAGGCCGCATGCAGTAAAGGACAATGCTGAAGGCTGAATTCATCAATTGCATGACCTCAAGACAAGAGTTGCCAACTCCACCAGGATTGTACTGGAGTCTCCAGGAATTAACAATTAATCTCCAGGGCACGATTGCTGGAAAAACCCAGGGGAAATATCACCGGGAGAGCTCAGAAAGAGTTGTATTTTTTTTTTCATTTTTCTTTATTGCAGCTGGGGGGGAAAAGGCAGTCAATCAAGAGTTATCCAATCAGATAAGTTCATTTTCCAATTAGCATGGGGAGGTGGTGACTGTGAGGATTGGCATTGTGGGTGACCAATGATAGGAATGTAGAGGCGGGATGGTTGGAGGAGGCAGGTCACTTTAATATTTAAAACATTGCTACACTAGTTAGTCTTTTACAGTGTTTACACAGAGGGGGAGACAAGCTTAAAGGGGAACCTTTATCTTCATTGCGTTGTTGGGACTAATCTAGCAAAGCAGATCATTGGCTTACATAGAACCCGCCTGATAGTTATCTTGTTGACAGATCACCACCCAGGAAGAGATGGTGAAAATGACCCCATCCAAAGTGTGATCTTTATTTGAATTGGGTTAGAGAGCAAGTGTTAATTGAACCAATGCATCCAGAGGTAACCCAATCTCTATTTTAAAGTCATACAAGTTGCCCCTATTTTGGTATGATACTTTGGTTTTGTATTATCTATTGATAAATAGCTAAGCTTACAGCAGTTTTGAAGCAGAGTTGGATGAAGCTTTTCCACAATATAGCCCAAGGAGATGACTGATGCAAAGCGAGTCACTGCAGCACCACCACTGCTGGGAGGGTGCAATTAGAATGGCAAGTTTGTGACAAGTTTACATAGGTAGCTTCCATGAAGAATGTTGACATAAAAATATATATCAGATAAAACTGACAGGAAGTATGCACAAATGAAAGTTTTTTTTAATATACTAATAGATTAAATTGGATTTAAAAATAAATTAGTTTTGGTTTCAAATGCTGATTTACAGTACACTTCAAAATGCTGGAAAATGCAGCAAAAAAACCAACTTGCATTCCTACAGTGTTTTTGATATAGAGAAATGTACCAAGCTGCTTCACAGAGGTGCAATCAAATATAAAATGGACATTAAATCAAAGAAGGAGGCATTAGGACAGATGACCAAACAATTTATCAAAGAGGTGGGTTTTAAAGTGGGCCTTAAAGGAGAAGCTGGAGGGAGGGATAGGGAGTTTTAGGGAGAAAATTCTAGAACTTTGGGGCTAGACGACCGAAGGCGCAGCTGCCAATGGTGAAGCAAATGGAAGGACAAATGCAAAAGAGACTAGAATCAGGGAAATGGAGCATTTTCAGGGACTTGTAAAGACAGAGGAGAGGCAGTATCTTCTGTTCTGGAGGATAAGTTGGGTAGCAGGAACAGAAGTGAGAGTGACTTGCGCTCAGGAACAGGACAGATGGCCACATGCAATCTCACGCTGTTCAGCTCACTACCTATGCACATGCAAGGAGCACAGCGAATCTCGTGGCGGGGTGGGTAGGAAGTCACGGTGCCCGCCCTTACCTCATGAGGTTGAAGGTCCTGGCACAGGATAGCCATTCACTCACTGCAGGCCAGGAGATCCAGTTTGTGAATCTCTTGTGATGTCCCAGACCAGACAACTTGCAGCCTCGCGGTTCAGCCATGCCTCCCTGCAGATTCTCCTCCAGACTGCCTAGGAAAGGTGGGAGGTCCTGTTCCCCAGAGATGGCGGCTGGAGGCCCTCCTGCCTGACCACAGCAGGCTGAATGGAAGTCGTGGCAAAGGTTAGCACCATGGAGCACACAAGAGAACCCCCCAGCTGTGTAGAAAAAGGATGAATGATCGGCTGCGCTTTGCCAGGATAAGTGGTTCAGCCGACTCACTTGAAAGTGACGCTCATAAGGGCAACAGGCAGTGTGAGTGTGCGAGTGCACAGGGATGTCAGGCAGGAGCTTGGGTTGCAGAACTCAGCAGCAGATGGGACATGCGTACTGAATGGTGTGGTAGCCACTTCATGTTCTCAATGTTCTATGAGTTGCAGGACATCCTGCTTGTTAATCACCTACAGGGGAGGGCTCAGGAGCTGGCATGGGTGTGTGTTTCATCTCGCGTTCAGAGTCTAAATGGGGTTTCTTTAGGGTTTGCCTGTTATCCTAAGAATACTACCATAGACCGTATTTCATAAAACCGCTCTTGTTCATTTCCAGATTTATGTACATCTCAGTACTCTACATCAGGTTGTACTTCAGCTTCCCATCAGATCTCAATCTCTTAGTCATATGGCACTGCATCACAGTTACATCAGTAGTTACATCAGTATCAGGTGCTCTTGATGTTAACACTTTACATCTCCCCCAATTCTTTATCCGAACTATATACATCCTCCTACATCTCCCGCCAAAATCGCAGACTTCACAGGGTCAGTCTCTGTGGTGCCTTCACCAATCACCCTGACCTGGTTCTGATTTCATTTCGAGGTTGATGATGAACTGCACTGTCTCATCATTTGATAGGAGTGTCTTCCACCTGGGGGGTTGTAGAGTTTCTACTTGTTTCTGGCTCCTTGTCTCCATCCGGATCTAAATAGTATGTCCAAGGCTCCATTGGTTTCCTTCCCAATGATAGCTAAGCTCTTCAGTTTGTTTTGATATTTCCCTGCTCCATCTCAATTCTATAAGGTCTTGGTCACTTGGCTCTTTCTATGACAATGCCTTCTTTCTGTTGGCCTCATATCTACACTCTCTCTCGAGCTGTAGCACTTTCAAGTCTCGTGCTCTAAACCTTGAGTTGAAATATGAGCTTGACATTCTCTTTGTTGCTCCTCACACTTCTTAACTCTCTCATGATCATGGAGATAACGTTAGATTGTAGTGTTTGTTATAGAGCTGAAAGTTGTGTTTGCAGCTGTCTTCCCATCAATAGTTCTGAGAACCCATTTTTAGCTGTGAGGCGCTGTAGTTAAGAAGGGCAAGGTTAATATCGTCATCCTTTTTCATCAATTCCTTGATTGCTTAAACTCCTCTTTCTGCTTCTCCATTCGTCTGAGGATACCTAGGTGAATTAATCACATGCATGAACCCATATTCCTGCAGAAAGTTATACTACAGCTTGTCAGAAAACTGAGGACCGTTGTCTGTCACCACAACGTCCGGGATGCCATGTGTCGCGAAGATACTTCTTAGTGATGTAATGACTGTCTCCGTTGTGATGCAGTCTACTTACTGTAAACCATCTGGAGTAGTCATCAATGACGATGATGAAAACTTTTCCTTTAAACTCAAATGAATCCATTCCCAGGTGCTCCCATATGGCCTTGTAGGAAAAGTGGAGGGTGCCCGTGGTTTGCTCTGCTGCTGGGTATTCACTGCATACATAAGGCAATTCCTGATTAACTTTTCAATGGAGTGACTGATGCCAGGCCACCAGACTGACTGTTGAGCTGCTGCTCTACATTTCCAAGTGACCTCATTGGATTTCCTGGAGAATTTTGAGTCAAAGTGCTTTAGCGATGACTAGTCTGTCGTCAAAAGCTAAGAAATCATCAATGATTGTAGAATGTTTTCTCTGAGCATTGTTAAAGTATTGAGTTATTAGGAGTATAATCTAGCCATCCTTTCCGGCAATACCCTTTATTTGGATACATTCATCATCCTGCTGTTGTGTTTGCCTATTCTCTTGTCATCTCTTTTCCGTGGCTGGTAGATGTTAAGTAATAACTGACGTATATGCTTCCATTTCCTCAATAAAATTTAAATCTTCCAGCTTGACCCCTCCCACTGATATTCTTGACAGTACATCCGCTGTCATCTGGTATCTCCCTTGAATGTACTCAGTACCTAAATCGTATCTCATGAGGCTCAGTCATAAGTGTTGAATTCTGGCTGGCATTTTTACAATTTTCTTTAGGTTAGGATGAGTAACCAAAGGTTTGTGGTGTTATGGCATGGCCTATGGTAAATACTGAGTTGTCCAAGTCTCAAAGGAAAACTTGAAACAACTACCACAACCTGTTTTGCAATTTGTATAAATTTCGAGATGTGTGCCTTGAATTCAATAATAATAAGACCACCAAGTCTTATAGATTTTTACAAAGCTAAATTAAAAATTTATTAATAGAAGAAATTACTTTAAATACATACATAGATCTACAAATTATCACTATGATAACTTCTAAACCCCCTACTTAATCTGACTCCCAGTTACACTTTCGTTAAGGCAACCGTAAGACACATATTTTTAAAAGATCCAGGTAAAGTAAATGATACTCTGAACAGTCGAATTCAAAGTAAGTTCTCTTAACTTCAGTCCCTGAAGGCAGCAGTTTGGTACATACAGGCTGAAGGCATTTCACACTTGTTGAATCTTAGAATGCCTTCCCTTACACACAGCCTTCTCTCCTTTTTACATGTTTTCCCCTTTGAATGCAAATACCCACTTTTTCACTATGGGCGGAACTTTCTATGCCCGCTGGTGGCAGGCATGATAGTTGGCCTGAGCGGACAATATGGTGCGATCAGTTTCACGATGGCGGGAAGGTAGGTTGCGATTGTCCACTCAGCCTGCCAACAGTCGCCTCAGATGCAGGGTTGCACTTGCCCCCAATTCCTCTCCCACAACCAGTCTGGCAGGGCAGCACTTAACCCTGACCCCCCAGTGCTTCTGAAGCCTACAAAGCAACAGGCGACCCTGGTGAGCTCTGCAGAATGTTGCTGTGCACTCACCTCCAGCGGGCTGCATTTCCCACCATCGGTCATCTGGAACCTCATTGTAATACATCAGCATATTATTACCCGGCCATCGGGCCAGGCTCTTGCACCCTCGCTGGATCGTCCGTCCATGTCGGAGGGAAAGCATGGTGACATGTTTCACAACGGCACAGAGGCGACGTGCACTTGGCGGCCTTCATTTTGGGGGAACTGGAGGTGAGAGCACAGCAACATTCTGCAGAGCTCGCCAGGGTCGCCTGCTGCTTTGCAGGCTTCAGGGGCACTGTGGGGTTGGGGTTTGGTGCTGCTCTGCCTGACTGGTGGCGGGGGAGTGGGGGGGGGGGTCAGGGGGCAGGTGCAGCCCTGCCATTGAGGCAACTTGTGAGGAGGGGCAAGTGCAGGCTTGCTAGATTTGTGGAGGATGATGACAACATGCAGTGAGGTGACCCCATAGTTCCTCACATTGCATCTGTGAATGTTTGACTCCAGTCTGGCTTATGGCAGTGCAAATACCCTCTGTGAGAATTCCCCTGTCATGGAGATGCAGTGGAGGCCCTAATAGTTGCTTGATTGAAGGAGAATGATGACGCCATGCAGTGAGGACACTCCATAGATCTTCACATAGCCTCTGACAATGTCTGACTCCTGTCTGGCCGAGGGCAGCTCACTTGTGCTCCATGATCAGGGTCATCTCACAGAGATGCAGCCATAAAACTTTAGAAGTACCTGATGCTGTGTCCGCCTTCAGTGACTGAGCCCTTCAGGAGCTGGAGCACAGCATCAGTGGTCACAGATACTGAAGAGATGGGGACCAGCCCCTCCTTGAAGGTGCTGAGATCACACAGAGAGAATGAGAGAACTCTGTAACTCCTGCCCACGACATTCTGGCAGCAATGACCAGCACTGTCGAGGTGCAGGCATCAGTAATGTATCCAGAGAGTGTGAGGCCGGACCATCACTTTGGTCTGAAGGCTGCACAGAGCACAGGGAAGAGGCCCTGGACTGAGACACCTGCCTTTAACTTGTGCAGAAAGGTTTCACATCTGAGTGGCAAGAATACTGCTCATCGGAACAAGGAGCCATTGGCAGGGAGACATTCTTGGGAGTTTATTGACAATAGTGAAGAGAATGTACAAGTGATTAACACCTGTGCTCAGACCATGCAACTAATTCTCCTTAACTTTCCTAACCCTGCCGCTACGCCTTGGTGCTCCCTGGACATCCACAGTGGAGCTGGAGACAGCCTGCTGACTGATACGCCCTGTCTGTAATGACCTTGACGGGTGTCCTCTGGAGGGCTGAGTCTTGGAGGGCCCTGGCCTGCTTTCAGGGTCCTGCTGTGTGTCAGTGACAACCTCCTCGGCCTGTGGACCTAGAACTGCTGAGGTCACAGGAAGAGAGGAGTGGGATGGGCCGGACACTGGATGGATGGGCCCGAGTGTGCACCTGCAGATCCTACTCCCTATGGATGCCAAAAGGCCCCAGGCTGACTCCTTGAGGAGCAGGGGTAGCTGGAGTGAGATTGAGCTGCCTGGCACCTCTCGCATACACACTGTTGGAGGCCAACTATGGCATCAGCAATGGAGTTGAGCCCGTGCAGCAGTGCAGGAGCGAAGTTCTGGACCCAGGTTACCATGGGGGCCGCCAACCTACCAGTGTTGACCTCAGTGCGTTGGCATGCTGGCACTATCACCTCAGAGTGAAGGCGGACGGACTGTTCCATCGTGCCTTACAACCTGAGGAGTGCAGCGGACATCCCTTCCTGATGTCCCTGAGTTTGCCTTTGCAGCTCCAGCAACTGTGTCAGGAGCGAGTTCAGAGGCTCCTCATCTGACTCGGACTCAGCAAATTTCTGGCCTCCAGCAGTCCTCCGAGTGCCAGGGACCTGGGAAGTCTCTGCCTCTGTCTGCAGTGGATCAGACAGTGCGATGTGCTCACCAGATTGTAATCCCAGGGCTACTCTAAAGCTAGGCCCCACCAAGGAGTGTGTCTCTGCGCTAGTGGAGGGTGTGGGTAAGCGCTGTGACGGGACTTCAAGGAGGCTGCCTCTAGATTCCAGTTCAGAGGTTTCTTCGGGGATTGATTGGAGGCCCTGGGTCATGGACTCTGTCGGCTGTTTGGCAGATGTGCCTGCAAAAGCAAGGGGAGATAATTAGTGCATAGCAGTGGCCTGCAGGCCACATCACTCACAGCATGGTTGTCTGATAGATGTTGCATTGCTGGATCCTCACTTGGTAGAGCAACACCGACCTCACCGTCAGCACAGGACCAGTCCAGATCCTCGCCAGCCAGCTGGATGGCTCTGTTTTCAAAGTCCGTGAGGACCTTGGTTTCAGGCATTCCTCCACCGGTCTGCAACCTCTCCCTCTTGTTGTGTGCCAACTTGTCCTGCATGAATAGAGATGGAGAGAGTGTAAGCAGGACGCCTGCCAAGCCAGATGATAAGTATGCCTGGCCTGTGTGGGTATTGAGTGGTTCCATGGATGGGATGAGGACAATGACGGTGAGCGTGGGAGAGTGATGGTGATGTACCTTGAACCGGCAGTGAGTGAGGGCCCTGTGGATGTGTGATGGGTTTGTGAGTGTGTGAGTTGAGTTTTGAGAACAGTGACTTACCCTGGTGGAACAGAGGACATTATTTATCCTCTTGCAGCACTGGGTGGCTGTCCTCTTTTGAAGGGCGTTGGCACTGACCACCTCTGCCCCCTCCTCCCAAGCTGGGTTAGTGCTGTTGCTGCCCATCCTGTGGCCAGAGCGGGGCTAGAGGACACCCCGGCGGGCCTCCACGGCATCCAAAAGTCGCTCATGAGATGCGTCGTTGAACCTGGGGAGCTGCCGTCTTCTTCAGTTTCAGGGCCATGTCTTCCGTGCAGCAGTGGTGAGCTGGAAGCACTGAGATGTGCGCTTGTGGCTGGACTTTAAACATGGCGCCCGGCGTGACGTAGCGGCGAGGTGATGACGGGTGGACGAATGAGAGCCCGCTCGCCATGGAAACGGCGTGTTTCCTGAGAGTGCATGTATAATGAGGTGGGTTCGGGACGATACGGCGTGAGAACCTATCATCGCGGCCGGCGGGTAAACATCGTTTTACCCACCCGCTACCGCACTTGGTGCATATTTGGGAAAATTCCGCCCTATGTCATTGGACTTTACTTTCCTGATAATAAAAATCTCTCATAGCACTAAGTTTTACCAGTAATCCTTGGGAAAAATAAACACTATTTCTTACTACTTCTGCTGGCTAGGTATACATTCCACCCCCACTTTTGAGTTCAAACGCTAGTTTGTTAAAAATGCAAATTGCCCCCGATGCACTTCACACTCTAAAACTTCCCCGTGTTTACCTCATTAACATTTCAAACCTAACTTCTCTTCTTACATCAAAGCACTCAGACTAGCTGCCTCTAATTCAATTACGTTTCTCACACACACACACACACAGAGGCACATATAGACACATAGACACAGACTCTATTTTACAGTAAACTCCAATAACATTATGCGAATTGCGATATCTTCCTTACAGTAACTTGTTTCAATTTTAAACCTTAATCCCATGACATAATCAGAGAACTTTTCGCCGGCCGATGTGGCTGCTAATGCTTCTTTCCCATTGATTGCTTGCCTTTTCACTGTATCCCTGAGAGACCTTGATGTGTAATAAACTGGTCTTCTTTGGTCGTCTTTTTGAACTTGAAACCACCCTGCGCCAGAGCCTGTGGACGATGCCTCCACTGCTACAAATGTTGGCCACTCTGGATTGTGGTGCACTAGAATTTCTGGTGAAATTAGGAGATTTTTGAGCTTGTCAAAAGCATTTTGCAGGTCCACCTTCCTGCGCCACTCTTGACCTTGTCTCAGCAGCTGTTGTAATGGTCATTGATTTCCATTAAGTTTGTTAGGAACTTGCCTACTCGGTTGACTATCTCAAGGAATCTTTATAATTCTGCGATGGTTCTAGGCTGTGGGAACTCTCTAATCACCTTGGTTTTCTGTGGGTCGGAAGTAATTCCTGAAACTTGCACAATGTGCCTAAGCATTTTATTGTAGGCTTTTCAAATTCACATTTGCCATTTAATGTCAAACCTGCTTCCTATAGGACTTTGAGGACTGCTGTCACTCACTGGTCATGTTTTTCCCTCAATGAACCATGTATGAGAATATCATGCATAAGGTTTATTACTCCTTCCATGCCATCCAGTTGATAAATGTGACTGGCTGAAGCCAGGGAGCTCTCAAGGCTACACGTGTGCAGTCAATAGCCCCTTGCACTTGCAAGAATTCTGTGATTGCTGCAAAACTCAATGCTCTGGCTGCCTGACTCTCAGGGTCCATATTGGTGAGTTCTCCTGAAGACGGCACCTGTCACGTCCTGGTTGCACTTGTGTGTCACTGAATGGGAGATGCCGCACAGGTACCCAGTGGAGCCCTAGAAGGGGCCACAAGCAAAGAAGCCTAAGGTGGTGGTGACCTCAATGGCCCGGCAAGGGATTGCCTCCAAGTACTTGCGGCTACAGGTCATCGTGGAGAAGCTGACAGATGTGTGAAACTACATTCCGGGATGTTCGAAGGTGCCTCCGGCATTGCCTTACGCTCACCTGCAGGTAGCTGCACTGCCTGCGATATACCTGAGTTCGGCTAATGCTTGCTGTTATACTGGTCCCTGGTCACCGGCATCTTGACCTTCCTGAGGCTCCGCTGCCTCTTGCTGCTCAGGCCGTTGCTCCACCTGATCCTGGGCTAATCTGTGATGGGCCCTCCTCATCTGGACCAGAAAGGCAGGGTTGCCTGGAGCCTGCATCATTTAGGCTTGAGTGGATCTGTGAATGAATTGTAGTAATCCACCTAGTGAGCATATTCTTTGTAGATTAGCCTCCATCTCAGGGCCATCAAACCAGCGCACAGCCCTATGCCTGAATTCTGTCTAGACATGGCATCCCAACCCCACCCCTTCCAGGTGAAGGACATCCTGGAGGAACAGAGATGA
Source organism: Cetorhinus maximus (assembly GCF_964194155.1). Classification (NCBI taxonomy): domain Eukaryota; kingdom Metazoa; phylum Chordata; class Chondrichthyes; order Lamniformes; family Cetorhinidae; genus Cetorhinus; species Cetorhinus maximus. Next base: position 13,296,091 of record NC_135886.1, read on the forward strand.
ATGTTCTTCCTTTTTATACATGATTGCATATAGGGACATTACGCATCGACTGGGACAATGACAGCCAAGTGTGAGAACCCTCCCTCAGACACTATTCAACTTCTGCCCATTACCCTCGAGACTCTTTAGAAAGATCATTGCCTTGGCAGCATAGAGAGACTAACCACATGAGCCCTTGTCAGTCATGACCATCCACCCGGGAGGATGGAGGTTTGGAGTTGGGACTTTGCTGCCATCCACTAGCCATTCCCCTTGGAGGCATCCACCTCCATCCCTCCCTCCCTCTCTTCACCCCTACCTCCCTCTCTTCATCCCTACCTCTGAAAGCAGCAGATGCCAATCAGCACAGAATGTATGGCAGCTCCAGACCTTGCTGGGTTCTCCCTGGAATGTGATCCATTCGTCATGGAGCAATGGTGATTTATGGGGTGTTAGAACCTCAAAAGGAGAACTCAGCTGAGCTGAGTTGACGTCAGGCGAGTGTGAAGTGCCCTCACCGCTGTGCCCTGGGACACTAGCCGATGATCTAATTCCCACCGAGGTGCTAGTATCTGCGCTGGTGCCCGCCTGGCAGAGATGGTGTAACGCTGGTGAGCCCGAGACTTCAGGGCCCTCAGGTGTGAGAGGGGGCCTCTGCTGCTCCTCCTCCCGGCCCTGCTCCCCTGATGCTGAAAGGAAGAACAAGGACATTTGATTAGTTAACCTGGAGACAATGTCAATGTGCATTCCTGTCCTCCGGATCATTATGCGCTCATCCTTCCATAAGCAATGGTCAAGCCATGTTGCAAACTTCAATCACTGAACATTCGGCACTACCATGGCTGCTGGGATAACAACGGTGACCTCGCTGCTGGGCAAACATACTTTCCCGTGGCACCCCAGCCTTACCGACACCGGTGGACCTGGGCACATGGTGCCTCTCTAGATCTAGGGCCTCCTGTTCAAACCGGTTAAGCATCGTCACCTGGGCCAGCCCTCCGCCAGTCCTCACCCGCTTGGCATTCTTCTCCTGAAAAGGAGAGAAGAGCATTGATTAGTGCTACTTGTACCTGGCCTCTCTTCACGGACGGTCCACCCCAACCAGAGTGGGACATTGCAGGGCTCCAGTACCTCCTCACCCCGTTGCTGCCGAATACTCACACAAAGATGCCAGGCCTGCCCCACACCCTGTCCCCCTTGGCCAAATGCTGCCCACATCACATTTGGCACCACACGGTCTAACCTTCCATAGCAAGGGCGACCTAGGCATGGGAAATATCTGCTGTCCCACCCAGCGAAGGACACATGCCGTCAATGATTCAATGCAGTCACTACACTCAGATTTGGGGGTGGGGATGTAGGTGGGGGCGCAACAGGGGGGAAAGCCTACCTGCTGGGTTAAGTGACCAATGCCAACGTTATCCTCACCCTTCCCGAGCACAGGAGGTCATTGAAGCGCTTGCAGCACTGGATCCAGGTGCATCGCACCACATCGTGGGGAGCTCACCACCTCTGCCACCTCTTCCCAGGCACGTTTGGTCATGTGGGGGGGGCCTCCTCCTCCCTTCCTGGGGTACGAGGACCTCCAGCCGTGCTGCCACCTCCTCGAGGAGGGCAACAAGGCAATCGTCCGAAAAGCAAGGGGCGCAATGTCCCCCCTGCCCTACCCTCCTGCCTGGCCTGCTCACCAGCAGCAGTCTGGGAAGCCCTTCCAGTCGCCATGTTTGACAGCCTGTGAAAGGCTGCAACAGCTTTTTAAAACAGGCCGCCCAGTCGCCATTGGACCTGGTGGTCATTGCAGTCCCGCTGCTGCCCGCCCACTCCCGCTGTCCTCAGGAGCTGCAATTCACGCTGGGTGGGCCTTAATTGGTCCGTCCACGTAAAATGGCGGCGCGGACCCGATCACGGGTGGCGATCAGGTCCATGCCCGTTCCTGCTCCGCCTGCCCACCAGCCAGAAAATTCTGCCCCTTATGTTGAACACCTCGATTAAATCTTCCCTTAGCTTTCTCTGCTTCTCTACCCTTTTCACATGCCTGCATTTGTGTGTAGCTATGTATTTGTGTGCACAGGTGTATGCTCACATCTGCATATATGCCGATGAGTATACATGTATTTTGTGAATGCTTTTAGTGAGTACATGAATTTATGCACATGTCCGTTAATATTCATTCTGTGTGTGTGCACCAGTGTGAGTGTATGTGTGTGTATATATGGGCATGTGTGCCACATTGTGTGAATGTGGAAAATCAGTTGAATACTAGTGTATCACTGAGAGGATATAAGTAAAACGGCATTGCAATGTAACTTGTGAAGTTAAACAGAATGGATGATCCAGGGACTGCTTTTAACAATTTTGCTCTTCACATTTTCTGATCTCAGATGCTTCTGTAACATGTGAACTGAGCTGAAAGTCCTCCGGCTAAATTATAGTACGCATGATAGCATTAATTAATCTATTAGCTATTTTTACTCTACTGGCTTCTAGGGCCCTTCACACAGCCCTTCTAGGCCTCCCTGACTCCTTCAATGCTGCACTGCAATTTAATTTGATCTCAGTCAGACAAATACTTATTTTACCTCATGAGCAAATTGCATTCTCTATTCTCAGTGCCACAGCATCCCTGTACTCTCCACAGCCCTCATGCTTTGCTTTTCACCCTCCCTTTGAAAAGCTTGCCGTGCATTTCAAAGTCAAGGGCTGGAGTTGGAAACCTTTCGTTGGATCCCCTCCCGTCTTTCGCTGGCCCGCTGAGAGACCTGCATGTTTCAGGGTTCTCTTGATCTCTACATGACTAAGTTTGGATGAAGAATTTGGTAACCCATCAATTTGTAAATCCAAAATTTAACATTTTCAGAAACCCTTTTGGGAATTTTGGGAGTACTAAACACGCAATGACAACATTAACTTAAAATGTACATACGAACTAGGAGCAGGAGAAGGCCATTCGGCCCCTCGAGCCTGCTCCGCCATTCAATAAGATCATTGATGATCTGACTGTAACCTCAACTCCACATTCCCACCGACCCCCAATAACCCGCATTTATATAGCACCTTTAGCATAGTAAAATGTCTCATGGCACTTAGGGAGCATAAATCGGACAAAATTTGTCACTGAGTCACATAAGGAGATATTAAGACAGATGCTTGGTCAAAGAGGTAGGTTTTAAAGAACATCTTAAAGGAGGAGAGACGAGCAGAGAGGTTTAGGGAGGGAATTTCAGAGCTTAATAGGAGAAAATTTCCTCTGCATAGCCTGGCAATAATTTAATAAGGTTTAGTAAATTCTGGAATAAAAATGGAAAGTGCTGGAAAAAGACTGAGCAGGTCTGGCAGCATCTGCGAGAACTCTCTCTTCACTTGTTGTCAGACCTGCTGAGTTTTCTCAGCACTTTCTGTTTTCATTTCCGATCTCGAGTCTCCACAGTATTTTACTTGTATTTTAGTCAATTCTGCCGTTTTTCACTAGAGCAGAATGTTGTCGTGTTGAGTGGGTTCCGGTGTCCTCTTTGCATCAATATTGGAGAAATATCACTGTCTGATTCATGCTCAGAATTTCAGCTATATTATGAGTTTATTAACTGAAATATTGACTGTTACCCACGGCACGAATTGAATGAATGTCCTTGTAGTGTTTATTCACTGCTGTAACAAACAGGCAGAAGCTGAACTATACTCCAATCTTAAATTCATCCAAATGTCAAGAATTCTCAGCGGGTCTAAGAATACACTCTCATGATATTAACGTTGTTATTTAATACATTTTTCATGTTATCTTGTGAAAGACAGAAAGAAAGGAAGGAATTCCATTTATATAGCACCTTTCACCACATCCCAAAGCACTTCACAGTCAACTGAGTGAAGAAATTCCTTCTCATCTCAACCTAATAGCAATTGAGAAGAGAAATTTCTTCACTTAAAGAGTTATAAAGCTTTGGAATTTTCTACCTCAAAGGGTTCAGTTGAAAAGTGTTTCAAGGCTGAGATCGATAGATTTTTGAACTCTGAGGGAATCAGGGGTTATGGGGATTGGGCAGAAAAGTGGAGTTGAGGTTGAGGATCTACTATGATTGTACTGAATGGTGATGCAGGCTCAAGGAGCTGCATGGTCTACTGCCGCTCCTATTTCTTATGTTCTCATGTTCAATAAAGTGCTTTTGCAACATTGTCGCTGCTGTAACTGGGCGAGATAGGGATTTGAAGACTAAGGATTTAAAATAGAAACACAATTCTGCCAGGTGTTGGAAATCTGAAATAAAAACAGATAATGTTGCAAAATTTAGACGAACCAACAGCAGACCTGCTGAGTATTTCCAGAAATTTCAGTTTTTATTTTGAAATGGAAGGGTTGCCAGACCAGGAGCCAATGCAAGTCAATGAGCACAGTGGTGATTGGGATTTGGTGTGAGTTAGTCTATGGGCAGTTTGGACAAGATTAAGTTTATGGATGGTGCAGAGCTGGTTTGGAGAGCAATGGTATAACTGGATCTGGAGTAACAAGGGCATGGATAAGGGTTTCAGCAGCAGATGAGCTGAGGTAGGGGTCATGTTCAGGTTTGGGAATATCCAGGGTGTTAAAAAATAATGGAAGTCATTAACATGAGTATGTGAAAACAAATGATAGCTGATAAATTTAGCACTAAAATGAACTTACATATCAACAGCGTACACACAGAATGTTGTTATGGTCCCCAGATGGGGTTACCACTGGACAAGCCAGATCCCAGGGTAGAACCCAGCTTGATAGATCCTAACTTTTATTTGTTTGTTTAGATATGGGGAGAGCAGCCACTGAACAGTCACAGGAGTCAACTAATGAACTTTTAACAAAAGAATAAACACTTATTCAAAAAGAAAAGATGAACTATATTACAATACTCCTTCACCCACAACTATACCTTTACAGATATATACAGATTTGCAAAGCTAACACAGGTTACAAAAGCTATCTTATACTCTAATATTCACAGTAAGTACACAGTCCATGTAAACCAATAGGCACCCTGTGGCCAGACACACCATACTCTGAAACCAAATGACAGATGCCACCTCAATCAGGTGCAATGGATCTCTCATCAACTCTTCCAGATGCTTGTCCCCACCATGAGCCAACCAGTCTCACTGAACTTTGTCTTTCACACGAGGGTTTCCAATCTCCTCTCTCCAAGAACTCACTTTGGAAATTTCTCCTAAACCGACGCTTCCTCTCAGACACCTTCCGCAAGGGTTCACCTCCAGGGTTTCGAGCTCTCCTTCTGGTGTTCCTCTTCCCTGGGTCACCACATGCATTCAAGCTGTCTTCCATGCGCTTTCTCTCACCCACTCAGGCGTCAACAATACATCACTGCCTCACACGCCCATAGCAAAAGGTTACAGACCTCCAGTTGTCTCTTTGGACACCTTCTTGCCACTTGCGAGCTATTCTTGCTTTAAATCTGCTTTCTGCAGCTTTTGGCTCTTTAAATCTGAAGTTTGGAGTCTTTCTCTCTGCCCCTCACTCTTAACTTCACTTACAGGACCTTTTCTAGGTTCTTGTCCTTCCTTTGACTAGAAGGCCTGCTTGGGACATTCCCCTGTTTCACTCCCCTAGATTTTGGGGTTTTTTTCTTTAGCTTGGGACTTGCTATCTGTCCCTTTTTCTCCAGTTTCTCTCTAGCAGCTACTTTCAACCAATTTTAGCTTGAGACTGGCTATTTGTCCCTTCTAGGTGGCTTCTGTTTGGCAGCAGTCTTCAAACTGAACTCAAAACTGCTGTTTCTTTAATTTTTCTGTGTGAGTCTGTGGGAGGGACTTGCCTCCCTGGACCCTTGCTGCTGGGCAACAGCCCGATTTTTTTTTTACTCTTGTTTATTTAACTTAGCTGCAACAGTCATAAAACTTTCATTAGAAATGCAGGCACCTTTTAAAGTGAAACTAAAACTCAATTTGACCTTTTCTTAACACACAGATACAGAAATACATATCAAACTTAAACATTAAGACAAAAACTCATCCCTAACACCTACAAATACCAACATAACTTACTTAAGCTATCTCTGTTTCCTAACAGTGTAATGATAATCCACAAATGCCTCACATAGTTCACCCTATACAGGATACATTTTTGGTCCATCTGGGGCAGTGATCTAATCTTTACTGGGGCAAGTGCGAACAGTTAGGGTGACGAATTTGTAGTTTTTTTGAGGATTTCTATGCACTGGAGTTACAACCAGTATCAGGCTCAAAGGCACTGCATGTAAGGGGTTGTGTTTTGTTCTCTCATTGACTTGATAAATAAGGAGTATTAACTATACATCCCAATGTTTTGTCATCCTCAAACTTGTATTAGAGCTAAAGGATACACAAAGATATCCTATAGTAACATCACAGAAGAGCAAAGGTTATCAGACAATAAATCCAACTAGAAAGTCCAATAAAAAAGCAAAATATTGTCTATTCTGGAAATCTAAAATTAAAGCAGAAAATACTGGAAATGTTCAACAGATCTGACAACATCTATGGAGAGAGAAACAGAGTTAATGGCCTGGATTTTCACCAAGTTGGAATGACTCGGGAGCCCTTTAAAAATGGCAGGCAGGTCCCAATTCCGGGATTCCTGAACCCATTCCTGGCTGTCTGATTTTCCGGAGTGCCTATAGAGAGTTCCTGTTAAAAGCTTGAATCCGGCACTCCCAACTTGGCCAGCTCTGTTGCGGAGATGGCTATCTCCTACTCCTACTGGAGACGGACCAGGTTTTTAAAGAGTTGTGGTTTACGACCCCTCAGAGGAGTCTTGAACCCTAGTCTGTATGAGGGGACCTTTTAAAAAATATGTTCCAAAGGTCCATTTCATGCTCCTTATGCCAAATTCTCCCCTTCCACCCATTCTCATGGCCCCTTCATTCCCCCTATGCCAAGCTCTGCCCCTCCATCCAACCCCTATGGCCCTCATGCCCTCGCCCCCATACCAAGCTCTGCCCTGCCACTCACCCCCATGTCCCCTCATGCCTGCCATACCAAGTTCTGCCTTTTCACCCATCCCCAAGGCCCCTCATGCCCCCATGCCAAGCCATGACACTTCCATGCACAGTGACCCATTATGTCTAGACCCAATTAACCCTGTGCTGACAGTAGAATGTGTAAAAAATGTCATCTCACTATAAGCAAATAAAAGTGTCAATCATCCAAACCCATTAAAACATCAATAACAAAAACTACAATCCTTTGAAACTACTTAACGTTGTGTAAATAAATATTGTGAAATTGACAGCAGAGATCAGAGAGTTGGAGCTGTCAAATAATGTTTTGTCTGGGGGGGGCAGCTGTTTCAACAAAAGTATACATAATAAGGCTTGACTGAGAGTCTAGACATATATAACACTTGTTGAAACAGCTGCATCACAGAAAGTTAGCATGCAGGTACAGCAAGCAATTAGGAAGACAAATAGTCACAAAGGGTTTGAAGTATAAGTGTAACAAAGATTTACTACAATTATACAGGGCATTGGTCAGGCTACATCTGGAGTAGTGTGCACCGCTTTGGTCTCCTTACTAAGGAGGGACACACTTGCCTCGAGGAAGTCAATGTTCACTAGACAGGTTCCTGGGATGAGGCCATTGTCTTAGAAGCAGAGATTGAGTAGACCAGGTCTATATTCCCTGGAGTTTAGAAGAATGAGAGTAGATCTAGTTGAAATATATTCGATTCTTAAAGGGCTTGCCAGTGTAGATGCTGAGAAAGTGTTTTCCAAGGCTGGAGAATCTGGAACATGAGGTCACAGAATAAGAAATCAGTCATTTAGGACCGAGATGAGGAGAAGTTTCTTCCCTACAAGGGCTGGGAATCTTTGGAATTCTCCACCCCAGAGAGCTGTGGATGCTCAATGGCTGAATATATTGAAGACAGAGGTCACTAGATTTTTGGGTACTAAGGGCATTAAACGATGTGCGGATAGCGTGGAAAGGTGGAGTTGAGATAAAAGATCAGCCATGACCTTGTTGATTGGCAGAGTGGGTTCAAAGGATAAAATGGCCTCCTCCAGCTCCTATTTCTTAAGAGATAAAATGACTCACGTATAGTATTCCTGATCTGTGGGAATTTTACAGCAAAGCAAAGAAAGCTTGGAAATTGGCAAGGAAGTGGGTTCCAGAGGGAATGAAACAGTTCTCAATATCTGAACAAAGATCAGGATTGTTAACCCTAATGACATTTTCCTCCTCCGAAGACTTCTAATGTTCCAGTGGTGCTGTGGAACACACCAACACAGACACCCACCAACACCCTCAGGAAGAAGGGTGTTTGTACTCCCGCCAACCTTGGGTTTCAACCAAACCAGGATTTTACACAAGAAAGTTAATGATTGCCCCAAAATTAGGGATGGGCCAAATTCATCCTCCCTTAGGTGTCCAATTATCACAGGAAGACATTTGGTCGCTTTTATTTCAGCCCGAGCAGGCTGCCTATTCCTCAAATCCAATGATTAAATGTTCTTTTTGCTCAGTCAGCATTGTAAAGTGTGGCCCATATTCCTGAATTTAATGTACAGAATTATTACGGCAATGTATTTTTGGGAAATAATTTCAGCAGCAAGTTCTGGATGCCAACAATATCATCGAATGGACTGAACATGGAGCACAGTTTCATTAAAGTCATCAATTTGACTTTTAGCATGCAGTCAGACAAGGAGCAAGGAGCTACATGAACATCCAGGGGTAGAGTAATGTCAAGCGATCAGACTCTTGTGAACAATAGTGAAGTAAGATGTCATAAATAACATGACATTGAATTCAATAAAGAATAAAAATTCATAAAATAAATGATGAATCTTATAAATCTTTCTGGTGTTTCCCCAGATGGTTTTCCCTATCTGTTTCTCTGGACAGTTTCCAATCTGTTCTATTTCACACATTCTTGTAAAAAAAACAATGCCTCTAGTTCATTACAATAAGCAAACATGGGGGCAAAATTGGTTCTCTGTTGACTTTGATAGATAAGAAACCAGACAAAGCGGAAAACGAGTGACTGATTTGTTATTGCCTGTTTTCTGTAGCTCACTTCTCTGTCCACTTCCTGTCTTTCCTGTAAGATTCCCATGGGAGGTGAGGGTGGCCTAGTAACCCAGAGGCTCTGGGGACATGGGTTCAAATCCCACCCTGGCAGCTGGTGGAATTTGAAAATCTACAATTGAAAGCAAATCTCGGTAATGGGGCCAATGGCAACCATCACCGATTGTCATAAAAACCCACCTGGTTCACTAAAGCCCTTCAGGGAAGGAAATCCTTACCCGGCTTGGCCTACATGTAGCTCCAGACCCCGCTGCAATGTGGTTAACTCTTAACTGCCCCCTGAAATGAAGCCACTCAGTTCAAGGGTAATTAGGGATGGGCAACAAATCCTGGTATTTGCAGCGACATCCACATCCCATGAAAGAGTAACAAAAAGAAAGTCAGGTATATTCGGCCTCTTGGCCTATGTCCTAAAGACCTATCCCAACAGAAGGCCACTGAAGACATATGACTTCCATTTCCCAAATATGTCTGTGCGACATTATTAAATTCATAAAATAAAGTTTGTATAACTGCTCTTGCAACCTCAGGACATCCCAAAGAAATTCATAGCCAATGGAGTCACTGTTGCAATGTAGGAAACACGGTAGCCAATTTGTGCACAGTGAGATCCCACGAACAGCCCAATGTGATAAAGACCAGGTAATCTGGGAATTTTTTTATATGTTGGTTGAGGGATAAATATTGGCCAGGGCATCAGGGAGGATTCACCCCTCTCTTTGAAATAAAGGCATGGGATCTTTTATGGCCACCTGACAGGGTGGACAGATGCTCATTTTAACATCTCATCTGAAAGACAGCACCTCCAACAGTGCAGCACTGCCTCAGTACTGCATAGGGCGTGTCAGCCTAAAGCTTGTGCTCAAGTCTCCAGAGTGAACTTAGAGTCCACAACCTTCTGATGTGGAGGCATGAGTGATACCCACTGGGCAGCAGCTGACATTGCCAATTATTCCAGGTGCCCTCGCTAAAGGGGCTGATCCAGGTGAGTAGTATTCTAACCTCTGTTGGTAAAATGCGGGCTCATATTTTTCAGGGAATTTCTTTTAAACATTCACACATCCTTCAAGGAGAGAACTCTCATTTCGGTACAGCAACTCTAAAGGCCCCTTCTATAAAGAATATCATTATAATCTAATTTCAGTATGTTTTAAATGGAAAATAGATTGGTGCTAATTGGTATAATTTGATTACGAACCTAAGTACATTTAGTGAAATGACAATCTATAAGGGTTAATTGAGGGCTCGCAGGTTCCATGCATGCCGTAATTAAGTATTTCACAATATTCTGCGCTTATTAAGGAAAGGAAATCTCCACAGAGGAAGGTGTGAAGGGAGAGTTAGTAAGAAACAGCAGAAAATGAAATTGCTTAAAAGAATTATCCGCTTCAGTTCTTTAACAAATAATCGGGATGTCTCCTGCGGGCTGAGAAATCTGTCCTTTAAATTAGATATTTCTGTGATGATGGACAAGCAAAGTGAAGACAAACCCAGCAATGTCACTGGCTTCTAATGAACGGCTGTTACTGGCCATTGTGGTTTTGTTGTGCTGTTTATTGCAATCATTTGCCCTGTGCCCCTCTGTCAGTTACTGCCAGCTAACTTTTATCCTACTACTACAATGACTTCCATTTACAAAGCGTCTTTAACATGGTAAACCGTTCCCAAGGCATTCCACAGGTGGGTGATCAGACCAAAGGTGACACCAAGCCGCATAAAGAGATTTTAGGACAAAAAGGCTAAAAGGCTTGGTCAAAGAATAGGTTTTAAGGCTCACCATAAAGGTTGAGGGGTAGAGAAGTTTAGGGAGGAAATTTCAGAGCGTGGGGTCTAGGCACCTGAAGGCACGGTCACCAATAGTGGAACAGTTAAAATCAGGGAGTGCAAGAGGCCAGATTAGAGGAGCACAGATTCTTTGGAGGGTTGTGGGGCTGGAGGAGATTGCAGGGTTGGGAGGGGAGAGACCACAGAGGAATTCGTAAACAACATTGTGAATTTTAAAATCAAGACATTGACGGGCTGTTGGTGGGGGTGGGGTCGCATCCTTTCATCAACTATCTCTCCTCTATTGAGCATAAAAAGGAAATTAGTAAATTGTCAGCCCAATTTACACTCTGCCTGAGCTTATTTTTCCATTGAATGAAAAAGATGCTAAGACTGATAACCAATTTATGCCAGCATACTTTTGGCATTTTGAAGAATAAATATTAGCCAAGAATTTTCTCCCCGTCGGGGGGTGGGGCTGAGCGGGAGCGGGTGTGGGCAGGCGCGCATCCGATCGCCTCCCGTGATTGGCTGCGCGCCGCCAGTTTACGTGGGTGGGCCAATGAAGGCAGGCCCAGCGTGACACACACCCAGAAGTGCTGAGCACTCCCTGTGCGGGCGGGTGGAGTGGGCTGAGTCAGGACCTGCGCTCTATGGCGCACATGCGCGTGAAAGAGAACAGAAATCTACCTGAGGCACAGAGCTGCCTCAGGGAGATTAGTTTGAATTTGAAAAATTTAAATAAAGAAAAAAAAAGATTCAAGACAGGTCCCCCGCACGTGATGGTGTCACATGAGCTGGGATATGTCTATGAATTTTATTACAAATTTTTATTAAACTTTAAAAAGCTTCATGAAACCTCATCCCGCCCATGGATGAGGTTTCATGATAAATGCGAAGGCCGCCTGGGCTCTGTTAATTAGTTTAATTGATATTTGAATGGCCTTAATAGGCCTTTGACAGATTGGCGGGCGCGCAGCCGACTCCGGTGAATGACGTGCGGTGATGTTGGGACACACGCCCGACGTCACCATGCGTCATTTTACGCGTTGGCGAGCGGGTCCCACCCCCACACGCCTACCTGAAAATTCTGGCCTTAGTCACCAAGACAACTCGCCCGCTCTTCTTCCAGCCATGCTATGGGAACTTTCACATTCACTAACAATCATCTGACTTACGGTGACCAGACATCCCGGTTTTCCTGCGACTGTCCCAGTTTCTCAGCAAACTTCCCAGTGTCCCGACCATTTGCTCAGAAGAGCTCAAATGTCCCAGTTTACAGCTTTCTCCTCTTTACATGAACCACACCGGAGATTTTTATCAGCACTTCACCTTTCTCCACAGTATCAGTGCCTTATCTCTTCATTTCCCCTCCTTTCTCCTTTACCTCGTGCTCCTGTCAGCCTGCATGCGCAGACAGCTTTCTCACTGGCATCCAGGGCCTGTGCCAGGGGTGTGTATTTTTCCCCAAAATGGGCTGGTTCTCAGTGAGACAGCTTTTCACTGCTCTGGTTACTTCGCCTTTCAGTGCCCTGATTGGCCATTTCGTCAGGACGCTCCAATTGGCCAATCAGGGGTTCCAGGAGGCTAACAGGGGAGGGCAGGGGGAGAGTGGGGGAGGGCAAGAGGAGGGCACAGGGAAAGCTTGGGGGGGTGGGGGTGGGGGAGGAGGAGGCAGGAGGAGAGCAGGAAGCCAGAGGAGGAGAGCAGGGCAGGGCGGGGAAAGGTAGGTGGAGAGCAGGAGGTCAGTGGAGGAGAGCAGGGGGAGAGCAGGAGGCTAGCGGTGGGGGAGTTGGCTGGGGGGGTGGGGGGGTAGCCTGAGGCCAGGAGTGGAGGCATAAATTATAGGAGGCTCTGAGGTTAATTTATATGATGTTATGAGGGTAATTTGTCCACACGACCTCCTATAAATTAACTCCATGACCACCTGGAAGCCGGGAGGGAATCAGCCTCTGGGTGATGGCAGAAGATTGACACTGGAGTCCCACCCCAAGCCGCACTTTAAGGGGTAATCGGACAGTATACATCAGTGAACCACCAATCAACGCCGAGGAAGGTGGCAGGAATGTTTAGTTGACCCGTGGCACATTCAACGGAACTTGTCATTGAAAGATCATGTGCTTGCAGCTCTGAGTGCAACCAAATTGCCTCAACCTCGAGGTCTGTTTGTTAGGTTAAAATCCAGCTTCTGGCTGAAAACGCCTATTGTTAGAATCCAGCGTGCAAATGAAAATAAATGGAAATTGGGTCTTATCATTGTGCATTGCACAGTAAAGTTAGAGCGGAATAGAGGATTCTGGGATCGTATGACAAACGAAGCCTTTGTTCAGTTTTTTAATGAAAATTAGTCAGGAATGTCATTGAAAGAAAAGTCTGTAGTTCATAACCTGTTAGCTTCAATCATTAAGTGGTTTTTAGGCTTGCCAACTCTGACTGAATGTATTCCAGGAGATGTCATTATTTTTTATTCATTCACAGGATGTGGGCATCGCTGGCTAGGCCAGCATTTATTGCCCATTCCTAGTTGCCCTTGAGAAGGCGGTGGTGAGCTGCCTTCTTGAACCGCTGCAGTCCATGTGGTGTAGGTACAGCCACAGTGCTATTAGGGAGGGAGTTCCAGGATTTTGACCCAGTGACAGTGAAGGAACGGCGATATATTTCCAAGTAAGGACAGTGAGTGACTTGGAGGGGAACTTCCAGGTGGTGGTGTTCCCATCTATTGCTGCCCTTGTCCTTCTAGATGGTAGTGGTTGTGGGTTTGGAAAGCAATGTCTAAGGAGCATTGGTGAGTTCCTGCAGTGCATCTTGTAGATGGTACACACTGCTGCTTCTGTGCGTCGGTGGTGGAGGGAGTGAATATTTGTGGATGGGGTGCCAATCAAGCGGGCTGCTTTGTCCTGGATGGTGTCAAGCTTCTTGAGTGTTGTTGGAACTGCACTCATCCAGGCAAGTGGGGAGTATTCCATCACACTCCTGACTTGTGCCTTGTAGATGGTGGATAGAGTTTGGGGAGTCAGGAGGTGAGTTACTCCTTGCAGGATTCTTAGCCTCATCACACATGACCTCCTACCTTCAGCTGCCCTTCCCCCAGACTCCTGTCATTGGTTGCCTAACATGTCAATCATCACTGAGCCCTGCCATCCCAAGGCTTATTAATGTGTCCCATGTTTTGACTTTTCAAGGTCTAGTCACCCTAGTCTCACTCAGAGACACGGGTGCTACCAACTGGACCAAGCTGAAGTGCTATGGTTCCAAAAAGCCATGCCCTGCTGATAGATTGGTGCTCATCCTAGACCCGCTTGCATAGTTCAGGACTGAGGTAAATTAACCTTTTTTTATTCATTCATGGGATAAGGGTGTCGCTGGCTAGGCCAGCATTTATTGCTCATCCCTAAGTGCCCTTGAGAAGGTGGTGGTGAGCTGCCTTCTTGAACTGTTGCAGTCATGTGGTATAGGTACACCCGCAGTGCTGTTAGGGAGGGAGTTCCAGGATTTTGACCCAACGACAGTGAAGGAACGGTGATATATTTCCAAGTCAGGATGGAGACTGGCTTGGAGGAGAACTTCCAGGTGATGGTGTTCCCATCTATCTGCTGCCCTTGTCCTTCTAGATGGTAGTGGTCGTGGGTCTGGAAGGATGAATGTTCCTGGGAAACTCTACCCTGAAGGAATGACTGGGGAACCCCGCCCTAAAGAATTGGCTGCAGGGGATGCTGTCCTAAAGGGATGGGATCCCTGCCCTGAGTGATGGTGGCCTGCTGCTGTTCCATTCACACCAGCTGTGACTCAGTGGATATAATTCTCAGCTTCAAGTGAGAAGGACATGGGTTCAGGTCCCACTCCAGAGACTTGAGCAAGCAGTCCAGGCTGACACTCCCACAGCTTTACTGAGGAACTGGTACATTGTCAATGGTGCTGTCTTTCGGTTATCAGGTCATTATCACATTGCTGTTTATGGGAGCTTGCTGGGCACAAATTGGCTGCTGTGTTTCCCAGATTAATACAGTGACCACACTTCAAAATTATGTCATTGACTGTAAAGTGCTTTGGGACCTCATGTGGTGTGTGTGCAGCCTTCCCTCAGTACAGGACTGGATATGTGTTCAATAAAGGAAATGACACAGGGGCGAAGGAACATTTCACTTTAGATTCAAGTTAATTTTTGATATCCTGATACCCTTTTATGTTGCATTAGGGCCATTAGATTCGGATAAGGTCTGCCACATTCTAGATTTGTAAAATCATGCGGCTTGTACACAGACAACAATTTGTTATGAACCGTGTCAAGAGGTACGGAAATCTTCTGCTTTATGCCATTGTCCTGGAGCTATAGTCTCTGAGAGATGCGCATTGAAAAATTGTGAGAAAATTCATTATTCATCTGCAGCTCAACCAACACAAAATTACCAAAACAACAAATAAATATACCAGCAGGCTACTGATTCCAGTTCATGTAAATAAAACTACTAGACTGTAGGGAACTGATAAAGCAAGTGAGAAAAACAAAAAATGATAAACAGGCCAGTCTGCCAAATAACTGGGGCCAACAGAATGGGTGTAATCTCATTAAACTCAATAAATATCTCAGGGCTCCCTCTTGGCTGTAAATATTTACAACTATTTTTTGTTGTATTCTATTCATTCAGGTAAAGGATCTGCACACTGTGGAATGAAGCGCATTCGAATTGAGTATTGTTGAGAAAAGAGACATGCTGTCAAAGCTTTTTGTCTTGCACTCATCAGGACAGATTCATGTTGGAGGAGGTTAACCATCTCAGCTCCAGGACATCACTGCAGGAGTTCCTCAAGTTAGTGTCCTAAGCCCAACCATCTCCAGCTGCTTCATCAATGACCTTCCTTCCATCATAAGATCAGAAGTGGGGATATTCGCTGATGATTGCACAATGTTCAGCACCATTCACAACTCTTCAGATACTGAAGCAGTCTATGTCCAAATGCAGCAAGACCTGGACAATATGGAGGCTTGGAATGACAAGTGACAAGTAACATTTGCGCCACACAAGTGCCAGGCAATGACCATCTCTAACAAGAGAGAATCTAACCATCTCCCCTTGACATTCAATGGCATCATTATCACTGAATCCCCCACTGTCAACACCCTGGGGGTTACCATTGACCAGAAATGAACTGGACTAGCCATATAAATACTGTGGCTACAAAAGCAGGTCAGAGGCTAGGAATCCTGTGACGAGTGTGATGGAATACTCCCCACTTGCCTGGGTGAGTGCAGCTCCCACAACACTCAAGAAGCTTGACACCATCCAGGACAAAGAAGTCCACTTGATTGGCACCCCATCCACAAACATTCACTCCCTTCCCCACTGACGAACAGTAGCAGCAGTGTGCAGTGTCTACAAGATGCACTGCAGAAACTCAGCAAGGCTCCTTAGAACCTTCCAAATCCACAACTACTACCACCTAGAAGGACAAAGGCAGCAGATACATGGGAACACCACCACCTGAAAGTTCCCCTCCATGCCATGCACCATCCTGACTTGGAAATATATAGCTGTTCCTTCACTGTCACTGGGTCAAAATACTGGAACTCCCTCCCTAACAGCACTGTGGGTGTACCTACACCATATAGGCTTCAGTGATTCAAGAAGACAGCTCACCACCACCTTCTCAGGGGCAACTAGGGATGGGCAATAAATGCTGGCCCAGCCAGTGAAGCCCACATCCTGCAAAAATGAATTTTTTAAAAACCTGCATCAGCTCCTGAAGAGCATTTCCTCCACCAGCCACTCTATGATCTAATTGAGTGAAGGAGAAGCAGCTTGTTGTTGAAGGCCCGAATCTAGAGATGGTGCATATGTACTTCAAGAATGTTCTTTACAGATATGGGAGATGTAAACCCTATTAGCCTGCGATGGAGTGGTAACTGGTAGAATGCTTAACTCAACAGCAACCAGCACCCAACAACTCTACATTAGGAGATGGCACTGGCTCTCTTATTCCTATACACAGGAACATAGGAGCAAGAGCAGGCCAGTTGTTGAAACCTGTTTCACCATTCATTTAGACCATGACTAATATGTATCTCAGATATATTTACCTGATTTTGCTTTTGCTTTATATTTCTTGACACCCTTATCCAATGAAAATCTAACAGACTCTGTCTTGAAAACTCCAATTGAGTTTTCTAGCATCCACAGCTTTATGGATATCTGCTATTCATTGTGTGAAGACATGCTTCCTAATTTTGACCTTGAATGACCTGCTTCTAATTTTGAGAGTGCGTCCAGCAGTGGAAATAGTTTGGAAGTATCCTATTGAAACCTTTTAAAGTTTTAAACAGGGTTGGTCAGTTCAGAGGGGCTAGTTCAGTTGGCTAGATGGCGAGAGTGTGGTGCACAATAACACCATTAGTGTGGGTTCAGTCCCTGTACCAGCTGAGGGAGTTCTTTGGGGGCCTGTCTCCTTGACTCTCCCCGTGGTGGTATCAAGAGCCATGATTAGCAACCCATGAACACCGAGGATGCTACAAAGAGGGAGAGATCATTTCACCATCAACCATCTATTCTCAAGGCAATGAAAGGCGAGTTTATACAACCCATCGAGAAAAATGGCCAATCAACAGTTGTTAGCAAGTTCTGAAACTCTCCTGTCCTTGGGCAACTTTTACATGCACAGTCTCACCATTAGTTGGCCAGTTCTATCAATCCATGACTGTGGTGTATGTAATAAGGAGGCTGTTTAGCACACAATTAGACTGGAGTCGTTGTTGGGCTGTTACTGTCTTCACTTGCGAAGAATGTCATTGTAATTGGAGCCACCTTTTGAAGTCACCTTCTGTTTGAGTAATTACTTCAACCCATTTTACACAATATTTTAGAAATCTAGGCTAGAAAAGGAACTCTAATTATTGAAATTCATTACAATGCTGGACAGATGGCATGTTCTTTTCCTGACGGTACATTATTCACATTCTTTATCTCCAACTCCAACTAGTTAAGGTCATATTAGATAGAATTAATCAACCAAATCAAAGGCTTTAGGGATTGATTTCTAGAGGATTTCTAAAACATATATGAGGAAATCTCACTTGTTTAATCAGGTGAGGTGGTGGTCAAAGCTTTATGTGGCAACTTATAAAATCACTCACCCAAGGCCTCTCCAAGGGCCTCAGTTAATGGATCTCCAGTTAAGCCAAGTAGTATTGGAGAAATACAGCAACACTTTAACAGTTTTCTGTCACTGTAATTGCAACAAGCCAATCACAGAAGGCCATGGCCCAGCTTATAGAAGATAGGAGCAGGAGGAGGCTATTCAACTTCTCAGGCCTGTCCCACCATTCAATGAGGTCACAGCTGAACTCTATCTACCGCCTTATGTAAACCTTAACCACTGTAACCCAACAAAAATCTATCAATCTCAGTTTTGAAATTTTCAATTGATCCCTAGCCTTAACAGCTTTTTGGGTTGAGAGGTCCAGACTTCCACTATCATTTGTGTGATGAAATGCTTCCTGACACCGCCCCTTGAATGGCCTGGTGCTAATTTTAAGGTTACGCCTCCTCGTTCTGGATTCCCTCAGCAGAGAAAATAATTTCTCACTGTCTACCCTATTGAGACATTTAATCATCTTAAACACCCCAATCTTCTGGAAACAAGGGGAATACAAGCCTAGTTTATAGGGGGAGGTGATGGCATTGTTGGTATTGTTGCTGGACTAGTAATCCAGAAGCCCAGGGCAATGCTCTGTGGATCTGGGTCTGAATCCCACATGGCAGATAGTGGAATTTGAATTCAATAACAAAAATTTGGAATTAAAAGCCTAATATTGACCATGAAAACATAGTCAATTGTTGTAAAAACCCATCTAGTCCACTGGTGTCCTTTAGGGAAGGAAATCTGCCGTCCTTGCCTGGTCTGGCCTACATGTGACTCCAGACCCACAGCAATGTGGTTGACTCTTAAAATACCCTCTGAACAAGGCCAGTTAGGGTTGGGCAATAAATGCTGGCCTAGCCAGCGATGCCCACATCCCATGAATGAATTTTAAAAATATATACATAATGTAGCTTTTTCAGCTCCAGTATCATTCAGGTGAATCCTTGCTCCATCCACCCCAAAGGCCATTACATCTTGCTTGAGGTGCGGTGCCCAGACCTGAATGCAGTTCTCTAAAAGGAGTCTAAGCAGACATTTCGATAACTGTAACATAACCTCCACCTCTTTATGGTCCGAGCCTTTTGAGATAAAGGCCAACATCCCATCAGGCTTTGAAAATATTTTTTGTGCCTAATCAGGAGCATTGGAAATTGCTGAGAAAATCTTCTCATCTGTGTCCACAGCGGGGGAGGGGGGGTTGGTGGGAGGCCAGCTTACAGAGTATTGGATTAGTTGAGTCTGGACAAGGTAGCTAAGGACTTTGGTGTGGGATTCAGCAACAGATGAGCTCAGGTAGGGACAGGTGATGTTATAGAGATGGTCTTTGTGATGGGGGCAGTGTGAGATATGGGAGAGAGATAGACAGGGTGTCATCACCATACATGTGGAAGAAGCCTGTGTGGCTAATCTTCAAAGGGCAGTATGTGTATGAGAAAAAGGACAGGCTGAAGGGAACATGGAGGTTACAGAGATAGGGACATTCACAGTCACAAGCATGTCAATTGTGACATTTCAGTCCCGTGTCCTTTTCAGTCCCGTGTCCATTTCAATGCTTTGACTGGAGTAGAATCTTATCAGAGAGATTCAAACATGGACCTGTGGGGAAGATGGACACTGATTTGAGAGGAGTCAACGCATTCAAGGACTTTGGAGAGGAAAGGAAAATTAGAGATGGGGTGATAGTTTGCTCTTGAGATCAGGATTCTCATCCAGTCCAATCCTATGGGATTTACAACTTTTCATGAGCCCAAAGTGGTGATTTTTTTTCTTGTGTATTCTTGTGTTTCCTTTAGTGACCTAAAATCAGGGACAGTTTGATGGCAACTGCCGTAAAGAAGTGTTGAAAGCATTGAAAGACCTGGATACATTGCCCTGGCACAGTTGCTGCAAGCTCAAGTCAGTATTTCGATATTCCAACAGCCCATCTTCAATTCATTCAGCAGCTGGAGAGGGTCCTACCCAATAGGTAGGTATGCAGTCAAGAGGGAGTTGCCCTTGGAGCCCTCAACATTGACTCCGGATCCCATGAAGTCTCATGGCATCAGGTCAAACATGGGCAAGGAAACCTCCTGCTGATCACCACGTACGTCATGAAATTATAATAATATTCATAATATTATTGTGATTTATTGTAAAAGTGGGGTTTAGATTAGTATCTGTGTGTGGATGTGTGTGTGGGTGATTTAATTGAATTGAGCTCGTCTGGAGCTTTTGAGTGACCAAAAGAGGAGCTAGGTTTGAAATGCTAAATACGTAAATGTGGCTGAAGTTTTAGAATGTGAGGTGTGAGGAACATTTGCATTCTTAGATAAACCAGGGTAGTCTGAATTTTAAAGAGATGGTGAGATGTTACACCTAGCCATTAGAACTTAAGCCAAACAGTGTGTTTAGTTTTCCCGAAATGTAACTGATAATATGAGTACTATGAAAGATTTATATTATGGAAAAAGTAAAGTTGCAAAGATATATTGGAGCAATGGAATTTACATTAAAAATTGAGAAACATGTACAAAGAAAATGAGGTTATGTGTAAGCAGTAAGGGTTCTAAGGCCTAACAAGTGTGAAAAGCCTCCAGCCTCTATGCATTAAGTTGCTGTCTACAGGAACCGAAGTGAAGAAAACTCACTTGAATATCCCTGTCCAGGGTATTGTGCGCTTTGTCTGGGTCTGTTGAAATCTATTTTGTTTTACTATTGCCTTAATGGAGGGGTAACTGGGAGTCAGATTAATTTGGGGATTTAGGAGTTATTATAGTAGTAATTTGTAGGCTTATGTATGTGCTTAAAATTTTTTCTTTTATTAATAAATGTTTAATCCAGTTTTGTAAAAAAAATAACTCTAAGCCTTGGTGGACTTATTACTACTGAATTAAAGGCACACATCTCGAAATAAAAATACAAATTGCAAAACAGTTTTGGTAGCAGTTTCATGTTTCCCTCTGGGATTTGAGCAGCTCGGCATTTACCACCCGCTGTGCCATAACAAAATTAGGGGCTCTTTGTGGGATATATTTGAAATTCCTTCAGCCGTTTGGGATTAGTGAATCTTAAGGTTACGAGTATGGGAAGCATTTTTAATTCAGGAGTTGGTGTGAGGTTTTATTAAAGTGGTGAGACTGCAATATGGCTTTGGCAGTTGCTAAGACTAGTCTGGGAGTTGAAGTTTTAACTTTGTTTGGTTTACAAAAGGTAAATGAAGCTAAGTTAATGGAATTGGCAGATAAATTATAATTAGGATTACCTGTAGGGGTAAGGAAATCAGACATTATTGAAGATATAGCACAGCATTTGAAATCGGAAGGAATATCCAAGAGACCGAGCTCTCCAAGGGGTGGGTCATTGGAATGGGCTCAAATTCAGTTGCACGTAAAAAAAATGGAACTAGAAGCAGCAGAAAAAGAAAAAGCAGGGAAAGAATAAAAAAAGGAAAGAGAAAGGGCATTCCAAAGGGAGCAGGCAGAAAGGCAGGAGAGAGAAAGAAAACAGGAAAGGAAGTTAGAAATGAGAAGGTTAAAAAAGAAGGAAAGAGAAAAAGAGAGAGAGAGAGAGAGAATTCCAGTTTAAAACGCTGGCAGTTAAAATAGAGACACCAGAAGGTAAGGAAGGTCTTATTTCCAGATCAGATCCCAATGGGGAAATGTTTAAATTTGTACAAGCTCTTCCAAAGTTTGAAGAAAGAGATGTTGAAGCATTCTTTATTTCAGTTGAGAAGGTAGCTAAACAGATGAAATGGCCACAGGAAAACTGGACATTGTTGTTACACTCCAGGTTGGTGGGTAGAGCACATGAGGTTTATGCTTCATTGTCAGAAGAAATGTTGGTGAACTATGATGTGGTTAAAAAAAAAAAGACTATTTTGACTGCATATGAGTTGGTTCCTGAACCATACAGGCAAAAATTTAGTAATATGAGGAAACAACCTGGGCAAACTTATATTGAGTTTGAGAGAATAAAACAAAATAATTTTGACCAGTAGATACGGGCATTAAAGATAGAGACAACATATGCAGCTCTTAGAGAGGTAATTCTTTTTGAAGAATTAAAAAATTCAATTCCTTCAGTAGTGAAAACTCATGTGGAGGAACAGAGAGTTGAAACGGTAAGACAAGCAGCAGGGATGGCTGATGATTATCAGTTAGTTCATAGAGCTAAACCTTTTTTTCACCACCCTGTTGAATCAGAGAAGGATAGAAGGTGGGAAGGTGAAAGGAGGGTGGGGAGTAAGTGGAAATTCCCAGGAAGTTATAGAGTCATAGAGGTCTACAGCACAGAAAAAGGCCCTTTGGCCCATCGAGTCTGTGCCGGTCAAACAAGCACCTACCTATTCTAATCCCATTTTCCAGCACTAGGCCTTGTATGCCATGGCATTGCAAGTGCACATCCAAATACTTCTTAAATGTTATGGGGGTTTCTGCCTCTACCACCCTTTCAGGCAGTGAGTTACAGATTCCCACCACCCTCTGAAAATATTCTTCCCCACATCCCCTCTAAACCTCCTGCCCCTTACCTTAAATCTATGCCCCCTGGTTATTTGGTCCCTCCACCAAGGGGAAAAGTTCTTTCCTGTCTACCCTATCTATGCCCCTCATAATTTTATACACCTCAATCATGTCCCCCTTCAAACTCCTCTGCTCCAAGGAAAATGACCCCAGTCTATCCAATCTCTCCTTATAACTAAAACTCTCCAGCCCAGGCAACATCCTGGTAAATCTCCTTTGCACTCTCTCTAGTGCAATCACATCCTTCCTATAATGCGCATTCCAGAACTGCACACAACCAGCGTAACCTCCCTGCTCTTATATTCTATGCCTCAGCTAATAAAGGCAAGTATCCCATATGCCTTCTTAACCACCTTATCTACCTGTCCCGCTACCTTACAGGACAGGTGGACATGCACATCAAGATCCCACTGATCCTCGGTACTTCCCAGTTTTTTTCTCAGAATAAAAAAGAAGGTGCTGAGGGTAGAAGTGACATTCGAAAACTGATGTGTTTTCATTGTAATAAAGTTGGACACATGAAGTGAGTGTGTTGGAAATTGCAGGGAAAATCTGTTAGGATAATTGGGGTGCAGAAAAGTTCTGGAAGTAAAAAGTATTGTTGGTTCTGAGGTTCAGGCACAGGAAAAACAAGTGGTTTGTGTACTGGTAGAACAGGAAGAATAAGTGATAGATAAAGAAGTAAAGAAGTAGGAACGTGTTCACCCAAGGGAGTTCTGAGGAACAGGTTGCAGAAATCTTTAAAGATTTTGTATGTGAAGGGAAAGCCTTTCCATGTGTACAGGGTGGAGTAGGTAAAGATATTAAAATTTTAAGAGACACAGGGGCTAGTCAATCTTTAATGTTGTGGGATAATGACATTTGTTGTTTAGAAGGAGTATTGCAGGAATAGGTAATAACAAGTAGGGCTCATGGAGATGCTAAACCTATTCCATTTAACTGTAAATTTAAAGAGTAAGTGGAAAACAGGTGAGGTGATTGTTGGAGTAGTGGAAAAATTCCTATTGCAGGGGTTCAATTTATCTTAGGTAATGATATAGCTGGGTTACAGATGTGGATGATGCCAGTGGTAGTTGAGCAGCCTATAATGGTGGCTTCAACAGAAGTGTTGCAGAGAGAACATCCTGGATTGTTTCCAGATTGTGTGATAATAAGATCACAGGCTTACAGGTTGAAACAAGAAGAACAGGAAGTCAAAAGGCAGGGCGAAGGTGTGGAAGTCTAATTAGCTGACATTGTTTTTGATAAGATTATTCAGGAGGAAGCAGGGATTAAGCTGGCACCTTTAATTCCAATTCCAGCATTTGAAAAACCTTTTTTAGGGGTATGATTGATTGTGTAGGACCCCTCCTTAAGACTAAGAGTGGAAATCAGTACTTACTGACAATAATGGATGTGTCTGCAAGGTTTCCTGAAGCAATACCTTTGAGAAATATTACAACAAAGAGAATTGTAAAAGAGTTGGCTAAATTTTATACAAGATATGGGACAGGATTTTCCAGCCCCATCATTGGTGGGATCCAGCATGGGCAAGGTGGTGCCCCAGCCTGAAGTCCATTGACTTGTGGTGGGATGGGGAGATCCCGGCGGTGGGCGGGTGCAGAAAATCCTGCCCATGGTTTACCTAAAGAAATACAATCAGATCAGGATTCAGATTTCATGTCATAGTTTTTTTAAGAAGTAATGAACAGTTTGGGGACAAACTAGTTTAAGTCACCAGCTTACCATTCGTAATCATTTGGAAAGATCGCATCAAACTTTAAAAACTATGATGAGGGGTTATAATCAGGATTATCCACAGGATTGGGATGGTGGAATTCCACTCTTGTTATTTGCTCTTAGGGATGGTCCTACTGCGTCGACTGGCTTATGTCCTTCTGAAGTAGTTCATGGTCATGAGGTAAGGGGACCACTGAAATTGATTGATGAGAAATTGGTGGATCAAAATTCGGCAACTACCGTGTCAAATGGGATAGATTTTGAACAGTTCTAGCAACTCAAGACTGGGCATCCATGAGGCACTGTGGGCCATCAACAGCAGCAGAATTGTTGATTCTGTAATCTGTAACCTCATGGCCCGGCATATCCCCCACATTACCATTACCAACCAGCCAGGGGATCAACCCTGGTTCAATGAAGAGTGCAGGAGGGCATGCCAGGAGCAGAACCAAACACACATCAAAATGAAGTGTTAACCTGGTGGAGCTATAACACAGGACAACTTGCATGCCAAACAACATAAGCAGCAAGTGACAGCCAGACTAAGAGATCCCACAACCAACAGATCAGATCTAAGCTCTGCAGTCCTGCCACATCCAGCCGTGAATGGAGGTGGACAATTAAACAAATCACTGGAGGAGGAGGCTCCACAAATATCCCCATCCTCAATGATGGTGAAGACCAACCATCAGTGCAAAATATAAGGCTGAAGCACTTGCTACAATCATCAGCCGGAAGTGCTGAGTGGATGATCCATCTTGGCCTTCTACTCCGGAGGTCCCCAGTATTACAGATGCCAATCTTCAGCCAATTCAATTCACTCCACGTGATATCAAGAAATGGCTGAAGGCACTGAATACTGTAATGGCTATGGGCTCTGATAATATTCCAGCAATAGTACTGAAGACCTATGCTCCAGAACTTGCCGTGCCCCCTAGCCAAGATGTTCCAGTACAGTTGCAACACTGGCATCTATGTGGAAAATTGCCCAGGTATGCCCTGTACACAAAAAGCAGGACAAATCTAACCCAGCCAATTACCGCCCCATCAGTCTACTCTCGATCATCAGTAAAGTAATGGAAGGGGTCATAAACAGTGCTAACAAGCGGCACTTACTTAGCAATAACCTGCTCACTGATGCCAAGTCTACACCTCCATCCCCCACCAGGATGGTCTGAGGGCTCTCAGCTTCTTCCTCGAACAAAGGCCCGAACAATCTCCATCCACCACTACTCTCGTCCGTCTGGCTGAACTTATTCTCACACTGAACAATTTCTCCTTTAACTCCTCTCATTTTCTCCAAATAAAAGGTGTGGCTATGGGTACCCGCGTGGGCCCCAGCTATGCCTGTCTCTTTATGGGGTATGTGGAACATTCCTTGTTCCAGTCCTACTCCAGCCCCCTCCCACAACTCTTTCTCCGGTACATCGATGATTACTTCGGTGCTGCTTCATGCTCTCGTTGGGACCTGGAAAAATTTTATTAATTTTGCTTCCAATCTCCACCCCTCTATCATTTTCACATGGTCCATCTCTGACACTTCCCTTCCCTTCCTTGACCTCTCTGTCTCAATTTATGGTGATAGACTGTCCACCAATATCCATTACAAGCCTACCGACTCCCACAGGTACCTCGACTACAGCTCCTCACACCCCGCTTCCTGTAAGGACTCCATCCCATTTTCTCAGTTCCTTTGACTCCGTCGCATCTGTTCTGATGATGCTACCTTCAAAAGCAGTTCCTCTGACTTGTCCTCCTTCTTCTTTAACCGAGGTTTTCCACCCACGGTAGTTGACAGGGCCCTCAACCGTGTCCGGCCCATCTCCCGCGCATCCGCCCTCACGCCTTCTCCTCCCTCCCAGAAACATGATACGGTCCCCCTTGTCCTCACTTATCACCCCACTAGCCTCCACATTCAAAGGATCATCCTCCGCCATTTCCGCAAACTCCAGCATGATGCCACCACCAAACGCATCTTCCCTTCACCCCCCCTGGCGGCATTCCGTAGGGATCGTTCCCTCCGTGACACCCTGGTCCACTCCTCCATCACCCCCTACTCCTCAAGCCCCACCTACGGCACCTCCCCATGCATACGCAAAATATGCAACACCTGCCCCTTCACTTCCTCCCTCCTCACCGTCCAAGGGCCCAAACACTCCTTTCAAGTGAAGCAGCATTTCATTTGCATTTCACCCAACTTAGTCTACTGCATTCGTTACTCCCAATGCGGTTTCCTCTACATTGGAGAGACCAAACGCAGACTGGGCGACCGCTTTGCAGAACACCTTCGGTCTGTCCACAAGAATGACTCAGACCTCCCTGTCGCTTGCCATTTTAACACTCCACTCTGCTCTCTTGCCCACATGTTTGTCCTTGGCTTGCTGCATTGTTCCAATGAAGCTCAATGCAAACTGGAGGAACAGCACCTCATCTTCCGACTAGGCACTTTACAGCCTTCTGGACTGAATATTGAGTTCAACAACTTTAGATCTTGAACTCCCTCTTCCATCCCCATCCCCTTTCCGTTTCTTCCCCCTCCCTTTTGTTTATTCCAATATTTTATATAGATTTTTCTTTTCCCACCTATTTTCATTATTTTTAAATGTATTCCACCCATCGTTTATTTCACCCCACTAGAGCTACCTTGCTCGTCCTGCTCTCCAATCTTGATTAGCACATTCTTTTAGATAATATCACCACCTTCAACACCTTTTTGTTCTTTTGTCTGTCACATCTTTCGGTTATCTGCTCCTATCACTGCTTGCTTGTCCCAACAACCACCCCCCCCCACTTCTTTCCCCCCCTCCCCCTTAAACCAGCTTATATTTCACCCCTTTCCTATTTCTACTTAGTTCTGTTGAAGGGTCATGAGGACTCGAAATGTCAACTTTGTTCTTCTCCGCCGATGCTGCCAGACCTGCTGAGTTTTTCCAGGTATTTCTGTTTCTGTTTTGGGTTCCACCAGGCCCACTCAGCTCCTGACCTCATTGCAGTCTTGATTCAAACATGGACAAAGGAGCTGAACTCCCGAGGTGAGGTGAGAGTCACTGCCCTTGACATCAAGGCAGCATTTGACCGAGTGTGGCATCAAGGAGCCCTAGAAAAACTGGAGTCATTAAAAATCAGGGGGAAAACTCTCTACTGGTTGGAGTCATACCTAGCATAAACGGAAGATGGTTGTGGTTGTTGGAGGTCAGTTATCTCAGCTCCAGGACATCACCGCAGGAGTTCCTCGGGGTAGTGTCCTAGATCCAACCATCTTCAGCTGCTTCATCAATGACCTTCTTCCATCATAAGGTCAGAAGTGGGGATGTTCGCTGATGATTGCACAATGTTCAGCACCATTCACGACTCCTCAGATACTGAAGCAGTCCATGTCCAAATACAGCAAGACCTGGACAATATCCAGGCTTGGGCTGACAAGTGGCAAGCAACATTTACGCTACACAAGTCTCAGGCAATGACCATCTCCAACAAGAGAAAATCCAACCATCGTCCCTTTAGTTTCAATGGCATTACCATCACTGAATCCCCCACTATCAACATCCTGGGGGTTACCATTGACCGGGAATTGAACTGGACTAGCCATATAAACACTGTGGCTACAAGAGCAGGTCAGAGGCTAGGGATCCTGTGACAAGTAACTCACCTCTTGACTCCCCAAAGCCTGTCCAACATCTACAAGGCACAAGTCAGGAGTGTGATGGAATACTGCCAACTTGCCTGGATAAGTGCAGCTCCCACAACACTCAAGAAGCTTGACACCATCCAGGACAAAGCAGTCCGCTTGATTGGCATCACATCCACAAACATTCACTCCCTCCACCACTGACAGTAGCAGCAGTGTTTACCATCTACAAGATGCACTGCAGGAACTCACCAAGGCTCCTTAGACAGCACCTTCCAAACCCACGACCATTACCATCTAGAAGGACAAGGGCAGCAGATAGGTGGGAATACCACCATCTGGAGGTTCTCCTCCAAGTCACTCACCATCCTGACTTGGAAATATATTGCAGTTCCGTCATATTGTTGGGTCAAAATCCTGGAACTCCCTCCCTAACAGCACTGTGGGTGTACATACACCACATGGACTGCAATGGTTCAAGAAGGCAGCTCACCACCACCTTCTCAAGGGCAACTAGGGATGGGCAATAAATGTTGGCCCAGCCAGCGAAGTCTACGTCCCGTGAATGAATAAAAATGGTGTTGGGAAGGGGCTTCTGCAAGCACTATAAACAGAATGGGAAACTTTCCAGCTGGGACTCCACATGAATCTTTCAGATGGATGCTCAATGTTGAGGCAAAGGTCAGCTAACTTTGGAATTTTATAGCCCAGAATGAGGACATTGTGACTGTGTTAATTCACTACACTATGTTCCTGTTTTGATAACTGACTAACTTACAGCTGTAAGAGACTGGATGAAATGCTGCCTCAGCATGATGGCAATGCAAAGTATACAGACAAATGAAGAGGGAAAATATTGTAATGAGCCAACATGCTGGGAGCCAGGAGAGCAGCAGCCATGTTAATAATTGCTGAAGTTGAGTTGAGTTTGCAGTCTCTTTCCTGAGAAGAGTTGGACCCTCACCAACTTGGGCACTGACTTAATAATGAGGCCGGCAGGGTGAAAAGAACTCTTTTAGTTTTCATGGTCACTGCTTTGAGAGAAAACATCAATTAAGGGAGTGCATTTCAGTTCAGCACCAACTGAATCAATTCCCCCTACCCTCAGAGCCTGGAGGTTTGAGAGACTCGCAACTGGCTGTTGGAGCTGTGTGATATTAGCTTTGGACACTACACCCACTTGCATGAAGTTCCTTTGTCTCTGACTTTAAGGGTAAGGTTAACCTGCCCATTTTAAATTGGTTGATGTAATTTTTTAAAATGTGGGAATTTCAGACACATGCATTTATTGTACCCAATATCATACACCACCATCTCAAGACTGTGCTACCCTCATGCCAAAAGATACATCTCTTTATGAGTAAAAACCTGGATGGTTCATCCTGTGAGAAAACTGCATTTCATCAGCATCTGATCAACAGCAATGAGGTAGAGCTAATTGTTTAAGTCATTAAAGTATCTGTATGGCTGGACAAATCAACATCTAGGTGTCCGCTGTGACTCTCTGCTGTACCCTTGCCTTTGAGTCAGAAGATTGTGGGTTCATGTCCCACTTGAAGGGCTTCAGGACATAACACTAGACCAGCACTGAGGGAGAACTGCACTGTCTTTCAGATGAGATGCTAAACTGAGATCCCATCTGCCCTCTCAGGAAAATGTAGAAGATCCCATGGCAGTACTCAAAGCAGAACAAGTGAGTTCTTCCTGGTGTCTTGACCAATATTAATCCCTCAACCAACATCACTAAAAAGACTCTATGATCTGGTCATTTATCTCATTGCTGTTTGTGGGAACATGCCCCACAAATTGGCTGTTGCTTAATAGAAAGAGTGAATCTTTGAAACCAGGAAAATTATCCACAAAAATCAAGGCTGTCACTCCAGCGCAGAACTGAGCGAGAACTGAACTGTTGGACATGCCTTCTTTTGGATGAGATGTTAAACTGAGGTCCCATTTACCTGCTTGGGTAGGTGTAAAAGATCCCATGGCACTATTTTGAAGAAAAGCAGGGGTGTTCTGCCCTGGGCCTGGCCAATATTTATTCCTTAATCAGTGTCACACAAAACAGATGACCTGATCATTATCACACTGCCGTCCATGTGAGTTTGCTGTGTGCATATTGGTTGCCACATTCCCTGCAATACAACAGTGACTACACTTCAGAAAGTACTTCGATGGCTGTAAAGCACATTGAGACGTCTGGTGGTCATGAAAAGTGCTACATAAATGCAAATCTTTCTCTTTTTTCACTTTCAGGGGATAAAAACACATCACAAAGTGGATCAATCACATGTCCCAACCTTCTTTTTAATCAGACCATGACACTACTGAAACGAGAATCATAGAACAACTTACCTAATTAATCCAACTCTCCCTGCTCTATTCTCCATCGCCTGCAGGAAAGTGCAGATATGGGCAGGCATTTCTTTTTTTTAGGATTTATCCAATTCCCATTTGAATGTTATTATTGAATCTGCTTCCACCGCCCTTTCAGTCAGTGCATTCCAGAAATTAACAACTTGCTGAGTAAAAAATGTCTCAGCATCTCGCTTCTTTTTTGCCAATTACCTTAAATCTGTGTCCCCTATTTACGGACCCTCCACCCACTGGAAACAATATCTCCTTAGTCACTCTACCAAAGTCCTTTATAGTTTTCAAAAGCATGATTAAATCTCCCATAAACCTTCTCTACTCTATGGATAACTTCTCCAGTCTCTTCACTGAAGTCCCTCGTCCCTTCATTCTAGTATACCACTCTTGTAAATCTCCTTCACACCCTCACCTCAACCTCTCTAAAGTGTGGTGCCCAGAATTAGACACAAGACTCCAGCTGAGGCCTGACCAGTGATCCATAAAGAATTTTTAGCATTTTGTGCCAGTTTGTTTATATTGCCTCTCCTTATTCTTCCTCCCACAATGTATCACTTCACACTGCTCTATAGTAAATTTTATCTGTCATTTACCTGTCAATGGTCTCCTGGAACCCATTACTTTCTTCTTCACTGTTTACTACATTTCAGAGTTTCACATTACATACAAGTTTTGAAATTATACACCTTATACCCAGTCCAGGTCAGTAACATGTATCAAAAAGAGCAGTAGTCCTAATACCCAATAAGGGGTCACTCATTTAAGATAGGGATGAGAAAGAGTTTTTCCTCTCAGAGGTTAGTGAGTCTTTGGAGCTCCCTTCCTCAAAAGGCAGTGGGAGCAGAGTCTTTGAATATTTTCGGGGCGGAGGTAGATGGATTCTTAATGGACAGGGGAGTGTGGGGATGTTGTTGGAGGTGGGCAGGGGGTTGCAGCCAGATCAGCCATCGTCTTGTTGGATGGCAGAGCAGGCTCAGTGGGCCGAATGGCCTGCTCCTGCTCCTAACTCGTATGTCCGTATGTTCATACCACCGCTGGGGAATACCGCTGTTCACTTTCCTGCCGTTCGAAAAACAATCTTCTTCGCTACTCTGCCTTCCATCTTTCAGCCCTCCTCCATGTGAATATCTTCGCTGTTGATTCTTCCTAGTGCCTTTCAGGACCATTCTAAATCTAATGATATTGCGATCGCTGCTTCCTAGATGTCCCCCCCACTGAAACACACTTCAGTTTCCCCACTTCATTCCTCAGTACTACTCCCTTCCACATTGGGCAAGGAGCAAACTGACCAAGAAAGTTCTCTTACACACAATTCAAGATTTCCTCCTCTTTCTTGTCTTTCACGCTTTATTTTTCCCTAGTTGATATCAGGATAATTATCATTACTCAGTTCCACACCGTTCTGCAACTTGCTTACAGATTTGCTCCTCTAGCTCATTCCCGCTATTTAGTGACCCATACCATGCACCCAGAAAGCTAACAGCTCCTCTTCAGCTCCTGAGTTGTAACCAAATAGATTCTGGCCAGAATTTTTCACTCGTCGGATGGGTGCTCGCCCGACCAGATGAGTGTAAAATGACGCGCGATGACATCGGGTGAGTGTCCCGACGTCATTGCGCGATATTTCGGTTGGCGGGCGTGCGCGAGAGTCGGAGCCGCACCCGCCATTAATTAAGCAGCCTATTAAGGCCCTTAAGAACCCAATTGACTCGAATTTTTTGCTGCCCATCCAACTGTTCAGTTGGCGGACGGGCAGGCGAAACGGCCAAGCGGCCTTTGCATTTTTGGCGAAACCTCATCCACGGGCGGGATAAGGTTTCGACCGGTGATTTTTAAAAAATTTAAAACTTTTAACACTGATATTTAACGTGTCCCTGCTCATGTGGCAGGGTCACACGAGGGGACATGTTTTCATTGTTTTTAATATGTTTGTTTTTATTGTTAAAAATCTTCAGCTCCCTGAGGCCATCAAGCCCTGGAGTGAACTTTTGGCTCAGAGGTAGGGATGCTACCCACCATACCACAAGATTTCCATCCCTGTCTTTCCTGAATAGATTGTAGCCAAGAATATTAAGTTTCCAATCCTGCCCTTGTTTTATTGCTGTGATATCATAACCATGTGACAACAGGTGCCTGTAGCTCACCAACCTCATTTGTCAAACTTCATGCATTTGTGCAATTGTTCCCTATCTGCTCTCTCCACTTTCTGGGCTACTCTTTATTCTAATGTTATTTGTCTCCCCTAGTCCTCTCTGTTTCTCCTCTCTGATGCTTCATCCTGGCCACTATCTCCGGCCAACTTAGTTTAAGCCTAGGGGATGAACTGCAAGTTAACTTGTCGCACTGAACACATTAATATAATTCAATTTCCAAGTTTGCTTTGAAATCAGACCCTTCAATTGTTAACGTAGAGATTTAAAATCCATTTACTGTGATTGTAACTTACCCATTAACTGAAGCAAGCAAACAATGCTGTTCTGTGTCTCTCCGCAGATATTTGATGAGCACAATTTCAGGCTGTTGACTTTGTGCAATGATTGTTTTCAAAGTAAATTTTTTAAAAAGCTTTCATTTTTATCAATTGTTTACAGAATGCAAAAAACCCTTGGATAAATCTGTGCATAAATGTGTTTTGTTCCACTATTTTCGATTTCTGCCAGGTCAATGCCTGCTCAAGAAGCTCACTGAACTCTTTCAGTTGGTGTGGGAGCAAGGAACCATCCCATAAGAATACAAAGATGCCTCCATTGTCCACATGCGCAAGCAGAAACTCTTGCGACAGTCATAGAGGAATTTCACTATTCATCACTGCCAGCAAAACATTAGCCCAAATCCTTCCGAACCACTTAGTGCGACCTCTTGACCAGAATCTGCTGCCAGAGTCAGTGCATTTTCAGAAAAGGTAGAGGAACCACTGATATGATGTTTGCTCCAGGAGAGCTAACAAGGACAGAACATGGACCTCGACACTATGCTTGTTGATCTGACCAAGGCCTTTGACACAGTCAGCCATGAGGGCCTTTGGAAGGTAATAGAGCAATATGACTGCCCTGAGAAATTCATCACAATGGCTTGACAATTCCACGAAGGCATGCTCGCGTGTGTCCTGGGTGGTGGTGAGTCTTCTGACCCATTCCCAATTACTAATAGAGTTAAACAGATGTGCTGTCATCAACCCCCTTCAAGCTTGTTTTTCTCCACCATGCTTTCTGTTGCCTTCCATGAAGGTGATCCTGACATCGAAATCAGAAATGAATGAGAAGCTGCTCAGTCTGAGACAACTCCAGGCAAAGACTAAGGTTTCCAAGGGCACACTCCACGATTTCCTGTTTGCTGTTGACTGTGCACTAGCTGCCGGTTCAGAGCTGGGCATGCAATATAGCATGGGTATGTTCTCCAATTCATGTGAAAACTTTGGCCTTACAGTCAGCACAAAGAGAACTTGAAGTAACATATCAGCCTGCTTCAGGAGAGCCCTATCTCAAGCCCCAAGTTTCACTCCATGACCAGAACCTGTCAGCAGTGGATAAGTTCACTTGGCTCAGCATCACACTCTCTCGAGCTGTCTATTTTGACAATGAGACATATGCAAGAATTGCCAAAGCAAATGTAGCCTTTGGCAGACTTCAAACATCAGTCTGGGAATCAAGTGGAGTGAGTCAGCCCACCAAACTGAAAGTCTGTACAGGAAAGTCCTGCTCAGTCTGCTCTACACATGTGAGACTTGGACTGTGTACCAACGTCTTAACAAGAAACTCAACCATTTTCACTTCAGCTGCCTTTGGAAGTTTCTGAAGATCAGATGGCAGGACAAAACACCAGACACTGAGGTGCTCAACCGAGCTGGCATGCCAGGCATCCACACCATATTGAGACAGTCACAACTGAGTTGGGCTGGTCACATATAGCCAGCTTGCCCGACACTCAGTTACTAGAAATGAATCTGCTATGGAGAGCTTGAGTCTGGCGAGCACTCTCATGGCAGTCAAAGGAAGCACTACAAGGACACACTGAAACCTTCACTAAGGCATTTTGATATCGATTTCGAGACCTGGGAGGACCAAATAAAAATGGTGCGGCCTCCTTCCAAAGCAAGTGCATATCAGAGGCAGGGGGAGAATGCAAGCAGAGGAAATCCGGAGCCAGCAACTCGTCCAGACTCCATCGTCAGCGATATCCTGTCCTATTTCCAGCAGAACCTTCTGGGTCAAGATCAACCTTGGTTACCTACACACCCACCAGAACCCTACCAAACACCCCAGATGATGAACATGGTCATCTTCACTTCGAAGGATGAACAAGATTTCTGCCAGAAACTCCGTTCCCTCCTCCGTGGGGTGGAGTTTTATGCCGGTGCGATTTTATAGTCCCGCCGAAGTCAATGGACTTTGGAATGCCTTCCTGCATTTTATGGCTCTGCCTCTGCGATGACTCAGCTGTAAAATTCCGCCCATGGACTCCATCCCTCTCTCTGATCAATGTCTGAGGCTGACCCAGTCCAAACACATCCTAATATCTCCACATGTGGTTTGGTGTCAAATTCTGTCTTGTTGCCCTCCTGTGAAGCGCCTTGGGACCACTTACTGTCTTAAAGGTGCTATAAAAATACAAGTTGTTGTTTTTTCTGGAAATGGGATGGCCAGGACTGGATGTGTGAAAGCAACACATGTTTCGTCGGCAGATTCCCAGCCTCAGATTGCTGAAAACTCAAATTCAGCTAAATTCAGCCCTCATCAGGGAAAGAATTAATTCCAGCGGTATTTATTTCCATTGGGTTTGTTAAAGTGTTGACAGTGGGAGTCAGAAACTGACAATTTTTTATCCCTTGGGGGGGTGAGAAAAAAAAGGAATTAAAAAAAAACAGCTTGTGTGAGTGAGCAGAATTCTAGCCTCATTCTTGCACTGTTTTCATTGAAGTGACACTTTAAGTTACTCGTGGCTTGCAAGTCCATGGTTGACAGCCTCCATTAATCAGTGTGCATTAGTGTAAAGGCGGAGAGGCAGGGGGATTGGCACAGGCCAACTTCTCAACTATCTCTTCTTTCAAGTAATGACCAGCCCCCAGTGTCAAGCTCTTGTAGGATCTGTTGACAGGGATGGAATTTATTGCTGTTTCATTCAGCAACGAGGATCAACATTCCTCTGGAAAGGTCAACATATGGAAATGCTGTTCATGTTGGGATCGAGGTTAAGAGGAAAGGCTTGTAACTCCAGCGTGTTTGGCTTGGAGACAAACCAGAGTCATTTTATTTAAACTTTGTCACGTCATTTATTTTTCTCTGTCCATCAAGATGAGTGATGTACATTTTGTAGAATTGAGCACTTACTCCCAGCACGGGGATTTCCCCTGGAGTTACCGCACATTTGGTGCAGACTGGGGTAGAGTGGGTTCTTTGAGACCTCGAAACTGTGCCCCCAGAAAAGGACACAGCACCTGCACTCTTCACCCCCGCCCACAAAGAAACACCAGCCCTTTTGAGAGCCACCAGAAGTGCAAACGAACCCATGTAAATGAAGCCAGAGGGGTGGGACATTGACCCATCAAACATCTCTGTGCTGCTGGGCTAAACCGGGAGAGGGATTTCCTGCAAAGTACGGATGACTTGAGAGTAGATTAATGTTTTGAAATTTGGTTTTATTACTTTTGGGGTTCAGGGAGCATTAATCAAGAATACTCCCTCAGGAGAATAAATAAGTGGTGTGGAGTGTTCATGGGAGGGTAGAATGCACGTGGAAATTAACCTCCCTCTTCCTCTTCCAACCTCACCCTCCGTCTTCACACTCCATTCCTACTCTCCCGCTTCCCGTGCCGATCTCAAGTGTCGCCACCTGTTGCTTCTCTCCCATCTCTGTCTTCATCTATTCTGTCAGTGTAAACACCCAGAATATAGTAACCTGTCGCTCCAGTATTCCCTGTAAGCAGATTAATACAGCACGCCTGGCCATAACAGTACTAATGAAAGGACGAGAGTTCTTTCACTTGTGTGCACAAAGCCTCTGCCCGGCCTAGAATTTCATACAATTTACTGAAACAGCCCATTAGGCACAACTAGTCCATGCTGATCTTTATGTTCTACATGAGTGTCCTCCTGCCCTACTTCACCACCGTATCAGCATATCCTTCTATTCAATTCTCCCGCTTATCTCTATCTAGCTTCTCCTGAAATGCATCTAATCTATTCACCTCAACTGCCCTCTAGGTAGAATCTTCGGCTCGGCGAGCAGAGGCGGGGCCCGCTTGCCGAGGCGTAAAATGGCGCGCGGTGAAGTGGGGTGTGTGTCCAGAAGTCACCGCGCGTCATTTAGATTTTCAGTTCGGCGGACGCGCAGCCGACTCAACTGCGCACCCACTGAACTGTCGAAGGCCTACTAAGGCTATTTAAAAAGCCAGTCAAGCAATTAGCTGAGCTGCCCGTCCAACCTTAAAGTTGGCGGGCAGGCGAAGAGCCCAGGCGGCTTTTGCAATTTTTCATGGAACCTCATCCACAGGCCGTTGTTAAAGTGTTTGAAAAATTTTTAATAAAATTAATGGACATGTCCCAGCTCATGTGACAGTTTCACATGCGTGGACATGCACTTAAAATTTTTTTTTACCTTTATTCAATGTTTTATAAGTGAAAGTAATCTCTGTGCCTCAGGGAGATTACTGTGCTCTTTACCACTCCCGACTCAGGCAACGCCCTCCCCCCCCCTCCACAGGCACCCCCCACCCTGCCCTCCTGGACAGGGAGCGCTCAGCGCTTCTAGGCATGCGTCACGCTGGGCGGGCCGATAAGGCCCACCCACGTAAAATGGCGGCACCCAGCTGATCGGGGGCGTTGATCATGCCCACCCCCGCACAAACCCCCCCCCGAAAGTGAGAAAATTCTCCCCTCTGTTGTAGCGAGTTGCACATTCTAACACTTTTTGGGTAGGGATATCTCTCTTGAATTTGTTATTGAGCTGAATTATAGTTTTTGGTAGTACAGAGCTTGTGTATTGTAAAAGACACATGCTGTTGAAGCTTTTCATCTAGCCCAGATTCACAAGAATACCAATTGTAAAGGAAACAACAACTTATGCTGCATGAGAAGAGATTGCTAATTGGTTGGCAAGTGAGCTTTGACTGGTAGAGATGTTGCCATGGAGAATGCACCAGAGAGCAGTGAACTGCCAAGCTTTTGTTCAAATTCAAACCAGGCATGCAACTCTGCTTGGTCAAGACATTGCCATGGGGAATGGACCAAGGAATGGCTGTCCCCAAAGCATTTGTTTAGTTGAAAAAGGCACAATGCGTACACATGCTCCTTCTGTCTGCAAAGGACAGGGTCCTTTGTGTGAATATATGTAGTTTCTAGAATACATAAATGAGCCAAAGGGATGTGATGTTTGATACGATCCACCAATCGTTGGGATATACGTCCTATATACCTGGGCATCATATCGGCACTGAAATTCATATACCACATTACTCACTTGTGCAATAGGCAGGACACTTTTTTGGTTTGGCAGCAGCATCCTGTTAGGGGCGAACACCACTCCTGTTACTACCACATAGTAGCAGCGTGAAACAGCTAGCTTCACCTATTGCTCACATTTCAGGGTAATCTGAGTTAGACTGGGCACTTTCCAGGACTGAAAGTGGCGGCCTTGGGCCCATTCATGAGTTTATGTGATGTAGAGTGAAAAATGATCTGATCAGGGTAGTCATTATCTCACAGAATGCCTTTGACGCGCCCTATTTCAGCATCAAACTTACACAGAGAGCAAATGGCTTCAGCTCTGTTTACAAAGCTGCCGAGAAGGTCAATCTTAAAGCACCGTGGAACTGTAAGAATCCCAACGCGTATATCGACCAGTGAAGGTAGGTTTGCAGTAGATCGTGGTAGAAAACCCATTGGCAGACTTCTCAACAAGTACGTCAAGGAAGGGGAGTTCATTTGACTGCTCCATTTCAAAGGTGAATTTGAGCGCAGGATGGAGCCCATTAAAACATGTAAGGAAATTGTTACATGAACATGCGGAGTCAAATACGACAAACATATCATCTACATAACAGAAATATACAAGGGGCAGGAGGTTATCGAAGACACGTTTCTTGTGGAAACTGACAAAGATGTTTATGAGAGCTGGGTTGAGAGGGGGTCCCATGGCAACGCCATTTATTTTGGTGTGCCTTCATCCCACATCAAATGAGGAGGTTTCTTTTATTCATTCACGGGACGTGGGCGTCGCTGGCTAGGCCAGCATTTATTGCCCATCCCTAATTACCCTTGAGGAGGTGGTGGCGAGCTGCCTTCTTGAACCGCTGCCGTCCTTGTGGTGTAGGTACACCCACAGTGCTGTTAGGGAGGGAGTTCCATGATTTTGACCCAGCGACAGTGAAGGAACGGCGATATATTTCCAAATTGGGATGGTGAGTGGCTTGGAGGGGAGGTTCCAGGTGGTGATGTTCTGATGCATCTGCTACCCTTGTCTTTCTAGATGGTAGCGGTGGTGGGTTTGGAAGGTGCTGCCTGAGGAGCCTTGGTGAATTCCTGCAGCGCATTGCCACTGTTCGTCGGTGGTAGAGGGAGTGAATGTTTGTGGATGGGGTGCCCTTTGCTGATTTGATCTCCTCTACTCCCAGCTATCCTGCCACAAACCAGCATCCATTGACGATGCTGAATCCTTGAAAGTGCGCCCAGCTGATCTAGCGCATACATATTGCGGGATTCTGAACGAATTAGCTGATTTTCACGTGCAATGTGAATGACTGGTAGCATTGCAAGGCCTCAAGGCCAACCCAGACATACATATCTGTAAACCTGACAAAGAGACTGGAATAGACATCTTTAACAAGTGTGACTATATCAACAAAACGCATGCCATTCTTAATGACAGGCCCACATTCCTATCCATTGGACTTGCCGCTAAGCATGACAAGGCAGCCCTGCTGAAAAGCAAGCTAAAAGACTCATGTCAGGTTTGTATAAGCGTAACGAGCTGCTGGGTAGTATATATAATAGAATTTGGCCTCACGGCTCATTGCATCCGCATATGGGAGAGCTGTCTAAGATACACAACAGTGTTGTGACTTTACACCCTGTCTTATCTCTGACCAGTTCTACATGAATTGGCCAAATTGTTGGGCGAGTTGCTACCACCAGTTTTTAGCAGGTTTTCCACACACACGGTAAAGGATTCCTTCACCCTTTGCGAAGACCATACAGGACTTGTATATCGATGGCAATGCCGTGTTCATGTGCTTGTTCGACATTGCTAGCCTATTCACCAACGTACCGCTCAAGGAAATCATAGACATTTGCACCATGTCACTATATCAGGGCAATCTAGATGCACCGCCAATGTCTGAATCTGTATTCATAGAACATATGACTGAGCAACTTGTGCAGTTGAGTTCAGTTTTGAAGACACCATGTATGCCCAAATAAATAGTGAAGTCATGGGATCCCCTCTTGCCCAACTCTCGCCGACATCTTTGTCGGTTTCCACGAAAAACATGTCATCAATGGAATGACACCTAACTTCCTACCCCTTGCATATTTCCAATATGTAGATGATATGTTTGCTATGTTTGAATCCACATGTTCATGTAAGAATTTCCTTACACACCTTAATGAGCTCCATCCTGCGCTCAAATTCACCGTTGAAATGGAGCAGCCAGGGGGTTCTCTACTACTGTCTACCACAAGCCTACTTTCACTGGTCAATATAAACGTTGGGATTCCTACAATTCCATGGTGCTATAAGATTGGCCTTATCAACAACCTTGTAAATAGGGCCTGAGCTATTTGCTCACTGTGCAAGCTTGATGCTGAAATAGGGCACATCAAAGGCATCCTGTGGGATAATGGCCACCCTGATCAGATCATTGCTTGCTTATATCGTGCAAGTTCACGAATGGGCCTAAGGCTGTCACTTTCAGTCCTGAAAGTGCCCACTATGCAGTAGCAACAGGAGTGGTATTGTCCACTAACAGGATGCTGCCATCAAGCCAGAAAGACGTTCTGCCTATCACACAAATGAGTAATGTGGTATATGAATTTCAGTGCCAGTGTGATGCTGGGTATGTAGGCTGTAAATCCCAATGACTGGTGGATTGTATCAAACAGCATGCCCCGTTGGCTGTTCACAGCAGGTAAAGTACTGACCGTACCCAACCATGCCGTGCTTGCAAAATTCAAAACGTGGTGTCCAACATTTGATGTGATTCCACGATTGGACAACATTTGCTAAACGATCCTGATTGTGCTAAGAATTACACTGACAACCAATTTAAGATTATCAGTCGTGCTCGCAGTGTGGCTCACTAATGCATACTAGAAGCTACATATATTCACACACATGACCCTGTCCTTTGCAGATAGAAGGTGCATGTGCATGCATTGTGCCTTTTTCAACTAAACAAAAGCTTGGGGGACAGCCATTCCTTGGTCCATTCGCCATGGCAATGCCTTGACCAAGCAGAGTCGACCTGCCTGGTTTGAGTTTGAACAGAGGCTTGGTAGTTAACTGTTCACTGGTACATTCTCCATGGCAACACCTCTACCAGTCAGAGTCCACTTGCCAACTAGTCAGTATTCTCTTC
Organism: Cetorhinus maximus; assembly: GCF_964194155.1. Taxonomy (NCBI): domain Eukaryota; kingdom Metazoa; phylum Chordata; class Chondrichthyes; order Lamniformes; family Cetorhinidae; genus Cetorhinus; species Cetorhinus maximus. The sequence continues at coordinate 13,336,799 of NC_135886.1, forward strand.
TCATGCCGTATAAATTGTTGTTCCTCTTACAACTGGTATTCTTGTGAATCTGTCCTGATGAGTGCAAGATGAAAAGTTTTGACAGCATGTCTCTTTTTTTCAGCAACACTGAATTTAATTAGTTATTGTCTTATATTTATGGCCCCTAGTGGACTCCACCACAAGTGGAAATATTGCCTCTGTCTCTACCTCTTTGTTCACCCCAAACCAGAGCATGCAATGAAAGAGGAACTATATTCAGCTTAATTGGACAAAGTGATCATCTACTGTTCCATAAAACAGGAGTGATGAGATTACTTACAGAGACTTCTGTCCGATCCTGATCAAAACTATCGGCCTCAGCGATTCTACACGACATTTCAATCTGGCTGCTTAGTCTGAGTGCTTCTTGTGAGTTTTATTGTAAAGCTTGTTAGGAACTGAAGGTCTGTATATGAAAGACACTCATCATCAAAACTGCTCGCTACATTAAACAGATCTAATTAGAGCAAGCTGCCTCTATCAGTAAAACTCTCAGTTGTTACCTGGAATGTGAATAATAACCAGCAATGAATAGATGGATTTTAAGTAGTGGAAATTTTCACCACCCACACCAGTAGATCCTACAGCTGTTTATCCAATTCCTCCTCAGTTCTGACCCCACTTGGACAGCAATTTCAACCAGAACATAGTCTTTCAGTGATAAATACAGAATCGCTTTGAATTGCAAGCTTTGGCTCAGGGGATAGCATTCTCCACCTCCAAGTCCAAAGGTTGTTAGTTCAATCCCTACCTCAGAGAGTTAAGAATATAATCCAGGAATCCACACCCAGTGTTGTAATGAGGGAGTGCTGCACTGTTGAATGAGATGTTCAACCAAGATTCTATCTGCCTTCTCTGGTGGACATAAAGGACATGGCACCATTGTAAAGCATAGTAGGGGAATTCACCTGTGTCCTGACCAATACTTACCCCTCCACCAACATTACCAAAGCAGATTACCTGCTCATTATCCCATTGCTGTTTGTGGGAGCTGGCTGTGCACAAATTGGATGCTGCTTTTCCTACACTACAACAAAGGCTATCCTCATTGTCTGTAAAATCCATTGGGATAGTCTGAGGTTGTGGAAGGTACCACAGCAATACAAGTCATTATATCAAAATCATGGCTATAGTGCAGAAGCAGGTCAGAGGCTGAGTATTTTGCAATGAGTAGCTCACCTCCACACCCCTCATCACCATGTGCAGGGCTGAGTTCAGGAATGTGATGGAACATTGACTCTTTGCCTGGATCTGAGTAGCTCGCAATAACATTCAGTTCAACAGCATTTTGGACAAAGCAATTCCCTTGAGTAGTGCACAGCTCCTGGACTCAATACCCACTTCCTTCACCACTGGAGCACCCAGGCTGCAGTATGTATGTATGTACATAGACAGTTCCGCTCTGACCTTCCCCACCAAGAAGGGCCAGAGTAGTGATGTCATGGGAACACCATAACCTCCAAGTCGCACATCATCTTGACAGGGACATATCACACTGTTACTCCCCTGTAGTCAGGGGAACATCCCAGCCACATGGAATATTTTTTAAAAATTAAGCTTTCACTATCTACATTTGGACACCTGCTGAGCTCATTGGTGCCCAACGTCTGGATGGGGTCCACCAACAGGTGTTAGACCCATAAGTTAAATATTTAAGGAGCCTCATGCGTGTTTTAGATATCTGCCGAGTTCACCTGAAAATGAGAGGTCTGGTGGCTCAGAATGTAGCAGCCCTGCCTCTGAGACAGACATTCCTGGTTCAAGTCCTGCTCCAGGTCTTCTTGGCCAGGGAAGATACTTTTTGTGACACAGTCCAGCTAATTGAAGATACCAAAGTAACAAACGTAATAATAGGGATCAGAAATTTAGCAATGAGACACATGCCTGCGCAGGTTGAGCGATTTGCCATTTTACACTCAAACATCCAATTTCTGCTCAATAGCACCCAAAGTAGTAACCCTTATAATGAACTCCCAAAGTTAATAGCCTAAAAAAATTAATAGCCCTCACAAGTAACAGCCCTTAAAATTAATATGCCCAATAATAATAGACCCCAAATTTAGGCCTTCAACATGACTCCCCAAAATTACCAAGCACAAAAGCAATTTACTTTAATAAATAAATAGCCTCTAAAATTGCTTTCCACAAAACTATTTAATTCATGAAACAAATAGGTTCTAAGTCCTTATTTTTTTAAATTAATGATCCCCCCCTCCCCATAATTAATGGTGCCCATAATTAATTGGCCCCTAATAACAGCTCCTTAAATTTGCCAGTGAATTCCAGTAATCGTTGGTGTCAGACTGGATTCAATTTGATTACTGCAGAGTAATTAATCCACGAACTGATTGAGAAATAATCTCTAACCCTTATGAACACATTTCATGTCAAATGCCACACTATGGTTAAATTTACAAGAATGATATTTCCAAACTGCTTCAGGCAGCTGGTAGATGTGGTGAAATTGCTGCTTATATGTTCATTAGCCAATCAGCTGTTGAGAAAACTGTAAACGCCACCTCATAAAATGTCAATTTTTGACGATTTGATGAATTGAAATGAAATTTGCTGCTTTGGTTGATATATTGCACAAAGCACGCAGAGGAAATCTTCGTCTATTATCCAGACCCTGGTCCTGTACCTAAATGGGTGGAAACAGCAAAAAGGAGGTTTACAAATGGAGCATGGCTGAGGTGTTAAATGAATACTTTGCACCCGTCTTTACCAAGGAAGTAGGTGCTACCGAGGCCATGGTGAAAGAGGAGGAAACTCTGTCACTAGGAGGGTTCAAAATTGATAAAGAGGAGGCATTGGATAAACTGTCGGTACTTAAAGTTGACAAGGCACCGGATGAGATGAATCCAAGGATATTGAAGGAAGTGAGAGTGGAAATTGCAGGAGCACAGTCCATTTTCTTTCAGACTATCCTAGACTCAGAGGAGGCATCAGAGACTGGGGAATTGCAAACATTACGCCCTTGTTCAAAAAAGGTTGTAAGGATAAGCCCAGCAATTACAGACCAGTCAGTTTAACTTTGGTGGTGGGAAGCTTCTAGAAACAATTATTCGGGATAGAATTAATAGTCACATGGAAAAATGTGGGTTGATTAGGAAGAGCCAGCGTGGATTTCTTAAAGAAAAATCATATTTAACTAACTTGCTGGAGTTTTTTGAAGAGGTAGCAGAGAGGGTTGATGAGGGTAATGCTGTTGATGTGGTGTACATGGACTTCAAAAAGGCATTCGATACCGTGCCACAAAACAGACTTGTGAGAAAAGCTATAGCTCATGGAATAAAAGGGGCAGTAGCAACGTGGATACAAAATAAGCTGAGTAATAGGAAACAGTAAGTAATAGTCAATGGATATTTTTTGGGCTGGAGGAACGCTTGTAGTGGAGTTCCACAGGGGCTGGTGTTGAGTCCCTTTTCCTGAAATATATTAATAATCTAGATCTTGGTGTGCAGGGGACAATCTCAAAACTTATGAATAATACAAAACTTGGAAGCATGATTGTCCCTTAAATCTATGACCCCTGGTTATTGATCCCTCCACCAAGGGGAAAAAGTTCCTTCCTGTCTACCCTATCTGTGCCCTTCATAATTTTATACACCTCAGTCATATCCCTCCTCAATCTTCTCCGCTGCAGGGAAAATAACCCTAGTCTATCCAATCTCTCCTCATAACTCTCCAGCCCAGGCAACATCCTGGTAAATCTTCTCTGCACTCTCTCTAGTGCAATCACATCCTTCTTATAATGCGAATTCCAGAACTGCACGCAATACTCTAGCTGTAGCCTAATCAGCGTTTTATACAGTTCCAGCATATACTCCCTGCTCTTATATTCTATGCCTCAGCTAATAAAGGCAAGTATCACATATGCCTTCTTAGCCACCTTATCTACCTGTCCCGCTACCTTGAGGGACCGGTGGACATGCACACCAAGGTCCCTCTGATCCTCGGTACTTCCCAGGGTCCTACCATTCATCATGTATTCCCGTGCCTTGTTTGTCCTGCCCAAGTGCATCACCTCACACTTGTCTGGATTAAATTCCATTTGCCACTGATCAGCCCATCTGACCAGCCCGTCTATATCCTCCTGTAATCTAAGGCTATCCTCCTCACTATTTACCACCCCGCCAATTTTTGTGTCATCCATGAACTTACTGATCAACCCTCCTGCATTCAAGTCTAAATCGTTTATACACACCACAAACAGCAAGGGACCCCTGTCCAGATGTTCTGGACAGTTGTTATCTTATGATTCATATAGAATTAGATTATTTGAAGCTAGGTTTACCATTGGAGCTTGGATTATTTGATCTGTTAGAGAGATGTGTAAAATCATAACACTGCAACGAGTTTGTATTATTGTATCCGATTAGTTATTTGATGTTGTTGTATTTACATGAGCAATTGCACTATCCGTATTCAATCAAAGACCATTACCGAATACTACTTCAATCTGTACTGTGTCTCCTGCTCTTTTTTTGTGTTAGGCAAATATGAAATGTCATCAGACACCCACCCCACCCGGGCAGGTGCAACATATTAACAACGATATAGCTTTCTCAGTGCATATCTCATTCTCCATTCTAGAGAATGACGTGTGTCTTTGGGTCTCTCTCACTTTTGAGAGTTTGTATCGCTTTCTCTCAGTCTCTCCATCTCTCTCTCTCAATCTCTCTCCATCTCGTTATTTTTCTCTCATTCTTGCCTGTCTCTCTGATGCCCTCTCTCTCCCTCTCTCTCTCCCTCTCTCAATGTCTCAATCTATTTTTCTCTCTCTCTCAATTTTGTGTCTCTCTCTGGTGCCCTCTGTCACTCCCTGTCTTCTGTCTCATTAGACAGTGCATGTCACTGGGCCTTATGTTTGCGCATGCCTGTCTCTTTTTCCAGGTGTTTGTTTCGAGATCTGTTGCTGCCTCTCCCTTTATTCTCCTGTCTTGCTTTCCTTTTCTCATGTTTTAAAAATGCAGTAGCCTCCTCTCAGTTGCAGTCATGCCTCTTTATCACTATTTGTGGTAGAATCAGTGTACATATTAAAACTAGATCCCTATTAATATAACAGTTTATTTAATGTTTGGAATGCAGAACTTTAGCATTTGGCCAGTATAAAAGCTGTTTACAGCTCCATGAACTATTAGCCTTGGTTAGACTTCACCTAAACCATTGTGTTCAGTTTGGGCGCCTCACCTGGGGACAGATATATTAGCTTTGGAAGGTATGCAGAGCAGATTCAGCAGCATGATACCAGAGTTTAGAAGATTATTGTTACAGCCAGGTAAGGAGGGGTCAGGTGGCTCTCCTCTTTGCCCTCCCCTTGTTCGACCACAAAGATTTTCTTTTTGAAAAGGATATACTTGCCAAGTCAGTGAGTGTTTAACTGTTTACATGCTGTGATTATAAAACAGCCAATCGGACAGGTTTTCTTATCAAAGAAAGAGGTTAGCTTTATTTTACTTAAAACAACCTCAGCACAATAATAAATTGCACTCCAATTTACATGCATGCACACATATATGCACACACAGACACTCTCATACACACACATACACACACACTCAAAGGTCACAAACACACACACACCTGAAGTTCACACGTACACTCACACTCGAAGTTAACATACACACACTCAAAGGTCACACACACATACACTCGAAGTTCACACTCACACACACTTGAAATTCACACAAACACACACACTCTCGAAGTTCATAAACACACACACTCGCACACACACTTGAAGTTCACACACACACACACACACACACATACACAACTTGATGTTCACACACACACACACACACTTGATGTTCACACACACACACACTCGAAGTTCACACACATAGACCAGTAGATTACAGGGTGTAGAAAGATAAATTTGTCAACTTAGAGTCTAGAGAAATAAAAGGGGTATACAATCTGCAGTTTATTCCTCCTGGAGTTGGTAGTGCTGGGTTGAGTTCTTTTATGAAGTCTCTGTCTGCAGCAGGGGTGTCCCTGGATGATCATGGTCAGCAAACAGGGTTTGAAGTTCGTAAGATGAATTGGAGAGAGAGGGGGAAAGGAGGGACCCCACTAGGGCCTTTTCTCATCAATGTCTCAGCTGCCTGTCCTCTTACTGTACAGAAAGCAGAAGTTTAAACACGCAAAGGGTAAGCCTGTCAAATAACCATAACCCAGTGATTCAAGTGTGGCCGTGGCTAGTGTATTCCCCCTTGTAACTTAATCAGTTCATATCTGGTAATCCTTCCTCTCTGCCAGTGCCCCATTGTTCAAGTGATTGAGTTTAGTGCGTTCCCATTGTAGCTTGATGTGTTCATGTCTGAGAAGCCCCTGTTTAATATCCCAGCTGATGGCCTTGATGCCTTTCTAATAGGGACAGGATATGTGGCTCACTCATATCCTCCTGAGGCCTTTGTCCTTGCTGGGTCTTTGTAGACACAGTGTCTCAGTGGGCCGCAATGTAGAGAGTACAGTGATGCGAATTCAATAGCCATCCTTGTTGCAAGCTCAAGTCACATCTTTAATCTGTGTTTTAAAAAGTTTCTTTTTATAAGTTATGTTTGGTATGGATTAAAAATCATTATTTGGCATAATGCATGCTTTCGCGACAGTTATATTGTGTGAAATATTACAAAAACTTATTTTGTACCTCCTTGAGTTTAGGAGGTTGAGGGGGTGATCTGACCAAGGTGTTTATAATCATAAAGGGATTCGATAGCGAAGAAGCTATTTTGTCTGGTGGGTGGAGTCCGGGGTGGGGGGCACAATCTCAAAATTAGAACCAGGCCGTTCAGGAGTGAAATCAGGAAACATTTCTTCATGCAACTGCCAGTGGAAATCAAGAACTCTCTCTCTCTCCCAAAAGACTGAATGTTGACGGTCAACTGGGGTTTTCAAGACTGCAATCAATTGTGTTTTGTTATGCAGGGGCATCAAGGGATAATGAACAAAGCTAGTAAATACAGCCAAGGCACCGCTTAGCCATGCTATAATAGAACGGCAGCACAGGCTCCAGAGGCTGAATGACCTATTTCTGTTCCCATTGGTCTAGTTGGAGGTCAGCCGGATACATATGGAGTGAGATGGTGTCTCGAACTCATGTCCCAGTGAACCTTTAACAATCTGATTTCTGCATGTAATTGCCAGGAGAAATCTTCAGTGCTATAAAAACAGAAAATGCTGGAAATACTCAGCATCTATGGGGAGGGAAACACAACCGACAGTTCAGGTCAATGGCCTTTTATCAGAACTGAAAGACTTTAGAAATGTGGCAGGTTTTTACAGAGCGATGAAGCAGGAAAAGGGGGGAGGAGAGGATAGGGAGAAACGGCCTGTGAGAGGATGGAAGACACGAGGGTTTAAATAACAAAAGGGATGAAGGTGCAACGGAAAAGGGGAATGCTTTTGGGACAAGTAAAGAAACAAAAGAAATGTATAAAGGAAGTGTAAATGGTCAATGGAAGCATTACTGGCACCTGCAGTCTGAAGAAATAGGTGCAGTTTTTCATCACAGAATTGTTACAGGAAGGAGGCCATTTGGACTATCCTGTCGCCACTGCCTCTCCAAATGAGCATTGCACCTTTGTGCCACTCCCCTGCCTTCTCCCTGTAACCCTGCACATTCTTCCTTTTCAGATAATAATCCAATTCCCTCTTCGACGCCTCGATTGAACCTGCATCCGCCACACCCTGAGGCAGTGCATTCCAGATCCCAACCACTCACTGTGTGAAAACGTTTTTCCTCATGTCTCCATTACTTCTTCTGCCAATTACCTTAAATCTGTGCCCTCAGGCTCTCAAATCATCCCTCCACAAATGGGAACAGCTCTTCCCTACCTACTCTGTCCAGATTTTGAATACCTTTATCAAATTTCCTCTTAACCTTCTCCAAAGAAAACAGTCCCAACTTCTCCAATTAATCTACATAACTGAAATTCCTCATCCTGGAACCATTCTCGTGAATCTTTTCTGCACTGCCTCTAATGTCTTCACATTCTTCCTAAAGCGTGGTACCCAGAACTGGACACAATATTCTAGTTGAAGCTGAGTTAGTGTTTTATACAAGTTTAATATAACCTCCTTGCTCCTGTACCCTATACTCCTATTAATAAAACCTAGGATATTTTTTTCCCTGTTTGTTCATGTGATGTGGGCGTCGCTGGCAAGGCCAGGATTTATTGCCCATCTCTAATTGCCCTTGAGAAGGTGGTGGTGAGCTGCCTTCTTGAACCGCTGTAGTCCATGTGGTGTAGGTACTCCCACAGTGCTGTTAGGCAGAGAGTTCCAGGATTTTGACCCAGCGACAGTGAAGGAACAGCGATATATTTCCAAGTCAGGGTGGTGTGTGGTTTGGAGGGGAACTTGCAGGTGGTGGTATCCCATGTGCCTGCTGCCCTTGTGGTAGGTGGTAACAGTCATGGGTTTGGAAGGTTCTGTCTGAGGAGTCTTGCTGAGTTCCTGCAGTGCATCTTGTAGATAGTACACGCTGCTGCTACTGTGCATAGGTGGTGGAGGGAGTGAATGTTTGTGGATGGGTTGCCAATCAAGCGGGCTGCTTTTTCCTGGATAGTGTCAGTTTCTTGAGTGTTGTTGGAGCTACACTCATCCAGGCAAGTGGAGAGTATTCCATCACACTCCTGACTTGTGCCTTGTAGATGGTGGACAGGCTTTAGGGAGTCAGGAGGTGAGTTACTCGTCGCAGAACTCTTAGCCTCTGACCTGCTGATGTAGCCACAGTATTTATATGGCCGGTTCAGTTCAGTTTCTGTCCAATGGTAACCCCCAGGATGTTGAGAGTTGGGGGTTCAGTGACGGTAATGCCATTGAAACTAAAGGGGCGATGGTTAGATTCTCTCGTGTTGGAGATGGCCATTGCATGGCTCTTGTGTGGCGCAAATGTTACTTGCCACTTGTCAGCCCAAGACTTGATATTGTCCAGGTCTTGCTGCATTTGGACATGGACTGCTTCAGTATCTGAGGAGCTGCGAATGGTGCTGAACATAGTGCAATCATCAGCGAACATCCCCACCTTATGATGGAAGGAAGGTCATTGATGAAGCAGCTGAAGATGGTTGGGCCGAAGACACTACCCTGAGGAACTCCTGCAGTGATGTCCTGGAACTGAGATGATTGACCTCCAACAACCACAACCATCTTATTTTCTGCTAGGTATGACTCCAACCAGTGGAGAGTTTTCTCCCCGATTCCCATTGACTCCAGTTTTGCTAGGGCTCCTTGATGCCACACTCGGTCAAATGCTGCCTTGATGTCAAGGGCAGTCACTATCACCTCACCTTAGGAGTTCATCTCTTTAGTCCATGTTTGAACCAAGGTTGTAATGAGGTCAGAAACTGAGTAACCCTGGTGGAACCCAAACTGAGCATCAATGAGCAGATTATTGCTAAGCAAGTGCCTCTTGATAGCACTGTTGATGACCCCTTCCATTACTACTGATGATGGCGAGTAGACTGATGGGATGGTAATTGGCCAGGCAGGATTTGTCCTGCTTTTTGTGTACAGGACATACCTGGACAATTTTCCACATTGCCAGGCAGATGCTAGTGTTGTAGCTGTACTGGAACAGCTTGGCTAGGGGTGCGGTAAGTATGCTTTATTAACTGCTCTCTCAACTGGTCCTGCCACTTTCAATGGCTTTGATGGTTTGAAATTGTTGAACTCAATGTTGAGTTCACAATTATATTACTGCCAACCAGGGGACTAATTCTGCTGAGCAACTGAATGACTATCTGATGGTCAGTTAATTGTATTATTAATGAAAAGAATCAAAGAATGTTCAATAAAGTATGAGGAAATCACTGTTACTACATCTTTATACTGGAATTCTGACCTAACACCATCATGGGAATACCATTCGCAAACAGAATGCAGTGGGACGTAGGGACATTTTTTGGCAGCCTTCTGAGTCGTGAGATGATGGTTTGTGCCATGGGGGCCAACTCTGTGTTCAACATCACCTGGCGTGGCTCAGGAGATCCACTCTGGCATAGCAACCTCTGCTGCATTTGCTGCAAAGGAAGACAGTGGGCTGTGAGGGTGCAGGATTCACTGGCCTCTGTTTTCACTGGGCCCTCCTCTTTGCCAGCTGAACTTTCCATTTCTCCTTGCCTTTTCCAATGCCCTTCCAAACAGTCAGCCTCCAGAGGTCATGGCCAGCAGTGACTGTCTCTCAGATGTCTGTTTTGATGTCCACCGTCTTCATACCTCACTTGCAGATGTCATTGTAGCAGAGGTATGAACATCTAGCAGGTCATGACCCAATGCTCAGTTCACCATACAGAAGGGCTTTGGGTATACAGCCGTCATCCAATCAATGAGGGTGGCTGGGACAAAGCAGACGTTGTCGGCTTAGCAATGAGTGTATGCTGATGGAATTAACACGCTCCAAGACTTCTGATGTGGTGAGCTTGTCCTGCTGAGAGATGCTGAGGATATATCCGAGATAGTGAGGGTGGAAATTGTTCAGTCTTTTCCCCTGCCTAACATATGTTGTCCAGGTCTCATTGAGGAGAGCACTGAGGGGGACAGGCTTGGTGGACTCGCAGTTTGGTGTTCTCTATCAGTTTCCTCTTGTGCCACACTCTCTTACTCATAGGGACACAGGAATATAGAAAGTAGGCCATTCAGCCCATTCGATTAGATAATGGCTGATCTGGATCTTCACTTGAACCACCTTCTCAGGTCAACTGGAATGGTCAATAAATTAATAAAGCTAGACAGCTTCAACAACATTCCAAAATGCAAATTTTTTTTTTAAAGATCAGTGAGTGTTTTTGAAAAGCCCTTTGCACATTTTCACAAGGCCTGGGGAAGCTGAAGCACATTACTCAAGTCCAGAAAGCAGTGCCCACCCCACCAGCCCCTGACACCCCCCCCCGCCCCCCCCACCACCGACTCTCAAAATTGGTGTGCTGGCTCTCCGAATTCTGAGCCTGATGTTACAAGAAGCTTTGCCAACACTTTTGGAAAGCCTGAAATGCAAGGTTTAATAGTTAAAGAGTTAAAGTAATGCTAACCGGACTCTATGGTTCTCCCTGGTGTCTTGGTCAAAGTTTATTCCGAAACCAACATCACAAAATGAAACAGATTATTTGGTCATTGTCACATTGCAGTTACTGGGAGATTGCTGTGCACAAACTGCCTGCCACATTTCCTACATCACAGCAGAAACTACATTTGGAAAGTACTTCGAGAAAAATTCCCAGTGTATTGTGCAATTAATGAAATCCTCTCACTGTAACCTGGTGTTCTTATATGCTGAGGAACATATTTGAGAAGATTTAGACTCTGCATGCTGAGTCTTTGATGCCAGAGAACTGTCCCAGAAATCCCCCAGATCAGTATGTAAACGTTTCAGCCAATTAATTAATGTCAATCTAGCAGGCATGCTGCTAATCGAATGGATTTCAAATGTGAGGTCATCCACTTTGGACCAAAAAAGGATAGAACAGAATAGTTTGTCAATACTCGAAACAGTAGAGGCCCAAGAAATCTTGAGGTCTGTGTATATAATTATCATGAACAGGTACTGAAAATATGGTAGGCCATGGTGTATAAGTCGACCCATGGTACAAGACAGCCCCACTTCCCTGTCCCAAAAATCACTTTTTTGCATATATTTGACAAATGGTTTGAACTCCCTTTTCAGCCATGACATGCTATACTCACATTCAGGAAGCGATGGCGTAGTGGTATTGTTGCTGGACTAGTAATCCATAGACCCAAGGGTAATGCTCTGGGGACCCAGGTTTGAATCCCATCACTGCAGATGGTGACGTCTGAATTCAATAAAAATCTGGAGTTAAAAGTCTAATGATAACCATTGTCGATTGTTGTGAAAAACCCATCTGGTTTGTTAATGTCCTTTAGGGAAGGAAATCTGCTGTCCTTACCTTGTCTGGCCTACATGTGACTCCAGAGGAACAGCAATGTGGTTGACTCTTAAAAATGCTCTCTGAATAAGGGCAATTAGGGATGGGCAATAAATGCTGGCCTAGCCAGTGACTCCCACATCCCACAAACAAAGAATTTGTGGTCAGCCTCAATTTTACACTCCACAAATGTATGTTTTACTGCCAATACTGTGGTAAGCTGAGGTGTAATGCACATTTAAGAGAATGTGAGCAGATTGACCACATGACTATCAGACCCAATAGCTGTGTAGCGTGGGCAACAATGTTAATGTTAGCCTAGGGTAGAGTCTGGTTGGAGGGGCACACATCATGTTAGTGCTCTGTGATTTGTGTAAATAAATAGCGTGTACTTCATTTCATATTGATCACTGCGTCTGCCGTATATTGTAATCGACACACCCGCCGACAGATAAGTATGCAACCGGTTCACGAACAAAGCGACCCACAGTCAGAACATAACAAATACCTTATAACTGGGACCAAGGGATCAGGAAGGCAATGTGGGCTGTATTGTGAGGGTGTGTGGGAGTTCAAGACAGACAGATCAGACCCCACATAGTGAAGGAGAAAGATGGTAACAACCCGTCGGTTCAGTTTTACACTCGGTGTGTAAGTTGATCCCTGTTTTTGGAGAAATTTTTCATGGCCCCAGAGTTTGACTCATACACCGACATCTACCATTCTCAGAAAGGCTAATGGAATGCTGGCCTTCATATCTAAAGGACTAGAATACAAGAGGTTTGAAATCTTGCTACAGCTATACAAGACCATAGATAAAAGCAAAATACTGTCGATGCTGGAAATCTGAAACAAAAACAGAAAATGATGGAAAAACTCAGCAGGTCTGACAGCATCTGTGGAGAGAGGAACAAAGTTAACGTTTTGAGTCCGTATGACACTTCTTCAGAGCTCTGAGGACTTGTGCCAAAATTGGGAGAGCTGTCTCACAGACTAGTCAAGTAACAGCCTGACATAGTCATACTCACAGAATCATACCTTACAGACAATGTGCCAGACACCACCACCACCATCCCTGGGTCTGTCCTGTCCCACCGACAGGACAAACCCAGCAGAGGTGGCAGCACAGTCATGGGAGTCCTCAGCATTGACTCTGAGCCTCAGGTCAAACATGGGCAAGGAAACCTCCTGCTGATTACCACATACCACCCTCCCAGTCACTGGTCAGTGCCAGTGTGGGAGATGGATGAGGCACCCAGCATCCCATCTAGGTGTCCGTCCATCAATGGTGAGCAGGGAGATCCAGAGCGACCTCATGTTGGTGCATGAGCTGCCTGTCGTCTCTGCGGGCTCCTCTCAGGGCACCCTGGATGATGGCAGCAGCTCCTCCACCCCTCTGCCAGTGACCATCACAGCTGATGAGGCTGCGATGACTGGGAGATGCCAGTCATGGCACTGGCCACTCCCTCCCAGGCGGGGCCAGCATAGGTTCCAGTGGCCAGAGGATGACAGCCAAGGTCATCAAGGCCAATAAGACAGCAGAGTCAGCGGGCTGGCTCCAATGCCAGTGCTAGCGAGGGGGGAGCACCAAAATGTAGCACTTGTAAACGTGAGTTTAATGCATCATAAGCACAAGAGGGACTGGTCACGGGCGACGTTCTGTTGTGTAATGTTTTGTTTATTTTAACTGGTCTGGGGTTGACGACCAAAGAAGGTTCTATTAATTTGTTTTGACTGTCAACATGAGATAAATTTTCTTTTGTCGTAATGGCCTGAGTATACTTCAGCTTTTTTATTTAATGTGGTGCAGGGTTTACCATTATGTAATGCTCGGTATTACCCAGCTCGAAATTTATTGCACAGGCACTGATGGACTTTGGCGTCAAATGAAAGAGTCAGTTCAGACATTCAGGCAGCCCTGAAATGAGGTGGTAGCACTTATTTGGCAGCCTAGCTGAAGGAGCTTAGGATCAGGGCCTCCCTGGTGTTCCTGCCTCCCTGGAGGTTACTGAGGTCTGCCTCCACACCCTCACCATTCTCCTCACCGTGCTTCTCTTCTGACTCACTACTGGACTCATCCTCTGTGGCCTGTGCGGCTGCATCAAGGTCCTCTTCCTCCAGTGGCTCCAGATTGCAGAGTGCAGCATGCAACCACTATCAGTGACACCCGCTCTGGGGGGTATTGTAGTGCTCCCCTTGAACGGTCCAGGCATTGGAAGCAAATCTTCAGAAGACCTATGGTCCTCTCGACCACCGCCCTTGTGGAGGCGTGGCTCCTGTTATACTGCTGCGCTGCCTCTGTTCTTGGGTGGCAGAGAGACGTCATGAGCCACCTTTTCAAGGGATGGCCCTTGTCACCCAGCAGCCATCCATCCAGTTGGGCTGGAGCACTGAAGAGCCTCGGCACCTGGGAGTGTCTCAAGATGTATGCATCATGGGAGCTGCCTGGGTGCCTTGCACAGATTTGCAGAATCTGCATCCTGTGATCACACACTATCTGCATGTTCATGGAGTGGAAGGCCTGCCTGTTGATGAAGGCACCGGGCTCACCTGCTGGCACCTTGTTGGCCACATGTGTACAGTCTATAGCACCCTGGACATGGGGGAAGCCAGCAATCGCTGCAAAGTCTCTGGCTCGCTCAGCCTGACTGGCTTCGTCCATACGGAAATGAATGAAAGTCAATACCCACCTGAACAGAGCGTCTGTCACCAGCTTGACGCAACTGTGGGCAGCTGATTGGGAGACTCCACACAGATCCCCACTGACCCCTGGAAAGAGCCAGAGGCATAGAAGTTGACGGCCATTGTGTCTTTCAGAGCCACTGGCAAGGGGTGTCTATCTACCCAGTCGGAGTATATCTCAGGCCCAATTATCTGACAGATAAAGGCCACAGTCTCCCTTGAGAGGCGGAGCCTCCTTTGGCATTGCACCTCACTCATATTGAGGTAGCTGCATCGCTGCCTGTAAACCCTGGCAGCAGGATAGTGGCGTCTTCTGCAGCCCCTTCCACCTTGGGCTACCTGCTGGCCCTGCGCCCATTGTGCCTGTGCCTCTCCTCCCACTGGTCCCTCCCCTGGAAGCTGCATTGGGACACCTGGCCTCCTCTCCCTTCTGCCCCTCTCTTCCTCCTCAGAGGAGTTGCCTCTAGTGGAGACCACAATCCCCATTCCCAGGGTAAGGGAAGGCTGTCTGATACCTGGAAGAGTCCACACGGTCTGAATCCTCCAGGGGCCTTGGAGACACCAAGGAATCCTGAAATGAAGCCTGGAAATGCTAACAATGAAGCCCCAAATAGAGATGAAGCTGCCAAGTACCAATTAGTCACCAGTAGCAAACAATCTACCAAACTCCTCACTACTCACACTGGCAATACTGCTGACCCTCTTAATCCCACCCGAGGATGAGGTTTTTAAAATTGTCGACTGGCCACTTGCCCATTTCCCCCGTGTGGCGAGCGCGAAATCGCATGGGCAACGAAAAATTGGCGTCAATTGACTTTTTAATGGACTTGATTGGCCTCTTAATTAACGGCGGGCACTGCTCGGGCACCCGCGCACCCCGCTGACCGAAATATCATGCGAGTGCTTGATGACATCGGGATGCTCGCCCAACATCGCCATGTGCCAATTTACGCTCGAGCGTGTCGGGCGCGCGCCCGCACGCCAAGCGAAAAATTCTGCCCAGAGTGTGTATTCCGCGTCAGTGATTGCGAGGCATGTGAGGGAAGGGCAACTGTTTGAATTAGCTGCAGTTTAGCAGTTTAAGTTTACTGAGCTTTGATATGATTCTAACTAATGAGCTTTCATGTAATTAGCAATGACAGTGACACACATTAAAGATCCATTGTTGAGTGACACAGTGTCATAGGCCTGCTCCAGATTGGAAGATTGACATATGCTGTTAATTATCAATATGTCCCCCAAACAGTCTTTGAAATATTTCTATAAATTAATGTGCCTAGTGCAGGATGTTTGACCCAATCTCTGAAAAACTGGGCAACAGAATTTCCAATCCAAGGATAATAATCCCCTGCCAAAACCACATTGCAAAACAGGAATCTTCTGGAGCTCTCCCTGAGCTAACTATTTATTGCGGATGACGCAAGACTACTGTTATTGACAATCAGCAAGATTGAGGATAACGATAGCCAAGTATTTCCTGTCAGCCATATGATGTACTCAATCATTCTCTTCCAATCATTATCAACTGGTGCTGTTATGAAGAATCTCATCAAGGATTCCCTGTGAGATTAAGCTCGATTTCCATCACCCAGAGCATAATTGGAAGAGCAAAGGAGTTCTTCCAGCACCGAGGACAAGACTTATCCCTCAACCAGCTACACCAAAACAGGCCGGCTTGCTGTTCATCAACTTTGCCGATTGTGGGATCTTGCTGTGTGAAAAATTTGCTACAACATTGGTTGGAATCTTCCCTGCTTGGTGGAGGTGGCTCTGGAGGTGAGAGGGGATGTGGAAAACCGGGCTGGGGTGGGTTGTCTCTGTTCCTGCCTCCAGGAGGCTTTTCTGGAAGTGGGCCCTGCCCGTCAATGGCAGGTTGTCAATCAAGGTTTTTTTAAAAACGTAATTAGCATTTACGGAGATGGGCTCAGCAACACATTGTAGCGGTCCCATGGTGGGAGGTCAGAGGGACTTTGGACTCTGCTCCATGGCACTACCACAGAGCCACAAGTCTAAAACCAGCCCAACAGTAGCCAAAAGTATTCTTCTTGAGGGCTTCCTCCTCCACGATATGGCCTTGACAACTCTGGGCCTTCATTTTTATTAATCACTCTGAAGCCTTTCGACAGTGCCTCCATTTCGAGATGCTGTCGTGACGTCCATCTGCCTCAAAAGGCACCATCTCTCCCAGTAGGGCTGCCAATTGGCCAGTCCTGCAAGGCCTCTCATTGGTCCTCCCACGTCAGTGTCCTTCCCATCATCCTTAATTGGCGAATGCTGTGGGTGTATAAAAATCTCCTGTGCAACATTGACAAATTTTAGGCATCCTGGGTGATCAGATTGTCAATGGATCTTGTGAGAATTGTCCTATAAAGTTCAGAACTAATTAAGCGATAAAGTTCAATTTAGTGATGATGACCAAACCCTTCATGCACAGACTCGATCCTCAGCTGCTCAAAAATTACTGACTCAGCCCAAGAAAATTATCCCATAATAGCTCAAATTATGTAAAAACATTAGGACCTTGAGTAGGGTCTTCTCCTCGAGCACGCTCTGTACCTATGTCAATGGGCACACTTGGCCTCTCAAATGATTTGCTATTGATTCCTACTCAGCTTAAAACCTTTTTCCTTGTATAAATTAGTTGGTTTATTGATGTAGATGTAACTTCATCTTGGCATTAAACTCATTATTTCCTGCTGTGAGTTTTACTCCTTTGGGACCCAGTTTAACACTGGACAGTCTCATACGTGTGAAATTGGATCCTTTCTTTCAGAGACTGACAGATTATTCTCTGCAGAGTTCCTGCAATTTAATCATTCCTTTATTGAAGTCCCCTTTTATTTTTCTTGGCAGCCTTCATTCAGTGTGTATGTGTGTGCGTGTGTCAGTTTATCTGTGTGGTGTGTGTGTGTGGCCGTGCACTTGTATGTGTACGTGTGCGTGTGTGTGTGTGTGTAGATGTTGGCATTAGATGAGGACGAGATGGGGTTTGGCAATGATGCCCACCCAGTGCCATGTGGAATACCCTGGTCGTGCTTTCCACAATTACAGATGAAGGGCGGTGACTCAGGCGAAGGAAAGAGGACAGGTCCATGGAACTTAAATCAAAACCTTTCCTCAACATTAAACTCCTTTCTTGTGAATCTCTACTGCACCCACTCCAAGACCCACACATCCTTCCTGAGGTATGGTGCCCATCAAATGAATTAAATGAACAAAAACTAGACACCTAGCCTGACAACACACAATGAGAATGGATCCAATTTTACATGTATGAGGAATGGTTCAGTAAAACACTCATCGTTACTGCCTCCATTCCGATGACACCCTGGAGAGCCTGACAGTGGTGAGTAAATTGAAAAGAAGGACATCTTCAGATATTGTGGAGATGCTTTATGAGTGAAACATTAGACCGAGATCCTCTGACACCACATTGAGAAGAGCAGGGGAGTTCTCGTGATGTCCTAGGGCCAACATTGCTGCCTCAGCCTACACAACCAGAAAGCTGATTAATGGTCATTCATCTCATTGCAGTTTGTGGGATCTTGCTGTGCTCAAAAATGGTCCCTACAATTCAAAGTAATTCAGCGCTCTCAGATGTTTGTGATTCACACAGAACTGTAGAACCTTACGGCACAGAAGGAGGCTATTCGGCCAGTGGTGTATGTGTTAGCTCTTTGAATGAGCTCGTCCTACTCCCCAGCTCTTTCCCCAAAGCCCCACAAATTGGGGTGACTGGCTCCAGCAGGATCTTTCTGCATCAGCAAGAGTCAGCAGCGTCACAAGAGACTTTGAGGAGGGGAAACCTGTTACATCAGGAACTCAACATGAGGATTATGGCAAAGAGTTTCGCAATCATTGCCACTAAGTGGAATAGCAGGGTGATGTGTAGAGTTGCATGCTCTGCATACTCTTAAGCAAGGCAGAAGTGTCCAGTAAAAGAGTGTGGCTGCCAAGGGACTACAGCAACAGGAAGGTTCAATTCCACTCACCTTACATCGCCAGCTCCAAGGCAGAGCTCCCACTTTTTAAATCTCAGTTTACGCAAGACAATTTGTCAAACAGAAATCAACAGATTTCTTAATAGAAGTGGTAGCTTTTGGGATTTTCTTTATGCTTAAAGCCCAACAGACATAAAAGGGACAGTAGCAATGTGGATACAAAATTGGCTAAAAAATAGGAAGCAGAGAGTAATGGTCAATGGATATTTTTCAGGCTGGAGGAAAGTTTGTAGTGGAGTTCCCCAGGGGTCGGTATTGGGACCTTTCCTTTTCCTGATTATATGTTAATGATCTAGATCCTGGTGTGCAGGGGACAATTTCAACGTTTGCAGATGATATGAAGCTTGAAGTGCTGTGAACTGCGAGGAGGATGGTGTGGAACTTCAAGTTCCATAGACAAGTTGGTGGAGTGGGCAGATAGGTGGCAGATGAAGTTTAATGTGGAGAAGTGTGAGGTGATGCATTTTGGTAGGAAGAACATGGACAGACAATATAGAATAAGGGGTGAAATTTTGAAGGGGGTGCAGGTGCACAAAGACTTGGGTGTATATGTACATAGATCAGTGAAGGTGGTAGGACAGGTGTAGAGAGCAGTTAATAAAGCATATAGTATCCTGGGCTTTATTAATAGGGGCATAGAGTACAAGAGCAGGGCGGTTATGCTGAATTAAATAAGACACTCGTTAGGCCTCAGCTTGAATGTTGTGTACAATTCTGGGCATCATATTATAGGAAGGATGTGAATACATTGGAGAGAGTGTGGAAGAGGTTTACAAGAATGGTTCCAGGGATGAGAAACTTCAGCTATGAGGATAGATTGGAGAGGTTGGGACTGTTCTCCTTGGAGAGAAAAAGGCTAAGAGGAGATTTGATAGAGATGTTCAAAATCATGAGGGGGCTGGACAGAGTAGATAGGGAGAAGCTGTTCCCACTCATAAAAGGATCAAGAACGAGAGGGCACAGATTTAAAGTGATTTGCAAAAGAAGCAAATGTGATGTGAGAAAAAACTTTTTCACACAACGAGTGGTTCGGGTCCGGAACGCACTGCCTGGAAGTGTGGTGGAAGCAGGTTCAATCAAGAGGACAATAGGTGATTATTTGAATGGAAACAATGTGCAAGGGTACAGGGAAAAGGCACTCGGTCATAATGCTCATTTGGAGAGCCGGTGCAGACATGATGGGCCGATTGGCCTCCTTCTGTGCCGTTAAGATTCTGTGACTCTGTGATATTTTCCAAGCATATTGACCCTTTACAGCACAAGAATTCCTTCAACTAAAGCAAAATACTGTGAATGCGGCAAGTCTGAAATAAAAACACAAAGTACTGTGCAGAGAGAAACAGAGTTAAGATCTCAGGTCAAAATGACATTTCATCAGAACTAATGGGAACTTTCTGATGAAAGGTCATCTCAATCTGCAATGTTAGCTCAGTTTCTCTCTGCAGATGCTGCCTGACCTGCTGAGTATTCCAGCAATCTTTGTTTTTATTACAGGAATTTCTTGTCAGGCAGCCTCGCGACTTCTGTTATAAAGACTTTTGATTTCCTGTATCAGGTCGCATTTCATCCAAATGTTCCACAAGCTCAGACCTTTCTCCATAGGTCTCATAGTCAAACATCCCAAGATGCTTTACAGGAGTGTTATCAAACAACATCTTAACATCCAGCCACATAAGGAGATATTAGGACAGGTGACTGTAGTATAAGTGGTTAATAGCTCTTATGATAATAGCTAGTATACATCATCAGTGATGTCACATCACTTGTCTCTAGAATGCAGAGAGAGATGCCTCTGGATCGCGCCTCGTGCTAACCTATCCCCATATATAGTTAATAAATGCTTGGAAGTTCCTGGATGCCTTGTTTCCATTTGTCTCTGTTAACACTCCCTGTGTCTGTTTCTGATGATACTTCAATGACCAAAAGCCTGATCAAAATGGTAGGTTTTAAGGAGCATCGTAAAGGCGGAGAGAGAGGTGGAAAGGTGGAGAGATTTAGGGAGCAAATTCCAGGGTTTAGGGCCTCGGCGAGTCAATCCACAGCCACCAATGGCGGAGTGAACAAAATCAGAGACACACAAGAGGCCAGAATTGCAGAGACACAGAGATGATGGAGGTTTGTGGGACTGGAGATCAGGATGCATGAAGCCATGGAGGGGTTTAAAAGGGAGGATGAGAATTTTAAAGTCCAGGTGTTGGTGTAGGTCAGTGAGCACAGGGGTGGTGGGTTAATGGGACTTTAGGCAAGCTAGGACAGTGGCAGCAGAGATTTGGATGATCTCAAAGTTTGCAGGGAGAGAAAGACGGCAGACCAGCCAGGAGAGCATTGGACTGGTCAAGTCTGAAGGTAACAAAGGTATATGAGGGTTTCAGCAACAGATAAGTGGAGATAGGGGCGGAGGCGGACAATGTTGAAGAAGTGAATGTGGGAGATTTTGTGAATTATATCGTGCTCCACAAACTTTCCCATTTCTTTGTCCTATCTTTTGGGAAACCTTACGCTCGCCGAAGTCCTGAAATTAAAGAAAGAAAGTGACTCCACTTGGATAAGACTTTTGGGTATTTGAGTGGGTTGTCCGAGAATTCTGAGAATGTAAAATCCACCAATGGATTGAAATGGTCAATAAAATTGGTCTTTCTTTAAAGTTTCTAATTTCCCCATTTGAATCTTTATCTGACTTTCTGTTAATCTTGATCACAAAAATCTAGGCTGACATTCCAGTACAGCACTGAGGAGCTGCTGCACTGTCAGAGGTGCCACCTTTCAGATGGATTGTTAAGCTGAGGCGCCATTTGCCTGCTCTGGTGGGTATAAGAGATCCAAGGGCACGATTTCAAAGAAGAACAAGGGAGCTGTCCAAGTGTCTTAGGCATCCCTCAATCAGCATCACTAAAAATCAGATAACGTTTTGCATTGCTTTTGTGTGGGAGCTTGCTGTGCACAAATTGGCTGGCACGTTTCCTGCATTAGAATAGTGACTGCACTTGAAAAGTACTTCACTGGCTGTAAAGTGCTTTGAGATGTTCAGTGGTTGTGAAAAGCACTTTATAAATGCAAATCTTTCTTTTCTTCATCGGTCACCAAACATGGTGGGGCTGTGCATAGTTATGGGAATTGGACCACAAATGCAAACGTTAACTGAGTTCAATAAATCTGTGAGTTAGTGGGCTAACATATGAAGAAAATGATCATGAAAAATGTCAAGTTTTCATGAAAGCTGAACTGTCCCTCAGAGAAGGGTCGCAGTCCAAGGCTATATGTGACTCCAGTCCCAGACACAATGCTGATAATTCTTAATGCCCTTTGAAGTTGCCAATAAAACCAGTCAGTTGTAATTGCAATTGCTGATAGTGATAATGACCCACCTTTTTAGGGCAACTAGACAAGGGCAATAAATAACAGCTTGCTGGCGTCACCCCAAAGGACATCATAATCAAGAACATGGTCTCCATATTATAATAAGGACAGAGAGCAATGGCGAAGGTAGAAGAAATGTTTACAAGGATGGTATCAGATCTGAGCAGTTATAACTATAAGGAAAGACTAAACAGGTAGGGCTCTTTCCTCTCAAAAAGAGAAGGCTAGGGGGTAGGAATTCTGGGATTCCCACCCTAAACGTCTCTGCCTCCCCACTTCTCCCTCTTTCTTAAAACCTACCACATTTTCAAACTTTTGGTCAGCTGTCCAGGCATTTCCTGGTGTGGCGAGATGTCAAATTTTGTTTGATAATACTTCTGTGAAGCGCCTTGGGATATTTTACTAATGGTGCTATATGAATTCATTGATAGGGTAGGTGTAGAGAAGGTGTTTCCACTTGTGGCTAAGACCAAAACTAGGGGTCATAAAAATAAGATTGTTACCAATAAAGCCAGTAGGGGATTCTGGAGAAACTTCTTTAACCAGACAGTGGTGAGAATGTGGAACTCACTAACACAAGGAGGCAAACTGCATCAATAAATTTAAGGGGAAACTAGATAAAGACACAAGGGAGAAAAGAATACAAAGATATGCTGATTGGGTGAGGTGTATTAAGATAAGAGCAAAATCCTGCGGAAGCTGGAAATCTGAAATAAAAACAGAAAATGCTGGAAAAATTCAGCAGGTCTGGCAGCATCTGTGAAGAGAGAAACAGAGTTAACGTTTCGAGTCCATGTGACTCTTTTTCAGGGCTAAAGAGAAGTAGAAATGCGATGGATTTTATACTGTTTAAGAGGGAATGGAGCAGGTAAAGCAAGATAGAAGGTCAGGGGTAGGTGTGAACTCAGGAGAGATTTGATAAAGATGTCATGGACATAAAACAGAGGGAGTGTTAATGGTAGTGTTAAAGATTAAAGAAAGTGTTGATAGTGGCATAAAGGTAAGATAGCAGAATGTGTTAATAGCAGAACATGGGTCAGCGTTCTGTGAAAGCAAAACATAAGAACAAGTGACAGGTGGCCCTGTGGGGGTGGGGGTGGGGGGTGTTGGGGAAAAATTGGATTAAAAAAGGAGTCAAGATAGAGGAGAGACTTCATAGTCTGAAGTTGTTGAACTCAATGTTAAGATGTTGAGATGTAGTAAGATTGGAGGACGTTAGTGTGGAGCATAAACACTGGCATGGACTAGTTGGGCTGAATGGCCTGTTTCTGCGTTGTAGGAACAGGTTGATTGCTCTGTGTTTTTATTGGAGATGACCAGATATTTTTGGTATATATCAACACAGATTTATTTATCTGCCTGAATGATATGGGGTGTCCAAAATATTTTATTTCAGTAGTGAAATCGCTGCCTCCAGTCTGGGTGTAATGCCATTTCTCAGTGTCAGATGTTGTCTGACATTGACAGACAGGTGCCCTGTGCCCACACGAAATGGTGCAAAGTGGCTAGCATGTAGGAGCTCATTAGTGGACGAACAATGATGGATTGCTTCTCCCTCCAAGAGGACTGAATCCTGCTCCCCTTCACTTGCATTGGGGCCATTAATGTATTTACAGCATCAGTTTACTGTCATATTAGGAGGAAATGGACTGTAACTGAATCTGACAGATCACCAGGGAGGTAGCGAGTGTCACATGATATGAAAAGGTGTGTTTCAACTATATAGTTATATGAATAAAAAATGGACTGGACAGACAAGAGTCAACGTTTGACTTTTACAGGACTAGATAGTAAAGTGGCTAATGGGATCAAGCTTAGATTTCAGTCATGAGAGTTTGCTGTGAATACTTGGAGACCTCATTCTATGCAGCTCTGCTTTCATTCAGGTTAAAGTTGCAGTGGAATTAACTCATTTGATGCAGAAGTCTCTGGTGGAAGCCAGTTGCTATTCCAGCACTGAAACAATAAAACAGCCTTAGATTTGGGGTGGGATCAGTAACAGGTCAGCTGGGCAATTTAAAGATGGAGCTCGGAGGCTTAGTATTTAAAAGATTGGGGACAGGGAGCAGAGTGAGGATAGGGTAATGGCTGTACGTAGGTTAGGGCATAAGACAGATGTGGGGTGGGAAAAAATGGATGGAGGGAGCAGGCAAACATAAGCAATAAGTAGAACAGGGACAGAAAAGACTAGAATAATGGACAAAAGAATGGCAGGATTAAGAACAGGGTAGGAAATCTGAATTGTAGAAGAAGTAGAGAAGCAATTTACAGCTTGGAAAGAGGCCATTTGGCCCATCACAGCCATCAAGTAGCCACCGAGCCTAATCCCACTTTCCAGATCTTGGTCCGTGGCCTTGCAGGTTACAGCAGTCCAGTATTATCCTGTAGTATAAGGGTATTTGGCATAGCAAGGGTTAATGTGGGACTGGGAAACAATACCGCCCACAATATGATGTAAAGAGACACATGATCTGAGATTAGGGTCAGTTGTGGACTGGACAGAGACCTGTGTAGAAGCAAGCATGAAGTTAGCTCATAGCTTGGGCTATACCCTGTGTATATGTACATTGTTACGTATTATTGTAAAGAAAATATCGTTTTTTTCCAATATTACTGTGGGATACTGTGAAGCAGGCTTGTGGGGGCTATGCATATGTTGTGTGTGTGACTCATTTAATTAGACTGAAGACAGTCAGAATGCAAGGTTTAAATCATCAAAGGTGAAAAAGCGAGCATTTTGAAGTGGAGAAGGATGAGCTAAGATGGGATCACATTGAATACAGCATAAATAGGAATTTGTATTGGGAGATAAATGAGGAGTGAATTGTTAGCTGTTTGAATTTCAAAGAGACATAACAGGAAGTTTTACAACTGGTAAATATTATAAATAAATAAAGCAAAGTTATTACTTTTATTTTTCCTGAAAGTGCTGGCCATAATGACAACATGAAAAAATTTTTAGATTCTGGTAACTTTCAAAAGAAAGTTAAAAACAATGGGTTTAAAGATGATAGGGGAAACAATGTATTTAAGGAAAGCTTGAATGCTGAGAGTGAGGGTCCATATGAGATCTTGAAGGATGGGCTGCACAAAGACAGACCTGTGAAAAAGCAGCCTCTAGCCACCCAGAGAAGTGCTTGCTTGTTTCAGAAAGCAAGGCTTTGTTACAAGCCTTGGATTTCTATTGTTGGATGAGAGGGAGAGAGAAGCTGTGAAATACTTCCCTTATAGCAATAATGGGTGCCTTGCAGTAATATTACTAGATGTTTTATAGATTAAGAATCTATAGGGGCTGTTGCCTGGAAAAGGATGTTTATTTGGGAATCTAGCTAAGTAGAAATCTTTTGGGAAATGTTATTAGACTAAATTTAACTGTGTAACTGTAATTTTGTATGTTTTAGGTTTATTTTCTTTTGTTAACAAATGTTTTAATTTAATATTTAAATTCTCCAAAAGTGGTCATGGAATCTTTACTCCTGACTTCAGTACACATACCTTCTTGTAATAAATACAATTTGCAAAATCATTGTGATAGCCTGACCAAGTTTCCCTTTGGGATTTGGTCAGCTCGGCAAATACCATCTGTCATATCATAACAATTATCAATAAACACTTAATGTTCAAGCATACGAGACTCGGAACCTCTTCATGAGACCTACTGAATGTACAGCATGGTGGCAGCGAATGGAAAAGCCCAGAAGCTCAGAGAAGCTGGAGCAGAAATTAAAAGAGCAACATTCTGACCTGACTGAAACCGCCTGAAGTGAAGACACAGAGGGAGATCGCCTGAAAGAAACTCCATTGCAGAATTGGAAGCAGAAAGGCAGAAGAAAAAAACTCTACTGTACAGCTGGGGACTCCGCAAGATCTTGTGGATGTCAATTGTGAATGCCCGCAGAGGACCTAGCAGGGGTGAGTAAAAAAAATTCAGTTCTAAACCAGGACTAGTTTAAAGAGCTTCAGTGCTTTAGAAAAAAGTCATAGCAGCCTGTTTCTGAAATCACTGCAGCCCACCTGGGTTCAGAATGTGCCCCATACCACGTGGCGGCCAAACTCGTTGTAAGGGAAAAAAGAGAAGCAAAAGGTTCAAAAACCTCAGCCAAAGTCAGGAATCGATTGTAAAATGCCTGAAAATCCTTCGGTGTTGCAGGGATGGCCCAGAATAGTTGATGGTGTAAATCATTACACAAAACTAAAGACAAAGCAGTCGGGACCGTCATTGCCACAGGAGCCCACCAAAGTGTGATAAGCGCAGGAAGACTCTTTGAAGAAACGGTTACTGCAGTGCCATCTTTAAACGCTGCACAACATTTAAAGCTGTGCTCTCCTGAACTTTAAAGCAACCATGGACAACATATCAACATTACCAGACCAATTTGAACTGATCCAAGAGCCAGACTAAACACAAAAGTGGGGAATTTTGTGGAAAAGATTCTTAACATACCTGATAGCTTCAAGATTAGATAAAAAGACAGAAGCTAAACAAATAAATACGCTACTTTATTCAGTAGGTCTGATGGTTGATGTTATTATTGCCAGGCAAGGAATAAAAGAGATGGACAGTAAATTCTGGCCTAACCAGACACCCACATCCCGTCAATGAATAAAAATAATAAATGAATCCTCAGATAAATTTGATGAAGTTCTAAAATCCTTCAATACATATTTTAATCTAGGAAGCAGCAACATTTTAAAGAGTGTGAAATTCAGCAAATGTGTCCAACAGCCTGAAGAGCTGGTTGACTCTTTTATAAATGAATTATACAGATTGGCTAAAGGCTGTGACTATGGTGAGCTTAAGTCAAAACTCATAAGGGATAGAATTGTTGTTGGGGTGGCTGACGATGCCCTTTCAGACATACTACAGGCCAAGGAAGATCTGTCTCTAGAAAAGGCCACCTGAATGGTCAAGCAGTCTGAAACCGGCAACAGCACCATTTTACATGGTGAAAACAAGCCATGGTACCGAGCAACCCCAACTGTCCAGCTAGCAAAGCAACAAAGGGGTAGTGAGGCTCTACGCCAAGGAAGGCAATACCCAAACTGACCACAAGACAGTGGGCGACCATGTCAGCGCTACGGAGCCAAATGACCTCACAGGCAGCAGCAACGTCCAGAAATCTCAGTTCAATGTTTCAACTGCAACCGCATGGGAGACTTCAGAAAGCTATGGAAAGCTAAGACACCCAGATGGGTTGAGGGCCCCAAGACATTCCATGAGATTGAGGTACCACGCCAGGAAAAGACCCAAGCGTGCTTCTTGGGTGAAGTTAAGGACCCTAGATTCTCTTTTTTTAATTCATTCATGGGATGTGGGCTTCGCTGGCTAGGCCAGCATTTATTGCCCATCCCTGGGAAGGTGATGGTGAACTGCCTTCTTGAATCACTGCAGTTCCTGTGGCATAGATAGACCCACAGTGCTATTAGGGAGGGAACTCCAGGAATTTGACCCAGTGACAGTGAAGGAACAGCGATATATTTCCAAGTCAGGATGGTGAGTGTCTTTTTGGAATGCAGACATCTCAGTAAGCAGTCACATCACCAACTTCAAATTGGACATGGGAGCCAGTGTTACGGTCCTCTTGGATAAGGAACCATGGCTGAGAGACCTCTGTCCATGGACAACAGACTCACACCACTCTACAGGCCTGGAGGAACCCAACTTCCAGTCATGAGCATGATCCTAGAAGCACTAAGGCATGGCAACAAGCAGATATCCAAAAACAATCTCTTTCTCTCTTGAACAGAGATGTCTGTGTTGCCTTTAACTTTCTCAAAATGGCAGAAGACATCAGACAATCTCTGTCATCAACTACACGGAACTGCAAGTTCCCAAGAGGCCCACCAGTGAAGATGCTCTCGACTGGGACTTCAGCTCTGAATTATCTTCACTCTTCGCAGAGCCGGTTTGTCCAATTTCTTTGCAGGCAGCAGAAGCTCCTTCTTGGTCAGACCAGCCAAACCTCCAGGTAATTCCCACTGTATCTCGAGTGGGAGACACACAGGAAAATGACGAGCAACAGAGGAATGAGCCCCACCCCCAGGCTCCAATGGTTGCTGTCTCACTACCTGTAAACACCACGACACAAACACTACAAACTCCAGCCAACGTGCAAAGCTGCAAGACGGACGCTAGAGCAAGGAGCTAGAAACCATCAACTCACCAGAGAACAGCTCAGTGAGGCACAGAGAAGCGGAAGAACACGGTGCTGTGATAAAAGCCAAACTCCAAGGTAAGCCCATGGATGAGGAAAATCCAAACGACAGGGGGAGATACCTTCAACGGAAAAATAAAAACAGGGTTCATACAATGAATGAACAGAGTAGACACTCTTTCTGGAAAGGACAAGCCAATGCTCCCCCACAGAGCAGATGGGGAGTTGACAAAGAGAAGTTCAACCCCAAGGAACGGAAGAAGCCTATCAGAAGAAGACAACCAAGCGCCAGAAACACAGACTACAACTCAAACTCCGAATCAACAAAGGTTCCCCAAATCAACATAGCCTACCACTCCTGCAATTGTGACCAGAACGAGATATGGGAGAATTGTCAAGCCTCCAGATCATCTGAATTTATGAAGTCAGAATCTTGAGGGGGAGAGAAGGAATAGCACAAATGTACTGTAAGTACGTTTGGTAAAGACTGTGGGACTGGGAAACAGTACCACACACAGTGTGATGTAAAGAGACACATGTCTTGAGAATAGGGTCAGTTGTGGACTGGACAGAGACCCGTGCAGAAGCAAGCACGGAGTTAGCTCTTAGCTTGAGCTATATCCTGTATGTATGTACAGAGGTGTGTGTTATCAATAAACACTTAATGTTCAACCATACAAGCCTCAGAACCTCTCTGTAAGACCTACTGAACATACAACATATCCAAGTGTTTTTTAAATGTTAAGAGTTTCTGCCTCTACCATCCTTTCAGCCAGTAAGTTCCAGACCCCCAAAACCCTCTTGGTGACAAAATTCTTTCTTGACTCTGCAACCCTTCCAAGGTCAATATATTCCTCCTGAGGGTCCAGTGCCCAGAAGTGAACACAGTACAAATAAAAAATGGAAAGTGGTGGAAATATGCAGCAGATCTGGCAGCATCTGTGGAGAGAGAAACAGAGTTAATGTTTCGAGTTAAATGTGACTTCTTCAGAACAGTACTTTAAATGCGGCCTATCCAGAGACTACTATAGCAGCAATGTAACTTCTACCTCATTGCAAACCAACCCCTTGAGATAAAGGCCAATATTCTGTTACAATTTTTAATTATTTTTATTGCCAGACTAACGGAGATCAACTGTTTTAGCACAAAGCAAAGGATTGAGATTTTGTTTCATTTATACAGGCAGAATTAAAGTTCCTGGGTCTGTAACAACGTGTCGAAGAAATTGCAGATCAACTGTTGGGACAGTAAAGTTCTTAGTTTATCACAATGTCATATTGTATCATTGAGTGTTATAAGATTTACAGCTGGAGATTTTCCCCTCTTTTGCAGTGTTATCAAGTTCTGGTTGTGTGAGATTTTACTGCTTTAGCGAGGGTTCCCTTTGAGTGGGGTAGAAGCACAGCAGAAGAACTGGACATGGGTGACACAGGGTGGGCAGTATAATGATGCACGGCAGGGTAGCAGCGGGGCATTGGAATAGGAAAACACAGGATAGAGAGCATGATGGGGATAAGTGAGGCAGGTAAGTTAACCCAAAGCAACAATGATGAATATTGTTCGGGCACAGGCAATATAGGACAAAGCTGGGCAAGGTGGGGAGAAATGGTGTTGTTATCATCTTCGAAATCCTGGCTCAGCTCCATGCTCCCCCTCAAGCTGTGGAATTCAGAATGAACTGGCTGCCCATTGACCCTCGTTCAAAAATAAACACATAATTTTTGTTTGATGGGGACAGTGTAGAGGGAGCTTTACTCTGTATCTAACCTCGTGCTGTACCTGCCTTGGGAGTGTTTGATGGGGACGGTGTAGAGGGAGCTTTACTCTGTATCTAACCCTGTGCTGTACCTGTCCTGGGAATGTTTGATGGGGACAGTGTAGAGGGACCTTTACTCTGTATCTAACCTCATGCTGTACCTGCCCTGGGAGTGTTTGATGTTGGCACTGGTTGCCTTTAATAGAAAGTGTTCCATTCTGCAGCAGGAACATCTTTCACCACAGTCAGTGCAAAACTGACAAAGAAAAATAGGTAATTTGGGAGTGACATCAATTACCTTGAATGCAGGTGCTGTGTTTTACAACTAGTGCCTGATGTCAGTGAAAATCAGCTTCTGTTTCTCCCACATCTGCTATCTGGATATTGTTAAAATGCAGCTTTTCCTTATGTGGTTTGGCATTATGACTCTACCCATTCACCAGGTCTCACTGGGTGTCCCACAGCTGCTGAACCTTATGCTCCTCTCCGGTTAGCATTTCTCACAACCTTATGCCAAGCTGCTGTTGGTTAAAGGCAATTATCATTAGCTAAATGGTCCCTCTGCATGCTGGGAATCCTCCTCTCCATTGACCTTTGCCCTCTTTATCCTTACCCCAAGCTAGAGGTGAAAGGTTACCCTCTCTTTGTCGTTACCCCTGATGCCCCTCAGACCGCTAACTGTATAGACTAAAACACTGATAACAAGTTAATTGACTGTTACATGAGGTTCAGAAAGCCAGGGTTTGACTATGTAATTATAGACTTATTATATGTATGTTTAACATGTTTACTATCAATTCCATGGCCCTGTGTTAATTAGAGACATTAAACCATTCAGTTCATTAATTCTCACCCTAAAATACCAGACAGGGGAATCAGATGCAATGGTATTGTGCATTCAAACAATAATATCACACAGCGTAATTTCTAATCCAAAATGGAACATTTCAGACACTGCAAGTGTTCCTCTTGTTCAATGGGTTTAAGTAATGTAACAGTGACACCTTATAACAACAACCTGCATTCATATAGCATCCTTAATGTAGCAAAACATTCCAAGAAACATCACAGGAGTGATTATCAAACAAAATTTGACACTGAGCCTCATAAGGAGATATGAGGCCAAGTGTCCAAAAGCTTTGTCAAAGAGGTATGTTTTAAGGGGCATTATAAAGGAGGAGAGAGAGAAAGGTGGAGATTTTTAGGGAGAGAATTCCAGAGCTTAGAGACCAGGGAGACCAGTCTGCTGAAGGCACGGCTGCCAATGGTGGAGCTAGAGGAAGTTACAGAGATAGGGAGGGACCAAGGGCCATGGAGTGATTTGAAAACGAGGTGAGAATTTTTTAAAATTTTGAAATATAAAGATATAACAGGCAATGAAAAGTTATTCAGACGATGACAGTGATAATTAACTTCGTATTATCATGTGAAAATTCTGGAAAAGACTCCAATGCCATAATGAAGCTGTCGCTTCTGATTAGAGACAAGATTCAACTTGCAGATAGAACACTGCAGCCAGACTCAGAGGGCAGTGCCTGTGGTAATTGCAGGATTCACAGACTCTAAAAGGCTAATGGAGTTTTGTCCTTTATCTCTGGGGCTTGGGAAACATAGGGAAGCAACTTGCGCTTCAGTTGTATGGCCTTGGTCAGACCCTTTGGGGAATATGCGCATTTAGCTTTGAGAACTGCACATCAAGAATGATAAAATCGGGCTTGGAGGGGGTGCGGCAGAGATTGCCAGAATGATAGTGGAAATTAAAAGGGTTAAATAATGAGAGCAGGTTGCATAAACTAGGTGCATAATCCCTTGAGTTTAAAAGATTGAGGGGTGATCTAATTGAGATGTTTAAAATGTTAAATGGACTTAATAAGATGGATAGAGAGAAACTATTTTTTCTAATGAGAGTCCAGGACAAAGGGTTATAACCTTAAAATTAAAGTGAAATCAGGGAGCACTTCTTCACACAAAATGTAACAGAAATCTGGAACACTCTCCCCCAAAAAGGGGGGGCGCTGGGGGCCAGTTAGAGTTTACAAGACTGAGATTGATAGATTTGCGTTAGATTAAGGGTAGCAACGAATATTTGACAAAGTTGGTAGGTGGGACTGAGGTGCAGGTTGCTTGATGGGACAATGGGCTGAACACTCTATGTTCCTGCGTTCGGCATCTTCGAGAGAGGAAGAGGAAAGCAGGAGCAATGTCGAAGAAGGGCTGATAATTTGATAAATTTATCATTCACTTTCTTAAATCTAATCCCCGTAAATTGCAATTCCAGGAATTGGAATTGAAATGCAAATTCCTATTCATTGGAATTGAAATGCAAATTTTCCAAACCGATGACTCTACGTGTAATGACCTACCCTTTTAGTGTGCTATATAAAAATATGTTTTGATTTTTTAATGTGGCCATATTTAACAAATAATCCTGTTTATATTTAATTATTTTACAGTAAAGGCTAATTAGCTTTTGAAAATCTGAAGCAAAAGCGATCAGAGTTAGATTTTAATGGCAGTTTCTGCTGTGTCAGGTTTCATGTGATTAGCAAGCAGTTTCACCCATCGTCATTCTGGTCCAAATACTAAATCAGTTTTTCACATTTTCCCAAATTGAGTTGTTTTCAAATGATTCAAAGTCTCTTCACCCAGGAGAAGAAATGCGGACGTTGGTTCTGGATGTAGTTTTGCCATGCAACATATTGACAGGACTGAATGCTGATTTACATGAGGATCTGGGTTTAAGGTATCCAAGTTTGTTTGCGATACAAAGCTGACTGGGTAAGTAATCTGTGAGGAGGACTCAAAGAGGCTGCAAAGGGATCGAGACTGGTTAAGTGAATGGGCACAAAGGTGGCAGATGGGGAAGGTAGGGAAATGGAAGGTTATCCACTTTGGTAGGAAAAATAGAAAAGCAGAACATTTTTTTAAAAAGGTGAGCAACTATTACATGTCGGTTTTCAGAGAGATTTGCGTGTCCTTGTACATGAAACAGAGGAGATTAACCTACAGGTACAGCAAGCAGTTAGGAAAGAAAATGGTATTTTAGCCTTTATTGCAAAGGTGCTGGAGTGTAAGAGTAAGGAAGTCTGGCTGCAACTATATAGGGGTTTGGTGAGACCACACCTGGAGCACTGTCTACAGTTCTGGTCTCCTTACTTAAGGAAGGATACAATTGCCTTAAAGGTTCACTAGATTTGATTCCTGAGTTGAGAGGGTTGTTCTATGAGGAGAGGTTCAGTAGAATGGTCTTGTACTCTCTGTTTAGAAGAATGGAAGATGATTTCATTGCAAATTTATAACATTCTTAGGGCTTAACAGGGTGGATGCTGAGAGATTGTTTTCCTTTGCTGGAGAATCCAGGACTAGGGATATAGTCTCGGGATGTGGGGTTTGCCATTTATAACCGAGGTGAGGGGAAATTTCTTCACTCAGGGTGTTGTGAATCTTTGGAATTCTCTACCCTAGAGGGTTGTGGATGCTGAGTCATTGAATATATTTAAGACCGAGATTGGTAGATTTTTGGGTACTAAGGGAATAAGGGGTATGGAGATAGAGTGGGAAAGTGGAGTTGATGTAGATCTATCTTAATTTTATTGAATGGCAGAGCCAGCTCAAGGGGCCAATGGCCTAGTCCTGCTCCAATCCCTTATGTTCTCATGTTCTTAATTTAATGTGATCCCTTTTCTGACAGCAGTGAGTGAACCAGTTGATTTATTGCCCATCCCCAGCTGCCCTCAAACGGTAACTGAGTGACTTTGCTACGACATTTCAGAGGTTGATTAAGAATCAACCTTGCAGATGGGAGTCACATATAAGGTCTGGACCGGGTAAGGGCAGCAGGTTTGCTCATTGGGACATGAGTAAAACAGGTTTTACAGGAGTCCGACATCTTCATGGTCACCTTTATTGACACCAGCTTTTTACTTCTTCAAGCTGAATTCAAGAGTTCTCATACTTTGCATGGTGGGATTTGACCTCTTCCATGTCCTGAGGGATATTCATGCTTCCAAAGGTTGTGTTAATGTGTCTAATCTCACCACAGGTAAAAACTGTTCCTCAGGCAGCCTGACATTAAACCAAATCATAACCAAGTCAAGAAGCTGAAGACAAAACCTAATCCAGGGAGAATGAACTAGCCTCCTGTAGTGATTGTAATTTAAACCTTTCATACTGTAATGGAGATCATGTGACTGTGCAGGCGAATCAGCCCTAACTGCAGTAATCTTAGGGTGGAGCTTTTCTAGGCTTAGTCTTGGTACAAGCATGCAGCTTCATCAGGAGCTTTGTAAATAAAGCTTACTGTTTCTTCCAAGAAACCTGCCCTGTACTCCAAGTTTATTACAATTGGCCACGAGGATAAATAGCTCCAATGCTGCACCTCGTCTCTTGAATGTGAGTATTACAATTATTAAGGGAAGAAAGGAAAGTATACTCACCAGCAATGCCACTCTTCAGCAGAATTGACCTGTACGACTCACCCCTTGAGGACTGGAGTTAGTACATAGATGTTTCTACTTTGAACGAAATAACGGTGGAGGAGAAACAGAAGGAAATTCTCCTAAGTGTCTGCAGGAGCAATACGTATAACCTCATCTGTAGTCCAGCGGCTCTGAACGTGCCAAATTCCAGATCCTTCACCGAGCTAGCTGACTTTGTGAAGGCACATTTTCAGCCTAAACTATCGGTGATCATGCAAAGATTCAAGTTCAACCCAAGTGTAAGGGCCCCTGGTGAGTCAATTGCAATGTACATCGTGAAGTTAAACACAGTTAACGGAACACCGTGACTTTGATGATACACTAAACAACATGTTGCGAGATCCTTTGGTTTGTGGCGTACACAACGATGCCATTCAGCGCTGTTTACTTGCAGAAGGCAATATAGACCTGAAATGTGCCATGGAGATAGCAATAGCAATGGAAAGTGCTGAGAGTGACTCACAGGCTATGCAGAGTGTGCAACATGGCGCATTCTGCATTGGGACGGGAACCTGCTGCTGGGCGTGACGCAAGGATCAGGGAGGGAACCACGAAGCGGGACACGGTCCCTACTGCTTGAAAAACAAAAAGAAATACTGGAAGCAGCTCACCAGGAAGTCAGAAATTAAAGTATTACTGTTGTGGGGATAATCATGTGCTGGAAACCTGCAGATTTAAAGAGGCAGAATGCCATTACTGTCACAAAATAGGGCATGTTGTAAAACAATGCAGGACGAGATCAAGACAGCCAATCAGACAGCAGGCCAAGACGATTGAAGTGCTCAATATAAATGAACCAGGAGCTGCTGATACTGATAGCTATTCCCTATACAATCTCAAGGCCAGGAAAACTGAACCAATCACTGTTACCCTTCAAGTAAATAGAAAGCCCCTGGTAATGGAGGTTGACACAGTGGTAATCGCACCTGCTCAGGAAGAGTGGAGATATTGCTGGGCCACACCTGAGGTACAGTTTGCGATGCCTCCTGCGATTTAAAGGATGCGGCTGTCGTCTGCCACCAACTCGGTTGTGGGACACAATATCATCGCGAGGAGGTGCATTCTTCGGAGAGGGAAATGGTTCGATATGGAACGATATAAACAAATCCTCAGAGTAGGTACCAGCCATTGAGTTTGGAGCAAGCCACTCCTCAGCTAAAAACATATACTGGAGAGGCAATACAGGTGAAAGGCATCACCTCTGTACCCTGTCCTATGGGCAACAGACAGCCCAGCTGCCAGTAATTGTTGTAACAGGTGAAGGACCTAGCTTTCTGGGCCATGAGTGGTTGAAAGAAATTAAACTCAACTAGTCAGAAATTTTTCACATCAGAACAGGAGGAATTCCTGAGCTGTTGAAAAAGTATGACAGAGTATTCTGAGATGAGTTGGAGAAAATAAAAGGTCTACAAGCTAAAATATACGTAGATTATGAAGCAACACCCTGGTGTTTTAAGGCAAGACCTGTGCCTTACGCCCTAAAGGAGCAGGTAGATGTGGAATTATGTCATTTGGACTAATCCAGCCAGTCCAATTTTCAGAATGGGCACCACCCATAGTCCCTATGATGAAACCAGATCAAACCATTCGCATCTGAGGAGATTATAAATTAATTGTGAACAATGCTGCTAAATTAGACAAATAACCAATCCCAAGGATTGAAGATCTACATGCTAAACTTGCAGGAGGAAGATCCTACACTAAACAGGACATGAGCCATGCATACCAACAGCTCGAGCTGGACAACACATCTAGAGGGTATGTCACCATAAACACGCACAAGGGCCTGAACCAATATACACGCCTACCCTTCAGTGTGTCATCTGCCTGTGCGATTTTCCAAAGAACCATGGAAAGCTTACTACATGGACTTTCCTGAGTTATAGTGTACCTGGATGATGTCCTGATCACAGGATCAATGGAAGTAGAACATTTGGTCAACCTAGAGGAGGTTCTGAAGAGATTTTTGGAGGCTGGTGTACATTTGAATAAAGAGAAGTGCACCTTCCAAGCAACTGAAGTTACGTATTTGGGTCATCACTAGATGCAACCCTTGGGCATCCACTCAGAGGAGAAAGTCAGAACAATCAAGGAAGCACCCTCTCCTACCAATGTCACTGAGCTCAAATCTTTTTTGGGCATGGTAAACTATTACGGTCACTTCCTGCCTAATCTATCTACAGTGTTAGCCCCTTTACAGTTATTATTGAAGAAGAACCACAGATAGCCCTGGAAGGCTCAGCAAGAGGAAGTCTTCATAAAAGTCAAGAAGCTTTTATACTCATCGAGTCTGCTAGTGCACTATGACCCATCAAAGGAATTGATAAACTTGTGATGCATGTCCCTATGAAGTTGGAGCAGTAATGTCACACAAGGTGGAGGATGCATCTGGAAGACTGATAGGATACGTATCCAGAACCTTTTCTGTAGCCAAGAAAGGTTACTCTCAAATTGAAAATGAAGACTAATCTATCATATTTGGAGCAAATAAGTTCCATCGATATTTGCACGGTCGACACTTCACCATAGTGTCAGATCACGAACCACTGTTGGGTTTGTTTAGTGAAGATAAGGCAATCCCACTAATAGCTTCAGCTAGCATTCAAAGATGGGCTTTAATTTTGTTGGCATCCGAGTACACTTTTATGTACTGTCCGGGTTTGCATATAGCAAATGCAGTCGCCCTCAGTCATCTTCCTTTGCCAGATAGCATTACACATGTACCAGTACCTCAAGGAGTTGGACTTGCATGGAATTTCCTGGACTCCTCACTAGTCTAAATGACACGCGGTGGCATCCGGATGCACGCCCAACGTCATCCCGCGTCATTTTATACCTTGGTGAGCGGGCCCCGCCCCTGCTCACCGAGCCGAAAATTCCAGCCCATGTTTTCCGTGATCATCGACGCACATTGAAAGTGGATGGATGTGTCTGAAGTGAGGTCACCGATGTTGTGTGCAACTATTGAAAAGCTGCACCAATGTTTCAGAGGACATGGCCTACCAGAAGTCATTGTGTCAGATAATGGCACTGCTTTTACTAGTACGAAATTCCAGAGATTCATAAACCTAAGTGGGATTAAACAGGTCAGAACAGCACCGTATCATCCCTCCTCCGGTGGGTTAGCAAAAAGAGCAGTACAAACCTTTAAGACCGGCATGAAAAAATGTCCGAGGAAACGTTAGAAACACAAATTTCAAGATTTTTTTTCAACCATCGCACAATTTCTCATGCAACAACGGGTTCAACACCATTGGAATTGTTAATGAAACACCATCTTCATACAAGATTGAGTCTGGTATTCCCTAACTTAGAGGGGAAGATGGCAAAGAACCAGAATAGTCAGGAAATGAATCATGATGTTCACAGTAAAGATCAGAAATTTACTGTGGGAGAGAGTTTTTGTGCGAAATTTTGCAACTGGACCGAGATGGGTTCCTGGTACAATCGTCTCTGAAATGGGACCTTTGTCATATCAAGTGAAAGTGGAAAACAGGATTGTTCGGAAACACATGGATCACCTCAGCAGTCGAGACACACTCCAACAACCAGTTAATCCACCTGAAATCGTAGTTGAGCCTTTGATCTCTGAGTTGCCAGATTGACAAAGAATAGACATACCAGATGTCTCTGTTGAAGTAAATAATTCTGAACTGCCAGTGTCTAAGGATGACCCTGATGCTGCAGTTCCTGATCAAGTCGATCCAGTGGAAGATTCTCAAGTTATAGAGTCGTGTCGCTCTACCCGATTCAGAAAACCACCTCAAAAACTAAATCTAAAATTGCGTGAAAAAATCCAGAAAATGCTGGAAAACCTCAGAAGGCCTGACACAGATTGTACCCGTGGAGAGAGAAGTAGAGTTTTGAGTCTGCACGACTTCTTCAGAGCCGAGTTGAAACGTTAACTGTTTCTCTCTCCACAGATGCTGTCAGGGCTGCTGAGGTTTTCCAGCATTTTCTGTTTTTATTTCATACTTCCAGCATCTGCAATGTTTTGCTTTTATCTATAATTGCATGAACTGTATATATTTGTATATGATATGGGTTAAGATATTTTTGTAAATAGAGAAGTAAAACAAAATTAAAGGGGAAGGAATGTAGTAGTTCTAAGTTCAAACCTTTCATAATGTTATGAGGATGATGTGACTGTACAGAAGAATCAGCCCTAAGCATCTTAGGGGCGGAGCTTTCTAGTCTTGGTCTCGGTACAAGCATGTAGCTTCATCAGGAGCTCTGTAAATAAAGTTTACTGTTTCTTACAAGAAATCTGCCTGGTACACAAAGTTTATTATACCTCCATTACACTGCCCCCTAGGGAAGTCTTAATTGTATTTGTAGTTTTGTTCTCTCTCCTCTGGGGGATTTAGGGAGGGTTGATGGTGGTACGGGTTCCAGGATGGTAGTGGAATAGATTGTTCTGAGTGTAAGCACTCCTGTCTCTTTGCCACCGTCATCAGTGAAAGCCAATTGGAGTAACCGCTGTGCAGGCTCTGAACTAAAATTGGAACCGGGACCCAGATTTGCATACTTAAAGGGACCCATTCCCCTAATCACATGGGCACTTTGGGTGCTCAGTGGCAGGGCCTTCTCAAGATGGTGTCGACCATATTGCCAGGATTAACGGGTCAGTAAAGCCCTGCTAGTAATAAAAATGGAATGAGTTCCCAATCTGCAGTTAACTTATAAAAATGTCCTTAAGAAACCAGAAACAACGCAAGGCAACCTGTACATAGAATACCAAAAACATAGGCCTAGATAAAAATGGGCAGAGGTTGGGTTTTATCGTATTGCAGAGAATTTTGAAGTTTTCACAGCACAGGAACAGGCCAGTTGGCCCAACGAGCCAATACCAGTGTTTATCCTCCACACAAGTCTCCTCCCATCTAAATTCAACTAACCCTATCACCACCTATTTCTTTCTCTCTCTTGTGTTGATCTAGTTTCCCTTTAAATGTATCTATGTTATTCTCCTCAAACACTCCCTCTGGAAGTTCCAAATTCTCTCCACTCTCTAGGTAAAGAAGTTTCTCCTGAATTTCCAAATGGATTTATTAGTAATTAGTTTCTAGTAACTAGTAACTAGTTTCACACTCCCCCACATCTGGAAACACCTTCTCTACCTCTACCTGTAATGAAGCCCCAGACACTGAAGATTTGTTGCACGGTCTTACTGAATCCAGGAGCAGCGTTTAACTATCTCACCTTTCATCTGATGTTGTTTTACAAGTAGATTAGCTTTGAGCTGCTCTCTATGGCTGCAGTTTGTTTGGAGGACCCCAGGGCAACACCACCGTCCACCACCTCACACATCCATTGGGATTTCTCTGACAGTTTGTGCAGTTGGAATCTGCAGCAAACATTCTTTAATGAAACACGACAGTGCATGAGCAGGGATGTCAGACTGGGGCACTGCCTCCCACTGAGAAGGCGAATGAGCTGGACAGCAAACTGGCAATTTCATCCACTGAGTTTATCTAAGAGTGGTACAGCTCCGAGACAGAGCTGGACAGCAATTTCAAACCATTCTCATTTGGCTGCTCTCTGTGCAGTAAGAGCGAATGAAATGACCCAAGAGGAGAGAAATCGGAGTCAGCTTTGACCCAGAACAGATTGCAAACAGGGCAAGTGAAAGTGTGCTCCACACTAAGGGCAAAATGTTTGCCTGGGTGGGGGAGGGGAGAGGCGTACATCCGACCTGCTCGAGCGTAAAACTACGCACGTTGACACTGGGCGAGCGTCCCGGCGTCAACGTGCAATCGCACGATATTTCAGTCGGCGGGCGCGCGCATGAATCAGTAGCGCACCCACCGACAATTAAAAGGCCTGTTAAGGCCATTAACAAGTTACTTAAAACAAATTTTTCATTGCCCATCCAACCTTACAGTTGGTGGGCTGGCGAAAAGGCCAAGCGGCCTTTGCACTATTTTGGGAACCTCATCCACGGGCGGGATGAAGTTTCTAACATCAAATAAAAATGAAATAATTTTTAAAAAAATTTCATTTATAACATGTCCCCTACTCATGTGACAGAGTCATGAATGCTTCCCAACTTCTGCTCCATCCCTTCTTATCACATCCCATCCACATGTCTTCATGCAGGCCAAGCTTGCCCATGGGGGAGAGATCCCAGTCTGGAGGAGCGACGGCCAACATCCAGGAGCTCCCCAAACTCGAGGGGGATGCCGCTGAGTTGGCAGGGGAGGACAGAGATCGCTTCCGTGGGGAAGGGGAGATTGGCCTCTCCCAGCAAGCCAGTATGGATGAGCCCTCCATGAGTTGATCACATCCTGACATTCACAGTGAGTGACATGCAATGTTGTATTCAAGGTTAGGCTTGTAACCATAAGACCATTAGATGTAGGAGCAGAAGAAGGCCATTCGGCCCATCGAATCTGCTTCGTCATTCAATGAGATCATGGCTGAGCTGATCATCCTCAACTCCACTTTCCTGCCTTTCCCACATAACTCTTGGCTCCCTTACTGATTAAAAATTTATCTCAGCCTTGAATATACTAAATGACCCAACCTCTACAGCCCTCTGTGGTGAAGAATTCCACAGATTCACTACCCTCTGAGAGAAGAAATTCCTCCTCATCTCTGTTTTAAATAAGCGTTCCCTTACTCTGAGATTATGCCTTCTGGTCCTAGACTCTCCCACAAGGGCAAACAACCTCTCAGCATCTACCCTGTCAAGCCCCCAGAGAATCTTATATGTTTCAATATGTTTCTAAACTCCAATGAGTACAGGTCCATCCCACTCAACTTCTCCTCATAAGAAAAACCTTCCATACCTGGGATCAACCTAGTGAACCTTCTCTGGACTGCCTCCAATGCCAGTATAACTTTCCCTAGATAAGGGGACCAAAACTGTTCACAGTATTCTAGGTGTGGTCTAACTAGTGCCTTGTATAGTTTTAGCAAGACTTTCCTATTTTTATACTCCATTGCCTTTGAAATGAAGGCCAGCATTCCATTTGCCTTCCCTATTACCTGCTGAACTTGTGTGTCAGCTTTTTGTGATTCATGCGAAACTAAAACTCAGGTTTCATCCTTTTAACCCACAAATACGGAAATACAAATTAACTTAAACTTAAAGATATACCTTATTTCTAACATCCCCAAATACACATAATTTACTTAAAACTATTTCTGTTTCCTAACACACTCTTTTCAGTTCCCGCTGACATCCTTCTTGCCCCCCTCAGTTCTTGTTCACTCAATGTTCATGTCAATACATGAAATTGGTAAAATATT
The DNA here is from genome assembly GCF_964194155.1 of Cetorhinus maximus. NCBI lineage: Eukaryota > Metazoa > Chordata > Chondrichthyes > Lamniformes > Cetorhinidae > Cetorhinus > Cetorhinus maximus. Next base: position 13,378,398 of record NC_135886.1, read on the forward strand.
CCGGCAGATTCTGAAATGATAAAACAATTCAAACAAAAAGGCAGCTCAATGCATGAGCAGAGCTTCTGTCTCCTGGGTCTGTAACATTAAATAAATGTCAAACATTGGCAGTAAACTGAACTCTATCACAAACACTAACTGCACATCACTCTAAATCTCTGTCATCGTGTCTCCTGCCACAGGCCCCTGCTATTAGACAATTAGTTCCATGTTCGCAGATCCCCTCCAGGTTTTTGTTTCGCTGTTTCATGTCTGCCCTATCCACCCACCCCTTCTGCTACAATTTGCATCCAACTCCAATCCTACATCTTGCAGCGCATCTCAGACAGACTAAGATTCAAATCTGCAGCTCAATGAATAACTGGAAATAAACACCCCTTGACGTTCAATGCCATTACCATCGCTGAATCCCCCACCATCAACATGTTGGGTGTTACCATTAACCAGAGATTGAACTGAATTAGCCATATAAATACTGTGGCTACAAAAGCAGGTCAGAGGCTAGGAATCATGTGACGAGTAACTCACCTCCTGACTCCCCAAAGCCTGTCCACCATCTACAAGGCACAAGTCAGGAGTGCGATGGAATACTCCCCACTTACCTGGATGAGTGCAACTCCAACAACACTCAAGATGCTTGACACCATCCAGGACAAAGCAGCCTACTTGATTGGCACCCCATCCACAAACATTCACTCCCTCCACCACCAACGCACAGTAGCAGCAGTGTGTACCATCTACAAGATGCACTGCAGGAATTCACCAAGACTCCTTAGACAGCACCTTCCAAAACCACGACCACTGCCATCTAGAAGGACAAGGGCAGTAGATAGAGGGGAACATCACCACCTGGAGGTTCCTCTCCAAGTCACTCACCATCCTGACTTGGAAATATATCGCCGTTCCTTCACTGTCGCTGAGTCAAAATCCTGGAACTCTGTTCTTAACAGCACTGTGGGTGTACCTACACCACATGGACTGCAGCAGTTCAAGAAGGCAGCTCACCACCGCCTTCTCAAGGGCAACTAGGGATGGGCAATAAATGCTGGCCCAGCCAGCAAAGACCACATCCCGTGAATGAATTTTAAAAAAAACTTTTGGACTATTTATTACAAACTGGAGACGAGAAAGTAAAGTAGACCAATCAGTTCCTTCTCCTGTGCCTAGAAGTTAGTTACTGAAGAGTTATGTAAACTTTTATGTTTTTCTATAATTTAGCTATTTACACAATTCCTTACTACTAATAAAATTGTACCAGTTCTGAAAGGATAAATGAGTAAAATACTCACCAACCAATCATTTTTCTGGTTTCCTGTGATGTCGCACTTGATTTTCTCCGAATCTGGTCAGCCCACAGACAGAGACCCACCAGTACTACCTAGGTCTTTAACTCTCCAACTCCGCTCTCAGTCTCCCTCCTTCTCGTGAGTTACTCATCGCACGATTCCTAGCCTCTGGTCTGCTCTTGTAGCCACAGTATTTATATGGCTAATCCAGTTCAGTTTCTGGGCAATGGTAACCCCCAGGATGTTGATAGTGGGGGATTCAGTGATGGTAGTGCCATTGAACATCACGGGGTGATGGTTAGACTCCCTCTTGTTAGAGATGCTAGTTGCCTGGTACTTGTGTGGCGTGAATGTTACTTGCCATTTGTCAGCCCAAGCCTGGATATTGTCCAGGTCTTGCTGCATGTGGACATGGGCTGCTTCAGTATCTGAGGAGTCGCAAATGGTGCTGAACATTGTGCAATCATCAGCGAACATCCCCACTTCTGACCTTATGATGGAAGGAAGGTCATTGATGAAGCAGCTGAAGATAGTTGGGGCTAGGACACTACCCTGAGGAACTCCTGCAGTGATGTCCTGGAGCTGAGATGACTGACCTCCAACAACCACAACCATCTTCCTTTCTGCTAGGTATGACTCCAACCAGCAGAAAGTTTTCCCTCTGATTCCCATTGATTCCAGTTTTGCTAGGGCTCCTTGATGCCACCCTCGGGCTCCTTGATGCCACACTTGGGCAAATGCTGCCTTGATGTCAAGGGCAGTCACTCTCACCTCACCTCCGGAGTTCAGCTCTTTTGCCCATGTTTGAACCAAGGCTGTAATGAGGTCAGGAGCTGAATAGCCCTGGCGGAACCCAAACTGGGCATCAGTGAGCAGGGTATTGCTAGGAAAGTGCAGCTTGATAGCACTGTTGATGACTCCTTCCATTACGTTACTGATGATCGAGAGTAGACTGATGGAGCAGTAATTGGCCAGATTGGATTTGTCCTGCTTTTTGTGTACAGGACATACCTGGGCAATTTTCCACATAGCTGTGTAGCAGGCGTGAAAAAAGACATTTTACCCGCTAGTAGCAATGGCGGGTTTTCGCGCTGTATCGTCCGCTTCCTACCTCATTACTTATGGAGTCACGGGAAATACAGTGGCTCGCTGGTGGCAGGCTTCCAATTAGCCCAACACACTGCTGTTTAAACTGTGGCCGCACACATGCTTCTCAATACTTGTAGCCCAGGACTGCTCCAGCCAAGAAGAGTACAGCCCCCCAATTCAGTGGCGCATCCCTGGGACACCTTCTGGATGCCGTGGAGGCCCACCGCAATGTCCTCTACCCTCTCACTGGCCGCAGGAGGCAGTGGCAGAGCTGGTCAGTGCCAACGCTGCACACAAGAGGTCGGCCATCCAGTGCAGAAAGAGGATGAATGATCTCATCCGTGCTGCCAGGGTAAGGCAACCATCTCATCACTCTAAACTCACACACTCACAAGTCCATCACACATTCACTGGCATCTCACTCACTGCCAGCTCAAGGGACATCACCACCCACTCTCTCACATATGCCTTCACATCTCCATCAGTTGTTGGAGCTGCAAAGTCAATCATGGCAACATCAGGAAAGGTTGTCTGGTTCACTCCTCAGATTGCAAAGGATGATGGAGGAGACCGTCCGCCTTCAGTCTGAGGTGATAGCACTGGCATGCCGATGCATCGAGGTCAACACTGGCAGGATGGCGGCTGCCATGGAGACCTGGCCCAGGACATTGGTCCTGCACTGCTACATGAGCTGAACTTCATCACTGACACCATAGTTGGTCTCCAACAGTGTCAACGCGGGAGGGGTGTGGGGCAGCTCGATCTCACTCCAGCTTCCCCTTCTCCTCAAGGAGTCAGCCAGGGGCCGTCGGGCACCCAAAGGGTGGAGGGTCAGCGGGTACACAACCCAGGTGACTCCGGGAATGTCCAGCCGATCCAAATCCTCTCTTCCTGTGACCCCCACAGCTCCAGCTCCACAGGCCAAGGAGGGTGCTGCTGGCCCACAGCAGGGTACCCAAAGCAGGCTGGGGCCTGCCAGGTCTCGGCCCTTCAGTGGACACCTGTCAAGGTCATCACAGCAGTTAGCAGGCTACCTCCTCCTCTGCTGTGGATCTCGGGGAGCACCAAGATGTAGTGGCAGGGTTAGGAAGGTTAAGATGTAGTTACACAGCCTGGACATGGGTGTTAATCACTTTTACATAGTGCTCACTGTTGGAAATAAACTCCCAATAATGCCTGCCTGCCTATGACTCCTTGTTCTGATGAGCAATGTTCATGTCACTCAGATGTGAAACCTTGTTTCCTGCACAAGATAAAGGCAGGTGTCTCAGTCACACAGGAATCAAACATTCACAGATGTAAGGTGAGGATATCAGGACTGCCCTCATTGCATCTCGTCATCATCCTCCATAAATCATGTGACTATGAGGGCCTCCTGAGCGCCCCTGCCTTGTCTGGCTAATGCAATGGCCTCATCACCGGAAACCTCACCTACAAGAATCTCATTATCATCGCCTCTTCGCATCCTCCTCATTCGAGGAGACATGCAGCTCTTCCATCTCCTCCTCAGCCAGGTCCTACCCCTTTGCAGCACCAGGTTGTGTAGTGTGCAACAAGCTACAATGATGTACAACACCCTCAGTGGACTGTATAACAGTGCTCCACCAGACCTGTTGAGGTACTGGAACCTCATTTTCAAGGTGTCTATCATTTGCTCCACCAAAGTCCGGGTTGCAGCATGAGCCTCTTTGTACCATCGCTCTGCTGCAGTCTGAGACCACCACACAGGAATCATCAGCCATGTCCTCTGCGGGTACCCTTGTCCCCAAGGAGCCAACACTGCAGCCACTGTTGACCTTGGAAGATGTCAGGGACCTGAGAACTGCTAAGGGTGTAGGAGTCGTGGACACTTCCTGGGAACTGTGCACAAACATGTGGTTGCACACCAACTGAACATTCAGTGAGTGTAATCCCTTGCGGTTGACATAAGTGGCTTGTTGCCATGGGGATCTAAGTGCCACGTGAATGCAGTCAATGGCACCCTGCACCAGTGGGAAACCAGAGACTTGAGCAAATCCCAGTGTTCTTGCTTCCTGGCTTTCCTGATCCTGGGCAAAACACACAAAGTTCTGTGTCTTCGCGAAGATGGCATCAGGACCTCCTGGTTACACTTGTGTGTAAAGGCTTGTGAGGTTTCACATAGGTCACCTGTAGGGCCCTGGAAGGAACCACTGGCATAAAAGTTGAACACCGCAGTCATTTTCACGGCCACTGGCAGTGGATGCCCTCCATGTCCCTGTGGCACCAAATCCTGCAGCAGGTGGCAGAAGTGACCAACCAGTTCCCTGGACATGCACAGTCTTCAGCGACACTGGTTCTCAGTCATCTGCAGGAATGACAAGTGTCATCTATAGACCCTGGGTCTAGCGAGGTGCCTATGGGCAACGGCTCTGTGTGGATCTTCAGCAGTGTGCGCATCAGGTCCTGCCAACTCTTCATCTTGAGGGAGGTGCTCCTCCCTTTGCCAAGCCAGGTGCCTCCGCCGCTATCTTCTGCTTCTTCCTGTAAACCACGAGGCGTGCCGCTAAATCACCAGGTTCCATGATCCTGATGTTCTTCTCCTGCAGGATCAAAGAGAGAGACGCTGGGTTAGCATTTGTGTCCTAAGAACTTCTCTTGCATAAGTCTGGAGGCCCCTTCATGCATGAAGGAGAGTGCTGGCCGCCACTTGGAAGGCCAGTGTGTAGTGCGTTCATTGGCTGTCCAGGAACCCCACCCACCCCGGTCCACTCCACTTAACCAATTGGCGGCAGCTTTGCCCATTGGACTGCAGGCTGTTCTCTCAGTTTAGGCTCAGGCATTCTCCTAACCGGCAGTGCAAGGCTGCGCTGTTAGCTTCAACCATGAGGGATACTGGTCCAACTTTAATAAAGACATTGCAAGGGGCTGTGAGCGCCTCCACCAGTGAGTGCACCATGGCCGCCTTCACAAGGGGATTGTACAACATGCCCAGTTGGCCAATTGCTCTGCTGCCCTCTAAAACGCACATTAATTTGCTGTCTGTGCCCGAGGGGTGAAAAGTTCTGGAGCATTTGGTGGCACTTTCATGGATTTGCTTGAGTGGGCAGTGAAGCTTCAGTGGCTGGACTCCAAGCATGTCGATGGAGCTGCAGCTGAACGGCCTCAGCTGCGGAAGAATGCTCGCTTTTTTCCATAGTGCATGGTCTCTCCCCTCACCCCCGCTACCAACTACCACCACCAACACCCCCTTGGCATGTGCTTGTGTGCTCCCTTCAGTCTGTGCTGCCTTGCCCCCTCCTCTGGCATCACCTGCACTGGAGCCTTTTCCCGGCACCGCACTGAAATCCAGCCGGGGAAAAAGTGACATGCCTGAGCCTGCAACGCCCCCACCCCACTCCACCCCACCCCCGAATGCGCAGCACCTCTTCCTTGATGTCCTACGAGCGATGCTGGCGAGCGCTGCGTAAGATTGTGGCAATCACCTCCGAGTTCCCCTTGAAGTTCAGCTCGCCTGGTGCCGCCTGTTAAAGGCAGTCGTGAAGCACGCTGTTCTGAAGTCACGCTGACGTAGGTGGTAAATTTGATGTGGAAGGGGCGGTGATTCAGGTGAGCAGGGCTTATAACAAGATACCAAAGTATTGAAATTAGGTTCCCGATGTACGGCAGTGGGAAACGCAGCCCGCCTTAGACGAGTGGAGCAGATGATCGCAAACTGGTTTCATGACACCATAAAACAAATTTTTGGCCTTCTCGCCATCTTGTCCGCTCATGCCCGCCATGATGCCTGTCGCCATCGGGACAATTCCGTCCAGCGTTTTCAGACAAGATAAAGAGGGGGATAAAAAGGGAGAGGGGGTAGCAAATATTGTTGGAGAAGAAATTACAGCTGTGGCGAGGAATGATATATTAGAAGGATCATCAATTGAGGCCATATGCATTGAGCTCAGGAACAAAAAAGGAGCAATCACACTATTGGGAGTATACCATAGATCCCCAAACAGTCGGAGGGAGATAGAAGAGCAAATATGTAGGCAAATCTCTGAGAAGTGCAAAAACAATAGGGCAGTAATAGAGGGGATTTTAGCCACCCCAATATTAAATGGGATAGTTTTAGTGTGAATGGAATTTAGGGAGCAGAATTCTTGAGGTACATTCAGGAGAACTTTATCGGCCAGGATGTAGCAAGTCTAACAAGAGAGGGCATGGTTCTGGACTTAGTTTTAGAAATTGAAGCTGAGCTGGTGGAAGGAGTGACAGTGGGAGAGCATTTTGGTGGTACTGATCATAATTCAGTTAGTTTTAACATAATTATACAAAAGGACAAAGGTAGAACAGGAGTTAAAGTTTCTAAATTGGGGCAAGGCCAATTTTACTAAGCTGAGGGTTTAGGAAAAGTGGGCTGGAAACAGCTACTTGAGCATAAATCAGTGTCAGAGCAGTGGGAGGCGTTCAAAGGAGAGATTCAAGGGGTTCAGAGAAAACATGTTCCAACAAAGGAAAAGGGTGGGACAGCCAAATATAGAGCCTCCTGGATGTCAAGGAGCTTACACGGTAAGATAAGGCAGAAAAAGAAAGCTTATGTCAGACACCGAGAACTCAATACTACTGAAAGCCGAGAGAAGCATAGAACATATATGAGCATATGAATTAGGAGCAGGAGTAAGTCACTCAGCTCTTCGAACTTGCTCCGCCATTCAATAAGATCAAGGCTGATCTGATTGTAACCTCCCGCCTACCTCCAATAACCTTTCACCCCCTTGCTTATCAAGAATCTATCTACCTCTGCCTTAAAAATATTCAAAGACTCTGCTTCCACCCCCTTTTCAGGAAGAGAATTCCAAGGACTCATGACACTCTGAGAGAAAAAATTTTTCCTCATCTCTATCTTAAATGAGTGAGCCCTTATTTGTAAACAGAGACCTCTAGTTTTAGATTCTCCTACAAGAGGAAACACCCTCTCCACTTCCACCCTGTCAAGACCCCTCAGGATCTTACATTTTTCAATCAAATCACCTCTTGCTCTTCTATGCTCCAGCAGATACAAACCTAGTCTGTCCAAACGTTCTTCATAAGACAACCTGCCCATTCCTGGTATTAGTCTAGGAAACCTTTCCTGAGCCTCTTCTAATGCATTTGCATCCTTCCTTAAATAAGGTGACCAATATTGTACACAGTACTCCAGAGGTGATGTCACCAGTACCCTGTACAACTGAAGCATAACCTTTAGTTCATAACCTCCCCATAGGCCAATCATGTCAGCCTGTTCCTGCCCCATGGAACTCATTTCTTCCTATCTTGACTCCATTCTCTCTCCCCTTGTCCAGTCTCTTCCCAACTACATCCGCGATTCCTCTGATGCCCTACGTCATATCAACAATTTCCAGTTCCCTGCCCTAACCACCTCCTCTTCACCATGGACGTCCCATCCCTCTACACCTCCATACCTCACCCGGATGGTCTAAGGGCTCTCTGCTTCTTCCTTGAACAGAGGCCCGAACAATATCCATCCACCACTACTCTCCTCCACCTGGCTGAACTTTTTTCCCTCACTGAACAATTTCTCCTTAAACTGGTCTCACTTCCTCCAAATAAAAGTTATGGCTATGGACCCCAGTTATGCCTGTCTCTGTGTGCGCTAAACACCAAATCTTTACTATCACAGATACGACTGTCTGTTCACAAGGCAGAATCGAGCACTAGACAAACCTTAGCTGAGAAAACATTCCTTATCATGTACCTGTGAGAATCCATTTATAAGTTATTGACTGAATATCAAATAAGCAAAACAAGAGGATTTGAGGATAATAAAGAGCCAGAGAATCAACTCAAGATTCCATAACCTACCTTGTCTATGATTGATCTTCTGTGTCACATGTCTTTCTGCCACAGGGTAGGGTCGATTTGAACAGTGACAGTTTGTTCAGCTTTTTAGAAGCTTTCCACTGGCGAGAACTCTTTGTGTTTCTCTGGGAGAACAGAGGAAAAGTCGATGGATTCATTCACAACAGCACTATCCTCGCACCCTACCTGAGCCCACAGGAAACGTGTCAGATAAAGATCGCATGTTCTTCTGGCTTCAATTTTCTGGGCTCTCTCTGCAACACACCATAATTTAAACAGGAGAAATTATCACTAATTAATCACTAATAATGGTGTTAGGTATAAATACCCAGAAACCCTATAAATACCCAGAAACCCTATAAGTACCCAGAAACCCTAGGGCCTGAATTTTTCAGTCAGCGTGCGAGGGCGGGCCCGACACACTGGCACATAAATTGACACGCGATGGCGTCAGGCATGTGTCCCGAGGTCATCGTGCTGACTCGCGATGTTTTGTTCAGCGGGCGCGTGTCAGAGTCGGCTGTGCGCCCGCCAAACACTGACAGGCCTGTTAAGGCCATTAACGAATTAGTTAGTGTCTTTGTTAATGCTGCCTGTCCAACCTTAAAATTGGCGGATAGGCAAAAAGGCCAAGCGGCCTTTACGTTTTTTAGGTCAACCTCATCCATGATCAGGATGAGGTTTCCTAAAGCTTTTATGAATCAAATAAAAAAGTTTTGTGAAGTATAAAAACATGTCCCATCTGCTGCGACACAGTCACATGAGAGGACATGGTAATTACATTTTTTTTCCATTTATTTAATTATTTCAATAGCGATTCAATCTCCCTGAGCCAGCTCTGTGCCTCAGGGAGATTGAAGCGCTCTTTCATGCGCATGCGTGACAGAGTGCTGGCCCTGACTCTCCCTGTCTCACCCATGTCTGACTGGCCTGAAGGCAATGAGTCATTGACAGCTTGTGTCTTTAGCTGGGCGTCCCAGCAGGTATTCCCTATGCATTGGTCAGCCTGAGGGGGTGGTGAAGAGATGGGTTCTGCACCCGCAGCGTGTGGTGGACTGAGACCCACATGACAGTAGTGGGGGCAACCTGGAGGATCTGCACCCAGGCGCAGTGCTCGAACTCCAGGACATGTTGAAGTCGGGGTGATGACATGGTGGGAGGGGATCGTCAAGGTGACGTGGAACAGATTGATCTGCTGCCCTCTGCGCTCCACATCATTGTACCTCCTTGCAACGGCAGGTTAAACTGTGTACTCCCAAGTGTGATGAAGGCAGCATGTGGCCAAGGGTTGGGTGGGGGAGGGAAGGACATACCTGGCCTATTTGTGTGAATGTTCGGCAGCAGCGGGGTAAGGATACACTGGATCCCTGCAATGACCAACTGGGCTTGGACCAGCTGCGAGGAGATTCACGGTACACGTATCACTTATCAATGCTCTTTTCTCATTTCCAGGAGAAGAATTCTCACAACATCGCCGAGCGGGTGAGGACTGGCGATGGGCCAGCCCAGGTACTGCTGCTTAGCTGCTTCGAGCAGGAGGCCCTCGATCTGGAGAGATGCCACGCACCCAGGTGCATCGGAGCCGGAGAGGCTGGGGTTCCACGGGCAGGTATGTGTGGCCAGCACTCACATCACCAGGAGTCTCCCAACAGCTATGGCAGTGCTGATTGTTGAGTGAGTGACGTTACCAACATGGCTTGCCCATTGCTTGTGGAATGATGAGCACATGATGAGCCGGGGGACAGGCGTGTACATTGACATTGCCCGCACGGTCACTGATCGAATGTCCTTACTCTTCCTTTCAGCATCATTGGCGCATGGCCAGGACCCGGAGCAGCAGGGACCCCCTCAGATACCTGAGGGCCATGAACATCACCAGTGCCACACCATCTCTGCCAGGCAGGTATCAGTGCAGATACTGGCACTTCAGTGGGCATCAGATCTTTGGCTCGTGTCCCGGGGCACAGCAGTGAGGGCACTTCACAGTCGCTGGAGGGGTTGGCGGAGACAGAGCGTGCCCATGGCGCCAGCAGTTGGAGGACTGTAGGGGCCCAGGCACATGTTCAGTCTATGGCTGATGATGAGCCTCTGGAGTCATGAGATGCGGCCGGGTGTGCAGACCATCTGGTGAAGATACATGAGGCTGTGCTTGGCTTGGTGTCAGCGGTGGAGGAGTCTACGCGGACTGTAACCAATGCATTGAGCCTCATGGATGAGCACCAATCTTCCTCCATGGAGAGAGTGGCGACTCTCATGGAGAGGCAGCTCCAGGGACAGGATTAGGGGTTCCTGAGGTTGCGTTTGGACCTGCAAGCCCTCACCATGACATTGACCTCAGGTGGTCAGTGCCCGTGTGAGCGGTGGTTTGGGCACCAGGTCTCCCACCTCGGTGCTCATCCATCTATGGTGAGCAGGGGGGGGTCGAACAGATCTCACATCGGCGGATCAGCTGCTTGTCGTCTCTGCTGGTGCCTCTCAGGGCGCTCCGGATGAGGCCTCCGCCCCTCTGCCAGTGACCGCGGCACCCAATGAGGCTGCGACAACTGGGGAAATGCCAGCTATGGAGCTGGCAGCTCCCTCCCAGGCGGGGCCAGCACAGACTCGACGGGCCAGAGAACGTCCGCCAAGGTCATTGAGGCCAACAGGACAGCAGAGTCAGCAGGCTGGCTCAGATGCCAGTGCCAGTGAGGGGGTACCACAGACATTTACGCAAACGTAAAATCAAGGCACCTTAGGCACACCCCGGGTTAATCACTGGCGGTTTTTTGTTGGACCCCCTATGAGTTCCTCCTGATTGTGTTTGCAGTGCGACACCATTTTATTTGTATTATGTTTAAGAGACTTTTGTGAAAGCATTAAATTAAGATCGTCTAGCATGGATGGGGGTGCCTCTTTTCTTGGGCAGGTGGATGGATTCCTGAGATGTTATGAGTGATTTGTGTGTCATTGACATTTATTGACTGGGCCCATCGTCAATATTCCTCTCCTGACAGATTTTGCACTAAGGTCTCCAGTATGGAGGCTACAGCCCAGGCTTGTGTTGGAGGTCCATATGCGCTGTGCTAGCTGAAGGTTCCTTGGATTAGAGCGTCCTGGGTGTCCCTGCCTCCCTGGAGTATGCTCGGGTCAGCGTCTACCCCCTCAGCATTTCCCCGTGCGTGCTCATCTTCGGACTCACTGCTGGACTCATCGTGTTCAGACTCAGCCACTCTCTCTACATCTTCTTCGTCCATAGTGTCCCCCCTTTGCAGTGCAAGATTGTGGAGAGTGCAGCATGCAACCACTATCAGCGACACTCAATTTGGGGGGTGCTGGAATGCACCCCCGGAACGGTCCAGGCATCGGCAGCGCATTTTGAGAAGACCGATGGTTCACTCCACCACAGCCCTTGTGGTGCCGTGGCTCCTATTGTACCGCTGCTCAGCTTCTGTTCTTGGATGGCGGAGAGGCGTCATGAGCCACCTTTTCAAGGGATGGCCCTTGTCACCCAGCAGCCATCCATCAAGCCGGGCTGGAGCACTGAAGAGCACCGGCACCTGGGAGTGCCTGAGGATGTAGGCGTCGTGGGAGCTGCCTGGGTACCTTGCACAGACTTGTAGAATCTGCATCCTGTGATCACACACTATCTGCACGTTCATGGAGTGGAAGCCCTTCCTGTTGACGAAGGCACCGGGCTCACCTGCTGGTGCCTTGATAGCCACATGTGTACAGTCTATAGCACCCTGGACGCGGGGGAAGCCAGCAATGGCTGCGAGGCCTCTGGCTCACTGTGCCAGGCTTGCCTGGTCCCAACGGTAGTGGATGAAGGTCAATGCCCATCTGAACAGAGCGTCTGTAACCTGCTTGACACAAGTGTGGACAGCTGATTGGGAGACACCACAAAGATCACCCACCGACCCGTGGAAAGAGCTGGAGGCATTGAGGGCAGCTGTGACCTTCAGAGCCGCTGGCATGGGGTGTCCACCCACACAGTTAGCGGAGATCTCAGGACCAATCATCTGACAGATATAGTAGACAGTCTCCCTTGACAGACGGAGCCTCCTTCGGCACTGCACCTCAGACATATTGAGGTAGCTGCTTCGCCGCCTGTATACCCTGGCAGCGGGATAGTGGTGTCTTCTGCGGCCCCGTATGCCTTGGACTTCCTGTTGGCCCTGCCCCCCTTGTGCCTGTGCCTGTCCTCCCAAAGGTGGCTCCCCTGGAGGCTGAATGTGCACTCCTGGCCTCCTCCCCCTTCTAGCCCTCCCTTCCTCCTCAGAGAAGGTCCCTCCAGTGAAGAGATCACCTCCCATTCCCAGGCTCAGGGAGGCTTCTTGAAACCTACAGGCCCCAAAACAAATCCTCACTGCAAAGTGCTGACCTGAAGGTTATGAGTCCACTCCAAGCAGCTGGGATGTGTTTTGAGGTTTTCCAGCTCACACAGGCAAGTTTCAGTAGCTTTTATACAATAACTTTTAAATCTGTAGAATCGCGACCCCACTGAGCCCTCTTCTCCCATCCGTGGATGGGGTTTATACAAACGGCTCTTACCCGCCTACCAGTTGCACCCATGTGATGAGCCGAAGATCGCACGGGCGCCGCAAAATCCCCGTCAATTGTAGCCTCAAGGGCCTTAATTGGCCCGTTAATTAATGGCGGGCGTGGAGATCGCCCCCACGCCTGCCCACCGAAATATCGCAATGGTGCGCGGTGACGCCGGGACGCTCGAGCAATTTCACTGCGCATCATTTTACACATCGGCGTGCAGGTCCTGAAGCCCTATAAATACCCAGAAACCCTATAAATACCTACCCAGTCTGTAAATACCCACTGACTCCTTAAATACCCACCTACCCCTGTAAATACCACCCACTCCTTAAATACCCACCTACCCCCATAAATATCCACCCACTCCTTAAATACCCACCTACCCCTGTAAATACCCACCCACTCCTTAAATAACCACCTACCCCTGTAAATACCCACCCACTCCTTAAATACCCACCTACCCCCATAAATACCCACCCACTCCTTAAATAACCACCTACCCCTGTAAATACCCACCCACTCCTTAAATAACCACCTACCCCCATAAATACCCACCGACTCCTTAAATATCCACCTACCCCCATAAATACCCACCGACTCCTTAAATAACCACCTACCCCTGTAAATACCCACCCACTCCTTAACTAACCACCTACCCCTGTAAATGCCCACCCACTCCTTAAATACCCACCTACCCCCATAAATACCCACCCACTCCTTAAATAACCACCTACCTCTGTAAATACCCACCCACTCCTTAAATAACCACCTACCCCCATAAATACCCACCCACTCCTTAAATACCCACCTACCCCTGTAAATACCCACCTACCCCCATAAATACCCACTGACTCCTTAAATAACCACCTACCTCTGTAAATACCCACCCACTCCTTAAATACCCACCTACCCCCATAAATACCCACCGACTCCTTAAATACCCACCTACCCCCAAAAATACCACCCACTCCTTAAATAACCACCTACCCCCATAAATACCACCCACTCCTTAAATACCCACCTACCCCTGTAAATACCCACCTACCCCTGTAAATACCCACCCACTCCTTAAATAACCACCTACCCCCATAAATACCACCCACTCCTTAAATACCCACCTACCCCTCTAAATACCCACCTACCCCTGTAAATACCCACCCACTCCTTAAATAACCACCTACCCCTGTAAATACCCACCCACTCCTTAAATACCCACCTACCCCCATAAATACCCACCCACTCCTTAAATAACCACCTACCCCTGTAAATACCCACCCACTCCTTAAATAACCACCTACCCCCATAAATACCCACCGACTCCTTAAATATCCACCTACCCCCATAAATACCCACCGACTCCTTAAATAACCACCTACCCCTGTAAATACCCACCCACTCCTTAAATAACCACCTACCCCCATAAATACCCACCGACTCCTTAAATACCCCCCTACCCCAATAAATACCCACCAACTCCTTAAATGACCACCTACCCTTGTAAATACCCACCCACTCCTTAAATAACCACCTACCCCCGTAAATACCCACCGACTCCTTAAATACCCACCTACCCCCATAAATACCCACCCACTCCTTAAATACCCACCTATCCCTGTAAGTACCCATGCACTCCATAGATGCCCACCTAAGCTTTAAATACTCACCCCACTCTGTTAATACCCACCCACCCTGTAAATAATCCCTAGTATGTAGCGAGACTATGGGAAATGTGATCTTGATGAATGAGCCTGAATGAGGGAAGCTTTCCCCACTCCCATTTGCTGCCTCTGTGGGTGTCAGTGATTAATTCACTCTTGATGTTTTATCACGTTCCTTGTTCAGCTGGAATATCTGCTTCTTCTGATTCAGCAGTTGCATCATTCTTACACAGTCCAGAATCCCATCGAACACCCAATGCCTCGTGTGCCTCAGCTCCACCTGGGCCCTTCATTCCACACATTAGTTACTCATCCCTAACACCCATTTTAATTTTGACGGCCTGAGTAAATTTACACATTTGCCTCACCTCCCTGAATTGTGCGCTTCCTCTCCATGAATCAATCCTTACAACCCCATTTGTTCTCTCACCATTCAGTTTGAAGGAGAGAGTGTCATCTCTGGGCCATTTACATTCGAGTACACATCATCTCATTCATTTTAAGAAGTAGCACTTCATTCGAGCTAATATGCTACTGACCTTTGTATCTTAGTCATTTCTTAACTTGAATATGTGACTCAGCCTCAGCCTCTTTTAAAAGGTTTATTTATGCTCAGTGAGGTCAGGCTGTCTGTTCTGGGAATGGAACCTTCACTCCCTTTCCTATTCAGTGTCAGCACGAGGAAAGTGCAGAATAAAATTCCCTCTACGCTGTCCCCATCAAACACTCCCAGGGCAGGTACAGCACGGGGTTAGATACAGAGTAAAGCTCCCTCTACACTGTCCCCATCAAACACTCCCAGGGCAGGTACAGCACGGGATTAGATACAGAGTAATGCTCCCTCTACACTGTCCCCATCAAACACTCCCAGGACAGGTACAGCACGGGGTTAGATACAGAGTAATGCTCCCACTACACTGTCCCCATCAAACACTCCCATGTCAGGTACAGCACAGGGTTAGATACAGAGTAATGCTCCCTCTACACTGTCCCCATCAAACACTCCCGGGGCAGGTACAGCACAGGGTAAAGCTCCTGCTACACTGCCCAACAGTGTTGCTCAGCCTCAGGAGTTGCCTCTTCTCTACCAAAATGAAGTATTTAATTTATTAATCCATCCACTCAAGTGAAAGAATTTCCTCATTTCGTTGATTTACCATTTTCAGTCTATTTTAGTGACCTGCACATTGACCTTAAACCTTCATGTAGGATTCACACACCCACTAAAAAATGGGTTGGCACCTCCCAAACTCTTATAGACAGCACAGGAAGCAAAACTATGGGCATTAGTGTAAACTGGGTGTGAAGCAATGTATAAGTTCAGTTTGCTGATCGACTGTAACATCCAACATTCACCCCACACATTACTTATCATGCTGTTACATTTAATGAAACATTTTTTAAGTTGTGAGTTATTTTGAACCTGCTGCCTGAAAGCACAGTGGAAGCAGATTCAATTGTAACTTTCAAAAGAGGAATTGGATAAATGTTTGAAAGGGAAATGTTTTGCAGAACTATAGGGAAAGATTAGGGAAAGTAATCTATCAGAGTTGGAACAGGCACGATGGGCCGAATGGCTTCCTTCAGTGTCTTATGATTCTATTATATTATGACACAGCACTAGGACTTTCCAAATAACTTTTCAATAGCTAAGTGTCTCTTTCACTCACTGTCCATTGCCATTGCAGTTTGTGTAAGGAGGGACTACTTGGAATCTGGAATTAACCAAAGTGTCAGGCTCTTCAATAAAGTGGAATCGAACCAGGACAGGTGTTAATCGTAATCTGTAAGTGGACAGTGAGGCACTGAACTTAATCGACTAAATAATGTATGTGGCATAACAAACTAGTGAGGAACTGTAATGGACACTGATGGTCAGGCAGACTGTCATGGACACTGACAGGCATACAGGCTGGGTCAGAACTGTAATGAACATTGATAGTCATTCAGTCTGGGTCAGAACTGTAATGGACATTGATGGTCAGGCAGACTGTCATGGACACTGTCGGGCATACAGGCTGGGTCAGAACTGTAATGAACATTGATAGTCATTCAGTCTGGGTCAGAACTGTAATGGACATTGATGGTCATTCAATCTGGGTCAGAACTGTAATGGACACTGATGGTCATTCAGTCTGGGTCAGGACTGTGATGTACACTGATGGTCATACAGTCTACTTCAGGACTGTAATGGAAACTTATGGTCAGGCAGGCTGGGTTAGCACTGTAATGGACACTGATAGGCAGGCTGGATCAGGACTCTAATGGACACTGATGGTCATACAGGCTGGGTCAGGACTGTAATGGATACTGATGGTCATACAGTCTGAGTCAGGACTGTAATGGGCACTGATGGTCATACAGTCTGAGTCAGGACTGTAATGGGCACTGCTGGTCAGGCAGGCTGAGTTAGGACTGTAATGGACACTGATGGTCATACAGTCTGAGTCAGGACTGTAATGGGCACTGCTGGTCAGGCAGGCTGGGTTAGGACTGTAATGGACACTGATGGTTATACAAGCTGGATCAGGACTGTAATGGACACTGATGGTCAGTCAGGCAGGATGGATGATGTCTTCATTAAAGGACCAATGAGGGTTCATCTCTCTAAGCTTACATGATGATTATGAACAGTTGATTGTCAGCAACTTAGAACCATAAAAATTGCAGCACCAAATGAAGCCATTGAGACCATTGAATCATTTTGGTTTTTCTTTCATGGAATATGGGCTTCGCTGGCTGGGTCAGCATTTGTTGCCCATCCCTAATTGCCCTTGAGAAGGTGGTGGTGAATCGACTCTGTACTGGCTCTTCAACTGAAACTGTTTACTTTAAGCCTTTTCCTGTATCTTCTCATTTTTTTGATGGAGTGAACAGGAAGTGGGAGGCTGGAAAGAATATAGTTCTGTTGGCAGTAATACGTACAGAGCTTTTGTGTGAAAGGATCAGTTAGAGATAAATGCTGTTTAGAAGGGGGTTTTGAGAGAGAGACAGGAACAATGTTTGAAGAGAGAGAGAGGTTGACAAAGTTATTGAGTATGGAATCAAGAAAGGGGAAGTTGGGTAGTAAGGATTAGGGTCAGGAGAAGTTTAAGGATTCAGATAGCATGTTCAGTCATGAAAATGAATGTGATGAGGGCTGAGGGAATGTGAAGAGAGAAGCTTCAGAATATAGGGGATGAGGCTGAGTTAGGAAAAGCAAGAAGCAGCAATGAGAGAGGGTTGGAGGAAAGTCAAAATTAATTGTGAAGAAGTCCATGAGCTGCTCTTATCCATTCTCCAAAGCTGGGCAGGAGATAGGACCATAGTGTTTCCATATATAGCTAGGGTTATGTCATGCCCAGTGAAGGCATTTCCTATTCATAACTTCAAACAAGGACTGTGGTCCCATGGAAGCTTCTAGAACTGTCTTTCATATTTTAAGATGGACACTCACAAGCTGGCTAAGATGGCTCCCAATAGCTAGGTGACATTTGCAAATTCAACACAGACCAACTGAAGCTTCCAGAAAGTTCCAAATTGATTCATACTGTTTGGGGGCCTCCCCCTTTGAAACGACATGCCCAGGCAGCACTCCTTTGTGGAAAACGACAAACACAGAATCAACAAACTCCTAGACTCTATGACTCCAAGTTTGCAATTTAACAAAAGAGAACTGATGAGACCAATTATCCACAAGTTAAGTGTGAAAGATCACCATCTATCTCCTATTACGCAGTGATGTCTTTGGACTTCCCAACCATTCTGGTTAGACAATACCAGTATTCATCATGTAATTGAATCCAGCTGAAGATAATGAATTTTGATCTCAAGACCCAGAAAAGACCTTGGCAGTCTGCAGGAAATACTGAAGGAGACAGCAGCTGCCGAAAAAAGTTATGCTACCTTTGCCTTTTAAGAAGCTGGAGGCTGTAAAGCCTTTAAAAGGCTCCCAGCCTGATTCCTAATCTAAGTCCACCTATAAAGAAATTGGACCTCCTGATATGAAAACCACAAGTGCCTAGCTTCATGACCTGCTGAACATTCATCTCTTCGAGGGAATCCGACTCCAGCTATCTAAACTCATCTACATTACAACTCAAGAGTGTAAAAGGCTTCCTTCTTCACCGGATCTGTAAAGACTGTCTTCCTACAATGAGCTAGGCACATGAACTATGAACAATTCTTTTGTTTATAACTTGTAACAGTGCTCTATTCTCTTTAACTGTATTCTTTCTTGTTAGTGTGTTGTGTGAATGGCGTAGCATTTAGATTTTTCGGGGTGTACGAATAAATAATCCTCTTTATTTAAACCAACAAAAGTCTGCTGCTGGTTATTTAAATTGACTGCAAGTTAAAGGGAGCTTAGAAACACATACATCTACCTTTCCAAAATAACTACACTGATTGTGGAAAGTAAAGGAATTGAATTAGGGGTTTCAGTTTATCTTGCCTCCCCTGTCCATAAAAGTTAGGATTTTCTTTGCTCTCATATGATTGGGGGTGTTGGTTTCTTTTTGCCTATAAATGGCCTGTAGATTTGTGCTCTGGCTAGAAATGATGAAATGGTTCAAGGTGCTCACTTCCAGGATATGTCGGGATATGTCTTTGCTGACTGTACTGTTTAGCTTCTGCTGAATCCATAGGATGTGGGATTCATGCCTGCTGAGTTATTCCTGTTACTATGAGATAGGCATGGCCGCCTTGAGATAGGAAGTGAGACAATGAGCTCAGGAAGATCAGCGAAATGATTAATGATAAATATTTGGACCATTAGGAAGCGTATAGGAACTAGCTCATTTCTGGGAGTCTTGCTCACATTATGAACCAGCAAAGCCTTTATGCATGACTAGAGACCTATATCAATTTCCTTATCAATTTGTAAAGGGCATCAGAATCAAAAGCATTAATGAAATTTACATCTCTAGCCAGAGGGGAATGGGGTAAATGTGTTTACTTCTATGTGTTTATTGCTTAGACACATTGTATGTATCAAAGACTTGGTTGAATACATAAAAGGATTGAGCTGCAAACTATAAGTTTGGTTGGCTGATTCAGGTATTTTACAGTAGGAATATAGGAAAAAGAAGAGGCCACTCAGCCTCTCACAAAGCCTGTTCCACCATTCAATCAGATCATGGCTGATCTGTACCTCAACTCTATTTGCCCAACTTTGCTCCACAACAATTTCAATTTCAGCTTTGAATGCAAGGAGGGGGCAAGATAGAGGAACATGGTTTTGTAGTAGAGTTCGGAGTGATTCTGGAATAATAGGAGATTCTCCTACTGAGCAGGATTGGAATTTGTAGTTCAAACATTCAAAATGGAACCAGATGGATTCCTGTCTCTGGCTGATAGTAAAGTGCACAAAAATTAACTCTCAAAGTATTTACAGTCATGATGAGGGATAAATATTGGCAAGGACACACCAGGTAACTCTGCCACTCTTCTTTAAGTAATGCCATGGAGTATTTTATGTCTAACCAGGGCTACAATTTAACTGAACAAGGACACTTTCAACAGTGCATCACTCCCTCATTATATTGGAGTATCAGCTTGATTTTTATTTTCTAATCCCAGAGTGGGACATGAACCTTCAATCTCTGAGTCAGAAGCAAGGGGGCTAGCAGCTGAGCCACAGCAGAAGCAGGGTGGAGAGATCTTTTTTATGTTTATGAAGTTCCTTCACTGTCGCTGGGTCAAAATCCTAGAACTCCCTCCCTAACAGCATTATGGGTGCACTTACATCACATGGACTGCAGTGGTTCAAGAAGGCAACTCACCACCACCTTCTCAAGGGCATCGAGGGATGGACAATAAATTCTGGCCTAGCCAGTGACACCCACATCCCGTGAATGAATAAAAGAAAGGATGTAGGGCTTAGGCAACAGAAGGCATGGCTGCCAATAGTGGATGATTAAAATCGGGAATGCGCAAGAGACGAGAATTGAAGGAGCACAGAGATCTCGGAGGGTTGAAGGGCTGGAGGAATAAACAAGTCACTGTTTGATAAAAGAACAAGAAAAAGAATGTCAAATACCCATTAACTGTTCATGTGCTAATATTGCCTGCAGTCATCCCTGAGTTATAGACCTTACAGTAGTGACCAAGCATGCATAAATACTGATATTGAGTTGTTGCTCAGTTCTCAGCCAGAGTAGCTAAACCAAAATTGAAAATGGTTATTTATCCGTTCGTTCTGAGATGGGCTTGAAGTAAAAACCTGTCAGAGCTGACCCTGAATGTGACTGGGCATGCAACGCTGGAGAGGTTAACAAGGAATGAGAATGAAAGGTACAGCCTCTGAAACATGTGACTCAGCCAAAAAGCTGCATTAAACTGACAGCAAGTCTTACTCTAAGTGAACCCCTTAGGCCTTAGCATTCAAATTTAGGATGTGAAGCAGTGATCCGAATATTAGTATGATTTGGTGAAAGGATTTAAAACTAAAGTGTCTACCTGCTCAACATTAAACTCCCTCATTGGCCTGATTCTGGGACATCCCTTAGCTATAAAACCACAGATTAGAACAGAGTGAACAACAAAATCACTGTGCATTTATATAGTGCCTGTAATGTAGTAACACATCTCAAGGTGGTGCACAGGCATAATCAAACAAAATTTGGCACTGAACCACAGGTGATATTCGGACAGGTGAAAAAAAGTTTGGTTCAGCAGGTGAATCTCAAAGAAGCAGAGAGAGGGAGAGGGGTGGTGAGGTTTAGAGAGGGAATTCCAGAGCTTAAGGGGCCTTCATTTGAAGGCACCGTTATCCCGTAGTAGAGCAATGAAAATTGGAGATGTGCAATGTAAGACTTGTACTTACACCTCAGTCTAACAGTTGTTATGACCACAGTCGGTGTTAATCACTGCGCAAACCAAATCCCAAGGGGATACTTGACTTACGAGTCACAGCCTTTTTATTGTATTCTGATAACGCGAAGACAACGTACCGATCTCAGCAGTAAGAGGTCCAGAAACACTTTTGGGGTTTTTAAAAATTAAATGTATAGATTATATTAACAAGAAAGAAAAGAAAGCACACAAGATTACAGTTACAAAATTACGGTTAGTTTTACACAACATTCCCCCAAAAACTATCTACTTGGTCAAACTCACAAGAAAACACCTTCCAAGCAAAACTCCCTTATAGATGTTTAAATCTGAAAAATCCAGTAATATCACACAAGGCAAACTGCTGCAGCTTCAATAAAGGTGTCAAAAAAAACCAGAATTACCTGGACAAACTCAGCAGGTCTGGCAGCATCGGCGGAGAAGAAAAGAGTTGACGTTTCGAGTCCTCATGACCCTTCAACAGAACTGAGTAAAGTTAGGAGAGGGGTGAAATATAAGCTGGTTTAAGGTGGGGGTAGGGGGGGTGGGGGGAGAGAAGTTGTGAGGGGTGGTTGTAGGGATAAGCAAGCAGTGATAGGAGCAGTAATCAAAAGATGTCACAGACAAAGGAACAAAGAGGTGTTAAAGGTGGTGATATTATCTAAGAGAATGTGCTAATTCACCCCTCTCCTAACTTTACTCAGTTCTGTTGAAGGGTCATGAGGACTCGAAATGTCAAGTCTTTTCTTCTCCGCCGATGCTGCCAGACTGCTGAGTTTTTCCAGGTAATTCTGTTTTTGTTTTGGATTTCCAGCATCCGCAGTAGTTTTTTGTTTTTATTTCAATAACGGTCTAAAAATGCAAATGTTAGATCTAGCCTATTTACTTGTACCTCAAACTTAACATGTTTCCAAACCCCCAGACAACCGGACTCCTATCAACTCTGCCCAGCTTAATTAAACCACACACACACACACACACACACACACACACACAAACCCACACACACAGAATAACACAATATTCCCCAAAATATTTTTTTAAATAACATCTGTTCTCACAAGTACTTAGAGTTCACATCAATGGTGAAACAGACAGCTCTGGACAAAGATTTCAGGGCAGTTGTTTCTTTAATTAAATTTGATGATAGTTACAAGAACCATGAGCATACATACGTATGTACTAACGCTGGGCGTGATCAGTTTAGCAGTGATTAGTAAGTTCTTTCTTCGTTTTCCAAAAATATACTTTATTCATAAAATTTATAAAAGTCCATTCCAAAACATTTAAAATTGACCATTACAATGCGATAGAATTCAACTTTCCTCTGTACTGCATGTCCCACTCTGAGATGCCTCAATACAATTTCAATATTGTTGGAAAAAAAGAGACATGTCAAAGCTTTTCGTCTTGCACTCATCAGGACATTTCACAAGAATACCAATATAAGGGGAAAACAACAATTATGTGAAGAGGGTGCTGATTGGTTGGCAAATGGACTCTGATTGGTAGAGATGTTGCCATGAAGAATGCACCAATTGATGGTGACTGGCAGTTAACTGCCAAAGGTTGTTTGAAATTTAAACCAAGCAGCTTGACCCTGATTGATCAAAGCATTGCCCTGAGGAATGAGTTAACGCATGTCTGTCACTTATTTTGTTTAGCTGAAACAGGCTCAATGTGTGTACATGTTCTTTCTATCTGCAAAAAAATGTGACTCATTTGTGTGTACTGGAAACTACATATATTAATACACGGGGCCCTGTTCGTTGCAAACAGAAAGAACATGTACACACATTGTGCCTATTTCAGCTAAACAAAATAAGTGACAGACATTCACTGACTCATTCCTCAGGGCAATGCCTTGACCAATCAGGGTAAAGCTGCCTGGTTTAAATTTTAAACAATGCTTGGTAGTTAACTGTCAGTCACCACCAAAGGTGCATTCTCCATGGCAATGCCTCAACCAATCAGAGTCCATTTGCCAACCAATCAGCACTCTCTTCACATAGAGTATAAATTGTTGTTTTCCCCTTATATTGGTATTCTTGTGAAATGTCCTGATGAGTGTAAGATGAAAAGCTTTGACATGTCTCTTTTTACAGCAATACTCAAGTTCTGTATTACCAAACAACAATTTCAATATTTACAATGTACATGCCATGTCAGGCATACAGCCCGAGGGGTTCTACACAGTTTCCAACCCCTTAGCTGAAAGGCCTTGGATGGTGGCCTTTCCCCATTATGAGGTAACTGTGGTGGGGAAGGGACCATTGTTCAACTCCTTATGGAATCTTTCTGCGCGACCAATCAAGTCGCCTGACTGACTGCAGCGGCTTCCTGTGTCCTCAGACTGCTATCTTTATACCCCAAAACTTGGCAACCCGATCACCGCCCCACCACCCCAACTCACACTCAGTGAGGGTAGAGGGCAGCTGCATTACAACAGCAGCTAAGATGTTCCATGGAACACTCAGGCTGTGTCACAATGAACTCAGCTCAGTTGCAGGTTTGAAAGAAAAGGATATGATGTGGCTGGATGCGTACAGTCCTCATGCAATGTCACAACTTCACCCCCTTGCACATGTTTATTTTTAGTTTGATCTTGGGATGCAGGTGGTGCTTGACAAAAAGAGCAGGTAGTTTTCGCAAAATGCTGCAAAGAGTGAAATTGTCTGGTCTGAGTGGCTGGCTAAACCATTCAACCACCTCGCATGGCTTTGCAGTCACGTGGAACACAGGCCAAGTCCCTCTCTCCCATTAGTGAACCAATTGCATTTTTACAACAACCCTTGTATTGTCAATTTTGCTCCATTTAAATTTGGCTACTTGGGATTTGAACTCCTGACCCTCTAGTCAGTAGCCCAGTACCATCATCTCTACATGATCCCATCTGACCTTTGACACATGACCAACAACAGTTTATACCTATACAGCACCTTTACTGGAATAAAATGTCCCAAGGCACTTTGCAGGAGCGCTATAAAGCAAAGCTAGAAGCTGAGCCACAGAAGACGATATTAGAGCAGACTGCCAAAAACCTTGGTCAAAAAGGTGAGTTTTAAGGAGCTGCAGAAAGAGGTAGTGAAGTGGAGAGGTGTAAGGAGGGGTTTCCAGAGTTTATAGCCCAGGCGGCTGATAGCATGGCCACCAATGGCGGAGGGATTAAAATCAGGGGTCTTCAAGAGGCCAGGATAACATAAGCGCAGATACCCCACTGAGCATTATGAAAATATTAAAATCAATGCTTGACCAGGAGCTAATGCAACTCAGTGAGCGCAGGGTTGATGGGTGGACGTGACTTGGTGTGAGTTAGGACACGGACAGCAGAGTTTTGGATGACCTCAAGTTTACAGAGGGTAGAACTTGGGAGGCCGACCAGGAGTGTCAAATATCCTGTTTATTTTACATGAAAGCATTTGCAGTACAAGGGTCCGGTACGCTAAGGGTTAACCTTGGACTGAGTACAGTACCGCCCACCAGTGATATAGGAAGGCACCTGACCTAGAGCTTAGATCAGCAGTGCAGAGCTAGGTGGTAACATGTAAGGACATGCCATGGAGTCCTCTCCATACCTGTATCCTCTACTGTAACTTGGTAACTTCTGCAAGGCTGCTTAATGGTATCTAAGCAGAACACACCACGGACAGCGACACCCCAGCAAAACATGGTGGCAGCCGGAGATCAAAATCAAAAATCCTCTGTAAAAAGACTGAAGAAACTAAGAAAAGGACACCAACAATGAGTTTCTGCTCCGGCAAGGCCTCACTCAAGAAGGAAGAGGCTGAGAAAATTCACCTGAAATGCTCCAGAGACAGAAGATCCTGGCAGCAGGAAAAAAAGACAGAAGTTAAGCTCAAGCTAAAGTCTCCACTGGGTCCCTGTGGAAGTAGTTTCACCAAAGCAGAGCTAGCAGCCAGCAGCCTACAGGGTGAGATACAACCTTTTCAAAGTTCCAGGGAAGCCAGTCCTGTGAACGATTTCTTTTAAAAATCAATCAGGCAGAAAACTTAGTTGCACATTCATCCCTAGCCTAACTCCCAACGTGTCCCCCAAGCCCAGAGTGCGACAAAAGTAAAAAAAAAACATTGAACTCGCAGAAACTCTCGTTTAAATGAAAGCTCGGGTGCCTCACAATATTCTCAGCCTCCTGGCCAGCAAGACTTCTGCCCTCCTAACCCGGAACCTACCTGTGGCAAGCCGACACCATTTTACTGGCCCCCAGTCGCGGCCCAACCCATGTCCATTTTGAAGCTTCTTCCTCCTCCCGGCCCATCGCTGCCATTTTAAAAGTCACATCAAAGGCCTGAAGAGCTCGAAAACCTTCTCCTCAGCAATACCAGCGGCACTATTTTGAAATCTTAAAGGGACACCCACACTCTTACATTTTTTTCAACTATGGATCACAATTCCACTACACCAAATCCCAACAGGACATCTTGCGTCCTTGAGAAGTGATTTTTAACATTACTTGACTGCATCAGGCATCAGCAAAAAAATCAGAGTAACACCAGATCAATTTTTTTACTGGTTTGGTGAACTTGCCAATCTCATAGTCCTGATGCAGGACATTGATGGACCCAACGCCAGCCTGAGGGAGCTGTTAACAGCCTTTGATGGACATTTTAATCTTCAAGCTTGGCACCCTCCTCAACTTGAAAAGAGCCATAAAAACAAAACTCCCAGCAAAATGAGGGAAAGGCAAAAGATGAAACCCAAACAAACCACACGAGGGCACTAAAGAGACCCACCACTGGCCAGAGACCCAGCCCAGTTATCTCTCTCATCTCTCCATAGCCTCTGACACCTAAACCTCAATGAACGTTCTTGACTCTACAATAACTGTGTTGAATCTCTCTCTATCTGCCCCCTTTGCCTCTCCCTCTCTCCCAGTGTCTCTCTCCCTCTGTCACAATCCTTCTCCCTCTCCCCAGTCTCTCTCTTCTCTCCGGTTCCTCTCCCTCTGGTGCAGTCTCCCTCCCTCTGGTGCAATCTCTGTCCTCTCCTTAGTCTCTCTCCCACTGCCACAGTGTCTCTCCTCTCTCCAGTCTCTCTCCCTCTGTCCCAGTCCCTCTTGCTCTGTCCCAGTCTTTATCCCTCTGCTGCAGTCTCTCTCCTCTGCCCAGTCTCTCTCCATCGTTCCCAGCCTCCCTCACTCTGTCATATTCCTCTCTCACTCTGGCCCAGCACCTCTCCCTCTTCATCCTGTCCCCGTGTCTTGGCAACACTGTCTCCTCAGCTGGACCCTATGACAAGACAGGTGTCACAGTGCCACTGCACCTTGTGGGAAAGACATGGGGTAGAAGGATTAGAGAGGACATGAGGAAAAACGTCTTCACCCAGAGGATGGTGGGTGTCTGGAGTTCACTGCCTGGATTGGCGGTTGAGGTAGAAACCCTCAACTCATTTAAAAGGCACCTGGATCTGCACCTGAAGTGCTGTAACCTGCAAGGCTACGGAAGATGGGATCAGAGTGGGCGGCTAGTTTTCTATTTTTTATTTTTCGGTCGGCGCAGACACAATGGGCCGAATGGCCTCTTCCTGTGCTGTAACTTTTCTATGGTTCTAATATTTTAGATATAGACAAAATAGAAAGATGTCACCAGTTAAAGGAAGGGCGTAATTGCTCTGGAGAGAGCACAAGAGGAGATTTACAAGAATGTTGCCAGGACTTGAAAATTGCAGCTAGGAGGAGAGACTGGATAGACTGGGGTTGTTTTCCTTAGAACAGAGGAGGCTGAGGGGTGACCTAATTGGGGTGTACAGAGTTATGAGGGGCCTAGATAGGGTAGACAGGAAAGACCTGTTTCCCCTAGCTGAGGGGTCAATTACCAGGGGGCATAGATTTAAGGTGATTGGTGGAAGGATTTAAGGGGATATGAGGAAAATCTTTTTCACCCAGAAGGTGGTGGGCGTGTCGAATTCTCTGCCTAAGTTGATGGTTGAGGCTGAAACGCTCAACTCATTTAAAAGGTACCTGGATCTGCATCTGAAGTGCTGTAACCTGCAAGGCTACAGACCAGGTGCTGGAAAGTGGGATTAAAAATGAGCGGCTAGTTTCTTTTTTCTCTTGTTATGGCCGGTGCAGACACGATGGGCTGAATAGCTTCTCTCTGCGCTGTAACCTTTCTATGGTTCTATGTTTCTATGTGGTTTTGTGACTGGTGATTCATCTTCCTTTTAGTGTTAGTTCACTGGAGTCTTATTTGCTTATGTGCCATAATCAGGGTGCTGGGGCCAAACCCCTCCCCTTCAGACCAGGAGTCCTCACACCTAGAGCTCTGACCCCTGGCGTCCTCATGCCAGGTAGCATAGCAACTATATTGCAGAACTAGTAATCCAGAGTTCTGCACTCATGCTCTGAGAATACGAGTTCAAATCCCACCACAGCAATTGAGGAGTTTATATTCAGTTAAATAATAAATCTGGAATAAAAGGCTTGAGTCAGTAATGGTGGCCGTGAAACTGCCAGATTGTTGCTGTAAAAAAACATCTGGTTCACCAATACCCTTGAGAGGAGGAAATCTGCCATTCTTACCTTGTCTGGCCTTTGTGACTCCAGACTCACAGCAATGTGGTTGATTCTTAACTACCTTCTGGAATGGCCTAGCAAGCCACTCAGCTCATGGGCAATAAATGCTGGTCTAGCCAGTGACTCCCACATCCTGTAAGTGAATAAGAAAAGAAGCATTCACCCCACCGCTGCATCCTCTCCCTAACAAGCAACGCACACACCATCACTGCACTCTCCTCCTAATAACTAAAGTGTAGCTGCATTCACAGGACTCTGGCCTATTTATAAGTCCACCTGCTTTGCATACTGAGAAAGAGGAAATTAATTTGCACCATATTTAATTTAAGCATCAAGGAGCTTTGTGTAATCCCCCCGAGGTTGCTGTTGATCATTAGTCAGGAGTTTTCCTGAGCCTGGGAGCAATGTTGACTTTGATTGACTTCCTGGCAGAGAAGCAGGTTCATCTCGAGCTTGATAGGAAGAGTTTCTCAGGGAATCTATATTTCCCTCTCAGCTACCCGCCCAGAGTTAGCATACTTTCACCTGTTATTCCCAGCTTGGCAAACATTGCGGCTACAATGTTCACTCTCGGAGTTCTCAGTCTGAGAAGCTGAGAAAATAGTGAACTGGATCATTCCGCTATTCTGTTACCTCAGCTGTTTTCAAGAGGTCTGAACAGTTATCCCCTTTAAAAATGTAAATGTCTCTGTTTCACAGGCACAGGAGGTGGAGGAGAGTGAAAGAGTAATGCTCATACATATCCCCATAAAATGAGACTCACACTGAATATGTGAAGACCCCATGGCACTGAATATTATTCATCATGGATTCCCCCCATGTGACCCCTGCCCTTTTCTCTTCCCATTCATTTGAAGGACCCAACTTTAATCTTGCAAGACCCATGGGGCTGGGGGGACATTAAAATGCCCACAGCCACTCACCCATCCCAACCTGTGGGGTTTAATTTTAAACCCCTAGTTGGAGCAAGTGAGATGAATATCCAAGCAGGAATCCTCCTTTAAACGTGTAGCTCAAGCCCTGGTGATTAACCCAAGGCTCTTATAGGGGAAGCAGTTCCAGCTTTGTATTGTATGTGGTAGCCTAAAGCCATTTGACTTAGGTTCTTGCTTGTTTATTCCTCCTTCTGAGTTTCATTACCTTGACTGCGTACAGGATCAGTTTCTGTCCCACCTACCCAGACCACTTTCATGTGGTTTATGTCATCATCAAACCACCTACTTCCTGATAATCTACATCCCAGAGTACATAAGGAAGTGGCCCTAGAAATAGTGGAAGCATTGGTGTTCATCTTCCGAGATTCTATGGACTCTGGAACAGTTCCTACAGATTGGAGGGTAGCTAATGTAACCCCACTATTTAAAAAGGGAGGTAGAGAGAAAACAGGGAATTATAGACCAGTCAGCCTGACGTCGGTAGTGGGGAAAATTCTAGAGTCAATTCTAAAAGATTTAATAGCTGAGTACTTGGAAAACAGTGGCAGAATCGACAGAGTCAGCATAGATTTACGAAAGGGAAATCATGCTTGACAAATCTACTGGAATTTTTCGAGGATTTAACAAGTAGAGTTGATGAGGAGGAGCCAGTGGATGTGGTTTATTTGGACTTTCAGAAGACTTTCGACAAAGTCCCACATAAGAGATTAGCGTGTAAAATTAAAGTGCATGGGATTGGGGGTAGTGTATTGAGATGGATAGAAAACTGGTTGGCAGACAGGAAACAAAGAGTAGGAATAAATGGGTCTTTTTCTGAGTAACAGGTAGTGATTAGTGGGGTACCGCAGGGATCGGTGCTGGGACCCCATCTATTCACAATATATATTAATGATTTAGATGAGGGAACTAAATGTAATATCTCCAAATTTGCAGATGACACAAAGCTGGGTGGGAGGGTGAGCTGTGAGGAGGATGCAGAGATGCTTCAGGGTAATTTGGACAAGCTGAGTGAGTGGGCAAATGCATGGCAGATGCAGTATAATGTGGATAAATGTGAGGTTATCCACACTGGTAGCAAAAACAGGAAGGAAGATTATTATCTGAATGGCTATAAATTGAGAGAGGGGAATGTGCAACGAGACCTGGGTGTCCTCGTACACCAGTCGCTGAAGGTAAGCATGCAGGTGCAGCAGACGGTAAAGAAGGCAAATGGTATGTTGGCCTTCATAGCCAGAGGATTCGAGTACAGGAGCAGGGATGTCTTGCTGCAATTATACAGGGCCTTGGTGAGACCACACTTGGAATATTGTGTGCAGTTTTGGTCTCCTTATCTGAGGAAGGAAGTTCTTGCTATAGAGGGAGTGCAGCAAAGGTTTACCAGACTGATTCCTGGGATGGCGGGACTGACATATGAGGTGAGATTGAGTCGGTTAGGATTATATTGGCTGGAATTCAGAAGAATGAGGGGGGATCTCATAGAAACCTATAAAATTCTAACAGGACTAGACAGGGTAGATGCAGGAAGGATGTTCCCGATGGTGGGGGAGTCCAGAACAAGGGGTCACAGTCTGAGGATATGGGGTAGACCATTTAGGACTGAGATGAGGAGAAATTTCTTCACCCAGAGAGTGGTGAGACTGTGGAATTCGCTACCACAGAAAGTAGTGGAGGCCAAAACATTGTATGTTTTCAAGAAGGAGTTACGTATAGCCCTTGGGGCGAAAGGGATCAAAGGATATGGGGAGAAAGCGGGAGCAGGCTATTGAGTTGGATGATCAGCCATGATCATAGTGACTGGCGGAGCAGGCTCGAAGGGCCGAATGGCCTACTCCTGTTCCTATTTTCTATGTTTCTCTACAACGTCACCTGTCTCCCCCTGTTACTCCCACCACCTCAGCTCATCTGCTGCTGAAAACCTCATCCATGCTTTTGAGACATCCACACTCAAATAGTCCAACTCTCTCCTGGCCAGCCTCCCACCTTGCACCATTCATAAAAATGAGCTCAGAGAAAGGAGTGAATATGGGGAATGATAAGCAGAACGTGACAGGAAGGGATAGAGAGCACAAATCTAAGAGTAAAACAGCAGTCAAGGCTAGATGTTACAAAAATAATAAAAGGGCAAAATTAAAGGCTCGGTATCTGAATGCATGTAGCACTCAAAAAAAAAATCCAGTAAACTGATAGCACAAATAGAAATAAATACAACCTGATAGGCATTACAGAGGCATGGCTACAGGATGACATTGATTGGGATCTGAATATTGAAGGGTATGTGACATTTAGGAAGGACAGGAAGCTAGGAAAAGGTGGAGGGGTGGTTCTGCTAATTAATGATGGTATTAGCACAATAGAGAGAGATGACCCAAGCTTCAGAAACCAGGATGTAGAAGCTGTGTGGGTTGAGATGAGAAACGATAAAGGCAAGATGTGACTTGTGGGAGCGGTGTACAGGCCCCCTAATTGTAACTACATGGTAGGACAGCGTATAAAGGAAAAGATAATAGGAGCTTGTCAGAAAAGTACGGTGCTAATCATGGGGGATTTTAATCTATATATAGACTGGAATACTCAGATGGGCAAAGGTAGCCTAGATGAGGAGTTCATAGGATGCTTTCAGGATAGTTTCTTAGAACAACGTGTACTGGAGCCAACCAGAGAGCAGGCTATATTAGACCTGGTATTGCGCAATGAGATAGGATTAATTGATAACCTCATAGTGAAGGAACCCTGGATAGCAGCGTTCATAATATGATTGAATCTACATTCAGTTTGAGGAAGAGAGGAGTGGGTCCAAGACTAGTATTTTAAACTAGGAAGAACATCCAAGAATGACAATCCCACAGATGACTGTGAGCAATTAAAGAAACTTCCAGACAAGGTTACCACCACAAGATCTATGTGTACCAGCAGATTACCTTTACACTTTAGAGACTCAGATTCACTGGTCCTATATACTTATGTAATGGTAACTAAATATGAACATATATTGTAAATAGTTATACTTCTTTGGAAGGGGGAAAGTATCTTTAAAAAGAAATGAGATATTGTAATATGCCTTTAAGGGATAGCAGCATGACATCACTAGAGGGAAGTGTGTCATGCAATCAGGTGTCAGTTTCACTTCTGCCCTTGAGCAGAGCACAAACAGCTCTGCTGCTGACTCTTCAAGCTTTCTATCTTTGTACAAATATTCTCATGTACCTCCTCGAAATAAATGAACCCACAAAGTGTTTACACAATCCCTTATGAGGGATTGGTGTGTATATAATTAGAACACCACAATACCTCTTTGGTCAAGGTTTTGGTCATCTGACCTAATATCTGCTTATGTATTTCAGTGTCAAATTTTGATAATGCTCCTATGAAGCGCCTTGAGTTGTTTTACTATGTTAAAGGCGGTATACAAATGCAAATTGTTGTTTGCCAAGATTGTTATATTTAAGTTTTCTGCAATGGTCCCATGCCCTCCTTGGTGTTGGAGTGAGTGATCCCACATTGCATCATGGCCTGTCCTTCTGTCACAAGCGCTATATCAAAACAGTGGCCAACTGTTACTGCAAAAGTCAGGTTTCATCAGATCCTTCACCATCCACATTGTCGGAGTTGCCATTGATCAGAAACTGAATTGGGCCAGCCATATAAATACTATGGCTACAAGAGCAGGTCAGAGGCTGGAAATTCTGCATTGAGGAACTCACCTCCTGACTCCCTACAAGGCACATGCCAGGAACGTGATGGAATACTCTCCACTTGCCTGGATGAGTGCAGTTCCAATAAGAAGCTCGACACCATCCAGGATGTTTGATCGACATCCCATCCACCACCTTAAACATTCACTCCCTTCACCACCGATGCACAGTGACCGCAGCATGTATCATGTTATGGTCATGTCATATAAAACTTATTAGGAAGATGGACACTTTAGTTTTAAAAAGCAGCATGGAATATGGACAATTTACCTAGACAAAATGGGTTCCAGAGGGTCAGGTAACTTTGATTGCAGTTTTATACAGAGGGGACTTATTCATGTCTGAACATGTCTCTGTGAAGTCATCAAAATGTAAATGCCCTTTTGGAGATCATTCCATTGAAGGGACATCAGGATGCAACAGATCACTAATGAAATTAACAGTTACTATTGTCTGGATATTTACAGAAACTTAAATTCAAAGATCGCCCCTGATTTGGTGCCTGCAAACTTGAAAACCAGCAAAGAAGGGCGCGAAGGAACTACTGTATCACAAGCTTGTGCTGCCATTCATCCCCAGATGTGTGATAATTACATTTGTCATTAAACCATTTTTGTGGATAATGGGTGTAGTTATTCTGTGGTCACACGACTGAAACAGGCTTGCAATGGCAAAGATCTTATCATGTTAAGAACGGCCCAGAGAAAGCAGTCTGGGGGAAAAGGGCCACAGAAGGGAGGGATCATACCTAGAAAAAGAAAAAGACATTGCCTTGAAAAAGTCACCTCAAGCAGAGAGGTGGAGCTTTTTCATTTACTTGTGGATTAAAGTCTTGACTAGAGTGGCTCAGCCACAGTTTTCAACTGGAAAAGCCAGAAACTTGCTATTGCTTGGTGTATCATTGTGAATTCATCCCCCAGAGACCTTCAACCTCTAATTTTCCTTCAGTGAACTCAAAGAGGATTTTCAGGCTTCAACGCTTCAATGCATTGTGAATAAACAGAGTAATATTGACCCACTGAATTTTAAGTAATTTAAGTGTGTGTTACATCTTTAGAAATCATCTGTGTATGGGTGTGTGTGTGTGTGTGTGTGTGGGAGGCGGGGAGGAATGAGGTGTGGATATTTGTTGCGGTTACATTTCAGGCATTGTGAAAAATAATTGTTTATCCAATTTCTTTTGAATTAACTTATAAAAAAGTCTGTTTTGTGTCTGTTCTTTAAAATACCAACACTCAAGGAGTTAAAACGCTCCTCCTTTTAAAAATATATCTTCTTGCGGTCAGTCAAGAGTTGTCCATAACAATCTTATATAAGATACACTGCAGCAACTCGCCAAGGAACCTTTAATAGCACCTTCCAACCCATGATCTCTATCGCCTAGATGGACAAGGCCAGAAGGTGCGTGAGAACACTTCCACTTGCAAGTTCCACTCCAAGTCACAATATCCTGTCTTGGAGCTATATTGCTATTCCTTTGCTGGGTCAATACTCTGAAACTCCCTCCCCAACAGCACTGTGGGCGCACCTACATCACATGGATTGCAACAGTTCAAAAGGCCGCTCATCACACCTTCTCAAGAGCAATTCAAGGTGGGCAACAAATGCTTATCTGGCCAGTGACACTCACATTCCATGAGCGAATGAAAAAAAAAGAAAAAGGTGTCCTTACACAAATGATTAACCGTGGACAAATGATTAATTATTTTTTATAATGAATGCCATGGTGTGAAGCAGTTTTCTTTCAGTCCCAGGTTTTTAATATTCGTTCTTGAGTGTCATTGGCAAGTTCAGCATTTATTGTCAATCCCCATTTGCCCCTGAGAATATGATGAGTGACTGGAGGGAGCACTGATCCTGCCAACGACTGTTGGAGTTGCCAAGGGTTCTTCAGGGTGGAGGCCTAACAATCCAATTGCTTGAAAGCTTCATCAATTGCTAGATACTCATGGAAGGTAAGTAGGTTCAGAGAGACCATGAAAGGACAAATGGGGCTACTGAAAGACATGATTTGATGGATCAAATGAAGTTTACTCATTTGATAATTTTTTACATTCTTCCCTTTCAATCCCCAATGTGGACTGAAGAAAAGCTTTAATTGGACAGCGATACTCAAAGCATTTCTCAAATCATTGGAGAGAGGGTCCCTCACTCTATCAGTTAGTGACTGAGAATAGGAACCCCTCCATCTCAGTCAGTCCAAATTATCTTGTCCTGTCCAGGGATTTCTCTTGCACACCAAGTATACAGGCTTATCGTTGCTGAACTGTTGGTAGGTTCACCACATTAAATT
Organism: Cetorhinus maximus; assembly: GCF_964194155.1. Classification (NCBI taxonomy): domain Eukaryota; kingdom Metazoa; phylum Chordata; class Chondrichthyes; order Lamniformes; family Cetorhinidae; genus Cetorhinus; species Cetorhinus maximus. Next base: position 13,413,025 of record NC_135886.1, read on the forward strand.
CGAGTCTGCATTGCTTCCCACAGATATCAGTACAGAGCTGGCCAACTGTCAGCGCCAATTGGGAATACTGTAGGTAAAACATTGTCAAACGCTGCTGGGCTCAAAGCATCCGGGCAATGACCTAGCGAAGACAATATGGATGAACTGCACTGTGAGCTGACAGAGAGATGGCACGGGGCTGGTGTCTTGGTATTTCAATCTCTCTTTGATTTTAACTAAGAAATTCTGTCTGAAATATACAGGGGCCAGGGTTTTCCAGTCATCGAGTGGGCTCAGTGAGGGCGAGCGGGAGCGGCCGCGAATCGGGCCACGCCACCTGCGATCAGGCCACGGCTGTCATTTCACACTGGCTGGACAATTAACGGCAGCCAGCATGAATTGCGCAATGCAGCGCTCAGTGCTGTCTGTGTGGGGAGGAGAGGAGGGCGAGCCCGGAACTACATACACGCATGGGGGCGCACGCTGTAAAAACTCCCTGAGGCACAGAGACGCCTCAGGAAGCTGAAGCTTTTTGAAAATGAAAAAATAAAGCATTTAAAAATGTTAATAACATGTCCCTCTCAAGTGACCCTGCCACATCAGCAGGGACATGTTACAAATTAGTTTCAAAAATTTTAATTTTTTTTTAAAATCACTGATCGAAACCTCATCCCACCCGTGGATGAGGTTTTGCAAAAAAATCCAAAGGCCACTTGGCCTTTATGCCTGCCCGCATAAGGTTGGACGGGCAGTGAAAATTTCGTTTAATTAGATCTTTAATGGCCTTAATAGGCCTGTTAATTGTCGGTGGGCGTGCGTTCAGGTTGGGCGCGCACCCTGCCAACGAGCGCAATATTCTGCCCAGGGTGTTTGTTGAGCATAAATTGACTCAACTGTGTTGGAAGAGTTTAGTTATTGACAAAAAGTGAAGAAATAAAATAAAGTGCATTGATACAAAGTTGTTCTTAATCAGGAGCAACAACTCCAGGGAGAATGAGTCTCAGAGCAATAGTCCCACTGGGATTTTTGTTCATTCATTCGCAGGGTGTGGGTGTGGCAGGCAGGGACAGCATTTATTGCCCAATCCGAATTGCCCTTGAGAAAGTGGTAAGTCACATTCTTGATAACTGAGTGGCTTGCTCAGCCATTTCAGAGAGCATTTAAGAGTCAGCCACATTGCTGTGGGTCTGGAGTAATATCTCGGCCAGTCCAGGAAAGGACAGCGAATTCCCTTCCCTAAAGGACATTAGTGAACTGTATTTTTATTGCAATCAGTCCATGGTCGCTATCACTGATATGCGCTTTTCAGTTGCAGATTTTATTTAATTAACTGAATTTAAATTCCCCAGCTGCCATGGGATTTGAACTCATGAACTAAATTAATAGTCCAATAACATAGCCACTGTGCTGCCATTCCCATCCAGCTACCTACCAAAGTATCTGTTGATATCCAAAGCTAAGCTTTTATAGAGTGATGTTATAGTGTTAATATGTCATAACCAAGGCAAGTACCCAATGCATGTTGCAAACAAATATTACCATATTAACGTAATATAATGATACAATAATCACCCTGGTTATCAGATAACTTCTTGTACAGCTCCTCGCAATCTCACACCCATCAGCTATTGACAATCCCATTGACTATTTTATCAGTGTGATCAGATCCTCATCACACATTTCCTTCCAGCTCAGAGACAGGTTCACTGTCCTCGAGATTCTTCCCATCCCTGCAGCCAACACTGATGTTTACGTCAATAGTTTCTCAATGGATTCCTCTGGGTAATGTGGCTGTGCAGGAGGTTGTTGGTAATTGAGAAGGTTAACCTGACACAGCTCCTCTCACTCTGAGTGGTGAATGTCAGCTGCTTCCGTTTGACTATGAGAAATCCGGCTGTTGCCAGCAGCTGACAGCAAGAGAAGAAGAGGCTAGGAAGAAAGGGAGAAACAGAGAAAGAAAGAGCAGATTTGATACAGAGTAAAGCTCCCTCTACACCATCCCCATGAAACACTCTCAGGGCAGGTACAGTCCAGGATTAGATACAGAGTAAAGCTCCCTCTACACTGTGCCCATCAAACACTCCCAGAGAAGGTACAGCACAGGGTTAGATACAGAGTAAAGCTCCCTCTACACCGTCCCCATCAAACACTCCCAGGGCAGGTACAGCACAGGGTTAGATACAGAGTAAAGCTCCCTCTACACTGTCCCCATCAAACACTCCCAGGACAGGTAGAGCTCAGGGTTAGATACAGAGTAAAGCTCCCTCTATACTGTCCCCGTCAAACACTCCCATGGCAGGTACTGCATGGGGTTAGATACAGACTAAAGCTCCCTCGATACTGTCCCCGTCAAACACTCCTAGGACAGGTACAGCACGGGGTTAGATACAGACTAAAGCTCCCTTTACACTGTCCACATCAAACACTCCCAGGGCAGGTACAGCATGGGGTTAGATACAGAGTAAAGCTCCCTCTACACCGTCCCCATCAAACACTCTCAGGGCAGGTACAGCACGGGGTTAGATACAGAGTAAAGCTCCTTCTACACTGTCCCCATCAAACACATGCCATTCCTTCACTGTCGCTGGGTCAAAATCCTGGAACTCTTTCCCTAACAGTATGGTGTACCTACACCATATGGACTGCAGCGGTTCAAGAAGGCAGCTCACCACCACCTTCTCAAGGGCAATTAGGGATGGGCAATAACGTCCCGTGAAAGAATTTTTAAAAACATTGACCTATGACCTTTTTAATCTTAATGTTGAGGCTTTGTTCAAAGAAGCGTCTCTGAATGGATTTGGATGGCGGGCGATTGCTGATAATCCTAGTTCCTGACAAACAGAACTCAATTCATTAAGTCATAGAATCCTAGAATGGTTACAGCAAAGGAGGAGGCCATTCAGTCCATCATATCCGTGCCAGCTCTCCTTAAGAGAAACTCAGCTAGTCCCACCCCACCCCCCCCAACCCTTTGCTTGTAGCCCCACAATTGCTTTTCACTTCAGATGATTATCCAATTCCCTTTGAAAGCCTCGATTGAATCTGCCTCCACCACACGCTCAAACAGTACATTCCAGGCGCTAACCACTCGCTGCGTGAAAAGTTTTTTTCTTATGTCGCTCCTGCTCCTTTTGCTAATCACCTTCAATCTGTGACCTCTGTTTCTTGACCCTTCCACCAGTGAGAACAGTTTCTCTCTACTCTGTCTATATCCCTCATGATTTTGAAAACCTCTATCAAATCTCTTCTCAGCCTTCTCTTCTCTCAGAGAAACAAGCCAACTTCTCCAATGTAACCGAAGTCCCTCATCCCTGGAACTATTTTCACAAATCTTTTCAACACCCTTTCTAAAGCTTTCAGTACCCTTCCTAAAGTGTTGGGTCCAGAATTGGGCATAATACTCCAGTTGAGGCCGTACCAGTGTTTTATAAAGGTTTATCATAACTTCCTTGCTTGTGAACTCTATACCTCTACTTATAAAGCCCAGGATCCCGTATACCTGTTTAACCATTTTCTTGACCTATTCTGCCACCTTGTACAATTTGTGTACATGTACCTCCAGGTCGCCCTGTTCATGCATGGGGCTGTTCAAGGGAAGCGGAGTAACAGGAAAAACGGAACCCCAACCAACTGTAACAAACCATAAAATACGACTCAACTGTCAACACCCTAAAAACCCAATTGGCTCACTGATGCCTCTTTAGGGCAGGAAGTCTGCCATCCTTATCTTGTCTGGGACTTTACGTGACTCCAGTCACACACCAATGTGCTTGATTTTCCCTCCGTCAACTCTACCGGCGATCTCTCAGCCAATCGACAAGACTTTTCTTTTATTAATTCATTCATGGGATGTGGACGTCACTGGCTAGGCCGGCATTTATCACCCAGCCCTAATTGCCCTTGAGAAGGTGGTGGTGAGCTGCCTTCTTGAACCGCTGCAGTCCATGTGGTGTGGGTACACCCACAGTGCTGTTAGGGAGGAAGTTCCAGGCTTTTGACCCAGCAACAGTGAAGGAACGGCGATATATTTCCAAGTCGGGATGGTGAGTGGCTTGGAAGGGAACTTCCAGGTGGTGGTGTTCCCATCTATCTGCTGCCTTTGTCCTTCTAGATGGTAGTGTGTACCACATGATCTATCATGGTGCCTTTGATAAAACATAACAAGTATGCAGCTAAATTTAAAATGGAAGTTGTAGCATTTGCCAAGAATTGTGCAGCAGCAAGAGAATTTAATGTTTCTGAGAAAATAATTAGAGACTGGAGAAATATATCTAATAAGCTAGAAAAGATGCCAAAGAAGAAATGCGCCAGCAGAGGAAGACCGAGCAAGTAGCCTTGCCTGGAGAAAAATGTGGCAGAATAGACAAATAAGCATTAGCAAAATGGCCACATTATCACCCGTGGAGCTATCTGACTCAACGCTCTCAGAGAAGTGAAAAAAGATGGTATTCCCAAATTCAAGGCCAGTGCTGATGGTGCACAGGATTCAGGAAAAGGCATGATATAGTAGTCCATCAGAAAACAAAAATTTCACAGCATCTGCCACCTGAACTCGATGATAAGATCATCAAATTCCAATGTTTAGTCATTCGACATCGGGAGAGGAATGTGGAGCAATTGGCCAGGGCTGGAAATATGGATGAACTTTGACATGCCAGCAAACAAAACTGATCCTAATATTGTCAAAAGTATCATCCCTAAAATGTGGAACATCAAATCCACTGGATGGTACCGAGGACAATTACTTGTGGACTGATTATGCCGAAGCTGCTATCTACCAATGATAATGATGAAGACGAGGAATATATATATGATGATGTAATACAGCGAGGCTATTGGGATGGATTGTTCGGTGAATCGGATAGTGATCGGAGTGATTTGCAAGGATTTCAACATGGAGTGCTGCAGTTAATTCGTTATGGTGCATAACGATAGCATTGGATGAAATGTATATCATTTGTGATGTTTTAAAATCAATAAATATTGAAGAATTAATATGAATTATTTAGTGTTGTTGGTTATTTACTTTACTCCACTGCGATGGTCTTTTTTGGGCTCAAATCAAGCACACATGCCAATCCCTCAAAAACATTACCAGACCTTCTGACTTCTGGCCTAAAAAAATTGGTCTCCAAAATCCGACTTTTACACAGGAATATAGAGTATGAAAACACAGATTACCTGCTCATTTATCTCACTGCTGTTTTGGTGAGCTTGGTATGGACAAATTGTCTGCCACCTTTCCTTACAGTACAACCGTGACTACACTTTGAAAAAAATTCGACATTTGCTGGGAAGTGCTTTGGGTCATATCCTGAAGAAGTTATTTAAATGCAAGTTCTTTCTTCTTAACTGTTTGTCCTTCATGTGAAAATTAAAATCATCCAATTGTTCCGATTTTCTGGAGCAGAAAATTAAAATAAAAACATGCAAAGAATCTTAGCTAATACCAAATATTTTAATGAATAATGAATGCAGCAAATCTTGCTGCAAACTGCATCACATGCAATTAAAGTACTTGTCACACATCGTACGGTTCAGAAACACACAACTGCAAACTGTGCAGTTTACCTCTTTACCAATTTTAGACTCAGACTAAACAAAACTCAGAATCAGAGCAAAAAAATGACAGCCCTTGAATCTACATCAGTTTTCAAATAATAGGGTATTAAAGAAGTAAAGTACGTGTTATGGCATTAAGGTTTTGGAATATTTATTAAAGCTTATTTGTATTAAGACAGAACCTGTGTTTATTTAGCACCTTTCACAGCCTCTAGACATCCCAAAACACTCAACAAAGTATTTTTTTGAGGCACAGCTACTGATGTAATGTAGGAAACACAGCAGCCAATTTGTGGAAGGTAAGCTCCCACAAACAGCAATGTGATAATGACCAGATAATGTTTTTTTGGGGTGTTACATGAAGGATAATTATTGTCCAGGCCACCAGAGAGAACTCCCCTGCTCTTCTTCAAAACAGTTGTCGGGGGGTCCTTTACATCCACTTGAGAGGGCAGATGGGGCCTCATTTTAACCTCTCAGCCCAAGATTCTCACAGAGAGTAATGAACCAAGAGGAAACATTGATAACTGGTACAGTGGGCGCTGGCTCCCTAAAATTGGACTGGTTCTTTACCGAGGCAGAGGCCACACCATAAGGAAGGAATTGGATTAACAGAGGATAAACAAATGTATAAACAGACTAACAGAATTGGCCCAAGTGACCTCCTGACCCAGTTCCTATCACCTGAGGGAATCGGAGAAAAGCTTTCCAGGGTTTGTTTTCTCCTATTGGCCCTGGGATTTTCCCTGGATGTCTGCCTCTTCCAGGAGATTATCTGGGCATGGAATGGGGTTGGTAGGAAGTATCCCATCATAAAGCTCTGGCCATCATGGTTTTGGGGAGAGACTTGTGGACTAGCCTATCAGTAATGTTTGTGTGTTTATATATGTGTTTGTGTACGTTCCTATGGCATACCACAGTGCCAACTTGTCACCTAGTTTGCACAGATACTCTGTGGGGATGGGTATCCTCTCAGCTCCAGAGTAATCTAACAGTGAAGCCACGATCTCTGATCTCATCTAATTCTGGCCTCTTGTGCCTCCCGATTTTGATTGCTCCACCATTAACAACCACGACTTCAGTTGCCAAGGCCCTAAGTTCTGGAATTCCCTCCCTAAACCTCTCTGCCCCTCTCTCTGCTTCTTTAAGGTATTCCTTAAAATCTACCTCTTTGACCAGGTTTTTGGCCACTTGTCCTAATATCTCATTATATGGCTCAGTGTCAAATTTTGATTGATAACCGTGCTGTGAAGGATTAGGACCCTTTATTACTTTAAAGGTGAAATGCAAACACAAGCTGTTGTTGTTGGAGCTAGCGCAGATTGAAGTGTAGAGCAGGGGTGGCTTATAAGAGAAATCACAGCTCCTGATCATTGAAGAGGAATTCTGTCTTTGCTGAGCAGAGAATAAGTGAAAGGATGTGTCAGCTAGTTGACATGTGCTCTCCCTTCCCCCCTCACCCCCCTCCCCCACCCAACCTTGGCACCCTCTGACCTTTCAGCACTGAGCTGCCAAATGACAGATCCTGATTCTGTTTCAAGAGGCACAGACAGAGACCACATTCAAACAGTCAGCATCTCCTCCGCCTCAGTCTCCTGTGCACTCTGTCAGGCATCAAACAGAGAGAGGCATTAACAGAGGTCACAAGAGCAGCAGCAGTTCCTGAGAGTTCTCCCAACAAAGCATTGCACGTCCCTTTAAATTCTGCATTGATTAAAGAGGCAGTCGAACGAGAGGCTAAAAAAGAAAGCAAGAAAGACTTGCAATTCTATGGCACCTTTCAAAACCTCATGGTGTTCCAAAGTGCTTTACAGCCAATGAAGTATTTCTGAAAGTGTAATAGTTATTGGAAGTTAAAATGTGTCGGGAGTATTTTAGGATTTTACAGTAATACTGTATTAAGGAGTTGAGGTATTGTGCCGTTTATTAGGGCATTAAAGCATTATGATATTTATTAGAATATACGGGAATTAAAACATATCTATATTGGCCAGGGCACCAGAGTGAACTTCCCTCGTCTTCTTTGAAATAGTGCCACAGGATCTTTTACATCCACCCAAGAGGGCAGACAGGGACTTGGTTTAAAGTTACATCCAAGATGGCAGCACCTGACAGAGGTGGTGGTGTAGTGGTAATATCACTGGTCTAGTGATCCAGCGGCCTAGGCTAACACTCTGAGGATCTGGGTTCAAATCCTGCCATAGCAACCGTTGGAATTTAAATTCAATTAACAAATCTGGGATATAAAGCTAGTCTCAGGAATGGTAATCACTGATTGTTGTAAAAACCCATCTGGTTCACTAATGCCCCTTTAGGGGAGGAAATCTGCTGTCCTTACCTTGTCTGGCCCTATGTGCAACTCCAAATATTGACTCTTAACTGGCCTAGCAAGCCATTCAGTTCAAGGGCAGTTAGGGATGGGTGATAGATTCCATGAGAAAATAAAGAACTTCCAACAGTGTGGCACTCCACTGTGAGTTTCGATCTAGATTTCATGCTCAAGTCACTTGAACCTTTGACCTTAAAGGCAAGAGTGCTACCTGTTGTTGCTACAGCTGGCATCAGCTTTGCAAATCTCCTCTCCAAAACCTTGTCAATCTCCTGGGAGTGGTGCCCAGAATTAGGCCCAGTGATTTAGAAAGGTTTATCAGGGGAAATCAGTCTGATTTTCAGAGTCATGGATTTCACACCTGGCCTGTTAGCTGAAAATCTACTTCATAAAAGATCGGCTGTTGTGAAATGTGCAATTCTTTCGTTTTTTTCTTAACTCGTATTTGGAAAATTAGAAGTCTCAGTTAATGTGATGAAATATTCTGAAAAACCAGCTCCACAGTGGCACCAAGTGACTGGACAATGAAGCTACACAAACACATTGAGGGAAAAAATTATTAAAAAGATGACAGAATAAGTGTACCTAGATTGAAACTCAATTAATATTTGATAGATACACACAGGCAGTATTGACTGCTAAATGGAAAAATAACAAGACAGGACAATTTAATAATAAATGTAATAATGTATAAAGATATTGATGTGAATTGCCGGGGGCAGGATAGTGGAGTAGCGATTGGTAAGACCTCTCAAATAGCTAGCACAGATCTGAAGGGCAGAATGGTCTCCTCTCGTGCTGTAAAAGTGCTTGATTCCAGTCTACAAGCACGGACTGATTTCCCACCCAGAAGTGAGAGGCACTGAAGCCAGCTTTAGGCCCTTACGCCTGCACGGGCTGAGGTCAGCGAGCTGTGATCATGTGGATCTGTATGAGACATCAGGTGATGGTCATGGATTAAATATAACTGGTTTCACCCAATCCCACAAGCTGCCTACCCAGTGAGTTAGGTCAAAATCAGCCCATTGTCTTGAATAAACACAAAAAAAAATGCTGGAAATACTCAGCAAGTCTGACAGCTTCTGTGGAGAGAGAAACGGAGTCAACTTTTAAGGTCACCATTGAACATCTGTTTCCGATGGAGGCCACGAGTCTTTGACGCCTATTTTTGATTGGCTGAAAAGCTTCCCTGCTGCCCACCTTACCTGCCAATAGGTAGATGGAGTTAAGAAACAGTCAGCCACAATTTAATTAAATGCAGAACAATTTCAAGGTGCTTACTGGACTACACTATGTTTATATGTTCCTGTATCCCTATGTTTTTGATTTCAGTGTTTCTACTTTCCAATTTTCCTACATTCCCATATTCCTACAGTGCTGTGGTTGGACCACACCAGATCTGGGAATCCTTGAAGCTCCCACAATGTTTGGAGAAGTTCCATTTTCTGGACTCTCTTTAATGAACACATAAATATCAACACAGCAGATGGCAGATAATCTGGCAGGGTTATTACCCGATAAACAATTATTAGCCCACATAGCACAGAATGATTCAAAGGTAATCAAATTATATGAAAGCTGATGGTCACCAGGGGACAGATACAGGGCACTTGTGAATGATTGTGTTATCAGTATCTTTGAGGAGCTGCAGGCCAGTGTCAGAATCAGGGATTTATATCTGTGATAAAAAGGACAAAACGAGTGAATAACAAGCATCGTGGAAACAGGAGAAGGCCATTCAGCCCCTCGAGTCTGTCCCTGACTCAGCAGGCCACGTGAAATTATCAAAGGTTCCAGATGAATGAATCTTAAGTAAACCCAAAATTGGTTGATGTGTCAAAGAGGCCTGGTCAGCTGCCTCTTATTTTAGGAAATTAGGTGGAGGATCAGGGATCATGATTTCAATCAATGTCACTGAGGATAGAGCAACTCCCTCAATGATGTCTCTCCCATGGGATTCGCTATCTACCCAATCCCTCACAGGCACACCATGGCTGCAATGTGTGTCCAACATACAGGATTCGCAGCAGTGACTCCCCGAGGTTACTTTAAGCAGAACTTCCCAAACCTGTGACCGACAGCACTTGAGGATGAGAGCAACAATGTCGTGGGAACACCATCACCTTCAAGTTCCCCTCTGAGTCACGCACCAGCCTGAGTTGGACATATACCGTCATTGGCACTCCCTAAATCCAGCTCACGTTGACACAGTCTCTTCTTTTCATCTTAGTCAGAACTGTATTGATTTTGTTCTGGGAATTAAAAGCGACCTTAGCCTTTTGAATCCCTTAAATTAAGACCTGTATTAAACGGTTTGCCTTTGGGCTGATGAAAACTGACTGTTTAATCCTCTCTGCGCTAAGGTAATGAATCATCACTGAAAGTTGATTGAAGTCTTTAAGATAGGAGGAATTATAGACTTCCTGGTCACAGACGCTCCATTCCTGAGCGCTCCCTTCACCGCTTTATCACAAGGAGAGCAGCATCCACGCTCAGGAAGTGGTTGGGAATGGGCTGTGAGGTGTTTCATAGAATCACAGAATGATTACAATACAGATGGAGGCCATTCATCCCATCGAGCCCATGTCATCTCTTTGCAAAAGCCATTTAGCTAGTCCCTTTCCTTTTCCAGCAATTTTTTCCCCTTCAGATTATTAACCAATTCCCTTCTGAAATCCACAACTGCTTCCACCACACTCTCAGGCAGTGCATTCTAGGTCATAACCACTCACTGCAAAAAAACAGGTTCTCCCTTATGTCACTATTAATTCTTTGGCCAATCACATTAAATCTGTGCCCCCTGGTTCTCAACCATTCTGCCAACAGGAACAGTTTCTCCCTATTGACTCTGTCCAGACCCCTCATGATTTTGAACACCTCTATCAGATCTTCTCACAACCTTCCCTCTAAAGAGAACAATGCCAGCTTCTTCAATCTGTTCACGTAACTGAAGTCCCTCATCCCCGGAACCATTCCAGTGAATCTTTGAAACGATGGGTGGAAATCTGAGCTGGTGGGAAGGAGAGTTGGCAGATCTTGACATGGGAACAATAACTGAAGAGGGAGCTTCTCAAATAAGTAGGGAAAAAAATTCCCTGGGATTTTATCAAATGGAACACAGGAACATCAGAAGGAAACTGATTCACTCCTCACTTTTACCCAATCAGAAATTACCACTCTCAGCAAATCTCTCTCCTGCTCCAACAGTCTCATCCAAACTCAAAAGTAATGAACTTAAGAATTTCAATCAGCTGAGTCTGCAAAGTAATCCACTGCCGGAATTAGTAACTCTTTCTGTTCTGTCTCAAAATAGAAGGAGGAAGAAATGAGAATTAATTTGCAAAATTATAAAGAGTCAAATGCCCCCACCAATCAGATTCACAGAGCCCACACATGCACCCAATCACAGATCATTGTAACTAACCAATAGTGTTGTGTCATGTGACTACCACAATGCTCAATGGTGAACTCAATGGATCGTGATCTTTCTTCATCATCCATTAATGCTCCAGGAATCCGGGTTTGTATCTCACCACGGCAGACTCAATAAAAAAATCTGCAATTAAAAGTCTAATGATGACCATGAAACCATTGCCGATTGCCATAAAAACCCATCTGATTCATTAATGTCCTTTAGGGGATGAAATCTGCCGTCCTTACCTGGCCTGGCCTACGTGTGACTCCAGATCCACAGAAATGCGATTGACTCTTAAATGCCCTCTGAACAAGGGCAATTAGGGACAGGTAATAAATGCTGGCCTAGCCAGCGACACCCACATCCCATGAACGAATAAAAAATTTCCAGCCTCTATTTTTAGTAAATATTTATTCCAGTCTAATCAATGATGAGCAAGCTCGAGGGACCGAATGGTCTACTTCCTGTTCCTTGATGTTCTTATATTTGTGTTGAGTTTGAGTTAATAAAGCAGACTGTAATAATGCATTGATTGAACGAGCTCAGCTCTTATTAACAATAAAATTAAATGAAAACACTGTAACCCACAGAATCAGAATGTTAATCAAATGCAGCACTAAATTACTCGTTAATTGTAAGTTTTATACAAAATCACAATCAGTCATCTGTAGCTCTGCGTATATCGTACGGTGTATACATCAAACTAATAGCCATATTCAATACACTTGTAATTTTCTTGCCCTTAAATATGGAATATTAGTTGTAAAATAATATCAAATCACTCATTTATATGGATTTACTGCTTTTTATTCTAAATAAACCGCCTGCATCCTTTCATTTGTGCTCCATTTACACTGGCATCCATGTGTGCAATTTGAAAGATTAGCTGATGTTTAATAGATAAAGAGACTGCACTCAATCCACAGTTACTGACCCACGCCCGGCTCATCTGCTGGTATACTTAGTATACGCTGTGTGTGACGGGACACACGCAGTTGGATTTTACACGTAAAGGCTGGGCAAGGGAGTTGGAGGGGAAGAGAGTGCTCTGCTTACTCCCACCCACGTATTATGTCAAATCAAGCATCAGCTTGATCGGGTGGGCACTGGTTGGGGAATCTAAAACACGGGGGCACAGTCTCCAGAGATCATATAGGACTGAGATGAGGAAAGATTTCTTGACTCAAAAGGTGCGAATCTTTGGAATTCTCTACCCCACAGGGTTGTGGATGCTCCATTGTTGAATACAATGGACTGAGTTTTGGTCTCTCGGGGAACTAAGCGACACGGGGAGCGGGCAGGAAAATAGAGTTGAGCCGGCCAATGAGTGTGGTTCAGGGAGGCTCCATGGCAAATCGAATGCCTAGGGTGAGAGCTGCAGCGGGAGAAGGGATTGGCCATGAACCAGAAGTCAATCTGGACCACCAATTTCAAGGCTCCTTGCCCTCTCACTCCCTCCTTAATCATTCTGTCAGCCTGTAGGATCTGAACAAATCAATACACTAACAGCCAAAATCTAGTATAAGGGTGTTTAGCAGAGCAAGGGTTAATGTAGGATGGGAGGACAGTACTGCCCAGAGTATGATGTAGCCAGCCACATGATGGTAGATTGTGTTAGAGTGTTGGAAGGAGCCCCAGCCTGGAGACTGCTCCCATGTAGGGCTGTACCTTGGATATGTACATAGTTATGGGTTAACAGTAAACAGTTTATGTTCAACCATACAAGCCTCCAGACCTCATAGAGAGACACCAAACAACCTTACAACAATCACCTTCAGCAGGAGACTGTGCTGTTACATGCACAAATGGAACCATTTGCAAATCCTTTCATGCACCCTTGTGCAGCCCCTGCATACCTGGCATCACTCACTCCCAACGCTTTTCCTGTACGCCTCCTGTAAAATGGAGCGGGTCACAAAACATTGCAGTCTGTTAGGTTTTGATCAAGCTGTTAAGCTTCCAGTTTTGTGAGCCCCTCGTCTTCTGTATTATCAGGGGGTGCGAGATGACGGATTGCAGACCCAATATCATCAAACCACATTTTACATAAGCACACGGGGCAGGGGCTGCCCTCCATAAAATCCAGCCCATAGACACTAGGCTTAGACTGGGGCCAGTGTCCATGGAACTCCATGGTCAGAGGAGGGGTTCTTGTGGGGAGAATCAGTTGGCTGTAGGAGGTTAAGGAGGTAGGGAGGGGCGGGGCCATGGGCAGAGTAAAAACAAGGATGAGAATTTTATGATTAAGATCATGGAGGGGCCAAAGGCCAGTGGAGGTTAATGAGCACATGGAGTGATGGGTGAATGGGAATTGGTTCAAGTTAGGTTACCGGCAGCAGAGTTTTGGATGAGCTCAAGTTTATGGAGGGAGGAAGGTTGGGGGCTGGCCAGGGGAATGTTGAAATAGTCAGGCCCAGAGGTAACAAAGACACTGATCATGATATCAGCAGCTGATGAGATAAGGCAGTACAGAGTCGGGTGATGTTACTGAGGTGAAAGTAAACGGTTTCAACGAGGATCTGGAGTTGGAAGTTCATCTTGGAGCCAGATAGAATACTTGTTTGTGGACAGTCTGGTTCTCAGACCAGATCCAAGGAGAGGTCCCGGTATCTTTCACATCCCTGATTTTAATCACGCCTTCAACTGTCAAAGCCCTGAGTTTTGGAATTCCTTCCCTAAACTTCTCCACCTCTCTCTCTTTCTCTCTCTCTCTCCTCCTTTAAGATGCCTTTAGGAAGGCATTTGAGAATGAGCCACATCAGAGGTTATTGTGTAAAATAAAAGCTCATGATATAGTGGGTAACATATTGGCATGGATAGAAGATTGGCTTGCTAACAGGAAGCAGACAGTAGGCATAAATGGGTCTTTTTCAGGTTGGCAAGACGTAACGAGTGGTGTGCCATTGGGATCAGTGCTGGGACCTTAACTGTTTACAATTTATATAAATGACTTGGTTGAAGGGATGGATGGGGTGGTTGCCAAATTTGCTGATGACACAAAGATAGGTAGGAAAGTAAGTTATGAAGAGGACATATGGAGGCTACAAAAATATATAGATAGGGTAAGTGAGTGGGAAAAGATCTGGCAAATGAGGTATGATGTGGATCTGGGTGTCCTAGTGCATGAATCGGAAAAAGCAGGTTTGCAGGTTCAGCAAGTGATTAGGAAAGCTAATAGAATGTTATCATTTATTATGAGAGGAATTGAATCAAAAGTAGGGAGGTTATGCTTCAGTTATACAGGGCACTAGTGAGACCACATCTGGAGTACTGTGTACAGTATTGGTCGCTTTATTTAAGGAAGGATGTAAATGTGTTGGAAGCGGTTCAGAGAAGATTTACCAGACCAATACCTGGAATGGGTGGGTTGTCTTATGAGGAAAGGTTGGAAAGGTTAAGCTTGTATCCATTGGAGTTTAGAATATTTAGAGGCGACTTGATTGAAACATATAAGATCCAAGGGCTCTTGACAGGGTGGATGTGGAGGGGATGTTTCCTCTTGTGGTAGAATCTAGAACTAGGAGTCACTGTTTAAAAATAAAAGGTCACCCATATAAAACAGAGATGAGGCAAATTTGTTTCTCTCAGAAGGTTGAGTCTTTGGAACTTTCCTCCTGAAAAGGTGGTCGGATATTTTTAAGGCAAAGCTAAATAGATTCTTGGTAAGCAAGACGGTGATAGATTATCGGGGGAAGGTGAAATGCAGATATGTGGTTAAAATCAGATCAGCCATGATCTTATTGAATGGCAAAGCAGGCTCGAGGGGCCGAGTGGTCTACTTCTGCTCCTTGTTCATATGTTTGCATTAAAACCCACACTTTGACCAGGTTTTTGGTTGCCTATCCTAATATCTCCTTATGAGACTCCGTCTCAAATTTTGTTCGATAATGTACCTGTGAAGTGCCTTGGAATGTTTCATTGCATTAAAGGTGCTATATAAATGCAGGCTGTTGTTGCTGAATAATGTTGAATGAGGGTCGGAGAGAGAGGCTTCAATGGATGAAGGTTTGGGTTCCTTTGCTTTGCCGGAAGGAACATTGGAGCAACAGATTAACACTTGGGTCATGGGTTTAAGTGTTGCGGCCTTGGTCACTTTGTAACCGCTGTTGGAAGGGCAGCAAAACCAATGAATGGAACTAAGCTCCACCTGACTCACACTGCATGAGGTGCTCTCATCTGTGTCAAGCGCCAAGTAGGGAGACAGGGAGACACGAGCAAGCCAGCTGGGTCTATGCCACACAGAGGAGGAGGAGAGAGTCAATTGAAGACAAGTTCTGCTCACTCTGGATTGTCTGGCACAATGCAAACCAGTCACAGCAACTTCAACAGAAACCCTGCTTATTTACTGCACTGATTTAAGCAGTTGTAACCAACAAGAATAGCTTAATACTTTAATTTTCTAGGTGTACATTGATGTTAACCTTGATTAACACTCTCACTCAAGAGTTAGAAGTTTATGGGTTCAAGTCCCACTCCAGAGACTTGAGCATAGAAATCTGTGCTGACACCCCTAGTGCAGTACTGAGAGAATGCTACACTGTTGGAGGTGTCACTTTTCAGATGAAGTGTTTAACCAAGGCCCAGTCCAACCTTTGAATTGGATATAGAATCACCCCATGGCACTACTTCAAAGAGCAGGGGAGTTCTCTCTGGCGCCATTATTTAACCTTCAACCAGCATCACTAAAACAGATATTCACATTGCCATTTGTTGGATCTTGCTGTGTGAAAATACGTTCTGCAGTATAAGGGTCTGGCACAGATAGGGTTAATGTGGGACTGAGTACAGTATCACCCGCACTGTGATGTAAGAGAGCACATGACCCAGATCCAGGGCCAGTCAAGTGTTGGACAGAGCTGTGTGTACCAGCAAGCATGGAGTCAGCTTCTAGCTTGTAGCCTTTACTATAAATATGTAAATAGGTCTAAGAGTCAATAAAGACTTACAGTTCACCTATGTCTGACTACGAAGACTTCTTCAGACCCACTGAACCGTAACCAACACTCTACAACATGGTGGCAGCTTATGAAAAAACCTTGCTAAAATGCAGAGATGAACCGAAATGCTGAAAGACTGAGAAAGAATTCAGAAAAGCACTCTGACCTGAAAAGAAGCTCCAGAAGCCGAGGCGCAGAGACACAGAGGAAAAATTACCAGGAAAAAGCTCTGAGGAAAGGCTTGGAAGCTGAAGGCAGTAATTTAAAGTTCCTTACTGCAGCAGGAGACTCCATTGAATCTCCTTTGGAAGTTCAGCTTCAGAATGCAGAGTCAACAGAACTCGCAAGAGTGAGCTAAATCTTTTAAAATTCCAGGCCGCAGCAAGTCCTGAGAAACCTTTCAAGTAATTCAGAGTCAGAAGTGCAGTTTGAGAGAAACCCATTGCTAAAATCTGATCCCCAAGTTGGAGCCTGAATGCTAGGCTTCCGAGTTCATCAGAAACAAAAACAAAGAGAAATAGTTAATTAAATATTTCAAGAACATTGCGAAACTTGGTCACAGGCAAGCAAAAGCTAGAATTTGACAGGTTCGCGAATTCAAGAAGTAAAACGCTGAACAAGAGAAGTCTGCAGGCAGTCGATCCAGGCAGCCACTTTAAAAAAATGTTTTCAAGCTGAGCACCATCGCCATTGTTGCTGAGCCTGGTAAAAGGGGCAAGTGTGGGAAACCTCTTTTTCCTTCAGTGAATGGCAACACCATCTTGAAATTCATTCAGCTCTTAAAGCAGAACATACACTTATAAAATTTTGCACATGGATCAGAATTCCACATTTCCAAGTCAATTCAGACCAATCCAAGGCCCAAGATCAATCACAATCACAAAATTGGAGACTTTTGAGGAAAAGATTCTTAAAATACAGCATCGCTTCAGGTGTATACAAAAAGTCAGAAGAAGTGCAGGTGAACATGCTGCTTTACTCGGTAGGTCCAATTGCGGACAACATTATTGCGCAACAGGGAATTAAAGATTTGAAGAGGTACTAAAATAATTCCACATTTATTTTAATCTAAGAAACAATAAAATACTGGAAAGATCTAAATTCAATAAGAGAGTCCAACAGCCAGGAGAACCTGTTGATTCAGAGGCTTGCAAGTTTTCAAATCAGAGTTCATCGAAAATAAACTGTGGTGTAGAGGCCAACCCACAGTTCGGCTGGTTAAGCAACAAAAACACAGGGACACTCCAGGTCAGACAAAGCAGCGCGACCATGACAACGCTGTGGAGCAAAGTTCCCCTACAGGCGAGATCAGTGTCCTGCGATTTTAGCCCAATGCTTTCAGGGCCACAGGATTGGACACTACGGCAAACTGTGCAGGGCAAAAAACTCTGAAATGAACAGAATGCCAAAGACTATCCACGAGGTCGAGACTGCAAGCCCAGGAGACACAAAGCCATACTTCTTAAGTGAGGTCAAAGATCTTGGTTTCTCATTTTGGAATGCGGACATTTCCACCAATGGCCATGTAATAAATTTTAAATTAGGCACAGGATCCAACGCACCAGTCCTGTCAGACAAAGAGAAATGGCTGGTGACCCAGCGGCTGACAGAAGATTGACAAGGTCAGCCAGCAAGGGCCTGGCTCTAAGTACAAACATGAGTTCTTAAAACTCTTCACAGGACTGGGGTGGCTTAAAAACACATCCAGGGTCACACGGAGAGAGGATGCTAATCCCGTGTGCCTATTCACGCCATGCAAGATCCACTACCCACTCATGAACAAGTGCAACAGCAGCTGGATGAGATGACAAACATGGGAATCATCTCCTCAGTCACGCAAACAACGGCGTGGTGTTCCAGGATGTCCCACTCCCAAAACCTTACCTGCGGCAACATGATACAGCTCAGTAAAGCCACAGCCAAAGAAGCACATCCCACATCCTCGGTGGACGAAAGCCTGAGTAAGCTCTCGAAGAGAATGGCGCTTCCAAAACTGGATGTAAACAGTAGTTTTGACAACTCCCCCTTGACGAAGAGTCCAGGCCGCTGACCACATTATTACCTGCTTTGGCAGATTCTGCCTGCCATTCGGAATCACACCGGCGCCAGAAATATTCCAACATACGATGTCGGCCATTTTTCAGGGACGTCAGAGGGTCATTTGCCACGTGGGCATTGTATTGGTTCACAGTCCAACAGTGGATGACCAAGACAAGTGACCCACAGCAGTCTTACAGTGCTGCAGGAAGCAGGGCTGACGCTGAATAAGAAACGCGAGTTTTCCAAAATATCAGTTGGATTCCTGGGCCACATTGTCAGCAATAAAGGCATCATGGCAGACCCACAAAAAACCAAGGCTATCGGCGAGTTCCCAGCTCCTCCAGGCCTCCAGTGATTCTTGGGGATGGTGAACCAGCTGGCAACATTTTTGCTGAATTTGGCACAGATCACTGAACCCTTGAGGTATCTACATAAGAAAGATCAAGCATGATACTGGGACTCACATCAAAAGCAAGTTTTCACTTGTATCAAGGCGATGCTGCTCCCCACAGACACTCTAGCCCACTGCAACCCAGCCCCGCCCCTCCCCATAGCAGCAGATGCTTTGTCCACAGGCCTGGGCGCAGCTCGGTTCAGGAACAACTGGATGGAAGTCCCCAATCTGTGTACTATGTGTCAGTAGGGCTGGCGGACACAGAGATGAGGTACACGTCATAGGAAAGGGAGCCCTCGCAGCCACATGGGCATGCGAGAAGATTTAAGTCTACATCATCATCCTCAAGTTTACAATCAAAATGGACTACAAGCCATTAGTCTCCTTATTGGATGAGAAGGAGCTAGCAAAGATCGCTCCTAGAATCCAGAGATTTTGCCTGCGCCTCATGCCTATCAGATGGTATCATTCCAAGATAAAAAACCAGAAATTGGCAGACATACCTTCAATGGCCAAAGTGGGTCTCCCGACAAAACAGGATGTCAATCTCATCGAACTGGAAATGTACTCCCAATTGACAAGGAAACACCTGCCAGAGACCACAGATAAACTTCAACAGATCCGCCAGGAACAAATGTGCGATGAGGAATGTGCCCACATCCGCAGATACTGCCAACAAGGATGGCCTCAGCAGGGACCAAACAGAGGGACCATAAAAACTTGGGTTGAACAAAAAAACAGTTTATAGTTATAGGTGACCTCCTGGTTTACAATGAGTGGCTAGTCATCCCAATCTCCTGTGGCCAGAGATCCTTCACAAAATGCATCAGGGCCATTGGGGCATCATCAAGTGTAGGGCACGGGCCCAATCCGTTGTCTGGTGCCCAGACATTTCCAAGGCTGTTTAAGACACCATTGCAAATTGCCAGGTGTGTGCTTTGCACAGGCAGGACCAAAGAGAGCCCCTCATCCCCACACTACTAGGCCATGGGAGAGGCGGGCGTTGACCTGTTCATCTTCAACAGCAAATCATTCCTTACAGTGATGGACTACTTCTCCAGATGGGTTGAGATGAAGCAACTATATACGACTACCACAGAGGCAATAATTAAGAGGCTAAGAGAGATGTTCATGAGCCACAGCGTGCCGGACGAGATCGTGTCCGATATCGGCCCACAATTTTCAAATGAGTGCTTCGCGCACTTCGCCACCTCATCCGGCTTCCACCGCCGCACCAGCTCCCTGAGATACCCACAGACAAATGGGGAGGCTGACAAAGGGATCTGTACAGTGAAAGGCCTCCTAAAATAAGAATGAGGACTTCTCACAGTGCTGCTGACATTCAGGTCCACCCCTTTACAATGCAGCCTGTTCCCATCTGAAATCCTGATGGGCAGGAAATTCTGCACACAACTTCCAATCCTTCTGAAAATACTCATATCGGGGATGGTAACCAAGGATTACCAGGACATCCAAGCAAGAGAGCAGTCTGACAGGGAGAAGCAAGCTGCCTGGTGCCTTACCTTCTGTGCCTACAACGAAAGGTACCACACCAGATACTTGCCACAATTACAGAAAGATGACAAGGTTTGGATTAAAAACCTCAAGAGAGAAGGCATCATCATTAGAAAGATCAAGGACCAACCTCACTCCTACCTGGTTGGCACGGCAGAGGGCACAGTCAGGTGAAACAGGAGGAGTCTCCACCTCATCCCTACACCGCCTGCCCCAACTGTGCAATGGAGAGATATTGAGGAACTTTCCATGGTGCCAGGTTAAGCTCCAAACCTACAGGGAGAACCAGCAGTGATGAAGTCTACCACTCTTCCGACAGTGGTGCGAATGAGATCTGAAAGGGTTATAAGGCCTCCAGACTGCCTGAACCTTTGCATTCATGGACTTGAAGGGAAGAGATGGGGCAGTGATAATGTAGTAATGACAATGTAAATGTGTGATAGTAATAACAATGTAAGACATAAGGTAAACTATAATCACTTAAAATGCATTGGGTAAAGACTTAGGGGGAAGTGTAGTACAACGGTCTGGCACAAATAGGGTTAATGTAGGACTGGGCACAGTACTGCCCACACAGTGATGTAAGAGAGAACATGACCCAGACCCAGGGTCAGTCTAGTGCTGGACAGAGCTGTGTGTACCAGCAACATGGAGACAGCTCCGAGCTTGTACCCTTTACTGTATATTTGTAAATAGTTCCAAGCGTCTATAAAGAGTTACAATTAACCTCCGTATAACTATGAAGGTTTCTTCAGACTTACCAAACTGTAACCAACACCCTACAACACCTACAAACATATGAACATACAAATTAGGAGCAGAAGTAGGCCATTCAGCCCCTCGAGCCTTCTCTGTCATTCAATAGGTTATGGCTGACCTGATTGTGGTCTCAACCCTACTTTCCTGCCTACCTCCATACCCTTTGACTCCCTTGTTAATCTATCTAACTCAGCCTTAAAAATATTCATTGACTCTGCCTCCATCACTCTCTGGGGAAGAGAATTCCACAGGACAATGACCCTCTGAGAGAAAAAAATTCTCTTCATCCCCACCTTTAATGGGAGACCCCTTATTTTTAAACCATGCCCCCTAGTCTCTACCCACAAGGGGAAACATCCTTTCAGCATCCACCCTGCTAAATCCCCTCAGGAGATTGTGTTTCAATATAACAAATTAAAATAAATTTTCTGCCACGTTTCCTACATTACAACAGTGACTACATTTCAAGGACGGAGTTCATTGGCTGAAAAGCACTTTGGGCCAGGCTGAGGCCGTGAAGGACGTTATATAAATGCAAGTCTTTCTTAATACCCATAAACTAGTAAATATCTTAATATCTTAATCCCCCAATAATCAGTGCAATACCTTAATCCTTTAATACCATAAAACCCTAAAACTTTAATTACCTAATACTTTTTATATAAATATACCGATAACTATTATCTTAATACCCTAATTCCTTAATTATATTCCCACCCTAAGCCCTCACACAGTATATTCGATTTCATTCATGCTTTAACACTATAAATCTCAATTATCTCAAGCCCTAATTGTGCTGACATAGAAATCATTTTTATAAATGAAATATAAAAGAGATCCTAGCACAGGTCCTTAAGGCCCACATCTCCCCTTTCAGAGACATCCCCATTTACCCCACTCAGTGCTCTCCCACCTTTTTTAATCCATCTATCTGTGTGACTACATTCCCATTAATGATGTCTGCCTTACTCTTTCCAAACATTCTGTAATGTAACGGCTTCTAAAAAGCCACATATACAACCAGCCCCTGCATTCACGCCAAAGCGATATGAGAAAAAAGCTTTCACACAGCAAGTGGTTAGGGCCCAGAGCGCACTGCCTGAGAGTGTGGTGGAGGCAGGTTCAATCGAGGCTTCCCAGAGGGAATTGGATGGTGATTTGAATAGAAACAACCTGCAGGGGTTACGGGGAGAAGGCAGGAAAACGGCACTAGGTGAAATGCTCGTTCGGAGAGCCGGTGCAGACTTGATGGGCTGAATGGGCCTCCTCCTGCACTATAACCATCCTGCGATCCCCTTCGTCTGTATGTTCGCCACAGTGAGTAAAGGAGCTGTTGCAAACTTGTCCCACCAGCAGGTGTCAGCCTAGAAGTGGCTCCCAGCTCTAGAAGCAGCTCCATGAGACACTGGACTTCAACTGGAGCTTCAGATCAAATTGCAATCTCTGAGCAAAACTGCGAGTGAAGCCCCAGAGCTTTAGGCTCATCACTCGAACGCCATTGATAGCACTCTCACCTCAAGTCAGAAGATCATGAGTTTAAGCCCTGCTCCAAAGATCGGAGCATAAAATCTAGCCTGACGCTCCCAGTGCTGTGCTGAGGGAGTGCTGCACAGTTAAGGGTGCCATCTATTGGAAACTGAGGCCCACCTGCTCCCTCAGGTGGATGTAGAAGATCCCACAGGACTATTTTGAGGATGAGAAGGGGTGTTATCCCCAGTGTCTTGTTTTGGTCAATAACCAAAATCATTATTGTTTGTGGGATCTTGCTGTGCACAAATTGGCCACTGCATTTCTTACTTTATAACAGTGACCACACTTTAAAAGTGCTTCATAGGCTGTGAAGCTTTTCGGGGCAACCTGAGGTGGCTAAAAGCACTATGTAAATGTAATTCTAACCCCCGTCACATTCTCTAACCATTCCCACACCCCACTCCGCCCTCCCAAGTTCAGGCTGTAACTCGCTGTGGGAGTGATTCGCTGAGCTCCACGTGCTCTCTGATAACTGTGCCTGGAGCTTTAATGTCCAGCTGAGAGGTTAGACAGGGCCTCGACTTAATGTCTCACCTGAAAGTCAGCACCTGACAGTGCAGCACCTCCTCAGTACTGTACTGGGAGTTTGAGGTCCTGGAGTGGGGTTCAAACACACAAAATTCTGACTCACCGAGTCAAGTTGACATGTCAGTCGCTCACAATCATGCAATTGTCAGATGGTCTGTCACCTCAAATCAATATTGGAGCTAATTACTAAATAAACTTTCAGTGAAAACCTTTCCAAAGAAAAAGTCAAAACATCTCAATTTGGAAATGAGCCAGACAGGTCACAAGAGATTTTGGTAATTGCTGTATTCCCTATTCACATTGCAGGGCTTCCGATCACCCACTTATCCGAACACCCACCATCTTCTTCTGTTCTCTGCCCAAAGGCAAATCCAACCCACAGCCCCAAAAGCTCCACCACAGGGATGGTCCGAACCCACCCCAGGCAGAACATGGATCCAACGCCATGCTGTTGGCGCCAATCTGGTCCACACCAGCCATCCAGCCGACTGCACCCACCTCTCCACAAGTAGTTCAAGCAGCCGCAGCAACATACACTTTTACACGCATGTTGTGGTCTGGAGCTACAAATAGTGATGCTAGAGACTCTAAATTTCTTTCTATCACTTGGAGGTAATGAGAAAGTGGGGGATATGCTGGGCCATGAGGTTACAGATTATGTTCGAGTACAATTCTGCTGATGACCCACAGCGTCTCATGGATGCCCAGCCTTGAGTTGCTAGATCTGTTCGAAATCTATCCCATTTAGCACGGAGGTATTGCCACACAACACGATGGGGGGAATCCTCAATGTGAAGGTCAGGGGATCAACCCTGGTTCAATGAAGAGTGCAGGAGGGCATGCCAGGAGCAGCACCAGGCATACCTAAAAATGAGGTGTCAACCTGGTGAAGCTACAACACAGGACTAGTTGCGTGCCAAACAGCATAAGCAGCAAGTGGTAGACAGAACTAAGCGATTCGACAACCAAAGGATCAGATCTAAGATCTACAGTCCTGCCACATCCAACCATGAATGGTGGTGGACAATTAAACAACTCACTGGAGGAGGGGGCTCCACAAATATCCCCATCCTCAATGATGGGGGAGCCCTAAATGTCAATGCATAAGATAAGGCTGAAGCATTTGCTACAATCTTCAGCCAGAAGTGCCAAGTGGATGATTCATCTTGGCCTCCTCCGGAGGTCCCCAGCATCACAGATGCCAGTCTTCAGCCAATTCAATTCACTCTATATGATATCAAGAAACGTCTGAAGGCACTGGATACTGCAAAAGGCTATGGACCCTGACAATATTAAAACATTAGTACTGAAGACTTGTGCTCCAGAACTTGCTGCGCCTCTAGCCAAGCTATTCCAGTACAGCTACAACACTGGCATCTACCCGACTACGTAGAAAGTTGTTCAGGTATGTCCAGTACACAAAAAGCAGGAGAAATCCAAGCCAGCCAATTACCGCCCCATCAATCTACTCTCCGTCATCAGTAAAATAATGGAAGGGGTCATCAACAGCGCTATCAAGCAGCACTTACTTAGCAATAACCTGCTCACTGACGCTCAGTTTGGGTTCTGCCAGGACCACTCAGCTCCTGACCTCAATGCAGCCTTGGTTCAAACATGGACCAAAGAGCTGAACTCCCGAGATGATGTGAGAGTGACTGCCCTTGACATCAAGGCCGCATTTGACAGAATGTGGCATCAAGGAGCCCTAGCAAAACTGGAGTCAATGGGAATCAGGGGGAAAACTCTCCATTGGTTGGAGTCATATCCAGCACAAAGGAAGATGGTTGTGGTTGTTGGAGGTCAGTCATCTCAGCTCCAGGACATCGCTGCAGGAGTTCCTCAGGGTCATGTCCTCAGCCCAACCATCTTCAGCTGCTTCATCAATGACCTTCCTTCCATCATAAGGTCAGAAGTGGGGATGTTCGCTGATGATTGCACAATGTTCAACACCATTCGTGACTCCTCAGATACTGAAGCAGTCCATGTCCAAATGCAGCAAGACCTGGACAATATCCAGGCTTGGATGACAAGTGGCAGGTAACATTCGTGCCACAGAAGTGTCAGGCAATGACCATCTCCAACAAGAGAGAATCTAACCATTGCCCCTTGATGTTCAATGGTATTACCATCACTGAATCCCCCACTATCTACAGCCTAGGAATTACCATCCAGAAACTGAACTGGACTAGCCATATAAATACTGTGACTACAAGAACAGGTCAGAGGCTAGGAATCCTGCGACGAATAACCCACCCCCTGACTCCCCAAAGCCTGTCCACTATCTACAAAGCACAAGTCAGGAGTGTGATGGAATACTCTTCACTTGCCTGGATGAGTGCAGCTCCAACAACACTCAAGAAGCTTGACACCGTCCAGGTCAAAGCAGCCCACTTGATTGGCACCACACCCACAGACATTCACTCCCTCCACCTCCAACGCACAGTGGCAGCTGTGTGTACCAAGATGCCCTGCAGGAATTCACCAAGGCTCCTTCGACAGCACCTTCCAAACCCACGACCACTGCCATCTAGAAGTACAAGGGCAGCAGATAGATGGGAGCACCACCACCTGGAAGCTCCCCTTCAAGCCACTCACCATCCTGACTTGGAAATATATCGCCGTTCCTTCACTGC
The DNA here is from genome assembly GCF_964194155.1 of Cetorhinus maximus. Classification (NCBI taxonomy): domain Eukaryota; kingdom Metazoa; phylum Chordata; class Chondrichthyes; order Lamniformes; family Cetorhinidae; genus Cetorhinus; species Cetorhinus maximus. The sequence continues at coordinate 13,438,646 of NC_135886.1, forward strand.
AGCGTGCAATCCTGGAGAAAAATCATCAGGAGATTAAAAAAGATCGTTTTTTTCATTGAACATTTTTTTCGTTGAACATTTCTCTTTCTCAGATATAAAAATATTGAAAATGGGGGGAGAAATGGCTGTCTGGCTGACAGTCAGGCATCATCCAATTGGGTAATGAGTCTTTTTGCTTTCTAATTGGTGAAGGAAGGCAGTACGTCACAAGGATGGATGTGATGGCCAACTAATGGCTGGAGCGTGGGAGGCAAGTCATGTGATGAAACCTCCAGGAATGCATTTAATCACAGTTGGTAACCTTACTCTTGCATCGTCATGTTTCACATGAGGAGTTAAACTGAGGCCGTGTCCGCACTGTCCGGTGGGGGTTAAAGATCCCATGGGAACCATTTTGAAGAAGAGCAGTAGAGTTCTCCCTGGGGTTCTGGTCAATCTTTATCACTCAACCACTAAAAATAGTTCATAAAGCTGATTGCTTTCAAGATTACAGTTTATTGCGGGTTCAAATATTGGTTACGACGTGGGAAAGTGAGAAATTGAACACAGTCACACTGAACACAGAACACTGCTTAGCCGATTAGAAATGAACAGATCCTTGCAAGTCACTTCAGGCAATATTTACAAATTGGGCTGAGCATTTTCACATGACTGTGCCAAGCATTTTAGCAACAGGCATTAAATGAGTTTGTACGTTCACTACTTCTAGGCACATGAACACCCATTCACTCATATCACCAACAGCTGCAACTAGGCTTAACAAATGGTCCAGAAAGCAGCGTGTCTGGAATGTGTGAAGGCATTTGGTAAGGGTTATGAACCTGTGAGTTTGGTATTACCGACTTTTAGTGCATGTTCCCTCTCCTACCTCCTCCAACCCTCCCAAATCTCTACACTCCTCTAATTATGGCCTCTTGCACATCCCCCGAATTTCACCGCTCCACAATTAGTGGCCATGGCTTCAGTGGCCAGAGCCCCAAGCCTTTGGAATTCCTTCTCCAAACTTTCCCAACTCTCTCAACCACTCTAAGGCACCCTTTAAAATCTACCTCTGACCGAGCTCTTTGTGACCTGACCCAATATCTGCTCATGTGACTTTGGGGAAGAATTTTCGGGTCGGTGAGTGGGGGGCGGGGCCCTTTTGCTGACGCATAAAATGGCGTGCGGTGATGTCGGGTGTGCGCCCTGACGTCACCGCGCGCCATTCAGATTTTCAATTCGCCAGGCATGCAGGCCTGCTAAAAACTAATTGAATTAATAAAATGAGCTGCCCCTCCAACCTTAAGGTCGGCGGGGGGGGGGCAGGCGAAGAGCGCAGGCGGCCTTCGCATTTTTCATGGAACCTCATCCACGGGAGGGATGAGGTTTCATGAAGTGTTTAAAAATTCAATAACATTTAAAAAAAAAATTCATTGACATGTCCCAGCTCATGTGACACAGTCACAAGAGGGGACATGTTTTAAAAGCTTTTAATTTCTTTATTTAAATGTTTAAACCATAAACTAATCTCCCTTTGTGCCTCAGGGAAATTTCTGCGCTCTTTGGAGCGCATGCGTGAAACAGCGCAAGCCATGACTCAGGGAATCCCTCCCCCCACCACCGAGTGCACAGCCCTTCCAAGTGTGTGTCACGCTGGGCGGGCCTTAATTGGCCCGTCCACGTTAAATAGCAGCGTGGACCCGATCGGGGGCGCCAATCGGGTTCGCACTCGCTCCCGCCTGCCCCTGCACAACTCCCCCCCCCGCAACGGGGGGAAAATTCTGCCCTTGGAGTCAAATTTTGTTTGATTTGCCCTCCTGCGAGGCACCTCGGGACACAAAAGGCGCTATACAAATGCAAGTGGTTGTTGTATCAGCACGTCACATTTGTTCCAAGGATTCTCCAGCCCATCCCTCTTCCCTGCCTGCAGGGCAGCAACAGCTGACCCTGGAACATTGACCCTACCACCTCAACCCACCCCGTCGTCCCTCACTCCACCTCCGGCATCTGCAGCTCACTGGAAATACTGAAATGAGGCCTGGTACTCAATTTTGGGCTAGTCACGGGCCTGTCACGCTTCTTATTCTATATCTGGAGAGAATCTGAAACAACACAGACAGAGCAGACAATGGAATGCTCGGTCCATCCAGCATTAACCAACGTCTGGTTTACATTACATATGGTGCGAACCAAATCAGTTTCTTCCAATACCATATGTTACCCACCACATTTACAATTAGTTAGTATTCGCCATGCTCATTACATGTCAAACATACAGCCTGAGGGGTTTTTTAAGTTTCCAGCCCTTACGTGTATTATGGCTAAAGGGCCTTAGGCGGTGACCTTTCCCAATCGAGCCTTTGTGGTGGCTGCCACAAGCTTTGGTGTGTCCCTCAGCACATAGTCTTGGACCATGGAATGTGCCAGTCTGCAACACTGGGCTGTGGGCATCTCTTTGCTCTGGAAGACCAACAAGCTTTGGACAGACCAAAGAATGTCTTTCACTGAGTCGATGGTCCTCCAGCTCCAGTTGACCTTTGTAGAGCGCATGGTTGTGCAGTACAAAAGCAGCAGGCGAAGATATGGATTGTTAAATTCTATTTTTTGATTTGTAATGAGGGGAAGAGGGCGTACGCAGTCCCCCGCTACCGCAAATTTTGCAGTTGAGTACCCCGCATTTGGGGACATCGCGGGCGTCAGCACCTGGCCAGCCTCACCCTGGGAGAATCTTTTTTTTTCTGAAACTATACATTAGTCCTGAAATTTGTGAAAGTACATTCCAAAATGTTTCAAATTGAATATTACAGAAAGCGCAATAAAATTCAGCTTTTCTCCACAGAGAATGTTACACTCTGAGGCCTCAGTACAATTGGAATACTCTTGGTAGTCACAATGTACACATCATGTCAAGCATACAGCCTGAGGGGTTCTACTCAGTTTCTAGCCCCTCGACAAACAATGCATCAGATTGTGGCCTTTCCCCATTGCGCATCTGTCCCAAGCTTCAGTGCGTCCCTGTGCACATAAGCCTGAAGCTTCTAATCTGCAGTTCTCATTCTGGCTCCTGGGCTGCATTACTGAAATTATCTTTCACAACTCCTTTCATATCTTTTCCTTTCAAAGGTAAACAGAATGTTAGATCACCAAGGCCTCACTGGCCTATCGATGAGAGTCCATTGGATCATCATGACCAATGATCACGTTCTGTTTCAAACTTAAACACACACGACTCTGCCCATCTTTTACTTACATTTGCTTTCAATGATTTCCATCTTTTGAAGGCCACATGAGCATTTGCTTGTCTGGTTAGATCAAATCTCAACAGCCTGGCTGGCAGATTAGGATTGTTTATTGCAGGGTGACCAATTCTGGGTGGAAAAGTAAGGGATACCTCGCCGGAGGACTAGGGGTGGGGGGGTTGCCGATCATAATGGGGGAATGGGGGTGGCAGTGCTGACCAGATATGAGGAGGGGATCTGTCGAGGCATGTGGAGCAGGGGGATGCAGATGGGATTAGTGAAATGATCTGCTTGTTCACCCCCCACCCTCCCCTCTTCAGGTCTCCACAGGTCCCCCCCCCTCTTCTCCTACTCCGACCCTTCCCCTCCACCTCAGGCTCTGATGGGCCCCTCGCCGCCTCTACCCTCACCCCTGCACCCCCCTCCCCTGAGAACAGCCAATCAGGTGAATGTTTAGTTACATTCAAAAAATGTCATGAAGGTGTGTCCTCCAACACCATGACCTGGATTATTTTACAACCATTTCACCTTCCCCTTCAGAGGGATTTTATCCCCCAGTTTATCCAGTTCTGTAAAAGGTGATTTCTTTTGAATTCTGATCCACCACTCGCGCGCACAAGAGCGCATCTACACTGAAGCACGTCACTGTATTCCCTGATTATCCAATCAGAGCGTTCTGATCGAATGGCCAATCAGGGCACTGAAAGGTGAACCAATCAGGGCTGTGAAAAGCTGTTGACTACCAGACTAGCTCAGGGAAGAAAAATTGGCTGCTGGACCCTTCCCTCGGCCTGTGCCGATCCCGGCCCTCCAGATTTGGGCCTGAGAGGGTTGCCACTGCCACTGAGCCTGACTTCGGCGCGCGCCCCACCCCCTCCAACTGCCCCACCACCCTCTCCGCCTTGAGTCGGGCTTAAGTGCTGCTGCCAGTGCCAGACACGACTCCCCCAACCCACCCTCCCACTTGAACTACTCCCCACCCCCGGACTCCCACAACGCCCCCTGGACCCCCATAACTTGCTCCCCGCCAACCCCCCACCTCCCACCCACCCCCCACACACATTTCTGGACTACCACCCACGGACTCCCTCAACGCCCCCACCTGGCAAAGCTGGGAGGAGAGCGGTGCCATCTGGTGATGCTGCCCCCCCCCCGGGTAGCTGTGTCTGCGAAGCACATTGTGCCAGCTCTGGGCAGCGCATGTGCAGACACCAACCATGACCAGACAGCGACAAGAGGAGAGAGATCCGGGAAAATTAGCACTCTGGGAAGCCCACACTCGGGACGTGGGACAAGAGGGCAAATTCTGGGACAGTCCTGGAAAATATGGTACAACAGGTGACCCCAGTTTATTGATGGGGGCCATTGTGTTTTGTGTAATCTTGTTAAGGCCTCAGACAGATGTTTCCTTTTAACGACACGTCCTTTTTGTGTTACTTCATTGTGATCTAGTTTCACCTCTAGGGCAGTCCAGCCCAGCAGGTTTCAATGTTTAAAATGGGCTTTCCCCCATTAGCCCTGTTCTAGTTGAAAGCCCCAGCTTTAAAATTGTGACGAAAAGGGCTCCACTTCCTTACAACATATTCCAGGAGTCCCAACTTGAAACACGCCCACGCCCCCCAGCTCCCACACCATATGTTGCAGTGCCCAGAACTACCACACAGTACCTCAAGGTCCGGTCACACAGAAACACTCTCCATGGCTTAATGGGTCAGAAGTGGAGGAAGCCATTCTGTCCCTCAAGCCTTTTCCGCCCTTCAGTTAGGTCATGGGGTTTGACTGGAGATGGTGAAACCATCCCTCAAAAGTCAGCGTCTAAGGAGAGGAGGGGAGAAAATAACATACAGCCAAAAGATCGAAATAACATCATTGCACTCACTGATAGCAAATATTAAAGTGCACGGGAGTTCAGTTAGATCATAGCTGAACTGCACCTTAATTCCATCTACCCTGCCTTGGTTCCATAATCCTTTATCCCTTTGCCTAACAAGGATTTGAATTCCAATGGTTTAGCCCCACATCCCATCCCAGCCATTTTTGCTTTTGCTGTCTCACTTCTGTTTAGTGAGTGACAAGTCCACTTGGTCTTTTCAACATCCCCTTGGCAAGTTCGATCCCACCTATGGAGTGCTCATATCTCCTTGGGCAGGTATACATAGGTTATTACGGTAGATGCACATTTGTTCTTCGTTCATAGCAAAACAATAAAAATACCTGTTAACGCTTGAGAGTTTTATTGGGACATGAAGACACTCTGTTAAACTATCCTTGATGGGATGGTCCTGTTTATTGCAGTGTAATTACACAGCAATTGTAGGATTATTGGTTTAAACCCTTTCACCGTAATGTGCTTACCAAGTTGTGATTTAACAAGAACTGCGCCCAGTTAAATGTGAGATCAGTGAATGACCTGGGAGCTTTCCGTTTCCGTCAGCAGCACAAACTAGAATATAAAGGCTGCATGTGTCTGATTTTGCATCCGCCAGTTTGAAAAGTCAGAACATTATCTCTCAAGTGCCTAAAGTTCCAGTGAGCAAAAGTGGAGCATAAATTCTACCCACTCCCCCCTGCTCCGTCAACAAAAAATCATCAACTATCCAGCATAGAAAGAGTCTATTCAGCTGAGCAAGTTTGTACCAGGAGTTTGGTTCATAAACCTACCAGATCTAATTCTGTTTACTCACCACTCCCTTTAATAACCCATCCAGCCTAATCTCACTCTCCCCTTAACTGTCTGTTCCCTTTAATACCTCATCCAATCAAATCCCCCTTTCCTGCTCACTCCCCGTGCACTTTAATATTTACCATCAGTGTGTGCAATGACGTTATCTCAATCTTTTGGCCGTGTGTTATTTTCTCCCCTCTTCTCGAGCTGCTGACTTTTGAAGGTCCAGTTTCACAATGTCCAGTCAAGCTCCATTAATTCAGTCCAAGACTGTTCTTCACAGTGAGACACAGAATTCCCTCTCTCCTCCCCGACCCTTGCCTTCAGCCTAATCCCTCTTTCATCCCACGAGTCACTGTATATGTTAGTCCTTTGGAGGAGTGTCCAAACATGCAGATAGTACTTAACTATTCAGCAATGAAAAATTCTAAGGATGAAGAAAGCTGCAATGGCAATATTGATTAAACAGTAGAATGGTCAAGCTTGGAGTATTGTGTGCAGTATTGGAGGAAGAATATTGAAGCAATAGAGAGGATACAGAGCAGATTTACTAGGATACTTCCTAGAATAGCAAGAGATTCCTGATATACACCTAGCAAATCTCTCTGACCACGTACTCTCAGATAGCCAGCAGTTTGTTCTTCTGCAAGGTTTCAATTTTGGTGTTCCTTCATCCCAAATCAAACGGGAAGAGGTATTTGCCAAGTTCGAACTCCTCTGCTCCCAACTAGCCCCACAAACCAGCATCCACTGAAGGTGCTGAATCCTTGAAAGCGTGCCTAGCTGATCTAGCACATTAATATTGCAGGATTCCAAACAACCTGTCTGATTTTCACATGCAACATGAATGTCCTACAGCGTTGCGAGGTCTTAAGACCAACCCAGACACACACAACAGTAAACCTGACAACGGGACGGGAATAGTCATCCTAATAAGCGTGACTATATCCACGCATGCCATTCTTAATGACAGGTCCAAATTTGTATCCATTGGACCTGTCGCTCAACATGACTGGACAGCCTTGCCTGAACGTAAGCTAAAACAGTGCTTGCAGGGCTCATGTAAGAGCGATGAGCTACAGCGTGATATTTATAACAGGGTTCATCCTCACGGTTCGCAGCTTCCATGTATATATGGGCTGCCCAAGACACATAAAAGTGATGTCCCTTTACGCTCTATCTTATCTGTGACCGGTTCTGTGCAACACGAATTGGCCAAATAGTTGGGCGAATTGTTGCAAACAGTTCTGACCAAGTTTTCCACATACACAGTGAAGGATTCCTTCACATTTGCAAGGACCATTCAGGACTTGCATATCGATAGAATGCTGTGTCCATGTGCTCATTTGACATTGCTAGCCTCTTCACCAATGCTCCACTTAAGAAAGCCATAGATATTTGTGCTGCAGCACTATATCATGGTGATCTAGACCCACCACCATTGTATGAATCAGTATTCATTGAATTTATGAACTCAGCAACTCACGCAGTTGAGTTCTATTTTAATGACACCATGTTTGCACAAATAGATGGCGTTGCCATGGGATCCCCTCTAGGCCCAGCTCTTGCAAACATCTCTGTTGGGTTCCATGAGAAATATGTCTCCGATGGAATGACACCCAACCTCCTACCCCTCGCATGTTTCCAATATGTGCATGATAGGTTTGATATATTTAAATCCACAGCTGCATGTAATAATTCCTTTACATGTCTTAATGGACTCCATCCTCTACTCAAATTCACCTTTGGAATGGAGCAGTCAAATGAACTCCCTTTCCTTGACGTACTAGTTGAGAAATCTGCCAGGGGGTTCTCTACCATGATCTACCGCAAGCCAATCTTCACTGGTCAATACAACACATTGGGATTCTTACAGTTTCATGTGCCATAAGATTGGCCTTATCAGCAACCTTGTAATTAGGACCCGAGCTATTTGCTCACCATGCAAGCTTGTTGCTGAAATAGGGTGCATCAAAGACATCCTGCGGGATAATGGCAACCCTGATCAGATCATTTCGCGCTGTATATTGCACAATCTCATGAACGGGACTAAGGCCATCCCTTTCAGCTCTGAAAAGTGCTCAGTCTACCTCAGATTGCCCTGGAAGGGCAAAGTATCTCAAAAATTTGAGCAACAGGTGAAGCTAGCTGTTTCACGCTGCTGCTATGCAGTAGCAACATGAGTGGTGTTCGCCACTAACAAGATGCTGCCGTCAAGCCAAAGAAATCTTCTGCCTATCACACAAATGAGTGATGTATATGAATTTCAGTGCCAGTGTGATGCTATGTATCTAGGCCGTATGTCCCAAAGACTGGCAGATCACATCAAACAGCATGCCCTTCCGTTGTTTGCAATGTGCATGGTATAGATCATACCCAACCAGCCCATGCTTGCAAAACTCAAAACACAGTGTCCAACATTAGATGTGATTCCGCAGCTGGACAACATTTGCTAAATGATCTTCAGTGTGCTAAGACTTACTCTGACACCCAATTTAAGATTGTCAGTATGACTGTAGTGTAGCGTATTTGCATGCTAGAAGCTAAATATATTAACACACAGGACCCTGTTCTTTGCAGACAGAAAGAACATGTACACACATTAGGCCTGTTTCAGCTAAACAAAATAAGTGGCAGCCATTCGCTTGGTCATTCCCCAGGACAATTCCTTGATCAATCAGAATAAAGCTGCCTGGTTTAAATTTCAAACAATGCTTGGCAGTTAAATGTCAGTCACAATCAACTGGTGCATTCTCCATGGCAACACCTGTACCAACATCCACTTGCCAACCAATCAGCGCTCTCTTCTCATACAGTATAAATTTGTTGTTTCCCCTGACATTGGTATTTTCTTGTGAATTGTCCTGATGAGTGCAAGACGAAAAGCTTCAATGAAAAATGTCTCTTTTCTCGGCAATACTCAGATTAAGAGTTGTTTGATAGAGGAGTTCAAATTTATAAAGGGAATGGGGCAGAGTAGACAGAAATGAACTGTTTGCAGTGATTGAAAGGTTCTAAAACAAGGGGGAATAGAAAAGGTTTTACAACAAGGTGGCATGGATACAAAGATTGTAGAATGGTGGGGGGGTAGAAACAAAGGTGCTAGAACGGGAGGGTGGGGGAAGGCGGTGTCTAGATTCAAATGTTCTAGAACAAGAGAGGTGTAACTTATGAGGGTTCTAGAATGGGAGATCAGCAAAAGTTCTAGAACACGGCATAGATACATGAGCAAATATAAGACATTTAGCATGAAAAGCATTTTAATGCAGTCCATTGGCACTGCACCGTAGAAAGGGATATACTGAGCTTGGAAGGAGAGCAGAGCATATTCACCAGGGCTCCCAGGGTTAGATTATGGGGAGAGATTATACAAATTAGGCTTGTATTTCCTGGAATATAGAAGATTAGAGGGTGATTTGATGAGGATTTTAGGGCTTTGAAAGGAATCGATAGGAGATACTGAGAAACTTTTCCTGCTGGTGCTAGGACAAGCAAACCTAGAGCTAGACCATTTTGAGAGTAGTTGGAAAACATTTCTTTGTGCAAAAAATGGTGGAAGATGATAAAAGATGGAGCTGTCTGCCACAAAGAGCAGGTGTTAGGTTAATTCAGAACTTTAAAACTGAGATCAATAGCTTTTTGCTAGCCAAGGCTATTAAGGAATATGGAGCCAAGGAGAGTTGGTGGAGTTAAGATACAGATCAGCCATTAGCTCATTGAATGGTGAGACAGGTTCATGTGGTTGAATGACCTCCTCCTGTCCCTACTTATGCATTGCTGGCGATAGCGATTGAAGCAGAGGCTATGGAGGAGCAATTCAACCAAAAGCCACCCATTCTGGGCCTGAAAAATGGCTTTCAGGTAAGGGCACCACAACACTCCTTTGATTCCCAGGACCCACATGTTTTCCTGTTCAGACAGGCCTGTAAATAGGGAGCCACCTCACCACTGCAGCCTTGCAGGCTTTTATCTTTATTACTCTTGTCAGTTCTCCTCCGGGCTTGGGCCCCTACACACTCGCCCTCTTCCCTGTACACTCACCCTGTTAAAATAAAGAACCAGAACATTGTCTGTAACCCATTCTTCACCAGAATTGTAAAATTCGAACTCTTTATCCTCCCTCAGCCTCCAGCTTGCCTTCTTTGTTTCAATCACTTGGAAACCGAGTCATTTTTGGCACAGAAGGAGCCCAAGCCACCTACAGCTGTGATGAATTTAGACCTCCCACTTCTCTGCCATCTCCCCACTTTCAGAATCTTGCTTTGTCCAACGTATTCAAAGTTCCATCCATTCTTTATAAAATTCATGAATAGTAAGTAAATGATCCAGAATTAAAGGAACGCAACCCGACAGTTTATGATCTATGGACTTTAAAATGAAATGCAGAATGCAGGAGACCTTTCATTTCAATTCTGTAAATTAAGGAGATCAGCATTTTGCAGCGTATTGTAATTATTTGTACACTATAATGTTTGTAATTGTTTTATTACTTTATATCTTTGATCTGAATGATTGTCAATAGCTAAGTTCTGAATTCTAATTACTTGTTTTCAACATGTCAATTCAGCACCTGCTACTATGGTGATGTTTAAATAAACCAATAATCTATCTTATCTTATCCCCTTTGATGTGTTCAGAGTTTACCTTGGATTATGACCTTATGATCTCGCAATGTGGGGCGTCCAACAACTAGAGGGACAAAGGGCAGTGAGTGTATGGAGGCACCATGGCTGCTGTCCCTCCTTCCCCTCCACTGCTTTAGTTGCCCAGTGCCTTCACCATCTACTGCTGCATGCCTGATTTATTCCAACAGTGAATCTGCCGTGAAGCTCCATTGCTTCCTGCCCGTTCCTACTCACACTATTGCGTTGGCTCGTGCTCCTCCGGCATGGGACTATTTGCATTCCGCCTCTAGTTCCTTATCAGTCACCAGGCTGTGTACTTCTAATGTTTATGCAGACATTTACTCTTACATTCATTGGCAGCCCGCCAAGCTGGCCCAAGTTCACAGTCCATATCTTTCTAAGTTCTAAAACACACTTTTTTAACTGCTGTTTTACTTTAGTCATTTAAAAACTGGAATAACCTGTTTTGGGTCTGCAGGTGACAGTTATCCCCTCTTTAGCTCTTGGAATTCAAGCTTCTCTTGCCTGTAACCTCTACAAAAGTCACAGGCATAGCCACACCTCCCAAACTCGAGGGAAGAAAGACTTGCATTTCTGTAGGGCCTTTCACAACCTCAGGATGTTCCAGTTTGTTTTACAGCTAACGAAGTACCTTTTGAAGTGTTGCAATGTAGGAAATGTGGCAGCCAACTTGTACACAGCAAGCTCCCATGAGGAACAATGCAGTGATGACCAGACTATTTTTTATGTGTTGCATGAGGGATAAATATTGGCCAGGGCACCAGGGAGGACTCCCCTACTCTTCTTCAAGGAGTACTGTGAGTTCCTTCGAGAGGGAGATGTGCTTTAATGTTTCATGTGCACTACAGCACCTTCGCCAGTGCATTGATTCCTTTGTACTTCACTGGATTATTAGCCTACATGATGGGCCCAAGCCTCTGGGGTGAGGGTTGAATATATACTTAACCCAGAGGCGAGTGCATTGCAACAGATCTGAACTGAAAGATTCGTTACTCTCCTGCCTCAATAATAGTTCTTATGTAAATGAACAACAGGTACGAGGTTCTTGTTCCTGTGTGGATGAGGGCAAAGTCTACAGGGTGGATGATGAAACTCACCACATTGTGTTACAAAAGGCAATGCAAGTGGGGGACTGAAAGGAATTTGGTGGTAATAGAAGATATTATAATCAGGGGGCTAGGTATTGTTCTCTGAAGTTGCAACTGAGAGCTCTGAAAGTTGTGTTGCCTGCCTAGTGCCTTGATTACTTTTTAAAATTCATTTATGGGATGAGGGCATCACTGGCTAGGTCAGCATTTATTGCCTATCCCTAACTGCCCTTGAGAATGTGGTGGTTAGCTGCCTTCTTGAACTGCTGCAGTCCATAAAGGAATAGAGTATAAAAATAGGGAAGTATTGTTGCAACTGTACAAGGCATTGGTGAGACCGCACCTGGAGTACTGTGCACAGTTTTGGTCCCCTTACTTGAGGAAGGATGTAGTTGCACTGGAGGCGGATCAGAGGAGGTTCACTAGATTAATTCCAGAGATGCGGGGCTTGTCTTATGAGGAGAGATTGAGCTGTTTAGGCCTATACTCGCTAGAGTTTAGAAGGATGAGAGGAGATCTAATTGAGGTATATAAGATGCTAAAGGGGATAGACAAAGTAAGGATCTGGAGCGGATGTTTCCCCTTCTGGGGCATTCTGGAACAAGAGGCCATAGTTTTAGACTAAGGGGTGGTAGATTTAAATCAGAGATGAGGAGAAATTACTTTTCTCAAAGGGTCGTGAATCTATGGAATTCACTACCTCAGAATGCAGTGGATGCCGGGACGCTGAATAAATTTAAGGAGGAGATAGACAGATTTTTAATTAGTAATGGGTTGAAAGGTTATGGGGAGAGGGTGAGAAATTGGAGTTGAGGCCGAAATGAGATCAGCCATGATCATTATGAATGGTGGGGCAGGCTCGAGGGGCTGAATTGCCTACTCCCGCTCCTAGTTCTTATGTTCTTATGTGGTGTAGGTAAACCCACAGTGCTGTTAGGAAGGGAGCTCCAGGATTTTGACCCAGCGACAATGTAGGAACGCGATACATTTCCAAGTAAGGATGGTGAGTTACTTGGAGGGGAACCTCCAGGTGGTGATGTTCCCATCTATCTGCTGCCCTTGTCCTTCTAGGTGGTAGTGGTCGTGGGTTTGGAAGGTGCTGTCAAAGGAGCCTTGGTGAATTCCTGCAATGCATTTTGTAGATGGTACACACTGCTGCTACTGTGCGTCAGTGGTGGAGGGAGTGAATATTTGTGGATGTGGTGCCAATTAAGTGGGCTGCTTTGTCCTGGACGGTGTCCAGCTTCTTGAGCATTGTTGGAGCTGCACTCATCCAGGCAAGTGGGGAGTATTCCATCACACTTCTGACTTGTGCCTTGTAGATGGTGGACAGGTTTTGGGGAGTCAGGAGGTGAGCTACTCATCACACGATTCCTAGCCTCTGACCTGCTCTTGTAGCCACAGTATTTATATGGCTAGTCCAGTTCAGTTTCTGGTCACTGGTAACCCCCAGAATGTTGATAGTGGGGGATTCAGTGATGGTAATGCCGTTGAACATCGAGGGGCAATGGTTAGATTCTCTCTTGTTGGAGATGGCCATTGCCTGGCACTTGTGTGGCGTGAATGTTACTTGCCACTTGTCAGCCCGAGCATGGATATAGTCCAGGTCTTGGTGCATTTGGACATGCCTCAGTATCTGAGGAGTCACAAATGGTGCTGAACATTGTGCAATCATCAGCGAACATCCCCACTTTTGACCTTATGGTGGAAGAAAGGTCACTGATGAAGCAGCTGAAGATGGTTGGGCCTTGGACACTACCCTGAGGAACTCCTGCAGTGATGTCCTGGAGCTGAGGTGACTGACCTCCAACAACCACAACCATCTTCCTTTGTGCTAGGTATGACGCCAACCAGCGGAGAGTTTTCCCCCTGATTCTCGTTGACTACAGTTTTGCTAGGGCTCCTTGATGCCACATTCGGTTAAGTGCTGCCTTGATGTCAAGCAGTCACTCTCACCTCACCTCGGGAGTTCAGCTCTTTGGTCCATGTTTGAACCAAGGCTGTAATGAGGTCAGGAGCTGAGTGGCCCTGGCAGAAACAAACTGGGCGTCAGTGAGCAGGTTATTGCTAAGTAAGTGCCACTTGATAGCACTGTTGATGACCCCTTCCATTACTTTACTGATGATGGAGAGTAGACTGATGGGGCAGTAATTGGCCAGATTGGATTTGTCCTGCTATTTGTGTACAGGACATACCTGGGCAATTTTCATTGAAGTCCCCCACCCAGAGTACATTCTGTGCCCTTGCCACCCTCAGTGCTTCCTCCAAGTGATGTTCAACGTGGAGGAATACTGATTCATCAGCTGAGCTGGGACTGGTACATGGTAATCAGCAGGCCATGTTTGACCTGATACCATGAGACTTCATGGGGTCCGGAGTTGATGCTGAGGACTCCCAGGGAAACTCCCTCCTGACTGCATACCACTGTGCCGCCACCTCTGCTGAATATGTCCTGCTGGTGGAACAGGACATACCCAGGGATAGTGATGGTAGTGTCTGGGACATTATCTGTAAGGTATGAAATCGCCTCACAGCTAGAGGCAAACTTGGAGTGAGAGGGGGAGGATCCTGTTTGAGTGGTCCATGTAGGAACCAACAATATGGGTAGAACTAGGAATGAGATTCTGCGGAAGCGTTTAAGAAACCTAGCGTCCACATTAAGAAGGAGAACCTCAAAGGTAATAATTGCTGGATTACTACCCGAGCCACATGTAAATTGGCTTAGGGTCAAACAATCCAGAGAGTTAAATGAATGACCCAGAGTGGGAGTCAGGGTTTCCGGTTCATGGGGCAGCGACATCAGCACTGAGGAAATGGGATTGTTCCACAGGGACAGACACCACTTAAGCCAGTCCTAGTGAATCAAATAACTAGGATTGTAGACAGTGCTTTAAGCTAAAAAGGCTGAGGGGGCGGATTCAGGTGAAGGCGAAGTTATAAATCTAAAGAGAAAAGACAAGGCCACAAGACAGTGTTGGGACTTAAATTTCAACGTTTTAGGCAGCCATCAAGGGCGCCTGAAAAATGAAGTTTTGGAGGTCTTTCCACCATCTTTGAGGTGCAGAACATTGCTCTCCAAAAGCTTGGGCCCATTTTGCACCAGAAAACAGTGCACTGAGGTACAACTGCATCATGGCACCTGAAGCATTCATATTTTAAAGCTTCTGTAAGTGAACCTTGAAACTTCTACCATCCTTAGGAGCAAAGTGTCAGGAAACCATTCAGCCCTCGAGCCTATTCAATTATTCAGTTAGATGGTGGCGGATCTCAGCACTTTTTACCCACCTTTGCTTCATACCCCTTAATACTCTTATCCATTTTAAAATGTTCAACTAATCCCCCCCTCCCACCACGGCAGCACCCCCACCCCACCCCCCAACACCGACCACCATAACCCACCCAGTCTCAATTCCAAAGGAGAGAGTTCCAGATCTTCACTAGACTTTTGGGGAAAGAAGTGGTTCCTCACATCATCTCTCAACATTCTAACTCTAATTTCAAGGTTATGCCCCTTTATTCTGGACTCCTCCCCACCTCCCCCCACCAGAGGAAACAGTTTCTCCCTATTTACGCTAGCAACTCCTTTGATAATTTTCAACATTTCAATTAGATCATCCCTTAATCTTCTACAGTCAAAAGAATATAAACCTAGCCTATGCAATCTATCCTCTTAACTTAATCCTTCTGATGCCAATGTTTCCTACTGAGGTGCAGTTTGCAGAACTAAACACATTACTCCAGATGCTCTCATATTATTTCAATTCACCATCTTGCTCTTATGCCCACATGTTAGAAGCTACTATTAAAGAAGCTATATCAGGGCGCTTGGATAAGCTCAAGGTCATCAAGCAGAGTCAACATGGTTTTGTGAAAGGGAAATCGTGTTTAACCAACTTATTGGAATTCTTTGGGGAAGTAACATGTGCTGTGGATAAAGGGGAGCTGGTGGATGTACTGTACTTAGATTTCCAGGAGGCATTTGATAAAGTGCCACATCAAAGGTTATTGCGGAAAATAAAAGCTCATGGTATTTGTGGGGGTGGGGGGGGGGGTGGTGTGGTAGGGGGTAACACATTGGCATGGATTGAAGATTGGCTGGCTAACAGGAAGCAGAGAGTAGGTTTAAATGGGTCTTTTTCAGGTTGGTAAGATGTAATGAGTGGTATGCCAAGGGATCAGTTCTGGGACCTCAACTATTTACAATTTATATAAATGACTTGGATAAAGGGATTGAAAGGATGGTTGCCAATTTGTTGATGACACAAAGATAGGTAGGAAAGTAATATGTAAAGAGGACATAAGGAGGCTGCAAAAAGATATAGATAGGTTAAGTGACTGGGAAAAGATCTGGCAAATGGAGTATAATGTGGGAAAATGTGAAATTGTCCATTTTGGCAGGAACAATAAAAGAGAGGCATATTATCTAAATGGTGAGAGATTGCAGAGCTCTGAGGTGCAGAGGGATCTGGGTTTCCTGGTGCATGAATCACGAAAGGCTAGTACAACAAGTAATTAGGGAAACTAATAGAATGTTATCATTTATTGCGAGGGGAATTAAATACAGAAGTGGGGAGATTATGCTTCAGTTGTACAGAGCACTAGTGAGACCACATCTGGAGTACTGTGTACAGTATTGGTCACCTTATTTAAGGAAGGATGTAAATGCGTTGAAAACAGTTCAGAGAAGGTTTATTAGACCTGGAGTAGGTGGATTGTCGTACGAGGAAAGGTTTCGACAAAGTCCCACATAAGAGATTAGTGTGTAAAATTAAAGCGCATGGGATTGGGGGATTAGATGGATAGAAAACTGGTTGGCAGGAAACAAAGAGTAGGAATAAACGGGTCTTTTTCCGAATGGTAGGCAATGACTAATGGGGTACCGCAGGGTTCGGTGCTGGGACCCCAGCTATTCACAATATATATTAATGATTTAGATGAAGGAACTAAGTTTAATATCTCCAAATTTGCAGATGACACAAAGCTGGATGGGAGGGTGAGCTGTGAGGAGGATGCAGAGATGCTTCAGTGTGATTTGGAAAAGCTGAGTGAGTGGGCAAATGCATGGCAGATGCAGTATAATGTGTATAAATGTGAGGTTACCCACTTTGGTAGCAAAAACAGGAAGGCAGATTATTATCTGAATGGCTATAAATTGAGAGAGGGGAATGTGCAATGAGAACTGGGTGTCCTCGTACACCAGTCGCTAAAGGTAAGCATGCAGGTGCAGCAGGCGGTAAAGAAGGCAAATGGTATGTTGGCCTTCATAACGAGAGGATTCGAGTACAGGAGCAGGGATGTCTTGCTGCAATTATACAGGGCCTTGGTGAGACCACACTTGAAATATTGTGTGCTGTTTTAGTCTCCTTATCTGAGGAAGGATGTTCTTGCTATAGAGGGAGTGCAACGAAGGTTTAACAGACTGATTCCTGGGATGGCGGGACTGACATATGAGGAGAGATTGAGTCGGTTGGGATTATATTCGCAGGAGTTCAGAAGAATGAGGGGGGATCTCATAGAAACCTATAAAATTCTAACAGGACTAGACAGGGTAGATGCAGGAAGGATGTTCCCGATGGTGGGGGAGTCCAGAACAAGGGGCCACAGTCTGAGGATACGGGGAAGACCATTTAGGACTGAGATGAGGAGAAATTTCTTCACCCAGAGAGTGGTGAGCCTGTGGAATTCGCTACCACAGAAAGTAGTTGAGGCCAAAACATTGTATGTTTTCAAGAAGGAGTTAGATATAGCTCTTGGGGCGAAAGGGAACAAAGGATATGGGGAGAAAGCGGGAGCAGGCTATTGAGTTGGATGATCAGCCATGATCATAATGAATGGCAGAGCAGGCTCGAAGGGCCGAATGGCCTACTCCTGCACCTAGTTTCTATGTTTCTAAAGGTTAGGCTTGTATCCGCTGGAGTTTAGAAATGTAAGAGGCGACTTGATTGTAACATATGAGATCCTGAGGGCTCTTGACAGGGTGAATGTGGAGAGGATGTTTCCTCTAGTGGAAATATCTAGGGGCCATTTAAAAATAAGGGGTCGCCCATTTCAAACAGAGGTAAGGCAAAATTTTTTCACCCAGATTGTCGTGAGTCTTTGGAACTCTCTTCCTGAAAAGGTGGTGGAAGCAGAGTCTTTGAATATTTTTAAGGCAGAGGTGGTTAGATTCTTATTAGACGGTGGAGCAGTCTTGAGGGGCTGAATGGCCTACTCCTGCTCCTTGTTCGTATGCTCATTTTTCCGTCCTTGGCCTGCTGCAATGTTCCAGTGAAGCTCAACGCAAACTGGAGGAACAGCACCTCATCTTCCGATTAGGCACTTTACAGCCTTCCAGACTTAACATTGAGTTCAACAACTTCAGATCATAAACTCTGTCCTCCATTTTGATCATTTAAAATGTTTTTTTCTCTTTTTTTTTACCCCCAGCCCCCTTCCCCCGCAGAACCAGCCTGTAACTTGCTTTTATATTTTGCTTTTAGAGAGCACTGACCACTAGATATTTATACATTCTGTCACCTGACCGTGAGGCCACTATTATAACGCCCTCCTTAGTCTTTAACACTATCACCAACACTCCCTTTGTCTTGTGTCAAATAGTAGTCAAATCTCTCCTGAGCTCCCTCCTATCCCTGACCTTCTATTTTGCTCCACCTGCTCCACCCCCCATTTAAACAATATAAAATCCACCACATTTCAACCTCTCTGCAGCTCTGAAGAGTCATACAGACTCAAAACATTAACTCCGTTTCTCTCTCCACAGATGCTGCCAGACCTGCTGAGTTTTTCCAACATTTTCTGTTTTTACTCTAGATGTGGTCTAACCAGCACTCCATACAACTGCAGTATCACTTCCATCACTTCTTATTCCAACCTCTTTTGAGAAAAATGTCACAATTCCATTAACATTTTTATTTTTTTTTGTACCTGTCCAATAGCTATTATTGATTACTCTATACGGACGGACAAATCTCTGCCCTTCCACCGTTCCTACTCTTCTCACCACAAGCTCAATCTGTACCAACTATTAGCTTATACTGTCCAGTGTGACTCAGTTTTCCATGTGTACAGCACACGTTGGATGTGAATGTACAGAAACATTTCACAACCTCTGGTGGCAAATAATCAAGTCAAAAGCACAGGAAACAAAATTTATTTTCAAAACCTCATGGAAGAGCAGAAATAGCTGAAGTGGTGGTCGTACAAACGTTCTGTGCTTAAGGGTTCCGATCATTGCATTCTGTTTCCAATTGCACTCTGTAAATTTTAAACTGCCACAGCTCGAAAAGCAAAGGTTACAAAACAGCACGATGTAATCATAAGCCTTAGTTTGTGTTCTATTTATTAATATTTTGTGGTCCATTGTGTGCAAATATCTATTCTGAAACATTAGTTCTCGTTGCAATTTTTTTCATTCTTTCATGGGTTGTGGGCGTCGCTGGCTAGGCCAGAATTTGTTGGGAACAGAGGAACAGGAGAAGGCTATTCAGCCGTTGAGCCTGCTCCACCATTTGTCATGAAAATATAATAATATTATTGTGATTTATTGCAAAAGTGGGTTAATAGAGGGGTTTGAATTAGTTTCTCTGTGTGGTTGTGTGTGTGTGTGTGTGTCGCGGTGGGGGGGATTTAATTGAATTGGAGACAGCTAGTCTGGAGCTTTTGAGTTATCAAAAGGGGAGCTAGGTTTGAAATGCTAAATACGTAAACATGGCTGAAGTTTTAGAATGTGAGGTGTGAGGAACATTTGCATTTTTAGATAAAATAGGTTAGTTTGAATTTCAAAAAGATGGTGAGATGTTACATCTGGCCATAAGAAGCTAAGCCAAACAGTGTGTTTATTTTTGACCATAAGATCATAAGACATAGGAGCAGAAGTAGGCCATTCAGCCCATTGAGTTTGCTCCACCATTCAATGAGATCATGGCTGACCTAATAATCCTCAACTCCACTTTCCTGCCTTTTCCCCATAACCCTTGATTCCTTTACTGATTAAAAATCTGTCTATCTCTGCCTTGAATATACTTAACAACCCAGCCTCTACAGCCCTCTGTGGTAAAGAATTCCACAGAATCACTACCTTCTAGAGGGAAGAAATTCCTCCTCATCTCTGTTTTAAATGGATGCCCCCTTACTCTAAGATTATGCCCTCTGGTCCTAGACTCTCCCACAAGGGGAAACAATCTCTCAGCATCTACCCTGTCAAGCCCCTTAAGAATCTTATATGTTTCAATAAGGTCGTCTCTCATTCTTCTAAACTCCAATGAGTACAGACCCAACCTACTCAATCTCTCATAAGAAATCCCTCCATACCCAGGATCAACCTAGAGAATTTTCTCTGGACTGCCTCCAATGCCAGTATACCTTTCCTTAGATAAGGGGACCAAAACTGTCCACAGTATTTAAGGTGTGGTCTAACTAGTGCCTTGTATAGTTTTAGCAAGACTTCCCTATTTTTATACTCCATTCCCTTTGAAATAAAGGCCAACATTCCATTTGCTTTTCCTATTACCTGCTGAACTTGTATGTTAGCTTTTTGTGATTCATGCATGAGGACCCCAAATCCCTCTGTGCTGCAGCTTTCTCCAGTCTTTCTCCATTTAAATAATATTCAGCTCCTCTTTTGTTCCTGCCAAAGTGCATAACCTCACACTTTCCCACATTATATTCCATTTGCCAAGTTTCTGCCCACTCACTTAACCTGTCTATATCCCTCTGTAGGCTCTTTGTGTCATCCTCACCACTTGCCTTCCAACCTATTTTTGTGAATTCCACAAACTTGGCAATAGTACATTCACTTCCCTCATCCAAGTCACTTATATATGTTGTAAATAATTGTGGCCCCAGCACGATCCCTGTGGCACTCCACTAGTTACAGGTTGCTATCCTGAAAATGCCCCCATTATCCCAACTCTCTGTCTTCTATTAGTTATCCAGTCCACTGTCCATGCGAATATACTACCCCCTACACCATGGGCTCTTATCTTATTAAGTAGCCTTGTGTAACTCTTATCTTATTAAGTAGCCTTAAGTAACCTTATTGAACGCCTTTTGGAAATCAAAATATACTACTGGTTCCCCTTTATCTATTGTACTTATTACCTCCTCAAAGAATTCTAATAAATTTTGTCAGGCATGATTTCCCCTTCATGAAGCCATGCTGACTCTGCTTGATTATATTATGCATTTCTAAATGCTTTGCCATTACATCCTTTATAATAGGCTCTAACATTTTCTCAATGATGGATGTTAAGCTAACTCGCCCATAGTTATCTGTTTTTTGACTCCCTCCCTTTTTGAATAAGGGTGTTACATTGGCAGTTTTCCAATCCTCTTGGATTTTTCCAGAATCTAAGGACTCCTTCCCAAAGGTTACTGATAAAATTAGTACTATGAAAAGATTTATATTATGAGAAAAGTAAAGTTGAAAAGACCTATTGGAACAATGGAATTTAGATTAAAAATGGAGAAACATGTATAAAGGAGATGAGGTTATGTGTAAGGGAGAAAGCATTCTAGCATCTAACACAAGTGTGAAAAGCCTCCAGCCTCTATGCATCAAGTTGCCGTCTGCAGGAACCGAAGTGAAGAAAACTCACTTTAACTATCACTGTCTAGGGTATTGTGCGCTTTGCCTGGGTCTGCCGAAATCTATTTTATTTTACTGTTGCCTTAACGGGGGTGTAACTGGGAGCCAGATTAATTAGGGGAGTTAGGAGTTATTATAATAGTAATTTGTAGACCTATATATGTGCTTAAAATCTTTTGTTTTATTAATAAATGTTTCATTTAGTTTTGTAAAAAAAAACCTCTAAGTGTCGGTGGGCTTATTACTATTGATTTCAAGGCACACATCTTGAAATAAAATACAAATTGCAAAACAGTTGTGGCAGCTGTTTCAAGTTTCCCTCTGGGATTTGAGCAGCTCGGCATTTACCATCCACTGTGCCATAACATATACTATGTGATCATGGCTGATCAAGCACTTAAATACATTTTACCCACACTATCCCCATAACCCTTTACATTAGCATTAATCAGAAGTTTATCCATCTCTACGTTAACATGCTCAATGACTGAGCTTCCATGGCCCTCTAGGGTAGAGAATTCCAAAGAATTCCAAAGAACCGCACACAAGGCTACTTGATAAGATAAGAGCCCACGGTATGGGGGGTAGTATATTAGCATGGATAGAGGATTGGCTAACTAATAAAAGGCAGAGAGTTGGGATAAGGGGGGCATTTTCAGGATGGCAACCTATAACTAGTGGAGTGCCACAAGGATCAGTGCTGGGGCCACAATTGTTTACAATATATATTAATGACTTGGATGAGGGAAGTGAATGTACTATCGTCAAGTTTGCGGATGACACAAAAATAGATGGGAAGGCAAGTGGTGAGGATGACACAAAGACTCTACAGCCCTCTGAGTAAAGAAATTTCTCCTCATCTCGGTCCTAAGTGGCTTCTCCCTTATTTTGAAATTGTGTCCCCTAGTTCTAGACTCCCCCAACCAGGGGAAACATCTCACCTGCATCTGCTCTGTCTATCCCTTTAAGTATTTTGTAGGTTTCAATGAAATCACCTCTCATTCTTCGAAACTCTAGAGAATACAAGCCCAGTTTCCCCAATTGCTCTTCATAGGACAGTCCTGCCATCCCCAGAACAAGTCTGGTAAACTTTCGTTGCACTTTCTCTATGGAAATAATATCCTTTCTGAGGTAAGGGGACCACAACTGCACACAATACTCCATGTGCGGTCTAACCAAGCTTTCATACAATTGAAGCAAGACTTCACTATTGCACTCAAATCCTCTTGTGATAAAAGCTAACATTCCATTAGCCTTCCTAATTACCTGCTGCACCTGCATGTTAGCTTTCAGTGACTTATGGACAAGGACACCCAGGTCCCTTTGTACATCTACACTTTCTAATCTCTGACCACTTAGGAAATACTGTGCACATCTGTTCCTTCTACCAATATGGATAACCTCACATTTTTGCACATTATATTCCATCTGCCTATCCCTAACTGCCCTTCAGAAGATGATGGTGAGCTGTCTTCTTGAACCGCTGCAGTCCACCTGCAGATACACCTACAGAGCTATTAGGAAGGAAGTTCCAGGATTTTGACCCAGCGACAGTGAAGGAACAGCGATATAGTTCCAAGTCAGGATAGTGTGTGACTTGGAGGGGAACTTCCAGGTGGTGGCGTTCCCATGTATCTGCTGCCCTTGTCCTCCTAGGCGGTAGAGGTTGCAAGTTGGAAGGTGCTGTCGAAGTAGCTAATTGGAGCCAAGGGATTAGCCTTTTTGGAATTCTCACTGAAGGCTAACTCATACCAAAGGAGAATTCCATCTAATCGGCATTTCTACAACCACTTCCAGTGAGCCAATGGATAATACCACCATTGCGTACCCCCCCCCCCCCCCCCCACCAATGGGCAATACCACCATTGCACACTGCCCCCCCACAATCAACAATACCACCATCTCATACCACCCCTCATGGGCAATACCATGATTGAGCTCCTTCAAAATGGACAATACCACCATCGAGCACCCCTTTCCAATGGGCAATACCATCATCGAACCTCCCCCCCAATGGACAATACCAAAATTTAGCTCCCCCCAATGGGCAATACCATTATTGAGCTTCACTAATGGGAAATACCATAATCGAGCTGCACTCCACAATGGGCAGTGCCATTAATGAGCTCTCGTAGCAATGGGCATTCGCACTAATGAGTCTGGGCTTCCCTGAACAGCCTGTAATATACAATGGATAACAAAGGTGCTGTTGCTCAAACTGCTGTCCACCCCACCCTGACTCCGATGCTCTCTACCAATAGTCCTACAACCCTAGACTTGGGATAGTGGTCATTCTCATACTGAACATCAGGCCACCAGGTTAAGCATCTTCTAATGGTCAACAGGACTCGTGCTGAGAACCACCCCCTCAATACTTATCCTTCAACCAACATCGCTAAAACAGATTATCCAGTCATTTACCTCATAACTGTTAATGGGAGCTTGCTGTGTGCAAATTGGTTGCTGGCATTTTCCCTCATTTGTAACAGTGACTAAACTTCAAAAACCCTTCAGTGAAGCACTTTGGAACATCCTGAGATTGTGAAAGGTGCTATATAAATGCAAGTTGTTCTTTTTCTTCAACTCTTTTTCCCATTAAAATAGAAAAGAGGGACATCAAAATTCCACCCCCCCCCCCCTCCCAATCCCAATTTCTCAGTATCCCCCTCTCCCTACGCCCCTTTTCCAAAACCCTGCTCTCTGTCCCTTCCCTGTTCACCGTATTCCAGCCTCACCTCCTCCACGCGCTCCTCTGCAAGTCTCCCCTCAGTTGGGGACATCAGAGTTTGAAGGTGATGCCAGCGCAGTTATTGAGAGTAAGATACCAGTCTGGTGCCAGTTGTTTTCTGTGTAGAGCTCCTGATTCAAGTGGTGCTATTTGGCACAGGAACAGAATTTAAAGTATTTGTAGGATAGCTTGAACACTAAAATAGAAACAGATGTATGTAATATTTTCCATACTGCTAAAAACGATTGGCCTTGAAGTAGGTTTGTGCCAGCCTGGGCACTAATGCCCAGCAACACACAATTTTAGAGCCTCTGACCGGTGAGAGCTACAGCCAGCAACTGGGCTTCCTCCGGAAGTTCATCGGCAAAATTTGAAATTTGGGCTGCTGCAAGACCAGTAGCAAAACCTCAGATTGGTCTTAGCTAGGAAAGGGAGGGGTGGGGTAGGTGGTGAAGCTCTGGGAGGGGAGGATGAACTGGGAGATAGTGGGAGCCTGGAAGAGGAGGAGAGGCTTGCAGAGGAGCGCGTGGGGGAGGTGAGGCTGGAACACGGTGGAACAGGGAAGGGACGGCGAGGGGGGTTTTGGGAAAGGGGGATAGGGAGAGGGGGCACTAAGAGGGGGAAAATGGGGGAGGGGGGGCAGACTGGGAGAGGGGAGACTGGGCGACGGGGGGACTAAGTGAAAAGAGACTGAGAGAGGGAGAAGAGGGGGATTGGAAAAGGGGGAGACTGGAAGAGGGGGCAGTGCTTTTTACAAGTCTGTGATTTTAAATGTGGCCGGGACTCCTGCACATTCTGACTCCACATACTGGTAATGTTTTTTAAACATTTACCTCTTTGGTAGTGATCGGCCTGCAGCAGCCCTTTAAGGAGCTTCAGTTCAGGCCTGTAGACCTGGTTTCTGTGAATGGAAATGCCCCTTCTGCGCACAGGGCAAACCAATTTGTTATACAGAGCCTCAAGCAGACATTAGGCTCTTTATTGACGACACAGAAGGCCTCTCATAAGTTTCAGGCCCGAGCACGGTAAACTTCTCATGCTGCATTTACCAATGCAGCGACTGTTGAGAATTTGGCTGAGAGAGAGATCGCTCACACAAGATGCCAGATTGGAGACTTTGGCACCTGTCTTACATATTCAACTTTATAGACCATCACCCTTTGAGTTTAACACATGAAGATCACAGAGATTTATCGGAGCCATTGTGGGAGGCACAGTGAAAGCTCAGCATAAAGCGCCCACTGACCGGCTCTGCTCTTACTGAGATCCACAACCCACCCCTTCCTCCTTATCTCTGTAACCATCAAACCCTACTCTCCCCTGAAATCTCAGGTTCTCCTCCATTTCAGGCCTCTTGTGCATCCCCTATTTTAATCACTTTCTCATTGGTAGACATGCCTTCAACCACCTTGGACCCTAAGCTCTGGAATTCCCTCCCTACATCTCTATCTGCTTCTTTCTCCTCCTTTAAGACACTCCTTAAAACCTATCTCTCAGGCTAAGCTTTGGTGACCTGCTCTAATAGCTCTTTATGCAGCTTGATGTCAAATTTTGTTTGATACTCCTGTGACCTTTTACAGTGTTAAAGGTGCTATATAAATGTTGTTGTTGTGGTTGGGTCTTTGATCCCCAGATGTGTTTTTATTAAATGCACTATTTCACCATCCTGGACAGTTTTTTTGTGTGTAACCTCTTTTTTGGCGAGCGGAGATGTGAGTTCTGGATTCTGAATATTAGGTTGACATCAAGTGAGGATCCTCCTGTCTGATAGGAGATGAGTGATGGCCTCTTGGTCACCTCTGGCTGGATCTCCTGGTAGTTGTGAGTCAGGCTGGTGTAAAACGTGCAATCAGCTGGTTGGAAAAAAGCAGAAATGGGCTGCTTCATGTAACGCTAGGCCCAGAGGAGAAGGTGAAAGAGAACCACGTACCTTCTCAAGTAGTTGGTTAGATGCTGCAGCAAAGCAGGATTCCTGATTGGCCAGCAGATGTCATAACTAATTGGTTGTATATTCCTGTTGTGCTGGTGAGAATCCTCAGTCTGTGTCCCCTTATTTCCCCAACCAGTGGAAACAACTTGACACCATCTACCCTCTCAAAACCTTCAGTCATGTTGGAAACCTTTATTAAAACCCATTTTACCCTCTTTAGTCCTGTGGAAATAGGCCAAGTTTTTTTTAACTTTTCTTTATAACTCCAATCATTCATTCTGTGTATAATTAATAAGGACATAAGACATAGAAGCTGAAGGAGGCCATTCGAGCCTGCTCCATCATTCAACAAGATCATGGCTGGTCTCCTACCTCAGCTCCACCTTTCTGCACTAAAACCCCATACCCCTTAATTCCCTTAGTACCTAAAGGCCTATCAACCTCTGTCTTGAAAATACTCAATGACTGAGCATCCACACCTCACTGGGATAGAGAAATCCAAATATTCGCAACCCTTTGAAGAAATTTCCCCTCATCCCAGTTCTAAATGGCCACACTTATGCTGACTCTGTGATCCCGTGTTCTAGTTTCTCTAACCCGGGGGACACATTTTCTCAGCATTTACCCTGTCAAGCCCCTAAGGAATTTTATATATTTCAATCAGATAACCTCTCATTCTTTTAAACTACAAGGGAATATGGACCTAGTCTACACAATCTCTCCTCACAGGACAATGCCCTCATCCCAGGAACCAGTCCCATGAACCTTTGCTGCTCTCTCTGAGGTAAGAAGGACCAAAACGACCCACAGCACTGCAGGTGTCCATTACCAAAGCCCAATTCCAATGGATCTTCATGAATCTCCAATGGACTCATGGTTCTATAACCTTCGTACCACAGAATGCCTGGAATTGCACACAATACCCCCACTGTGACATAACAAATATCTTATACAAATTCAACATCATTTTCATAGATTTTATATTCAATTTCTGGTAAATGAGAACAAAAATAAATCTACATTGATTGTCACACACAGGAATATTGGACGGATATTACAAAGGGTTGTCAAAATAGCTCTTGTTGAACATTAAACACACGCCTTCCAAGGAACTGAGTCGATTCAGGTCTTGTTTCTGAAAAAATGAGGTAGTGAACGTACATCCCTCACGAGAGCAGGAGACCACACAGAGCATTAAACCATCTCGACTTTCACACCACTCACAGTACTGCACCAAATACTGCACAGGACACATAGATAGAGGGACAGTGGAGAATGGTGTAAATACTGAGGAGTTTTCGAGGATGGGTGTAGATACTGAGGGGTTACTGAGTACAGAAGGGTGAAGGCTGGGTAAGACACAGAGCTTCACTGTTCAAGCCCAGCCAGGCAAATGGGACTTTAGTTTATCATCCAATCATAACAGCGCACATCCCCTTTGCCAGGCACACTGCAGGAATGGGGGAACCCCAAACACACTGCAGGAATGGGGATCCCAGATACACTACAGGAATGGGGATCCCAGACACACTGTGGGAATGGGGAAATCCCAGACACACTGCAGGAATAGGGATCCCAGATCTCCTATTGCTCCTTTTGCCTCCATAGTAGCTGATGCTGGTTGTCCATCAGTTAGTTTTGGCTGGAGTTGAAAGATGAAGCCCATGGATCAGACAAAGACCTACTCCATTAGTTCCTGATCCCTCAAGCCTGCCTGGGCTCAATAAATGAGAGTGGAGTGGAGAGAGGGAGAGTGCTGCCATCTCCTCGGAGCCACATTGAGGGACATACAAAACATAGACGTGCTGTAGTGTAATGAAAGATAAACTCCAGATATACCCATCTCTGGTGAAATAATTCTGTGCCACCGCATTGATCAGCCTGCCCTTCCTCACTGGGTTGTAATCATTAACTTCACTTTTATTCTGAGGACCCGTGTCGTTGTGTCCCTAGTTATCCTGATGATGTAGTGGTGGGCCTTCCTCTTAAACCACCGATAAGTTTGATACAACAGAGTAGCTTTGCTAGGTCACTTCAGGGGAGAGATAAGAGTTAATCACGCTGGTATGAGATTGGAGTCACGCAGAGGTCCAGAGCCAGTAAGGATAGCAGGCTTCCTTCTCTAAAGGAACATTGTTTATGACAATCTAACAGATTCACAGTCGCTGTTACTCATTTACAGATTTTGTTTAAAACTGAATTTTCAAGCTGCCCATGATGAGTACAATAATAAAGCCATAAAGTGTAAAAACCAAGCACTGGGTTAATTTCTAGAGGGACAGCATTGTTCTTATATTTTTATATAAAAACGGAGAAGTTATCTCAAACTTTGGTTAGGCCACACCTAGAGAAGCGTGAACAGTTCTGATCTCCATATTACAGAAAGGATATAGAGAGACTGGAGAAGGTACAAAACAGATTTATGAGGGTGATACTAGAACAGGAAAGTTATAACTATCTGGAAAGAGTAAACAGTCTGAGGATCTTTTATCTTGTAAAGAGAAGTCTAAGGGGCAGTCCAAAAGAGGTCTTTAAATACAAGAAACTTATAGAATATGATTCCATTTGTGAGGTAGACCAAAACTAGGGGCTATAAGTATAAGAATAGTCACTAATAAAACCAATCTGAAATTCAGGAGAAACTTCTTTACCCAGAAACTGATGAGAATGTGGAACTCACTACCACAGGGAGTAGTTGAGGCGAATAGTTAAAATGCATTTAAGGGAAAGCTGGATAAACATGTGGAGGGGTGGGGTGGGGGGGAGGATTAGGATATATTGATAGGGTGAGATGCAAGGTGGGAGGAGGCTTATGTGGTGCATAAACACCAGAATAGACCAGTTGGGCTGAATTGTCCATTTCTGTGCTGTAAATTCCATGTAACTTAGTAGTTCTGGTAGTTGTCTGGCAATCATAAGGTTTTAAGTTCAAGTCCCACCACAGCAAGGAATGAATTCCAGCAACTGATAATCTGTAGGAAAGCGTCAATTAAACATGAGAAGCCCAATTAGTTCATTATCTCTCTGTGACTCCAGTATAAGACCAAGTGAGCAATTCTCAACCTAACCCTCAGGGCTACCAGTTAACAAGGCCCATGGGACTGGTTATTTGGAAAGAATTCCATGACTGTATTTAATTCTAACCTGTTCATCAGCTTGGTGTGTTTGCTACAGCACTCACTGACCTGATTAGGTGACCTCTCCTTGTTACCCATGACTCATCAGCAACCACCCACCTCCCCACCCCTCTAAACACCCAATGCACACAGAGCTGGGGCGGGGGGGATGCATGTGGTTATGCTTCACCCTCAGATTTGATGTGGAGCAGGGCTGAAAAACTATTCTCATTTTTAATTGTAACTTTCAGTAGTCTACTTACTTGTGTACAACAACCTGAGCTGGCAAGGTCCAATTATCCGAGGGTGACATCCACTCAACACAATGATTAACATGAAGAATCCCTGGTGCTAAGATAGTTCTATTGCTATATTATTGATCTGTGAGGCAGGCGGATTCTGCGTTCACCCAGGGTGGGATTGGTGGGGTGGGGATTGCAAAGAGGTCACTGCGTGAAAGGTCTGAGGCACATCATAAAATGGTCAATGCAGGGGTTGGGGGGGGGTCACAATTTTAAGATATACAAGCCCCAGATTACAAGCTCAGGAGGTGGGTCTTTTCCAAGTGTGGACTGTTGCGTGTGGCGGACACCGATTCACTGTAACCCTGCAAGCGAGAGCTGGACCTGTTTCTGGCTGGGATGAAGATCACCTCGCGCTGTATGGAATTCTCAGATCCCAAGGAAACTCCCTGAATTACTGCATGATCTGCAGGGTGGGGTCAGAGAGGAACTTTCCCAGATTTATTTTCCCCCAAAATCAGCTGAGGGTTTTTAAATCGGGTTTTTCACCTCTCTTAGGAGGTCAATGGTTTTGGGGTGAGATGGAGACTGGCTACGAACTTAAGAAATAGGAGCAGCCCATTGAGCCTGCTCCGCTATTCAACACGATCATGGCTGATCTACTGCCTCAACTCCAGTTTCCCACCTGATCCCCATATCCCTTGGTTCCCTGAGAAACCAAAAATTCTGTCTATCTCAGCTTTAAATACATTCAATGATGAAGTACCCACAACGTTTGGGATAGAGAATTCCAAAGATTCACCACCCTCTGAGTGATAAAAATTCTCCTCATAGTGTTACACAAG
Organism: Cetorhinus maximus; assembly: GCF_964194155.1. NCBI lineage: Eukaryota > Metazoa > Chordata > Chondrichthyes > Lamniformes > Cetorhinidae > Cetorhinus > Cetorhinus maximus. Next base: position 13,468,710 of record NC_135886.1, read on the forward strand.
AAATCAATGATGTGTGGGACTGCCTGGATGGGCCAGAGGGTCTAAAGCCCACCCACAGGCCGGAATTTTCCAGTCCCCCCCCACGGCGGGTTCCCCAGTGGCGGGGCCAGCGAGTCATTAAAATCACATCGGCGGCACCGGAGATCCGGCCAGCATGAGGGGCTGGGAAATTCCGGCCCCAGTGCCCACCTAAAATGAGAGGAGCATCCGTCTCGTTCCCAATCACAATGGGGATTCATTGGCATTGCCAATTCTGATTGCACATATTCCTGGAGGTTTCAACACAAACCCTCGTGCCCCATTTGCCCAAACAATCATTTAACTCCATCTCCAATTTTTTTTAGCACTAATAAAATAAAGGTACGCAAAGGAAAGGATAAAAACGTATAATTCTTTTAATGCCCTTGTGATTTTTTTTTTCTTTTGACTGCTCAGAGCAGTGTCCAGGAGATCAGTTCCTGGAAACTCCAGGGCAACCCCGGAGCGCTGGCAACCCTAGGATGATGGAGGCAATGGCGAATGATGGGAGAAGCCAACACCCCATCAATCTTTCACTGCACCCCTCCAGAAATATAAGTGTGGGAAGGTAAAATGGGGGGCTGGCAGGAATCCCAGTGAAACCAAATGTATAAAATAAACCAGAAGCCCTCCCAACCTTAAATATCTGTGTCCTGATCCATTGTTCCTTCTTGATATTTTTGCCCCGTGGATGAAATGTCTGGTTTGGTCTCGTTCAAGTCAACCATCGCTTCGTGTTTCAATTTCTGCTCCTCCGCTTGCCTCTCCTTCTCGAGGAGATGGTAATTTATTGCATTGCCAATGAACAGGTAGATACTCGCGACGATCAAAACTGCTCCACAAGCGAAATACACATAGCGGAAGTCATTGTACGCGTCCTTCAGCAAGCCTGCAACAAAAAGACAGCTCTGCATCATGTGTCATTCCTGTGATTCAGCATCAAGTCAACAGGCAAACATTTTTGGGATCCATCCCCCACCCCATCTCTCCCCCTGCCCACAGCATAGTCACCTCCTCCTCTCCCAATGCCCCCACTGTATAGTTGCTCGCTCTCCCCAACCCTATCTTCTCACCCACTCACCCCTGCCCCTACAGGCCTAAGGATCTGGGTAAAAGACACAGGGTAAAAGCCACAGGAGAATGTGAGGAAAAACTTTCATACACAGCAAGTGTCAATGACCTGGAACTCACTGCCTGGTAGGGAAGTGGAGATGATGAATGATTTCAAAAAGAAATTGGATGGACACTTGAGGGAAATAAATTTGCAGGGTTACGGGGAAATAGCAGGAGAATGGGAGCGGACTGGGTTGCTCCACAGGCATCCAACATAGACTTGATGGGCCGAATGTCCTCCTTCTGTGCCATGATGACTGCGGAAATGTTTGGGTCTAATTGTAAAGTGACTGTCCAAGAGGCCCAGTTCTCCGGTTCTGCCTCAGCTGCTTTTGCTATTTTACAAAGAATTTTCAGCTACATGGAGAAACTGGAGAAGCTGGGGTTGTTCTACTTTGAGCAGAGTTATTAAGGGGAGATTTAATAGTGGTGTTCAAAATTATGAAGAGATGGTAGTAATTGGTAAGGAGAAACCGTTTCCAGTGGCAGGAGGGTCAGTCACCAGAGGACACAGATTTAAGATGATTGGCAACAAATCTGGGGCGGGGGGAAATGAGGAAAAATTTCTTTACGGAGTGTTAATGTGACCTGGAATACGCTGCCTGAAAGGGCAGTGCAACCAATTCAATAATAACTTTCAAAGGGAATTGGGTCAATACTACAAAACAAAACATTTGCAGAACTATGGGGAAAGAGCACAGGCAGTGGGACAATTTGGACACTCTTTCAGAGGCACAATGGACTGAATTGCCCTCCTTCTGTGTTCTGACTCCAGCTTCCAACACCCTCCCCTTTCTCCTGGCCTTCCCCATGACGTCACACACAACCCATCTTACCTAGGAGCGGAGGTCCCAGTAATACTGGACAACACTCCACTATGGTCACCAGTCCAACTGCACTGGAGAACCTCTGTGCCCCAACCATGTCCATCAAGGTTTCAAACAGTACGGAGCTCAGCATGCCAAAGGCAAACCCGAAAAAGATGGTGTAGATCACCAGGCCAATATAGTCAGTTGCCAAGGGCATCATGATGTGGCAGACACCGTTGTAGAGGACGGAGAATGAGAAAAAGTATTGGATCTTTGGCCTCACCCACTTGGTGTTGGCCAGGAGTCCCATGGATGGTCGAGCAAACATGTCCACGAAAGCCAGGATGGAGAGAAGGAAGGCTGCTTTGTACTCATCAATGCCCATATTCTTGGCATAAGAGGACAAGAAGACCAGGGGTGCGAATAGACCAAAGAACATGATGACATTGCCAGACAGATAGATCAGGAAGCCTCTGTGTTTGAAGAGTGACAGGTCCAAGTAGTTGCTGATGGTTTGGATGATGCTGAGCTTTGCTTTGGGTTCACCGGTCAGAAGGTCAGAGTTCGTGCCAGCCTCACGCTTGGCGTCCACTTGTGGTTTGGATGCACTGGTCTGCCGAGAGCCTATGGGGCGCATGAGGGATCCGGCCACACAGCAGTTGAGCAGGATCCCCCCCAGGATCAGGAAGCCTCCTCTCCATGAGTAGTTGTCAAAGAGATATTGGTTAAGAGGAGCCAGTGTGCTGAGGATCACTGGGCTTCCAGCCATCGCTAGTCCATTAGCCAAGGGGCGTCTCTTGTAGAAGTATTTGCCAATCATAGTCAACGACGGTTGCAAGTTGAAGGCGAGTCCGAACCCTGGATGGAAATGTTGTTTAAAATGTTGTTTAAAAGTTAATCAGCTGCTACTTAGTGTCACTCCAAGTAAATTCACACTTGCTTTTAAAATTAGTGAAAGATGTTTTAAAGTAATGTGTGTTCATCCGAATGACACTCCAATTCTGGTCCCTCGGCCATTCCTGATTCTCATCTTTAACTTCAAACCCATCCATGATCCCCGCACCCACCCCAACTCTGTAATCTCCTCTAGCCCTTCAACCCTCTGACTTCTCTACACTCCTCCGATTCTACTCCTCATACACATCCTCGATTTTGATCGCTCCACTATTGATGACTGTGCCTTCAATTGCCCAGGCTCTAATATCTGGAATTCCCTCCCTAAATCTCTCTCTCTCTCTCTCTCTCTCTTTCTCTCTAGCTTTCTCTCTCGTTTAAGATGCTCCTTCCTCTTTACCTAAATTCTGGTCACCTGTCCTCCTTATCAGGCTCAAATTTTGTTTGACTACGCTCCTGTGAAGAGCCTTGGGGCATTTTACATCAAAGGTGCTATAAAATTGCAAGCAGTTGTTGTAATGAATCTCTTACACAGGGGAGTGTGTCCTCTGAGTCCAGATATGCATGGAGGCTCTCCTTGGTATCCTGGTCAACATTAATTCCTCAATCAACATCACTAAAAGAGATTATCTGATCATCATCACATTGCTGTTTGTGGGAACTTGCTGTGCACAAATTGGCTGCCATGCTTCCTACAACAGTGACTATACTTCAAAAAGTACTTCATTAGCTGTAAAGCAGTTTGGGGCTTCCTAAGCTCGTGAAAGCTGGTGTATAAATACAAGCCCTTTCATAGCACTGATGTGCACCAGGTATTTGCTCCCCGCATAATCAGGAGTATGGTCCTGAGGCTGGGCCTAAACCCAGAGCTTAATAAAGAAGTTGTAAAGTGCTGCCAGTACTCAAAGAGCACCAATAAACTCAACACAGAACTTCACGAAGGGCCTAGAATTTATCGAAGAGAGTTCCGCTCTACGTGGAGTGACTGCAGTGAGTATTAAGCACTCTGACTCAGGGAAGGTCAGGTACATTGGCTAATATGAGGAAAGGTTGAACAGGTTGGGCCTATACCTATTGGAGTTTAGAAGAAAGAGAGGTGATCTTACTGAAACATATAAGGTCCTGAGTGGACTTGACAGGGTGGATACTGAAAGGACGTTTCCCCTTAGGGGAGAGACTAGAACTAGGGGACACAGTTTAAGAAGAACTTTTTTAGGACGGAGATGAGGAGAAATTTTTTCTTGCAGAGTGGAGTCTGTGGAATCCTTTTCCCCAGACAGCAGTGGAGACTGGGCCGCAGAATTTATCCAAGGCAGAGTTAGACATACTTTTGATAGACAAGGGGAGATGATAATGTCATTGGGCCAGTAATCCAGAGGCCCAGGCTAATGCTCCGAGGGCAAGGGTTCAAATCCCACCATGGAAGCTGGTGGAATTTGAATTCAGTTAATAAACTTGGAAGTGAAAGCTTGTCTCAGTTATGGTGACCATGAAGCTATCATCGATTGTCATAAAATAAACCCATCTGATTCACTAATGCCCTTTAAGGAAGGAAATCTGCCTTTCTTACCTGGTCTGGCCTACATGTGACTCCAGACCCCACAACAATGCGGTTGACTCTTAAATACCCTCTGAAATGGCCTCACAAGCAACTCAGTTAAAGGGCAATTAGGGATGGGCAAGAAATGATGTCTTGTGAAAGAATAACGAAAAAAATGGAGTTAAGAGTTATGGGTGGGGGGGGGGGCGTGGCAGACAGGAAAGCGGAGGTGAAAACATAAGTAGATCAACCATGATCTTATCAAGTGGTGGAGCAGGCTTGAAGGGCTGAATGGCCTCCTCCTGCTGCTAAGCCCTATGTTCCTATAATGGTTAGAAACTTTCAAGGAAGAAAGCGGCTGAGAGCGAAATATATAAAACAAGCATATCCTTAAAAGGGAAATCAGTAAATATTTTAATTTTACAATAATGCTGCTCAGATTTTAATGACAATCTTAGATACAAAGTGTTGAGACTTCGGCTGCTGGTCATCACCTGAGGTCATTGCGACACAAGTTTCTTATAAACTGTCAGCGGAAGTGGTTGGGGTTAGAAGCCAGTAAGCATCACCAGGTATAAATCTGTCAACTACATCCTGTTCAAAATCAGACAGAGAGAGACAGAGAAAGAGAGCAGAGAGTGAAAGGGATACCAAACAGAGGGAGAGAGCACACGGGATAGAGTAAGGGCAAGAGTGAAACTAATGCAGAATATAGGAAATATGTGTGTTTGAGACGGTCACTGAGTGCAAAGCTCCAAACAGTACTCTTTTCACATCCACCAGCAGGATGAGCTACTCTCAGCTGAGTTTCTAAGTTATTGGGGACAGTAATCTCTTGGTTTGGTGGGAGTTTCTGGTGCTACAACAGAGAGGGAGCATTCTGTGACCAGCAGTGGGTAGCATCAGATGCTTGTAGAGGACTGAAATGTGACTAAATGGGTTAAGTATTAATCTGATAGTTGCTGCAGACTCTCAGTAACAAACCATAGTATGTCAGTTGGAAATGTAATTGGTACATTAATACTCACAGACCATTAGTTCAGTATTTAAACAAGGAACGACACAAGTGCCAAGTATCAAAGAATGATTTGACACTTACCCCCAATCACTCCTATACAGAAGTAAAGCTCCACAATACTATTGCAGAACGAAGAGATGATCATTCCTGAGCTCGCCAGCAGCCCGCCCATTAGCACCACTGGCCGACTGCCGTATCTGTTCACCAGGACACTGCTGATAGGACCTGAAGGAGAATATAAGATTGATTGGTTAATATGGGAGCCTAAAGGATGAGGGGAGTCAGCATTGTGCATTTGTCCAGTGTGATGTGATGGAAGTCCCTCTCTGAAGTCAGCTGGAAGTTTGTGAGGTGCTGAGATGGTTCCAAGCTCTCACCAACTGAGCACTAATTCTCAGTCAGATATTGTAGGGGCGGCAAAAGTTGGAAATGGATAGATCAAGCTTGTAATGCAAGAGGTGCTCTTCTAAGTTTCAGTTCTTCCACAGCATCTGATCACACACTCACTGAGACAAGAGCTCCCGCAATTAGGGACATAGGAACAGGAGAAGGCCATAAGGCCATTCAACCCCTCTAGCCTTTTCCACCATTCAGTGAGAACATGGCTGTTCGCTAACTTAACTTCAGCTATCTACCTTGGTTCCATAACCCTCTATACCCTAACCAGACAGAAATAGTTAACACAGCGTTCTCCCTCTCTCTCTCTCTCTCTTTCCTGTCACAGCATTAAACAAACTAAGCTTGTTGATCCAGACCTGTCACCACTTCAAGGAATTAGCTTAAATGAGTCTGCCCATTCAGGGTGTGTAAGGGTCAGGAAGAACGCACGGTACTCCCGAGGAGATCCCCGGCATGTAGGATGTAAGCGGTAAATGGCATGAATGAAATTTCTCAGTCCAGTAAATTTCCTGGATATCAGGAGAAACTCAAGATCTAGTGAGAAAGTTGCTCAGTGCCCCTGGGTAACCCTGAAACATGTGTCATGAAAATAGAAGTCTCGAGAAAAAAAAGATACAAAGAGGTTGCACCATGGAAAGAGGCCATTCAGCCCATTCAGTCCATGCTGGTGTTTATTTTCCATGAGAGAAAATAGTCCAATGCACATTTACCCATCCTGTTTCTAATCCCTTCATCCCCCTTTCCTTTCACCCACCCCACCCACCCCCTCATGGTCTCAGCAACAGCTCAGTGGCTATTACCCTCTCGCCACTCAGTCAGAAGATTGTGGGTTCAAGTCTCGCTCCAGAGACTTGAGCACAAAATCCAGGTTGACACTTCCAGTGCAGTATTGAAGGAGTGCTGCACTGTCAGAGGGGCTACCTTTCAGCTGAGATGTGAAACTGAGACCCCAACTGGTCGGCATAAAAAATCCGATACTGGGGAGTCCTTTTTTGCATCCCGCAACCCACAAATTAACTGGCCATTATCTCTGCTTTGTGTGTGTAATTTGGGTACTGTGTTTCCTACATGACACGAGTGTATTTCAAATGTATTTCATTGGCTGTAAAGCATTTTTAGATACCCTGAGGATCGTGAATGGTGCTATAGAAATGTAAGTCCTTTTATTCTTTAGATGAACATTATGGACTTAGAATTGGCACTGTGTTCCAGACTTACTGTTCAGGTGAATTCATTGCCACAGGCTACTGATCCATTGACCCACTGGGACAGCGGAAGTGATGGGGGTTAAATGCTATTTCTCTGGACCTTTTGCCAAAGTTATGGTAAGTGGAAATTCACGGTTGACGTATTTTGACAAAATTAAACTGTTGTGGCTTGTGATAGCACCAAAAAAGGAAGAGCTTGTGTTTTAATAGCACATTTTACAACCTTGAGATGTCCCAAAGTGCTTTACAGCCAATGAAGTACTTTTGAAGTGTAATCACTGTTGTAACGTAGAAAATGCAGAAGCCAATTTGCACATGGCAAGATCCCACAAAAAGCAATGGCCAAATAATTGTTTTTTTAGTGAATTTGTTTGAGAGATAAATATTGGCCAGCGAACTTGGTAGAATGCCCATGTTTTTCTCTGTATACAAACAAACGAATCAGGAGCAGGAGTTGGCTATTCCACCCCATGAGCCAGCTCTTCCATTCAATAAGATCATGGTTGATCTGACTGTGGCCTCAACTCCACTTTCCTGCCTATGCCCGATACTCTTTGACTCCTTTGTCAATCAAGAATGTATCTAATTCAGCCTTTAAAGTATTCAATGGCCCTGCCTCCACCGGTCTCTGGGTGAGAGAGTTCCACAGACTCATGAAACTCTGAGAGAAAAAATTCTCCTCATCTCCTTCTTAAACGGCAGATACCTTATTTTTAAACTGTGTCCCCTAGTTCTAGTCTCTCCCACAAAGGGAACATCCTTTCAGCAAACCACCCTGTCAAGTCCTCTCAGGATCTCATATGTTTCAATAAGATCACCTCTCATTCTTCTAAGCTCCAATGGATACAGGCCTAGCCTGTCCAACCTTTCATCAACCTTTCATCCCCTCAACCCAAGAATCAGTCGAGTGAACCTTTTCTGAACTGCTTTAATGCAACTATGTCCCTTCTTAAGTAAGGAGAGCTAAACTGTACACAGTCCTCGATATGTGGTCTCATCATTGCCCTGCACAACTGGGGCAAAACATTCCTACTTTTATATTCCATTCACAGAATCACAGAATCAAACAGTGCAGAAGAGGCCCTTCGGCCCATCGAGTCTGCACCAACACGTTATTGCAATTCCCCTTGCAATAAATGACAACATTCCATTTGCCTTCCTAATCACTCGCTGTACCTGCGTACTAACTTTTTGTGATTCGTGTGCCAGGATACCCAGATCCCTCTGTACCCCAAAGTTCTACAATCTCTCTCCATTTAAATAATATGCTGCTTTTCTATTCTTCCTGCCAAAGTGCACATGCTCACATTTTTCCACATTATACTCCACCTGCCAAATTTTGCCCACTTACTTAACTTATCCATATCCCTTTGGAGACTCCTTATGTTCTCGTCACAACTTATTTTTCTACCTATCTTTCTGTCACCCGCAAATTTAGCAATCATACATTTGATGTCTTCATCCAAGTCATTGATATAAACTGTAAATAGTTGAGGCCCCAGCACAGAATAAAAAAAATCTTGCCAATCTGAAGAAGAACTGGGGAGTTCTTTCTGGTTGAACTTACCACATTAAGCCACCAAGGTGTCACCTGTGATTCAATGGGTGGCGCTCTCACCCCTGAGTGAGAAGGTTGTGAGTTCAAATCCCACTCCAGAGACATTCTGAAGCTCTACTAGATCACCTCTTAACCTTCTTTGCTCTAAGGAAAACAAAATTTCAAGCACACCTTCGGTCTGTCCGCAAGCATGACCCAGACCTCCCTGTCGCTTGCCATTTCAACACTCCACCCTGCTCTCATGCCCACATGTCCGTCCTTGGCTTGCCGCATTGCTCCAGTGAAGCTCAACGCAAACTGGAGGAACAGCACCTCATCTTCCGTCTAGGCACTTTACAGCCTTCCGGACTGAATATTGAGTTCAACAATTTTAGATCATGAACTCTCTCCTCCATCCCCATTCCCTTTCCGATTTTCCCCCTCCTTTTTGTTTTTTCCAATGATTTATATAGATTTTTCTTTTCCCACCTATTTCCATTATTTTAAAATGTATTTCCATCCATTGTTTTATCTCTACCTTTTAGCCTATTTCGATCCCTTCCCCCCACCCCACCCCCACCAGGGCTATCTGTACCTTGCTTGTCCTGCTTTCTACCCTTAATTAGCACATCCTTCAATAATATCACCACCTTCAACACCTCTTTGTCCTTTTGTCTATGACATCTTTTGGTTATCTCCACCTATCACTGGCCCTCTATCCAGCTCTATCCCAGCCCCCCTTAAACCAGCTTATATTTCACCTCTTTTCTATTTTTACTTAGTTCTGTTGAAGAGTCATACGGACTCGAAACGTTAACTGTGTTCCTCTCCACAGATGCTGCCAGACCTGCTGAGTTTTTCCAGTATTTTTGTTTTTGTTTAAAATTTCAAACCCATTGTTCTCACTGGCCATTTGTTGAACCTTGCTGTGTGCAGAAATCACTGCCAGACTTGACTGAAAAACAAGTCACTGCACTTTAACAGTGATATGTTGCATTTATGTAGCACTTATAACAAAGTAACAAATCCCATGCCTCCGCACACAAGAGCGACTATCAGACAGAATTTGAAACTGAGCCAAGTAAGCAGAAAGCGTTACAAGGCACACCTTAAGAGAGGAGAGAGAAATGGAGTGTCAGCCTTGACTGTGTGTATGCAATTCTAAGGACTTGGAAGTGAGAAATCTATCCTCTCAGCCATGGCCAACACTGTGAGAGGTCATATGAATTTGTCCTGTGTTTCCATGAGATATGACCAGCGCTGTTTACAGACATTGCTCACAAGCTGGGCTGAAGTTTCATGGGAAACTGGTTTCAGATTTAGCTGGGAGAGGTCACGCAACATCACTCTCTCATCACACCACCACAAATACACAACCCGCCTCCCATCCCCAAAACATGAACCGGCATTTGCCTCACCCCAATGCCCTTGGCTGCTCATTTATTCTGCTACCAGTATACTTCTGTACAGTTAAACAGTCACTGTCGCCCAGTGCCATATGGGAATGGCACCAGAAATACAAGCTGTGGTTCAGTATATCATACTCACCTGAGTCAGGAGGTTGGGTTCAAATCTTACTCCAGAGACTACAGCACATGGATTAGGCTGACACTCCAAGTGCAGTACTGAGGGAGTGCTCTACAGTCCCAGGGCAGGTTCAGCACGGGGTTAGATACAGAGTAAGGTTCCCTCTACACTGTCCCCATCAAACACTCCCAGGACAGGTACAGCACAGGGTTAGATACAGAGTAAATCTCCTTCTACACTGCCCCCATCAATCACTCCCAGGACAGGTACAGCACGGGGTTAGATGCAGAGTAAAGCTCCCTCTACACTGTCCCCATCAAACACTCCCAGGGCAGGTACAGCACGGGGTTAGATACAGAGTAAAGCTCCCTCTACACCGTCCCCATCAAACACTCCCAGGGCAGGTACAGCACGGGGTTAGATACAGAGTAAAGCTCCCTCTACCCTGTCCCCATCAAACACTCCCAGGACAGGGACAGCACGGGGTTAGATACAGAGTAAAGCTCCCTCTACACTGTCCCCATCAAACACTCCCAGGACAGGGACAGCACGGGGTTAGATACAGAGTAAAGCTCCCTCTACATAGCCCTGTCGAGCACTTATCCAGTCCCCGCACACTTCCAGATTTCTGGCACCAGGACTTTGGATCCTCTTAAACACTTGTCAAATCTCAGGGACTTTGCAGATTTTCACGTGTTTCTAATTTGATGTACTGACTGCACTGCGGGAGTATGAAGGCTGTAAACAGCAAAGAAACACTTCCTCTGGGCCTTAGCTCCCACATCTTCATATTGGCATATGGCTTGTCTGAATTTTTTAACGGTGGCACTTGGGGCCTTTGATAGTACCAGCCAGCTGAATATCACAGTATTGGCCATCAATCCGTGCCCCAGTACAGCTCCGTTACAGACAGCAGCCTTCAATTCTCAACCTGTACTAAGCTGTCAATGTGTCAGCTGTAACTCAGTAGGTAGCATTCTCACCTCTGTGTCAGGAGGCTGTGGGTTCAAGTCCCAATCCAGGGACATCTTGAACCTCTGTTAGTTCACCTCTTAACCTTCTCTGTTAAAGGTTTAACTTTTCTACCCTCTGTTACTGAAGTTCCTCATTCCTGGCAACGTTCCAGGAAACCTTCTCCTCCAACCTTTCTAGGAACTTTCCATCTTTCCTTTAGTGTAATGCTCGTTCATAATCACAACAGTGACTGCGCTGCAAAAGTAAAAGTATTCAGTCGGCTGTAAAGCGGTTTGGGATGTCCTGAGGTCATGGAAGGGGCTGTATAGATGCTGGTTCTCTCTATAATTCAGTATCTGAACCAATAGAAGCTTCAAGGAGAGGTGGTGGCGTAGTGGTATTATCACTGGACTGGTAATCCAGAGGCCCGGGGTAATGCTCTGGGGACCCCCACCATGGCAGATGGTGGAATTTGAATTCAACTAATATCTGGAATTAAAAGCCTAATGATGACCGTGAAACCATTGTCCATTGTCATAAAAACCCACCTGGTTAGGGGAAGGAAATCTGCTGTCCTTACCTGGTCTGGCCTACATATGACTCCTGACCCACAGCAATGTGGTTGACTCTTAAAAATGCCCAGGCAATTAGGTGGGGGTTGGTGGGGCTGGAGGGAATAAATGCTGACCTAGCCAGTGACACCCACATCCCCTTAATGATTTTTTTAAAAATCAGCCCATAAGCGGATAGCAATTCCTCACCCCCTCCCAACCTCCAGCTAGAACCCTTCAGTGCAGCAGTAAGTCTGTGTGTCAACATAACGCAATCTGTAACTACTTCCCTGTTCTCATTGAGTAAATCCAGTTTTTGCCAGAAAAAGCTTGTGGTTCAATCATACAATCAGGGGTATGTTGCAACAACCACACCGCCCTTTGTCATGCCCTTCTCTGTTTGACCTCCACTGTGTTTAGAAAAATATTGCTTATCTCGGATCTGAATTGGCAATAATTCAATCATGTTAAATGTCACCGGCCTCCGTTGCCTTGATGCACTCAGTGTGGTCACACTGGCTTCACGTGATGGGGTCATGAGGCAATATGATGATGGATTGTGATTTGTGTTGTTGAATCGAAAGTGCAAAATGTTTGTGAGGGAGGGGGGAGAGCACGAGGCACGGTAGAACAAAGTGGAGAAAGCAGAAAATGACAGTTCCTGCCGCATGGTGCGCCAGGACAAGGGCGTGTTGGGGGGGATGGTGTCCACGTTTAGTTTGTGGGTAGCTGTGTGGATGTGTGTATGTCGGGGGGGGCCAGGAATGGTGGGGGTGGGGGTTGGGGGCTGGGGTGTATGAGTCTATGTATGCAAGCGTGTGTGTGTGTGTGTGTCTGCTTCTGTGTGTGCTTAGCATGTCTGGCACAGGAATGTCGGACTGAATGGCCTCTTTCTCTGCTGTAACCATTCCACGTGTGTTTGTGTCTTTTGGATCTACATCACATTCACTAACTGCCAGTTCAATCATGTGTTATCGTTCATTGGCACCAGTTCCGCAAGAACCACCAGTGATACCATCGTGACCTCATTTCACTAGAAATTATGAAAGGATCTGAAACGGTCTTTGAAACACCGAGTAATGAAACAGGCGGACGCTGCTAAAAAGACAGGATGTCAAAGGAAGCCTGTTGAGGTCTGATAAACTCTATCTCCTGACCAGTGCCCTAGGTTGTCTTCACAAGAAGTTACACAACAATTATCAAATAATAACTTCATTGTGTTTCTTATCAATATTTTTAATCAGAGATTTACTTTATTTATTGTACTTTTATTATTTACTTTATTGTTTACTTATGCTTCATTATACTTTTATTATTAACACTCCTGGACTATCTGGACCCAGAGAGAAGCATTCTGTAGCAAAATCAGGAAACACTTATTGACAGAAAGGCCAGGGGAAACCTGGAACTCTCATCCTCAGAAACTTGTGGATGATTCGGATCTACTGAATCTTCCAGAGCTGAGATTAATAGATTTGTTCAGGAAGTGTTTTAAGGGTTACAAAACCAAGGCATTTAAATGGAGTTAAGATGCTGATGTAGCCATGATGCAATTAAATGGCAGAACAGCCTCAAGAGACTGAATGGCTGCTGAGTTTTCCTGTTTTCCCTTTACGTCCTTCCTGGACAAATTAACTCACAATGTTCTCCACAGGGATGTACTGGAGGGATCGCTCCCGACATTAAGTATCTCTGCCCTTTTGAGAGAGGTGCATGGAACTCCTGGACAAGGTACCCAGCTTTTGTTGTGGGAGATGGCTAGGTCAGTGCCCACAACGTCACCCTGGCATTCCTCCAAAGCACCAAATGCTTCCAGCTCCTCTCCTCCATCTCTCTAATTCCAACAGATACACTCACTCAATCCTAGCTTCTACCCTCCTTTCTTGCACAGCACAGGAGGAGGAAGACGATGATCAAGACGATGATGAGGGCCAAATTATCTAGCATGATCAGAGAATTGTACAAGAGGCTATTCAGCCCATCATGCCTGTGCTAGCTCCTGAAAGAGCTATCCAATTAGTCCCATTTCATCTCCACCTCTTTTTCCCATAGGTCTGAAAATTTTTCCTTCTTAGCTCCATGACCAATTTCCATTTGAAAATTACTATGGAAACTGCTTCATGCCATTGTGCACACACACACACACGCCCGCATACACAAACTCCCACACACACACACGCCCGCATACACAAACTCCCACACACACACACGCCCACATACACAAACTCCCACACACACACACGCCCACATACACAAACTCCCACACACACACACCTGCATACACAAACTCCCGCACACACACACCTGTATACAAACTCCCACACACACACATGCCCACATACACAAACTCCCGCACACACACATGCCCGCATACACAAACTCCCACACACACACATGCCCACATACACAAACTCCCACACACACACATGCCCGCATACACAAACTCCCACACACACACACGCCCACATACACAAACTCCCACACACACACACGCCCACATACACAAACTCCCACACACACACACCTGCATACACAAACTCCCGCACACACACACCTGCATACAAACTCCCACACACACACATGCCCACATACACAAACTCCCACACACACACATGCCCACATACACAAACTCCCGCACGCACACGCCCGCATACACAAACTCCCTCACACACACACGCCCGCACACACAAACTCCCGCACACACACACGCCCACATACACAAACTCCCACACACACACACGCCCGCACACACAAACTCCCGCACACACAAACTCCCGCACACACAAACTCCCGCGCACACAAACTCCCGCACACACAAACTGCCGCACACACAAACTGCCGCACACACACACGCCCGCATACACAAACTCCCGCACACACACACCCGCATACATAAACTCCCGCACACACACCCGCATACACAAACTCCCGCACACACACACATGCCCGCACACACAAACTCCCGCACACGCACACACGCCCGCACACACAAACTCCCGCACACACACACGCCCGCATACACAAACTCCCGCACACACACACGCCCGCATACACAAACTCCTGCACACACACACACTCGCATATACAAACTCCCACACATGCCCGCATACACAAACTCCCGCACACACACACGCCCGCATACACAAACTCCTGCACACACACACACTCGCATATACAAACTCCCACACATGCCCGCATACACAAACTCCCGCACACACACACGCCCGCATACACAAACTCCCACACGCACACACGCCTGCATACACAAACTCCCACACGCACACACAAGCCCGCACACACAAGCCCGCATACACAAACTCCCGCACGCACACACGCCCGCATACACAAACTCCCGCACACACACGCCCACGTACACAAACTCCCGCACGCACACACGCCCGCATACACAAACTCCCGCACACACACGCCCATGTACACAAACTCCAGCACGGACACACACCCACATACACAATCTCCCGCACATACACACACGCCCGCATACACAAACTCCCACACATGCCCGCATACACAAACTCCCGCACGCACACACGCCCGCATACACAAAACCCCGCATGCACACACACCTGCATACGCAAACTCCCGTACACACACACGCCCGCATACACAAACTCCCGCACACACACACGCCCACATACACAAACTCCCGTACACACACACGCCCGCATACACAAACTCCCGCACACACACACGCCCACATACACAAACTCCCACACATGCCCGCATACACACTGCCGCACGCACACACACACACACGCCCGCACACACGGGACGGAATTTTACGGCCCCGTCGTGGCAAGGGTGGGGCCACAAAATGCGGTGAACCGTTATAAAGTCCATTGACTTTGGCAAGACCTCAAAATCCCACTGCTGTAAAATCCCGCCCATGGTGACATACACATGGACACGCATACACAAGGACACACACATTGTGCACGCAAGCAAACAAGCACACACAGGCAGACATGCACTCGTGCAAACACAGACGTGCATGTGAGTACAGACACATGCACAGTGATAGGGGGATCGGTGTTAATTTTGAGTGAACATTTTATCAAGGTCACAGAAGTAGAAGTGCTCATATTGGGACTGCGGCCTGTTGTTGTACAGAATGTAACAGAGAGATCTTATTCCTGCAAAGACACGGCACAGGCTTGACAGGCCAAATAGCTTCCGACTGTGATGTAGCCATTCTATATTTTGATCATCCTATCTGTGTTGAAGAATTTGGACTGTGGAATTTTACCATAGAAAATGGCAAGCTGCCAATCACAACAGTGACCGGAGTCTGTGGGTCACTGCAAAACACCATTTCCAAAGTAAAATAGAACAAAAACATTGTTAAATGTAATTAAAGATTAAAAAAAAACCTAAATCAGAAATAGTGTTTTCGAAGACTCAGCCAGCAGGCGTGTGTTGCCTGGGAACTCAAGTGTGACGGTGAACCTGTTAGCAACTCCTCCCCCTGCTCCAACTTGACGAAGGGGGCGGCGGCTGGGATCTGGATTCCATCCAGAGCTGGCACGATCCAGAATCAGCTTGAAATAATTCTAATCGCTTTAAGCAGCTTAGGGGCTTTGGGCTTTCACTTGGCATCATTGTTGAAGTTCGTTCGACTGTGTTGGCAACTCTAGTCACTCCCTGGCTCACTTGATGGTACAGGAGAGGACCCCCCCCCCTCCCCCCCTAGACTCTAAGCCCGGGTGGAGGGCCTGCCCACTCCCCCAATGTTTCTCTGTCAGAACTCTTCCGGTGTCAAGCCAACGTCTCCAGCACCGCTAGCTTTCCTGGTTCGATCTAAAAGACCACTGGCATTCCTTTGGAGTACAAAAGCAAGGAAATTAGGCTAACCTTTAGGGGCCACTGTCTGGCCCTGAGCTGGACGATTATGTCTAAGTCTAGGCATCACCCTTTAGGAAGAATGTCAAGGCCTCGAAGTGGGTGCAAAGAAGATCTACTATTCGTCAAACGGGTTAGGGTGAAGTACAGCAGGAGGACGCTCAAGTGGAGCAAAAACATTGATATAAACCAGTAAATCCAAAGCAAATCTAGAATTAAGCAGGCATGAGGGGTTTCAGTTATGTGGAGAGACTGGGGAAGCTGGGATTGTTCTCGTTAGAGTGGCAAAACTTAAAGAGAGATTGGATAGAAGTGTTCAGAATCATAGCTGGTTTTGATACAATAAATAAAGAGAAGCTGTTTTCACTGGGCAGGAGGGTCAGTAACCAGAGGGACACAGATTGAAGAGAATCGACAAAAGAACCAGGGCGGTGATAAGGAATTTTTTATTTACATTGAGTTGACGTGATCTGGAATGCGCTGCATGAAAGTGCAGTGGAAACAGATTCAATAACTTCCAAAAGGGAATTAGATAAAAACAGGAAAAGGGAATGTTTTTAGGGCCATGGGGAAAGAGCAGAGGAATAGCTAATTGAATCACTCTATCAAAGAGCTGGTAGATGCACAATGGGCTGAATGGCCTCCTTTGAGGCTATAGGATTAATCTTGTGTTTCTAACAGTTGAAAAAAGCAGAAGTAAGATTTACTTCCAGAAATGTGGTTCAGTGCTTTACACACATACATCTGAATTTCTATGCAAATCAGTTTTGCTACATCGACAAAGGCTTCTGCCTTCTGTTGGCACACAACAGCTGTCAGTGGTGGTTTAGTTAGTGGCACTCTCATCTCTGAGTCCCGCTCCAGGAATTGGGCACAGAAATCTAGGCCATCATGCCCAGTGCATTACTGAGGGAGTGCTGCACTGTTGGGGGGTCAGTACAGAGGGAGTACAGCACTATCAGAGCAACAGTACTGTGGGAGTGCTACACTGTTGAAGGTCAGTGCTGAGGAAGCACTGCACTGTCGGAGGGTCAGTACCGAGGGAGTGCTGCACTGTCGGAGGGTCAGTACTGAGGGAGTGCTGCACTGTCGGAAGGTCAGTACTGAGGAAGCTTTGCACCATCGGAGGGTCAGTACTGAGGGAGTACTGCACACACAGAGGGTCAGTACTGAGAGAGTGCTGCACTGTCGGCGGTCAGTACTGAGGGAATGCTGCACTGTCGGGGGTCAGTACTGAGGGAGTGCTGCACTGTCGGGGGTCAGTACTGAGAGAGTGCTGCACTGTCAGAGGAACAGCACTGAGGGAGTGCTGCACTGTTGAAGGTGCTGTCTTTTGGGAATTGATGTGAAGCTGGGGCCTGGAGAACTCTCTCAGGTGGATGTGAAAGATTCCACAGCAGCTCTTCAATGAAGAGCAAGTTGGAGTTCTCCACAGTGCCCAGGGCCGATATTCATCTCTCAGGTGGCAACACTAAATAACAGTTTGACCTAATTGTTGTTTGTGGGAGCTTGCTGTGCACCAATAGGTTGCCATTTCCTAAATTACAACAATGACTAACCTGCAAAAAAGTCAGCGCTTGAGTGGCCGGGAAGAGCTTTGGGACGCTCCAGGTAGTGAAAGGCTCTATATAGGCACAGGGTCTTTCTTTTCACTGAGTGAGTCAGGACCTGATCCCCCTTCAATCACACTCACCTCCAGCATACATCACTGCCAGCATTATAGATGAAATCCATGACACCTGGCTGTCGGTGGAGTTAAAGATGTCCTTGATTTCCTTGAAGAAGACGGTGATGGCTTTGGGGAAAGCGTAAGAGAATCCGATGGAAATGAAGGATGCCAGCACTACAGCCCAGCCCCAGCCACCATCTGGGGGAGTGTTCTCCTGCGGCCCTCCGACTGCTGGAGGCATCCTCGTACCTCAAAAATCACTGGAGCTGAGAGTGACTGAAAAAGAAAAGGTGAAGGAAACATTAGCAAAGGCAAAAACAGCACGGAAACCAGCCTGCAGACAAAGGAGAACTTCTTTCTTACCAAGGTCAAGAAAGTAGGTATGAGAAATGGTATAATTCTCACCTTAAAAAAATCAGGGCCTGTACAGCATGGGTGAAATCCAAGCTACACTGGGAATGTCTGCTGGGATAGTGTTTTTCTTAAGTCATTCATGGGATGTGGGCTTCGCTGGCTAGGCCAGCATTTATCGCCCATTCCTAATTGCCTTGGAGAAGGTGATGGTGAGCTGTCTTCTTGAATGCAATTGTGTAGCTATTAAGAATCAACCACATTGCTGTGGGTCTGGAGTCACATGTAGGCCAGACCAGGTAAGGGTGGCAGATTTCCTTCCCTAAAGGGCATTAGTGAACCAGATGGGTTTTTACAACAATTGATGTTAGCGTCAGGAACCTTTAATAATTTTCATAATGTTATTCGGAATTTATTGTAGAGTAATAGTGGGTTCTGTGTCTATGTCTACGTGTGTGTCTGTGCGTGTGGGACTTAATTGAATTAGAGAGAGCTGGTCTGAAGGCTTTAATGTAAAAAGAGAAGCTAGGGTTGAAATGCTAAATTGGTAAACATGGGGAATGTTTTAGAATGTGAGGTGTAAAGGGAACAATTGCATTTTTAAATAAACTAGACGAGCTTGAATTCAAAAGAAGGGTGAAATGTTTCACCTAGCCAGGAGAAGTTAAGAAACTGTGTTTATTTTTCCCAAAGATTACTGGTAAAATTGGTACTATGATATATTTTTATCATTAGAGAGATAAAGTCCAAAGGCATAGTGAAACAATGGGAATTTGCATTCAAAGGGGAAAATATAGATAAAGGAGAGAAGGCTGTGTGCAAGGGAAGACATTCTAAGATCTAACAAGTGTACCCAAACTGCTGTCTGCAAGAACTGAAGTTAAGAAAACTCACTTCGAATTCGACTGATCAGGATATCGTGTTACTTTGCCTGGGTCTTTTAAAATCTGTGTTTTTACTGTTGCCTTAACGGAGGTGTAACTGGGAGTTAGATTAACTAGGGGAGCTAGGAGTTATCACAGTAGTAATTTGTAAACCTATGTATGTGCTTAAAATCATTTTTTTATTAATAAAGGTTTAATTTAGTTTTGTAATAAAACACTCTAAGCCTCAGTGGCCTTCTTTTTACTGAATTCAAAGCCTGCATCTCAAAATAAATACAAATTGCAAATAGTTGTGGCAGCTGTTTCAAGTTTCAGTCTGGGATTTGAGTAGATTGGCATTTACCATCCGCCTGCCATAACATTAGTTTCATGGTCACCATTACTGAGACAAGCTTTATATTCTAGAGTTAGTTAATTAATTGAATTTAAACTCCTCAGCTGCCTGGTGGGATATGAGCTCATATCTCCAGGTCATTATTCCAGGTCTCTGGATAAGCGGTAGCAGCAACATAAGTGTTATGTTGCCATTATGCACTTGTAGAGGGAGCTTTACTCTGTATCTAACCCTATGTGTACCTGTCCTGGGAGTGTTTGATGGGGACAGTTTAGAATGAGCCTTACTCTGTATCTAACCCTGTGTGTACCTGTCCTGGGAGTGTTTGATGGGGACATTGTAGAAGGAGCTTTACTCTGTATCTAACCCCGTGATGTACCTGTCCTGGGAGTGTTTGATGGGGACGGTGTAAAGAGAGCTCTACTCTCCACATAATCTGTGATGTGGGAGTGCTCAATGCTGACACTGACCAACTAGTGTTGGATAACTTTGCTTGATTTTTGTCAGTAGAGACTGCCTATGATTCAGAAGAAAGTCACATTCTGCAAACATCAGTTCTGATTGTACCTCACAGTTTCCCTTCCACTGACATGCAGAATCAACATTGTGTTGCACTCCTGAGTTATTACAAAACTCAAATATTGACTTATTTCCCAGAAGCTGAAGTACAATCTTTCACAAATATTTATTTCCCCCATTTTGAATCTGATGAACGTTGAACTCAAAAACACTGGTTGCTATTCCTCATTCTGATTACTGCATTATATAAATAATGGCCAACACAACAGAATGTGCACAGGCATTGGCACCAGAACTGCAGGCTCTGACAGTAACCCCATTCGCTGCCAAGTGTCAGATACACAGGGCAGATTCTTCGCGGGCGGCAAGCCTCAAGGTGGGACCAGGAGGAATTTCAGAGAAATGTGTGTTGGATCAGTGGCCCAACACATTCCCGTCTCTGGGTCAGCGCTGGCAGAGACAGGTAGCCAACCTGCCTAATGAACTCTCCGTTTTTGGGCTGATTGGGGTCACCACCGAGAAGGTCCCCACTTAGGGCCTAACCTGCCAGGTGCTAGATGACAGATTGCTGGTGACTGGCCTGGGGTCTGTTTTAACCCTCACCCACCACTAACCCCCCCCACCCCACCCACTAGAATCGCAGCTATCAGTGGGCCACAGGGGGGATCTCACAACTGTGGCCACCATTTATTTTACCAACCATTATACCTTTTCAGAGGGTTCCTCAAGATGGAGGCAGCCTAGCCTTTCTTCTCCAAGGCAGCTTCCACCTCTCCTGCTGGGGCTGCTGTCCCATTGATTGGGCCTGCAGCCTTAGGGATCTGCCCACTATCCTTAATTGGATGGCAGACCCAGGGCAGCTTCTTAATTGACTGTCTCCAGGAGGATTTCCCATGCAGGCAGCCTGACAGCCAAAGTGAGGTTGAGGGCAGGAAATGGTTCCAACTCAGGCTCCTGGCCTGAGCAGAAGATTCCACCTACAGTCCCTTATCAACGGGTAGAAGTGACAGGATCTGTGATTCCGAGGGTCCCAAGAGGGCTTGGGCATGCTGTAACTAACAGATAAGGGCAGTCAGCATTGGCAGTGACAACAATGTGAATTAATATAGTGCCTTTGTCATAATAAAACATCCCAATGTACTTCAGAGGAGTGGTTACCAAACAGAATTTGACACTGAAACACATAAGGAGATATTAGGACAGGTGACCAAGAGTTTGGCCAAAGAGGTAGGTTTTAAGGGGGGGTCTTAAAGGAGGAAAATGAGGTAGAGGTGGAGAGGTTTAGAGAGGGAATTCCAGAGTTCAGGGCCCAGGCAGCTGAAGGCATGGCTGCCAATGGTGGAGTGATTAAAATCAGGATACGCAAGAGGCCAGAAATTGAGGAGTGCAGGGATCTCGGAGGGTTGTGTGGCTGGAGGAGACTACAGAAATAGATTTGAAAACAAGGATGAGAATTTTTAATTTGAGGCATTGCTGGACCGAGAGCCAATGTAGATCAGTGAACACAGAGGTGATAGGTGAGTGGGACTTGGTACAAGTTAGGACATGGACAGCGGAGTTTTGGATGAGCTGAGGGGTTGTTTCCCCTTGTGGGAGAATTTAGAACTAGAGAGCACGGTTTCAATATAAGGCTCACCCATTTAAGATGGAGATGAGGAGGAATTTCTTCTCTCAGAGGGTCATTAATCTTTGGAATTCTCTTCCCCAGAGAGCAGTGGAGGTTGGGTCATTGAATATATTCAAGGCTGAGTTAGACAAATTTTTGACCTTATTAAATGGTGGAGAAGGCTCAAGGGGCCAAATGACTTACTCATACTCCTTTTCTTATGTTCTTCTGTTCTTATGAGAGAGTGAGAGAGACAGAGCAAGAGCAATAGAGGTAGGGAGACAGAACAAGAGATAGAGAGACACAGAGCGAGAGACAGAGGGGGAGAGAGAGAGAGAGAGGAACAATGACAGACCCCATATTAGTTGCAAAGAGAGATAGACAATGATGCAGGAACAGTGAGGTAAGTACAGAGAAACAGGAAAAGGAAGGAAAAGGAACTCAGTGATATCACTGAGAGGGTAAGGGTGGGAAAGGATATGGGCAGGGATTATTCCTACAGGAACATGCTGTCAGCAGGTGTTTTGCATGCATATTTATTGTGGTATTTCTAAACACCCGTCACACTGGCCCAGCAGTGCAGGAGCTGAGTTCAGGTAAGGCGTTGCTGTCATGGACCCATTGCCCCTGGTAAACTAAACACTGATGACAGTTTCAGGTGAGCTGTGCCAATCATTAAGTAGTAACAAGGGTGTAATTCCAATATTCTGTAAAATTAATCATTGCTTAGAGCAGCTAACTGTGCAGAATGTGTCAAAATCACCTCAAATCAGCCTAACGATCAAAGGCAGCTCTTTGCCATACCTTCCCTGCCATAGGTGTTACTGAGAGGCCCAAACACCTTCAGAGACAGTCAGACTCCACTCTAGACTGTTGGTTGAGACAGTGGGTGTCACCTGGCTCTTTGGTCATGGCGGGGGGGGGGGGGGGGGGGGGGGGGGGGAGAGCCGGGGGGTAGGGTCATGGGGCGTGGGGCGGCATCAGCACTCAGCCTAGTCTTTCACAGCCACCCCACCATTCCACCCCACCTCCCCCCCCACTCCCCACCAAATCCCAGAGCAAGGGTACTGAGACTCATTGTAGCACCACTACTCCTGTCCCAGGAAAGATGAGGTAACTCAGCACAATCTGGTAAATTTACACGATCAGGGGTCATTGCTCAGTGACTGGCAATGGCTCTACATCTCTATCTAGGTGGTCGCAGAATTACAGAATGGTTACAGTGCAGAAGGAGGCCATTCGGCCCATCATGTCTGCACTGGTTCTCCAAATGAGCATTTCACTTAGTGCCATTCTCCTGCCTTCTCCCTGTGACCCTGCACATTTGTTCCTTTTCAACTAACAGTCTAATTCCCTTTTGAATGCTTCAGTTGAACCTCCCTCCATCACGCTCCCAGGCAGTGCTGTGGTATGCTACAATCTTAGACTATTTACCTGAAGTTTTTTCAAGAGCCAGTGTACCTCCTAACTAATTCCCCTCAACTTCAGCTGGAGGGAACTAGCCTCAAATACACGTAACTGGGTTTTCTAAGTTCTACTCAGATCTCAGCTGAAGGAGTGAAACCAGCCCAGGTTCCTGATAGACTTATTTCCAACTAGTTTTTAGCTAGATTGTAATTTTCGCAGAAATTGTTAGGGTCTGGGTGAAACTCCTTAGTAAATACTCCTCCACCATGAGGGAACAGGAATCAGATACATGAGTCTTTGATACAGACGACTAAATGAAACAATTTAAGTTTCAGGTACACACAAATTTATTATAAGAAGAAAGAATGCAAATTGATGGTCATATGAAAAGCATAAATCACAGCATGAGATAAATCCAAAAAAGAAAAGATGGCTAGTTCTTATTTCTATAAGACAACCCAAGCATTAGACTTTACTTGTTACTGATTTGAGATTCTTAAGTGAAAGCAAGGGTATCCATCAAATATTAAAGTAAAATTACCTTAATCCCTGAGTGTGAGGGAGTCATTAGAATAGATCTGTAGACAATCTAAAGTGTCTAACAAATCTGAAATTTTTGGAGTTTGGGTTGAGATAATTTTAATGAATTTTGGGGTTGTACAATTACATAGTGGTTACATAGAAGATATTTATTTGATCAATAATAGACCGCCCTTAATTAATATCCCGTATTTGGTGAAAGGACTAACTATTATAATGAGAATGCCTGTTTAGCTTGTAAGAAATACAGCTTGGAACTTATTCTTGAAAATTAAACTTTAAGTAATGGTCATGTGGGTCAGTTTTGCTTAGTCAAGGTACAGTATCCAGCAAGATAATAAGATTTGAGGCTCAGCATTCTTTTATCTGATTGCAGTTTTAATTATCAGGGCTAGCCACTGTATGCCTACATGCTAGTGTAATAACAACACCCATCGGATATTGCTTTTTAGGTCTGTGCATATCTTATCGGTGAATTCACATTGCTGAGAAAGGAGTTAACCATGTTGTTTTGACTCCTGTTAAGATATGTTTTACTGTGAGTTTCCCCAAAGTAATTTTTAACATAATATTCATGTATTAATTCCATATTATTTAACCCTTATTCCTTCACAGTACATTCCAGACCTTAGCCGCTCGCTGCGTGAAAAAAGCTTTCCTCATGTCGTTTTTGCTTCTTTTGCCAATTACTTTAAATCTTTGCCCTCTTGCTCTCGATCCGTTTACGAGCGGGAACAGTTTCTCCCAATCTAATCTGTCCAGACCGCTCATGATTTTGAACACTTCCATCAGATCTCCTCTCAACCTTCTCTTCTCCAAGGAAAACAGTCCTAACTTCTACAATCTATCTTCACAACTGAAGTTCCTCATCCCTAGAACCATTCTTGTGAATCTTCCGTGTTCTCCCCAGTGCCTTATTCAATCGTCAATTCCACACTCCTGTGTGTGTGCCTCTCACTATCTGTGTATCTCGCTGTCTCTCTCCCTGTGTGTTTCTGTGTGCACTTCTCACTGTTTTACTCTGTCTCGATCTGTCCCTCTGTTGGTGTTTCTCTCCATCTCAGTCTCATTGTCTGTGTATATGTGTGTGCACGTGTGTGTGCACGTGCGTGTGTGTCTTTCTATCTGTCCTTCTCCTTGCCTTTGTCTCTGTGTCTCCATTATTCACTCTCCCTCTCTGTCTTTCTGTCACTCTCTCTCTCCCTCTCCCTCTCTCTGAGTCTGGGCAGCAGAAATGCTGCAGAGGCTCCTTTCCCATCCTGCCCAGGGGAGAAGGGCTGTGTGTGCTGTGGAGGGGGTTGGAGGAGATGTTGGTGTCATGCAGGTGTAAACCTCAGGCCTGAACTGCACCATCAGTCTAGGCAGTATCTGCAATTTGCACAGGAGAGTGGGAAATTCCAACTGGCTGTGCGCTACCATGTTTAGAAGAACCAAAGGAATTTCCAGTGCTAAATTAGGCCATTTAGCCCAGCCTATTTGTGCTGGCTCTTTGCTAGAGCAATCCGGAACTACTTTCACTCCTCCACTCCTCTTATTGTAGCTCTGCCTTTCTCTGCTTCAAATATTTATATAATTTGCCCAACAGGATCTGTTGGTCACTTTCTCAACACATTCCTGTGGTAAAGTAATCCAGGCTCCCACACGCTACATCATGTTCTCCTGAACTCTCGCCCTCACTCCTTCTGTGATAGCTTAAAATTGACAACCCTCCATCAAAGCATCACAATGATTCACTTTCTCAGCTACAGAGCATGTTACACTTTAAACAGGTTTGTTTAGGTACAGGCATTAAGACTCAGTCTAATAAATTCATCTGGAAGATAAAACTGTAGCAGTGCAGGACCAGGGGGTGTGTCTATGTCATTCACAAATATCCAGCAAGGTTACACATTAGAAAATTATTTCCACATGTAATAGGAACACTTTCTTAATGAAGAGATTACCAGTCCTCTCTATTGTATAAGAACCGGATGGTATGGTTTTTGCATGAAGTGTCTGAGATTTCTAGTGAGTGAATTTCCCAATCGTACACTCCCAGTTTCACCAATGGGAGCAAAAGAAACATTTAGCTACGGACTGATGGTTTGCTTTCATCCTCTCTGTTTTGGAGCTAAGAATTATTAAGTTTTGCTGGGAATATTTATAAGAACATAACAAATAGGAGCAGGAGATGGCCATACTGCTCCTTAAGTTTGCTTCACTGTTCAATAAGGTCACAGCTGAGTTTTTATCTCAGCTCCAGTTTCCCACCCGACAACCAACCCACTGATCAGCATCAAACAACACAATATAAATGGTTCCAACTGTCACTGCAAATCCTTTATTAATCCACACTGTGACCCCCGGCCCAGGCCTCACTGTGACCCCCGGCCTCACTGTGACCTCCGGCCCGGACCTCACCGTGACCCCCGGCCCAGGCCTCACTGTGACCCCCGGCCCAGGCCTCACTGTGACCCCCGGCCCGGGCCTCACTGTGACCCCTGGCCCGGACCTCACTGTGACCCCTGGCCTTGTCCTCACTGTGACCCCTGACCTTGTCCTCACTGTGACCTCTGGCCCAGACCTCACCGTGACCCCTGGCCTTGTCCTCATCGTGACCCCTGGCCCGGACCTCACTGTGACCCCTGGCCCGGGCCTCACTGTGATCCCTGGCCTTGTCCTACTGTGACCCCTGGCCCAGACCTCACTGTGACCCCTGGCCCGGACCTCACTGTGACCCCTGGCCCGGACCTCACTGTGACCCCTGGCCTTGTCCTCACTGTGACCCCTGGCCCGGACCTCACTGTGACCCCTGGGCCAGCCCACAGCATGATTCACAGCCCAATACTCACCGTGGCCCCTAGCCCAATCTTCAGAGTGACCCATACTCCAGTGCATGTTGTGACCCCACAATCACCATTCATTACTCTACAATATCTGTTGGCCACAAGTTAAAAATATATAAAAACATAGGAAGACTTATGACAAAGATGGAGGCCATTCAGCCCATCATGTCCATGCTGGCCATAAAGATCTGTCTAATTTAATCCCTCCTTGCAGCTTTATGGCCCTTTATATTACTGTTAATTTATACTGTGAAATTGCTATAACTTTCCTCAGCTTTCTTTTCTGGTTCTGGACTCTCGCTGTCCTCTGGTTCCTCAACTAAAATGACATGGTTCACATGGGAGCGCAGGCCCAAGTGTGGGGGTGGTGGGGAGGCGGGGGGGGGGGGGAGGGGGGGGGGGGGGGGTGCTACCCCACCATGGCACGAATGACAGTGAAGACCTAATGCCATCAAGAGGTCAGAGGCTGGGAATCCTGTGGCAAGTAACCCCTGACTCCCCAAAGCCTGTCCACCATCTACAAGGCACAAGTCAGGAGTGTGGTGGAATACTTCCCACTAGCCTGGATGAGTGCAGCTCCCACAACACTCAAGAAGCTGGACACCATCCAGGACAAAGCAGTCCACAAACATTCACTCCCTGCACCGCCGACACACAGAAGCAGCAGTGTGTACCATCTACAAGATGTACTGCAGCAACTCACCAAGGCTCCTTCGACAGCACCTTCCAAACCCATGACCACTACCATCTAGAAGGAGAAGGGCAGCAGATAGATGGGAACACCACCAGCTGCGAGCTCCCCTCCAAGTCACTCAACCTCCTGACTTGGAAATATATCAGCCGTTCCTTCACTGTCGCTGGGTCAAAATCCTGGAACTCTCCCTAACAGCACTGTGGGTGTACCTACACCACATGGACTACAGCGGTTCAAGATAGCACCTTCTCAGGGGAATTAAGGGTGGGCAATAAATGCTGGCTTACCCAGTGATGCCCACATCCCATGAAAGAATAAAAAAATTCTCACAGGAGCAGAAACTCTGATATAGAAGAACTTGATTAATTGTCGTATCCATACTCTCAGCATAGATCAGGGATGAAACCTGGAATGATGTTGGGAAGCATTTCCTCACCATGGGAAGCGAAACTCTCTCCACCAAAAATGGGACCATTAGATTTTTGTTTGGTAAGGGATGGGGAGGTCTTGTGACGCAGTGGATAGTGTTCCTGCCTCTAAGCCCGAATCTCTGGGTTCAAATGCCACTCCAGGACTTGATAGCCAAGGAAAGTGTGTTTATAACTTGGCCAAACAGGCTGATTATCAACCCTGCAAATCCTTCCAACACAGGCCAATGGCAGGAAGTAAGAGTGGAAGAGATTGCTGGTCAGCCGTGTGATGGAAAGAAATTGGAGCCTCTACCATCACCCTCCATAACTCCAGACTACAACATGCAGGTAAAAGTGTATGTTGCCGTAGCAACTTGGATTGCTTGAGGGAGGGGTAGGCCAGCTGGTGTGGATCAGATTGGTGCCAACACCATGGGGTATGATCCACGGTCTGGCTGGAGTGGATTTGTGACCTGCCTCCTTACCCTACCTGTGGTGGGGGCTGTGGCATTGTGGGTCAGACCTACCTTCAAGTATGGGGAGGGGAACAGGTTTGAGGGGCTGAATGGCCAACTTCTGTTCTATGATCTTTCCTATGTGGTGTTCTTGGACTACTTCTCAACCAACCACTGCCTGGGGAAAGTGGTTTAGTTCACTGAATCCTCAGGTTTGTGAAAAATGTTGACTGGCACTCTCACCACTTGTCAAAATAAACAAAGATCATCACACAACTCCACAATAGAGGAAAACATAATGTTTCAAAACAGACACCCTTGACCCTCCATAAACAAACATTTTTAAAAAATGAATTCACAGGATGTGGGCTGCGCTGGCTGGGCCAGCCTTTATTGCCCGAGCCTAGTTGCCCTTGAGCTGCCTCCTTGAACCGCTGCAGTCCATGTGGTGTAGGTACACCCACAGTGCTGTTAGGGAGGGAGTTCCAGGATTTTGACCCAGCGACAGTGAAGGAACGGCTGATATATTCCCAAGTCAGGATGGTGAGTGACTTGGAGGGGAACTTGCAGGTGGCAGTGTTCCCATGTATCTGTTGCCCTTGTCCTTCTCGATGGCAGTAGTCGTGAGGTTGTTAAGTGCTGTCTAAGGAGCCTTGGTGAGTTGCTGCAGTGCATCTTGTAGATGGTACACTCGGCTGCTACTGTGTGACGATGGTGGAGGGAGTGAATGTTTGTGGATGTGGTGCCAATCAAGCAGGGCTGCTTTGTCCTTTGTCACCCCCTCTCCTTCAACATGCCCATAACATTCACCCCCCTCTCCTTCAATATCCCCCACAAACCCAATCCACCAGCCCCCTGAGATTCATCCCCTTATCCAACATCCCCCACAATTAGCCCCTCTGGCAATTACATGTGACTCTCCAACTACCCCCAACATGTTTACTCCCGATCCTCCAGCAAGCACCAACTGTCCCCAGTCCCCCAGCTCTCTCTCCCCCGCCAACTGCTCTCAGTGCTGCTGAGTGAGAGTCTCATTCTCAGTATCTGGAATTGTACACGTGGCCCACGAGAGGCAAAAGGATTCATTCCCACTGGGTTCCAGCAAAAAAGCAGCCAGAGAGGCTGAAATCCCGGTCTGATCCGAACAGTCCGGACTGTCGGGCTCCTGAGAACAGCCCAGGCAAACGGAGTCCACTTATTGCGTCCATACACTAACTTTAAGGGATCGTCCGGATGGCACATAAGGCAGCAGCCTCTGGGTCTGAGAGGGAGCGGGACAACTCTCCCTCTCCAAACCGACTGCCTGTCCCTCCCAGCCAGACTTCCAAACAAAGCGCACAGATTGAAACTTCCTAGCGACCGACAGGAGGGAGCCCAGGAACTATTCCGGCAATGATCGCCTCCAAACAGCAGCAACAAAACTTTTACCAACTCTGCGCAGCCAGGGAAGACACGCGAGTGACAAAGCAGAGAGTCAAAAGAGAGAAAAAAACAAAAGGGGAAAGAGAGAGAGAGAGAGAGGGAAATGGACAGTGACAGACAAACCGAGATGCAGGAAATCATTTCGATTTGGTTACAGTAAATTTCAGTGCAGGGTGTAGTTTACAAACCTTCTCTGGGTTGAGTTTAGACAGTGCCCTAGCGCTGGCTTCCTGGCTCCATTCTGTATGCAATGCATTGTTAAAACTACTTGAGCTGATGCAGTTCGAGCCCCACTCCTCCCCCTCTGCTCAGGTTTCCATGGTGATTTTGGCAAGTTGACACCCTGCTTCCTGTCAGGACTCCATCCCATTCTCTAAGTTGCTTCGCCTCCGTCACATATGTTCCGATGATGCCACTTTCCAAAACAGCGCTTCTGACATGTCCTCCTTCTTCCTAAACTGAGGTTTACCACCCACGGTGGTTGACAGGGCCCTCAACCGTGTCCGGCCCATATCCCGCGCATCCGCCCTCACACCTTCTCCTCCCTCCCAGAAACATGATAGGGTCCCCCTTGTCCTCACTTATCACCCCACCAGCCTCCGCATTCAAAGGATCATCCTCCGCCATTTCCGCTAACTCCAGCATGACACCACCACCAAACATATCTTCCCTTCACCCCCCCCGGCGGCATTCCGCAGGGATTGTTCCCTCCGGGACACCCTGGTCCACTCCTCCATCACCCCCCACACCTCAACCCCCTCCCACGACACCTTCCCATGCAACCGCAGAAGATGCAACACCTGCCCCTTTACTTCCCCTCTCCTCACCGTCCAAGGGCCCAAACACTCCTTTCAGGTGAAGCAGCATTTCACTTGCACTTCCCTCAATTTAGTCTACTGCATTCGCTGCTCCCAATGCGGTTTCCTCTACGTTAGAGACCAAACGCAGACTGGGTGACCACTTTGCAGAACACCATCGGTCTGTCTGCAGGCATGACCCAGACCTCCCTGTCGCTTGCCATTTCAACACTCCACCCTGCTCTCATGCCCACATGTCCATCCTTGGCCTGCTGCAATGTTCCAGTGAAGCTCAGCGCAAACTGGAGGAACAGCACCTCATCTTCCGACTAGGCACTTTACAGCCTTCCGGACTGAATATTGAGTTCAACAATTTTAGATCATGAACTCTCTTCTCCATCTCCACCCCCTTTCCGATCCCCCTTTTTTCCAATAATTTATATAGATTTTTCTTTTCCCGCCTATTTCCATTATTTTTAAATGTATTTCCATCCATTGTTTTATCTCTATCTTTTAGCCTATTTCGATCCCTTCCCCCCACCCCACCCCCACTAGGGCTATCTTTACCTTGCTCGTCCTGTTTTCTATCCTTAATGTCATCTATTATCACATTCCTTAGATAATATCCCACCTTCAACACCTCTTTGTCCTTTTGTCTATGACATCTTTGGGTTATCTCCACCTATCACTGGCCCTCTATCCAGCTGTACCTGTCCCACCCCCCCTTAAACCAGCTTATATTCCACCTCTTTTCTATTTTTCCTTAGTTCCGTTGAAGAGTCATACGGACTCGAAACGTTAACTGTGTTCCTCTCCACAGATGCTGTCAGACCTGCTGAGTTTTTCCAGCTAGTTTTGTTTTTGTTTTGGCAAGTAGACATTCCACCCTCTGTCACTCAATGCTTACACAAGCAGGAACTGGACACTCCCTCCAACATTACACTAACAGGCTAGATATGAATCAGAGCTGCTTTCACACACACGGCCCCCGCTATTGACCATAAGACCATAAGACATAGGAGCAGAAATTAGGCCATTCGGCCCATCGAGTCTGCTCTGCCATTCAATCATGGCTGATAAGTTTCTCAACCCCATTCTCCCGCCTTCTCCCTGTAACCTTTGATCTCCTTACCAATCAAGAACCTATCTCTCTCGGTCTTAAATACACAAATATTGACTTCAAGATGTAACCGGGTGCGCTAATGTGACTGGTCTGGTAACCCAACAGGATGCGAATTCAAATCCTCCGCCAGCAGTTTAAACGTGTGTAATAAAAGCCCTGGTGTCAGTAAGAGTGTGCACAAAGTAACTGGACTGAAGTTAAAAACCCAAATGGTTCACTTTATGGGAAGGAACCCCAGCGTCCTTAAAAACAGAAAGTGCTGCAGAGGCTCAGCAGGTCTGGCAGCATCTGTGGAGAGAGAAACAGAGTTAACGTTTCCAGTCCCGATGACTCTTTATCCGAACATGTGACGCCACATGAGTGAGGGTGAGGGTTCTGGCCTGTTCTCGCCTGTAGCCTTGCATGTTGCATGGTACAGCCTGCAGAACACCTGGAGGATCCTCATGGACCACCACTCTCCAGTTAGATCACCCCTCAACCTTGTAAACTCAGGAACGTACAAAACTAGGGACAACTAGGATAAAAGCAAAATACTGCGGATGCTGGAAATCTGAAACAAAAACAAGAATTGCTGGAAAAACTCAGCAGACTCTGAAGAGTCATACGGACTCGAAACGTTAACTCTGTCTTTCTCTCCACAGATGCTGTCAGACCTGCTGAGTTTTTCCAGCAATTTTTGTTTTTGTTAGGGACAACTGGGGATGGGCAATAATGACCATTGTGGTCAGCAACGCCCACATAAACTACGATTATCAAAAAAAGGATATGTTAATGCAGAATGCCTCCAGTTACACAGA
The DNA here is from genome assembly GCF_964194155.1 of Cetorhinus maximus. Lineage (NCBI taxonomy): Eukaryota > Metazoa > Chordata > Chondrichthyes > Lamniformes > Cetorhinidae > Cetorhinus > Cetorhinus maximus. Next base: position 13,500,968 of record NC_135886.1, read on the forward strand.
GTATCAGATGAACCAGTTTACACCATCTGTTGAATGCAAATTTCAGACTGCCTCAGAAAGGAATGTTGCTACACAAATGAGTAACATTACAGCACTTCATCTGTTACACTTCCCTACACAATAATTTCCAACTTCACTGTTTGTGCGTTATGGGTATATCCTGGTAGGACAAAAATCACAAAAGTGGCAGTCCCCTGAAAGGCAGAGCTCCCAAGTGTGCTGGCACTTGTAGTTGAAGGGGTTAATTCTAACTGTAATGTTAGCGTATACATTATCACAGGAAATGATGCAATCATGTTAATTCTAACCATGTGATATGCTACTTAACTCTAAACGAAGCTTCAAGTAGCAGTGGGGGGAATAAAGGGATCTTGAAGGCTCCACCTATAGGGACCTTCAAACTGATGAAAGCTCACATTTTCTCTGCTGCTGTTTGTCAATTGCTCATTAACCCCCTAGGGGTACCCTCTCTCTCTCTCTCTCTCTTCAGCACAAACTGCTCTTGTAACTTAGATCAATTCATTTTTTTTAAGTTACAGAAAATTCAGTAGCGGACTATCTACCTCCCTTAAAACATATTTTGAGCGCTCAATTCTGTCCTGATTAAAAGTTCCAGCTGGTGGGAAGGTCTCTCCTTTACCTTGAGTCCATTTAACCCAATCAGAAACATATTGGACACTTTCAGGACTGTAATGGACATACATATAAGCATTTGAGGTTCCCTTCAAAGGGAGAACCTGGGGTTTCTTTGATGCCATATTTCCCATTTTTACTTAATAATATACACACAAAAAACAGAAATTACTTACTTTTCACCTCCAGGGGACTCAAACCCCTGGGTATACTACTACTACTTTTTCACCTCCAGGGGACTCGAGCCCCTGGGTATACTACTACTACTTTTTCACCTCCAGGGGACTCGAACCCCTGGGTATACTACTACTACTTTTTCACTAAATTACTGACCAAATTAATCTCCCAAATATTTAAATAGATGACTTACCCTGAGAGTCAGCCACAGGCAGGCGAAGGAAGATCGCAGATCAATGAACCCCAGAAGCCCAAACGGGGCTGCCACGGACAGAGGAGTCCTTGAACCGCGAGGTCCTAACTCTGGCGCTCCGTGACTCAACCCTAGGGATTAGTCATCTCGGTGGAACCTCCAGAAACTGTCGGAGATTAATCACACCGAGGCATCATTTTGTATGTAGAAACCCCATTTATTACTTGTGCACAAGGGAGAGCAATAAAACGAGAGCTATTGTATGGCCTTCCAGCAGAATACACAAACACTTGCTTAAAAGCATTTTACAACCAATCAGTAAATTTTGCACATCTCAATCCACTTATTTGCATACGTTAACTGACCAATCCATGTTTTAGATCACTTCCATTCCTATACCACAGGTGCAGTGCCTATGCACTTGGTTATCACAACTTTGATTACATTCAGCCCGAGAGAGAGAGAGACATGGAATGTCTCAGGGCTCATCCTACAATAGTGGTCAGACAAGATGGTATTGTTCTTCAAGGTTGCAGTATTTTTCTCCTAGGCCTGGCATTTAATTCAATTTCTCCATTAACCCTTTTAGTACTAAGTGGGCTCCCTATAGTTGTCTAGGCCCCCACACAAGGTTCCACATCAAAGACGCTTATAAGCCTGACATGAAGGCCCTAAACATCGACTATTACACCTGTGAGTCACTAGCTGGTGAACAAGGGAAATGGTGACACCTCATGTGGACAGGTGTGCGTCACCACGATGACCAGTGGCTACAGTAGCTTGGCAACAGACGCCAGTGCTGAAAACAACAACCCACAACATCACTTGGCAGCTTCACATGAGGCACTTGCGGCAGATCCTGCCTGTCAAGCATTGGCCTTCACACCCATCAGAAAGGGGCACCCAATGAATACCACCCCCCCCAACCTAAATGGAATATTTGCTGTGTGTCCATCATCTGTCATGGATGGAAGGATGACCACTCAAACCACACAATAACTTCACTGCATGGACACAGACATACGTGTTCAATGGTCAGATTTCAACGGCCAGTCAGTTAGCAGTCTCACTGCCAGCTGGTGCCCTGATATTGATAGATTTTTGTTAGGTAAGGGAACCCAGGGTTGCAGAATCAAGGTGGGAAAATGGAGTTAAGATACAGAAAAACCATGATTGGCAGAGAACCAGAGGAGGACTAAAGATTCAGCAGTACCAACCGAAGCACACTGGGGACAAACATCACACTCCCAGCCTCTGGGTTGCAGTCCAAATTGCAGTTAAAATTCATGCTAGGATATCACAGGCAGGCAGAAAGCATCATGTCTATCATAAGACTGACTCCTAGACTTTGCCATGCAGGATAGGGCCTACATTTATAAAGCACCTTTAGATCCACAGTTATATTGAAAGCAATCAATTCGTGCACAGTCACTCAGTAGTACAGAATTTGAACAATACTGAGAAGAGAGGCATGTTGCTGAAACTTTTCACCTTGTACTCACCAGGGCAAACACAGGAATGCCAAATTTCAAACGATCACAACAATTTATACTACAGGAGAAAAGGGTGCTGATTGGTTGGCAAGTCGACTCTGATTGCCATGTAGAAAGCAACGGGGAACTATAGCCAGCTAGATAAATCTTTTCAGCACCGCAAGATCCCACAAATAGTAATGAGATACATGATCAATTACTTTTTTTTTAGTGAGGTTGGTTGAGGGATAAATGAAGGCCAGGATCCCGGGGGACAACTTTCCTGCTCTTCTTCAAAATAATGGCTACGGGTTGTTTTACTTCCACCTGAGAGAGCAGAAGGGGTCTCATCCCAAAAGACGCATCTCTTACTGTACAGCACTCCCTCAGTACTGCACTAGGAGTGTCGGCCTGGACTTTTTTTTTGCATTCCAGTTTTTGGAGTGGGACTTGAACCCACGACCATCTGGCTCAGGCAGGAGATGGGGTGGGGTGGGGTGTGGATAGGGGTGATCCTTAGAAATCAAGATGTCACGTGAAGGAATCCTCAATTATACACAATATTCCAGTGAAATTTGTTTGCAATAAGCACAAGGCAGCAGTTGGTTTTGTTACTGATCCAATCAAGCTCACAAAGGAAACTAAAAGAGAAGGCAAACTGCTCCATTAATAATTCTGGCCTCCTTGACTGCAGCCACTCACGTAAGTGAAATTGTATAACTCTGAGAAGCTTTTTAACCACAAAGAAATGAAAGAGCTTGTACCCCTCAGGGCCCCAGAGGCACGACGATAGGTTGGACTGTTTGAGAGGCATTCTTATTGGCTCTGCAGCAAACACACCCTCTCAGCAACCACACAACTGCGTGTTCACGGAGCTGTCTGTACAGGATAAGCAGTTGTCACATACGGTGTGGTTTCGGATCAAGTAGACGCTGCTGCATGAAGATGCAAAAAGCATTAAACTGAAATGAAGTCAAGGATGGAAAATTTAACCGTCACTGGCACAGAGTGTATCTTGTTGCCTGTCTGTTGCAGTGATTTACACAAGAGCTCAGCATTCCACCGGGCTTGCTGGCTGTCTCCAACTGTCCCCTCCGCCGCCCCATGTTTCTCCACAGCCATAGCCTCCCTCGGTGTGGCTGATGTTGGGACAGTTGGGTTTTCCACATCTGGCTTCATGGAGTTGCTCCTCGGAACATGTGACTAGGGCCAGAATTTTCGGCTCGGCGAGCGGAGGGGGGGGGGGCGGGGCCGGGGGGGCGGGGCCCGCTCGCCAAGGCGTAAAATGACGCGGGTGACGTCGGGCAGGCGTCATTTAGATTTTCAGCCAAGTCGGCTGCGCGCACACACCGGACTGTCAAAGGCCTAATACGACCATTTAAAAACTAATTAAACCAATAAACTGGACTGCCCGTCCAACCTTAAAGGTTGGCGGGGGGCAGGCGAAGAGCCCAGGCGGCCTTCGCATTTTTCATGGAACCTCATCCAATTTATTCATAAATTGAATAAAATTTTTAAAAAATATTCATTGACATGTCCCAGCCCTTGTGACACTGCCACAAGAGGGGGCATGTCTTAACATTTTTTATTCTCTTTATTTCGCTTTTTAAAACTTAGACTATATTTCTGCACTCTTTCGCACGCATGCGTGAAACAGCGCAGGCCCCGACTCAGGGAACCTCCCCCCGCCCGTACAGGGAGCGCTTCTGGGCACGCATCACGCTGGGCGGGCCTAAAATGGTGGCACGGACCCGATCGGGGGCGCCAATCAGGTTCGCGCCCGCTCCTGCCCGCCCCCGCACAACCCCCCCCGACGGGGGTGGGGGGCGGAATTCTCCCCTAGATTATTGAAGGAAGGTACAATGCTCATGCACAGAGTTTCATCACTTAACGTCAAGTGAACAGCACAGAAACAGGCCTAACTGTTCTGTGCCAGTGTTAATGCTCTGCACAAACCTCCTTCCAGCCCTCTTCATCTCACCCTAGCAGCATTTCCTTCTATTCCTTTCTCCCTCATGTCCTGTTCCAGCTTCCCCTCAAAAGCATCAGTGCTCAGGGAAAAGGAAAGGGCTTGTCTGAGTATTACTGCTTGTTTTTACACAGTGACATTTAATGTGGAAATATGCCCCTAGGCACCTAATATGATTGTAAAACAGGTCTAAATTGACACCAAGTCATTAAGACATTACGTCAAGTTACATAAGGTATACAGCACAGAAACAGGCCATTCAGCCCAACTGGTCCATGCTGGTGTTTATGCCTCACTTGAGCCTCCTCTCACCCTACATGACCTCATCCTATTAGGACAGGTGTCCAAAAGTTGATCAAAGAAGTAGATTTTAAGGAGCTGCTTAAAGGAAGAGAGAGAGATGGAAAGATTTAGGAAGGGAATTCCAGAACTATGGAACCTAGGCTGCCGAACGTGGAGTGAAGGGAGAGGGGAAAGAGTCGGCCCTCCCACTTCCAACCATCCTACCTGGTCAAACAGCCCTTTACCCCCCATCTTTAATATTTTTATAACTAAACCAAACTTGTTCAAAGAAAATGAAAAAATATCATTTTGTATGATGTCTCAATGATTTCCCCACCCTGCCCAGGTTTTCCTTGCAACAAGTGTCCTGGAGATTATCTTTCATTCTTGGAGACATGAAGACATTCCTGGAGGGTTGGCAACCTCTACTTAAACCTGCATGATTCTAGCCAGCAAAATCGAATGGCCCAACACAGTTCAAGCAAAGGTTGAGGAGCGGTTATATTGCCCAATGAGTAACCCCTGGCCCAAGACTAGTAATCCATCTGGAATGTGACTTTAAACCTTTCCTTGGAAATTTGACAATGTTAATTTAGTTAAAAACCAGGAAATAAAAATCTGATACCTGGAAAAGTGAGGTTAAAGCAATCAGATTTTCGGAAAATCCCCAATGACTCCCTATATGTCCTTTAAGGAAGGGAACCTGCTCTCCTTGACTGGTCTGGGAGGAATTCATTCAGCCCTTTGAGTATGTTCTACCATTCAATTACATTATGGCTGATCTTCATCTTAAGTCCATCTATTGTATCCGTCTTGGTCTCTGTAACCCTTAACACCCAGAGAATGAAAAGGATCTGGAACTTGCTACCACACCGAGTGGTTAGGGTGACTATCATAGATATCTTTAACAGGAAGCTAGTTAAGTACATGAAGGAGAAAAGAATAGAATTATCTGTCGATAGAGTGAGTTGAAGTGGATTGAGGGAGGCTTGTGTGGAGCATAAAAACCAGAATGGAGGAGTTGGGCCAAATGGCCTGTTTCTATGCTGTAAAACTGTATAATAGTCTTGCCTGACAACATTTTGTGAAATGTTCAATTTACCCCCCTCCCCCCCCCACCCCCACCACGGGGTCTACCACTTTTGGGGGAGAGATTTCCACTATCATTTGTGTGAAGAAGTGCTGCTGGAAATGATCCCCGAATGGCCTGACTCTAATCTTAAGATTGTGTTCTGGACTTCCCCACCACAGGAATTAGTATCTCTACAACGATCCTGTCAAATTCTTCAATCATCTTAAACATCTCAATATGATCACCCCTTAATCTTTTATATTCAAGGGAAGCTACAATAGTGTTAATAGATCTTCATCCCAGCACCATGATTTACCACAGAAAGAAGAGATTCTTACCGCTGAAACCCTGACATTTCCATGACATCTTTTGGCTATCTCCACCTATCACTGGCCCTCTATCCAGCTCTACCTGTCCCAACCCCCCACCCCCAAACCAGCTTATATTTCACCTCTTTTCTATTTTTACTTAGTTCTGTTGAAGAGTCATACGGACTCGAAACATTAACTGTGCTCCTCTCCGCAGATGCTGCCAGACTTGCTGAGTTTTTCCAGGTATTTTTGATTTCCAGCATCCGCAGCTTTTTGCTTTTATCCTGACATTTCCATGATCGTCTCACAGGGTGTTACATTCTACAGTCTGATACTGGGTCTCACTGTAAACACATATCTCCGTAAATGAGTCAGAATAACGAAGTAAGTAATGGAAAGTGGATTGAGGGAGTAGGTCGATGGGGATGGGGATGGAGAAGTGTCCGAGGAGGGTGTTACATTCTACAGTCTGATACGGGGTCTCACTGTGGCTCCATAGCACCTTAACTTTTCATGTGTTGGGAACACAGACAACACACTGAAAACTATTGGCCTGCACAACCAGCTGTCAGGTAGTACGTTGACTCAAGAAGCTTGTATGAAGCATAGTTCCCCTCCTCCAGCCTGTCTCATACAAATTAATTAAACAGCCTTGTGACCAAGTTAATATATATTCTGTGTGTCACATGTGAGTGTGACCCATCAACGTTTATTGCCTTCTTCTGTATCTCTCTCTCTCTCTCTCTTTCTCCTCTCCCTCTCTCCTGCACTCCTTGTGTCTCACCGTCTCCCCTCCCCCACACTGTCTCCTCCCCCCTCTCTCTCCCCTCTCTGTCTCTGCACTCACTCTAGCCTCTGTCCTTCTCCCCACTCTGGCTCTCCCTCTCTCTCCTCCCTTTCTCTCTTTGCAGAATTCCATGATGTGTCTGTGTATGTTTGTGTATGTGTATGTGTGTCTCTGTATATATATATATGTGTGTGTGTGTGTATGTGTGTGTGTCTATGTGCCTGTACATGTCCCCAGTCTATGTGCGTGTACATGTCCTGAGCTGCAATCACAAATTAACAATCAGCAGATCCGTAAACACATATCTCCATAAATGGGTCAGAATAACAAAGTAAGTAATGGAAAGTGGATTGAGGGAGTAGGTAGATGGGGATGGGGATGGAGAAGTGTCCGAGGAGGAGGAAAGGGAGGGTAGGAGGAAGAGCAGAGGGAAGGTTCAGGGAGTGGGAGAGTAGGTGGGAGGAGGAGGGAGGATGTAGGAATCCATCCCACACCAGTAATTCAATATAAACTGACGGCTCCATTCCCCTCCTCTCAGCCTGATCCCTGGAGCTGGAGTTTACAACTACAACAACAACTTGCATTTATATAACATCTTTGATGGAGAAAAAGACCCGAGGTGGTTAACAGGAAAGTAATCAGACAAAATTTGACAAGAAAGTAACGTTGACAAAACAACTTAGTCGAAGAGGTGGGCTTTGAGGAGAATCCTAAAAAGAGGTGAGAGAGGTGGGAGAGTGAAGAGGTTTAGGTAGATGCCTTTTGTGACTTTGATAAGGGCTGTAGTAGGGGCAGAACCCTGACTGGAGACATTCACACAGGGAGTTGTGGGAAAGCTGGGTGTTAATTTAGGCGACGATGATTGGTTAAAGTTCTTGCCTAAAACCTCTCCACTTCCCCAGCTCCCAGATCCCACACTGTCCCACTATCCACTTCCAGCAGGAGGTGCTGGATTGGGGATGGCTATGAGGGTGCATCCCCCTCCAAACCGGGTATTTACCACCAGCTGCAGTGCGTGGGGCACGGAAAGAAAACGTGGCAATGTAGGAAACTGTAGAGTACGTCCCAAAAGCAGCAAGAAACAGAATGACCAGATTATCAGCTGAGGGATAAACATTGACCAGGTTTATCACAACTTCCTTGCTTTTGTATTCTATTTCTCTTATTCACAAATCTGAGTATCCCATCTGCTTTTTTAATAGCCTTATCATTTATTATGCTTTTATATAGCATGCTCCATAACCTCAGGACCTCCCAAAGCACTTTACAGCCCAATAAAGTACTTCCTTGAAGTGTAGTAATTGCAGGAAATGCAGTAATCAATTTGTACACAGCAAGATCCCACAAACCACAATGTGATAGTGAACAGATAATCTGTTTTAGTGATGTTGGTTGAGGGATAAATATTGCCCAGGACGCCAGAGAGAAGTCTTTTCAAATTTAGTGCTGTGGAACCTTTTACAACCTGAGAGGGCAAGCAGGCCCTTGGTTTATCATCGGCACTTCTGACAGTGCAGCACTCCCTCAGCACTGCACTAGGACTGTTGGCCAGGATGTAGGAGCTGACTGGCTGCACTGAAGATAAATATTATAAGGTCACTCACTGCTGACAGCAATTTCAGCCAGCTTTCTGCTTCCAGAAGTTTCCAAATGGTTTTTCAATTCGAAAAGAGTAAAATGGAAAAAAAACATAAATACTGATAACAGAGCAATTACCTCCCTTGATTTACAATACAGTTTCACAATTTCTACTTAACTTTGAAAGTCTGTCTTAGTCTGAGTTGTGTGGGAGGTAGAAAAACGTTTGCCCCAAGGTTATTTGACATTTAGCGTGCTGGAAATTTGCAAACCAGTTTCCCAAAGATTCTGCTGATTCCACTGATCCCTGCCACCACAGATACCTCTTGCATCATCACTGCTTTCCACATGTCACCTACTTAATAGATCGCAACCTCAAATCTCCATCCTGGCTTCATGTTCCCTGGTACAGACCATCTGATATACCCCGGTACAGACCCTCTGATATACCCTGGTACAGACCCTCTGATATACTCTGGTACAGACCCTCTGATATACCCTGGTACAGACCCTCTGATATACTCTGGTACAGACCCTCTGATATACCCTGGTACAGACCCTCTGATATACTCTGGTACAGACCCTCTGATATACCCCGGTACAGACCCTCTGATATACCCTGGTACAGACCCTCTGATATACCCCGGTACAGACCCTCTGATATACCCCGGTACAGACCCTCTGATATACCCTGGTACAGACCCTCTGATATACCCCGGTACAGACCCTCTGATATACCCTGGTACAGACCCTCTGATATACCCTGGTACAGACCCTCTGATATACCCCGGTACAGACCCTCTGATATACCCTGGTACAGACCCTCTGATATACCCCGGTACAGACCCTCTGATATACCCCGGTACAGACCCTCTGATATACCCTGGTACAGACCCTCTGATATACCCCGGTACAGACCCTCTGATATACCCTGGCACAGACCCTCTGATATACCCCGGTACAGACCCTCTGATATACCCTGGTACAGACCCTCTGATATACCCTGGTACAGACCCTCTGATATACCCTGGTACAGACCCTCATATACGTTGAGGCTGGGGTTCAATACAAAATTTCAAAATTGAGATCGATAAATTGTTGTTGGGTAAGGATATTATGGTTTATGGAACCAAGGTGGGTAAATGGAGTTAAGATACAGATCAGCTGAGATCTAATTGAATGTCGGAATCGGCTGGAAGGGTTGATTGGGTTCCTCCTGTTCCTATGCCTCGCTGAAAGATATTTTTGAGACAGAGGTCGATAGATTTTTGGACAAAGATGGAATCAGCGCAGATTGGGAAAGCGTAGCTGAAGTAGAGGATCAGACGTGATCATGTTAAATGATGGGGCAGGCTCGATGGGCTGAATGGCCTACTGCTTCTATTCCTTACTTTCTGATGTAAAAATCTCTGCGGCGCAGGAAAGAATTAAATGCAGGACGACTGCCAGCTTGGCCACGGCTTCCACAGGAAGGTCGACGAGAGCTGGAGAGGTTGCTGAACTAGCATTTCCGTTGTGTTTTGTGAGCTGGAATCTTTCTTCACACTTTGATGAAAGCATACTGCTTCCTTCTGGGAGTGAGGCCTGGGGCCAGCTGGGATGGACGAACCCTGTTTAGACAACGTTCGCGTCTGAAGGCACAGGCGAGCAGCAGGACACCAATCGAACAAGGATCCCATTCGGGAGCCGGTCACTCTTGGAAAGAAGTGTCCCCCTGCTGAGGAACTCCCGGTCTGTCTGTTTAACCTGCATCCAGAACGCAGGAGAGTCGGGCTTCTTGTTTCCTAATCATTCATGCAGGAGTTGACTTTGCCTTTAACACCATGAGCGCCAGCCTACAGGACAGAACAATGCATCAACCAGACCCAGTCAGCCTCTCCAACCCAGTCACACCACATCACAGAACACAAGCACAGCAGCTCTAAACTTTAAACCCTCTCAAATAAATGTAAAAGATTCCACACCATTATTTTGGAGCAGAACAGGGAAGTTCTTCCCCCCAAGCTCTGACCCAATATTTATCCTCCAGCTAACATCACCAGTGAGCAGGTGATCTGGTCATTATCGATTTGCTGTTCGTGGGATCTTGCTGTGCACACATTGGCTGCCATCACGTCGCAACAGTGACTACAATTTGAAAGTATGTAAAGCGATTCGGGATGTCCGAGGTCATGAAATGTGCCACATAAACGCAAATTGTTTCTCTTTCTATTTCTCTTCATGCCTGTGAGTCAAGGCCCGTGCTGTCAATGGCATTCTGTCGTGGACCCAATACACTCATCATGCAACATGGGTGCAAGTTACATCTGCCTCTCCGCTAAGTATTGTATCTGATGGGGCAGAGGTATTGTGGCAATTTGCAGCCCTTTAAAAAGCCTCTGGGGTGTGCATGCTGACTCCTCCTTTGGTCTTCCAACAAAGCAGCCGGTCAGGGCAGGAACCTGGAATTTAACTCATTCAACATAGCAGCGTAGCTGAGTTCCATATGTACAAGCCCTAGAGGGGCAAAGAGGGCCAAAGCCCAGAGCTTCACCCGGAAAGTCTGCAACAGCAACAAAATGTTCTGACTTACACCCCAACAACCCAAAACCATGCTGTACCTGCTCAAGTGGAAGTCCTCGGGACAGTCAGCTGGCCAACATCCAAAGGCGTTCCTTCAGCATTCAAGACTTGCTTTAGTTGCAAGCGTTAAAAGGATAGAAGGATCAGTGGGTAACTGTGCAAACCGACTCAAAGGTACAGCAATCTCAGAGCCCTTATTAAATCCAAATGGTACCGGGTTTAGAACTGGTTAAAAAAAAGCTCACTTCCTGCTCACAGTCTGATGCAATTTTCAACAAGGGGATCTGTTGTTTGCCTGGGACAAGACAGATTCAGCCCAACTCACCCTCCACCAATCAGACAGTGTTTAAACTACACACGCTCAGCGCAATCCCAGCCCTCAGGGGAAAATTCCCAAGTGCTTGCTACAGCCCACTATTCCAGAAATTCATGGAAAGAAGTCAAAATATGTTCCAATCCCACAGCCAAGTCGAGGCTTTGCAGGCAGCATTAACAGCGCTGGAAGACACTGGTCATCCATTGGCAGCCCTTAGTCATTCCTCGCACTGCTCCCTAAGCTGCCGGGATTCCCATTTAGGACAGGGAGTGGAAATTTGATTGGGGCAGTTGGATATTTCATCTAAACAGGCACCAAAAGAAATCCAGTAAGGCCCAGTCCACCTGTGCCAACATTGGTTCGGGTTCCCGTCCGAATCTGGTGCTAGGCCCAACACTCATGAAAATTGTCGGGAGGAGGGTGTCGGAAGGGAGGGTCTTAAGGCCAGCTTCAGGTCAACTTTTGTCTGACAAGTTGGGCGGTGGGTGAATGAGCTCAATGTGTGCCCGGATACTTGTAGTTCATTTGCGACAGACACATAGCGACACAAGTCGGAAGTCCTTAAAGTTGGGAGTGCTCCTCCTAGCCGACATTAAGATGGCAGTGGGGGCGATGGTTAATGGGTTCAGTTCTTGTGGTAAAGTGGAGTGCGATGTACCTTCAAGAGAATGTAGTTCGCTGACCATGTGACTGCATTGACCAATCGCAACACAGCAAGGGCTTCTTGGGTAACTGTAAGCCTAGAGCTGGGGGGTGATTGATTGAAGAAGCACAGATGGGGCAGAATTTAGCCCTTGTTGGGCGGGCTCGGCGGGGGTGGGCGGGGGCGTTGTGGAAGCTGACCACCGGCCGCGATCGGGGCCGGACCGCAGTTTCTTGCTGGTGGGCCAATTAAGGCCCACCGAGCATGAAAGGCGAGCGGCAGCGCTCAGTGCTGTCTGTGTCGTGCTTGTAAACCTCCCCAAGGCACGGAGCTGACTCAGGGAGATGAAGGGCAGAATTTTCCGAGCCCACTGGCGATGGGCACGACAGGCGGCGCGCACGGAAAATATGGCGCAACCGGCTTCACAACAGCGTGAAGGCAGGTCGCGATCGTCCGCTCAGCCCGCCAACGGTGGGCCGCGTTTCCCCCCATCGGTCGGCGGGGAGCTCATTGTAATACATCAGCTTATAATTAAAAGGCCATCCCGCCAGGGTCTTGGAACCCTGCAATATCATCCGCCCATGTCAGCGGGAAAGCACGCCAATGTGTTTTACAACAGCACACAGGTGACGTGCACTTGGCAGCCTTCGCTTTGGGGGAACTGAGGTGTGTGAGCAGCAACGTTCTCCACAGCTCGCCTGTTGTTTACAGGCATCAGGGGTGCCATGGGACAGGGGCAACTGATGCCTGGCCCCGCAGGTGACTGCTTTGGGGGTGGGGGGTGTCTGGGGGCAAGTGCTGGCCAGCCTCAGAGCAACCGGTGTCAGTGGGGTCAAGTGCTGCCCTGGTGCTGCATCCCGCGCACAGGCAATCGAGGTGGGGGGGCAGGGTAAGCGAGGGAAGTGGCCACGCATTAGGGACACTTGTATAAACTGACCAGGCCTCTGCAACTAAGACAGATCAGGCACAGCCACAGTGATATGACTGGGGTCAGGCTCCTAGCCTGCCCGCCCATGCAAGCAATGTGGAGGCACCAAAGGGCCACCAAGTGCTCCACACCTTACCCCCCGCCCCCCCCCAACTCCACTCCCCCAGCACAGGCTTCAAGTCCGCCACCACTTTATTTGACCACAGAGCAGTTGGACTGCACACGTTGTACAATCTCCTCGCCAACGCTGGCCATGGAGCAGTCACTGCTGGAGGTGCTCACAGCCCCTTCCAATCTCAGAATCCCAGTTAGGACCAGTGTCCCCCATGTCACAGGTTGACAGGGCAGCCATTCAGCGCACTCATCTCTGGCCATCCGAGGGGTGACCAGCACTCTCCAGGAAGCGGTAAGGGATGGTCACACAGGGTCAGGAAAGGTGCTAAGTACAGCCATGATAACCACATCTTTCTCTGTTTCATGCTGCAGGAGGACCACATCAGGAGCATGGACCCTGGTGACCTAGCTGTATGCCTGATGGCCCACAGGAACCGTAGAAGACTGAGGAGAGAGCGACTGAGGCTCCTGGCTGCGCAAAGGCAGCAGCAGCAACCTCATGAAGAAGGGGCAGCAGAGGCTCCCGCACACGCTGCCCAGGAGTGACAGTGAGCCGTGGCTAATCGGTGCCTAGTGACACCCAGAGTCTATAGACACCGCCTGCCATTCCTGCAGATGACTGAGAACCAGTGTCGCTGATGACTGCACATGCTCACATCTGCCACTTACTGCAGGACTTGGCGCCAAGGGGACATGGAGGGCATCCACTGCCAGTGGCTGTGAAAGTGACTGCGGTGCTCAATTTCTATACCAGTGGCTCCTTTCAGAGCTCCACAGGTGACCTCAGTGGGATTTCACAATCTGCCACCCACAACTGCATCTATGAGGGCACGGGTGCCATCTTCTCCATGGCACACAACTTTGTGCATTTCGCCCGGGACCGGGACAGCCAGGATGCAAGGGCCATTGGATTCGCCCTGATCTCGGGATTCCCACAGGTGCAGGGTGCGATTGACTGCACTCATGTGGCGCTCAGTTCTTGGTGAACTTCATCACCCGCAAGGATTTCCACTCACTGAATGTGCAGCTGGTGTGCGACCACAAGAAACACATCCTGCAGATGTGCGCACAGTTTCCAGGAAGTGTGCACGACTGCTACATTCTCAGTCAGTCACAGATCCCTGAAGTCTCCCAGAGTCCACAGAAGCTGCAGGGTTGGCTCCTCGGGGACAAGGGCTACCCACAGAGGCCGTGGCTGATGACACCCGTGCGGCAGCCTCAGGCTGCAGCAGAGCGACGCTATAATGAGGTTCATGCAGCATCTCACAGCTTAGTGGAGCAGACCATCGGGATGCTGAAGATGCGGTTCCAGTGCCTGGACTGATGCAGCCCTGCAAAACAGTCCGCAGAGGGATTCACACATTGTCATCGTCTGCTGCGCCCTTTACAACCTGGCGCTGCAACGGGGAGAGGAGCTGGCTGAGGAGCAGATGGAGGAGCTGGAGGCCTCCTCCAATGAGGAGGACGCTGACGGGGATGAGGGTGAGGGGGGATGAGGCTCTAGCATTGGCTAGATGAGGCAGGCGCGCTCAGGAGGCCCTCAGGGCTGCCAGATTTGTGGAGGATGATGACGACATGCAGTGAGGTGTCCCCATAGATCCTCACATCGCAGTTGTGAACGTTTGACTCCAGCCTGGCTTCTGGCAGCGCGAATACTCTCTGTGAGAATGCTCCTGTCATGGAGACGCAGTGGAGGCCCTAACAGTTGCTCAATCACAGGAGGATGATGATATGCAGTGAGGACACTCCATAGATCTTCACTGGCCTCTGAGAATGTCTGACTCCTGTCTGGCCGAGGGTAGCTTGCTTGCGCTCTGTGATCAGGATCACATCATAGAGACGCAGCCATGAAACTTTAGACACATCTGATGCCGTGTCCGCCTTCAGCACCTCAGCCCTTCAGGAGCTGGTGCACAGCATCACTGGTCGCAGGTGCTGGTGTGATGGGGGCCAGCCCCACCTTAAAGGTGCTGAGAGCACACAGAGAGAATGAGGGAACTCTGTGGGCCTGCCCACTACATTCTGGCAGCAATGACCAGCACCATCGAGATGCAGGCATCAGTAATGTTTCCAGGGAGTGTGAGGCTGGACCATCACTTTGGTCTGAAGGCTGCACAGACACAGGGAAGAGGCCCTGAGGAGACTGAGACACCTGCCTCTTATCCTGTGCAGGAAGGTTTCACATCTGAGTGACAAGAACACTGCTCATCAGAACCAGAGGCAGGGAGACATTCTTAGGAGTTTATTGACAATAGTGAACAGTATGTACAAGTGATAAACACCCGTGCCCAAGGCTGTGCAATTAATTCTCCTTAACTGTCCTAACCCTGCCTCTAGGTCTTGGTGCTCCCCGGCCATCTACAGCGGAGGTGGAGGCAGCCTGCTGACTGCAATGCCTTGTCTGTGGTGACTTTGGTGGGCATCCTCTGGAGGGCCGAGACTTGGCGGGCCCCAGCCAGCTTTCGGGGTCCTGGCATGTGGCAGTGGCATCCTCCTCGGCTTGTGAAGCTCGATCTGCGGAGGTCACAAGAAGATAGGATTCGGGTGGGCCAGTCACTCTCAGAGTCACCTGGGTGGATGGCCCCGGAGTGTACACCTGCTGATCCTCCTCCCTATGGGTACCTGAGGGCCCCTGGCTGAGTGGAAGGGTTGCTGGAGTGAGATCGAGGTGCCCAGCACTCCTCTTGTGTGCACACTGTTGGAGGCCAACTATGGTGTCAGCGATGGAGTTGAGCCCGCGCAGCAGGGCAGGAGCGATGTCCTGGAGCAAGGTCTCCGTGGCGGCTGCCATCTGCCAGTATTGACCTCGATGCGTTTTGACATCCTGCCAGTATTGCCCTAGTGCGTTGGCATACCGGCGCTATCAGCTCAGCCTGAAGACGGACGGACTCCTCCATCACCTTGCAATCTGAGGAGTGCAGCGGACATCCCTTCCTGATGCTCCCGAGTTTGCCTTTGCAGCTCCAGCAACTGTGACATGACTGAGTCCAGAGACTCATCATCTGACTCGGACTCAGCAATGTTCTGGCCTCCAGCAGTCCTCCGAATGCTGGGGACCTGGGATGCCCCTGCCTCCACCTGCTGTGGATCAGACAGTGCGATGTGCTCACCAGATTGTGATCCCGAGGCTACTCTAAAGCTAGGTCCCACCGAGGTGTGTGTCCCTGCGCTGGTGCAGGGTGTGGGTGGGCGCTGTGACGGGACTTCAGGGAGGGTGCTTCTAGATTCCTCTTCAGAAGTTTCTTCGGGGCTTGATTGGAGGCCCTGGGTCATGCACTCTGTTGGCGAAAGCAAGGAGAGGTAATTAGTACATGGCAGTGGCCTGTGAAACAGGACATATCACTCACAGCATGGTTGTCTGATGGATGTTGCACTGCTGGATCCTCACTTGGTAGAGCAGCGCTGACCTCACCATCAGCACAGGACCGGTCCCGGTCATCGCCGACCAGCTGGATGGCTCTGTTTTCAAATTCTGTCAGAACTTTGACCTCCAGCATCCTGGAGTGATGGGTTTGTGAGTGTGTGAGTTGGGAGTGATGAGAAGAGTGACTTACCCTGGGGGAACGGAGGAGATCATTCATCCTTTCGCGGCACTGGGTGGCTGTCCTCCTCTGCAGGGCGTTCACGCTGACCACCGCTGCCACCGCCTCCCAAGCCGGATTGGTCACGTTGCTGCCCATCCTGCGGCCAAAGCGGGGGGTAGAGCACATCCCGGCGGCCTCCACGGCCTCCAGCAGTCACTTGAGGGACCCGTCGTTGAAGCGAGGGGTGGGGGGGGGTGGGGGGGGCTGCAGTCTTTTTCTCTTTGCTGGCCATGTCTCCCAGGCAGCGGTGGTGAGCTGGTGGCGATGAGCGCTTTGCTGGCGGCTGCCTTTTAAAGATGGCGGCCGGCGTGATGTAACAGCGGGGCGATGGTGGGTAGGCGAATGAGAGCCCGCTCACCATGAAACGGCGTGTTTCGTGGGAGTGAATAGATAATGAGGTGGGCTCGGGATGATACGGTGTGAAAACCCACCATTGCCGTCGGCTTGTAGGACGCCATTTTACCCGCCCGCTACCGCACTTAGCGCAATTCTGGGAAAATTCTGCCCGAAGAGTTGAAGAAAAATAAATAAAGGCTTTGCAAATTTTTTGGAAACTTTCATCCACTCGTGACTCTGTCACATGAGCAAGGACATGTTATTAATTAAATTTTAAAATTTTTATTTGCTTTTGGAAACCTCATCCCGCCCCGTGGATGAAGTTGCCAAAAAAGTGCAAAGGCCGCTTGGCCTTTTCACCTGGCCCCCAACCGTAAGGTTGGACGGCAGCAAAAAATGCAAGTTAATTAAGACTTTAATGGCCTTAACTGGCCTTTTAATTGTCAGCGGGCACGCTGCCGATTCCCGCCAATGGTGTTAGTGCTCTGTTCTTAGCTCCAATAGACCACCAGTGTTTGTTCAGTTAATCGGTCTCTCTGCCTATATAGTTTCAAGCGCTAACTAATGTGTTAATATCGAGGGCTCAGTTCGTGTTCACTGGAGAAAATGAACCTGATAAGCTGAAACAGGAAAGTTCTTTACAACAGGGGGAAGGGTTGGGACTGTCACTCCTGGCTTGGTGCATCACCTCCTCATTTCTGAGTTAGAAGGTTCTGGTTTCAAGCTCCCACTCTCGAGACTTGAGTGCAAAATCTAGGCTGACACTCGAGCTCAGCACAGAGGGAGTGCTGCACTGTCAGGGTCTCTGGCCTGCATTTTCCAGCGCCGCCGGGACCCGCCGTGGGGGATGCGGCAGGCCAGCCAAAAGCCCATTGGCTCTCGGTGGGACCGGAGGATTCCGCTGACGGAAAGGGCCGGAAAATCCCAGCCCAGTGAGGTGTTGTCTGCCTTCATTTGAAGAGCAGGTGAGTTCTCTCCTGTCTCCCCGGCCAATATTAATCCACAAACCAACATCACAAAATCAAATTATGTGGTTGCCATCATATCCTCATTTGGCGGAGCTGCATGTGTGCAAATGGCTGCTGCACTTTCTACCAGTAACTACACCCCAGAAAACACAGGACCGACTGTAAAGAGATTCGGGACATCCTCAGGTCATGGAAAGTGCTCTTTAAATACATGTTCTTCCTTAGATAGTAGGGGACAGAGGCTACAGTTGATGGTCTCAAGGCACTGGAGGCATCAAAGGGGCACAGTGACAGACCTGTCCCCACCAGTACTGTACCCCAGTGTTATACAGTGACAGACCTGTCCCCACCAGTACTGTACCCCAGTGTTATAGAGTGACAGACCTGTCCCCACCAGTACTGTACCCCAGTGTTATACAGTGACAGACCTGTCCCCACCAGTATTATGCCCCAGTGTTATACAGTAACAGACCCGTTCTTACCAGTACTGTACCCCAGTGTTATACAGTGACAGACCTGTCCCCACCAGTATTATGCCCCAGTGTTATACAGTAACAGACCCGTCCTCACCAGTATTGTACCCCAGAGTTATACAGTGATAGACCGGTCCTCACTAGTATTGTACCCCAGTGTTATACAGTGACAGACCAGTCCCCACCAGTACTGTACCCCAGTGTTATAAAGGGACAGGTAGCTGTTTGCAGCAACTCAACTCAACCAGCAATTAAAGGGACATATTTTTCTAAACCAACTGCCCACTTCCTCTATGTCACTTCACCGCTGAAATGTTTGGCACCCCAATTCAATCCCCCAAGCCAGAACATTTAGAAGTATCACTTACTCTCACAAATGGCGCTGCTGATCTTGTCTCCTTGCCGAATTTGAACTGTCCACCATGTCTCAGTGAGGAAAACTCTTGAGTCAGAAAGCTCAAGTCCCACTCCAGAAATTTAAGTATAAAAATCTAGGCTGATACTTGCAATGCTGTACTGAGTAAGTGCTGCACTGTCAGAGATGCCGTCTTTCATTACAATGAGGCCCTGTTTGCCCTCTTGCCCGTACCTGGAGCAAGGGAGTTCTCCCCAGTGCCTCAGCCAAGATTTCCACCTCAATCTACATCACTAAAACAGATTATCTGGTTATTATCACATTCCTGTTTGTGGGATCTTGCCGTGCACTAATTACAACAGGGACTAAACTTCAAAAGTACTGCATTGGCTATAATTAGGGTGGTCTGAGCTCATGAAAGGCACTATACAAATGCAAGTTCTTCTCGTTTTTCCCTTTGCTCTCCTCCCAAAGGCTCGGACTTAACGTTTGCAAACCTGTTATCTGCAATGTCCTCCAGGAATCAATCACCAATCTCTCAGCTCATCAGGGGAATGGAAGGGGAGTCCGCGAGAATTTGCAGTGAGCCCGGTACCCTTACTACAATCAGCTATCTCAGAACCTGACATTCAATACTCCCCTGAAAGTTTAAGTGGGGTCATGTAGCAGGGCTATGATGAGTGTGCGTTTAATGATTTGTTTCACCTTGAAGATGTTACCTAGACAAGTACTTTCAGACTGTAGTCCCTGTTATGATATTGGAAATGCAGCAGGCACTTGGCGCACAGCAAGCTCCCATGAATTTGTGAAAATATTCTGTTTTTGTGATGTTGATTGAGGGGTAAATGTTGGCCAGGAAACTGGGAGAACTCCCTTGGTCTTCTTCGAAATAGTGTCATGGGATCTCAGAGGGCAGAGGCTTTATGTTTTATCTGAGAGATGGCATCTCTGACAGTGCAGCACCCCCTCAGTACTGCACTGGGAGTTTCTCTCTGGATCTAGTGTTCAAGTCCCTGCTGAACCCATGACCTTCTGAACTCTGACACTGCACCATTCTGATATAAGTTGTAACCTGCAATATAAGCAGATGATGTAAATCACTTCATTGACATGGGGAGTAGCTGGATTCATCCTGGATCAGTTGGTCCTTGATTTTTATTCCTTCTCGGGGGGTGGATAAGGCTGGTAGTTATTGACCACCCCTAATTGCCCTGAGAAGGTGATGCTGAGCCACTTTCTTAAACTGCTACAACTTTGTGTCTCTCTGAGGACCACGTCTGGCTGAGGTAAAGTCAACCATATTGCTGTGTCACCTATAGACCTAGATTTTGTGTGTGTGTGTGTGTGTGTGTGTGAGTATGTGTGTGTGTGTGTGTAGCTGTGTGTGTTTGTGTGTGTGTGTATCTGTGTGTGTTTGTGTGTGTGTGTGTCTATCTGTCTGTTTGTGTGTCTGCATGTGTGTGTCTATCTGTGTGTGTGTGTATACGTCTGTGTGTGTGTATCTGTATGTGTGTATATCTGTCTGTGTGTGTGTGTGTATCTGTGTGTGTGTATGTCTGTCTGTTTGTGTGTCTGCATGTGTGTGTCTATCTGTGTGTGTGTACCTGTGTGTGTGTGTGTACGTTTGTGTGTGTCTGTGTTTGTGTAGATCTGTCTGTGTGTGTATCTGTGTGTGTGTGTGTCTGTGTGTGTGTGTGTGCGTGTATCTGTGTGTGTATGTATATCTGTGTGTGTGTATCTGTGTGTGTGTGTGTATATCTGTGTGTGTATATCTGTGTGTGTGTGTGTGTGTATGTGTGTGTGTATCTGTGTGTGTGTGTGTGTGTGTGTGTGTATCTGTGTGTGTGTGTCTGTGTGTGTGTGTGTGTATATCTGTGTGTGTGTGTCTGTGTGTGTGTGTGTATCTGTGTGTGTGTGTGTGTGTGTGTAGGTACAGCCCCTGCTTCTGAGTCAGAAGCTCTGGATTCAGTCCCACTCCAGAGATTCTTGAGTAACCGTGTTGCAGCCAAACATGATGAGCCCTGAAGAAGAGTCATACGGATTCGAAACATTAGCTCTGTTTCTCTCTCCACAGATGCTGTCAGATCTGCTGAGTTTTTCCAGCATTTTCTGTTTTTATTATCCCTCATGTCTATCTCTAAAACAGAGAGGCCTACAGCCCCTTCCTATGATTAATGATGGACAGATGGCGTGGCCGTATCTACCTTTTGTGTGACTGTGCGTGCTTGCTGAATGATATTAGATCAGTGTGAGCTGTGGTATCCATTCACAGATGAATTGCTGACACCCACTGTCTCAACTCTCACAGGCATAGTGAGCGCTGGGTGAGGTCCCAGAGGGATTCTGATGCCTGACTGAGAGCCGGGTCCTCAAAGGAATGGGAGAGGAACAGGAAATAAGCAGGTAAAAATATTTTTACAGTTAAACAACATCATTTACCTTTAAAGTCTTTCAGACAAATATTTAAATCACCCAATTGAAATCTGTCACATGACCGTCACCAGCTCAGTCACACCCTTCCTTGGAAGGGACAGTGCTCAGTGACTGAGATAATCTGTCACCGAAAAGCTGTTCGCACTTACTGCACACTTCCGAGAATTGTCCAGGCCAACCACGCACTCACACCCGCACACATAGACTCACCCATACACAAACACACACTCACTCACATACTCATTCACACACACACACACACACACACACACTCACATATTCACAAACACACACACACACACACACTCACATATTCACAAACACACACACACACACACACACACTCACATATTCACAAACACACACACACCTGCTCCCACAGACTCTCCCATAGACATACTGACAACCACCCCCAAACATATGTGTTCCCTCATCAACCAAACACACACACATCCACATACACATCTACCTATACACCCGCTCATACACCCACACGCACACCCACACAAGCACACCCACACAGGCACACACACACCTACTCCCACAGACACACCCACAAACACCCCCACATATGTGTTCCCTCATCACACCAAACACACAGACACTCAACACTCACGCACACATGGACAGCATTCCCCCTGATGGAACCCCAGCATACCCTTAAATATTCACATACCTCACCTGCAGTGCACAGTGTGTACCATCTACAAGATGCACTGCAGCAACTCACCAAGGCTCCTTCAACAGCACCTTCCAAACACACGACCGCGACAATCAAGAAGGACAAGGGCAGCAGATAGATGGGAACACCACCAAGATCCCCTCCTAGCCACACACCATCCTGACTTGGAAATATATCGCCGTTCCTTCACTGTCACTGGGTCAAAATCCTGGAACTCTCTCCCTAACAGCACTGTGGGCGTATCTACACCACATGGACTACAGCGGTTCAAGAAGGCAGCTCACCACCACCTTCTCAAGGGCAACTAGGGATGGGCAATAAATGCTGACCCAGCCAGCGAAGCCCACATCCCGTGAATGAATAAAATACAGACTGTAGCTTTTTCGATGAGCTCAAGTTTACAGAGGGTGAAAAGTGGGAGGTCAGCGAGGACTGCATTGGAATAGCAGAGTCTGGAGACCACACGAGGGCCTCAGCATCTTGTGAGCTGAGTGATGTTACAGAGGTGGTAGTAAGCGGCCTTAGTGATGGAGAGGAAAGAGAAGGGGAGGAGTGGAGGTGGGGGGTGAGTGGAGGGGAGGAGTGGAGCGGAGGAATGGAGGGTGCGTGGAGGAGAGGAGTGGAGATGGGGTGAGTGGAGGGGAGGAGTGGAGGTGGGGAGTGGGTGGAGGGGAGGAGTGGAGTTGGGGGGGGTGAGTGGACGGGAGGAGTGGAGGTGGAGGGGCAAGCGGAGGGGAGGAGTGGAGGGGAAGAGTGGAGGTGGGGAGTGGGTGGAGGGGAGGAGTGGAGGTGGGGAGTGGGTGGAGGGGAGGAGTGGACATGGGGAGTGGGTGGAGGGGAGGAGTGGAGGTGGAGGGTGCGTGGAGGGGAGAAGTGGAGGTGGGGTGGTGGGTGGAGGGGAGGGGTGGAGTTGGGGGGGGTGAGTGGACGGGAGGAGTGGAGGTGGAGGGGCAAGCGGAGGGGAGGAGTGGAGGGGAAGAGTGGAGGTGGGGAGTGGGTGGAGGGGAAGAGTGGAGGTGGGGAGTGGGTGGAGGGGAGGAGTGGAGGTGGGGAGTGGGTGGAGGAGAGGAGTGGACGTGGGGAGTGGGTGGAGGGGAGGAGCGGAGGTGGGGAGGGTGTGGATGGGAGGAAGAGTGGTCACGGTATTCTAACAGAGCTCTCAATCAGCCACCCAGTAGCTCAAGGAACTCACCACACTGACCAACATCCGATGATTCAGTTTCCGAAGCAGTTTTGCAGACGACTGGGTTTATGTCATATCAGATCAGCCGGAAGTCTCTCTAGCACTGCCAATATAAACAAGACATTAACTGATCATGCAAACCCGTACATACTGGTCCAATGTTAGGCTCCAGCAGTGAGCTATGGAATACTGCAGAGCCGAGGAGGCCATTTGGCCCACGGCACCTGTGCTGGCTCTTTGAACATCCCATTCTCTTGTCCATAGCCTTGCTAGTATTTTCCGTCTGATTTCCTTTTGAATTGTCATGCTCTAGGTTTCCTAGACTTGAGAAACAGAGGCACAGTGTCCTTCTCCGAGTGATCCAATATGATAGGATTATCCAGGATGGCACAGGACGATCAAGGATGGTCTGGGATGATTCAGGATGGACAAGAATGGCCCAGGATAAGCCAGGGTGGCCCAGGATGCTCCAGTACACTCAGGGGCAAGGGCAGGCCTCTCTACACCTCAATGCTTAATCCACATGAGGGTTGCCAACCCTCCAGAATTGGCTTAGAGTCTTCAGGAATCGAAGATCAATCTCCAGGACACTGCTGTGTGCAACCCTGGAGAAAAAATACTGTTTTTATTTCATTTTCTTTGAACATTTCTCTTTACCAGATATAAAAATATTGAAAATGGTGGGGGGGAAAGTTGTTTGGCTAATGTGGTCAAGGTAATGAGTATTTTTGTTTTCCAAGGCTGTACATCACGACGATGGGTGTGTTAGCCAATGAAAGGCTTGAGCATGGGGGCAAGTCATGTGATGAAATCTCCAGGAATGCATTTAATCACAGTTGGCAGAAACACATTTAGCTTCACAAGTGTCACCATTATAAACATTCTTTCATGGGATTTGGCTATCAGTGGAATGGCTAGCATTTTCTGTCCATCTCTTAATGCTCTTGAGGCAGTTAAGAGTCAACCGCGTTGCTGTGGGTCTGGAGTCACATGTAAGCCAGACCAGGTAAGGATGGCAGATTTCCTTCCCTAAAGGCCATAAGTGAACAAGATGGGTGACAACAATTGATGATAGCTGTCATGCTCACCATTACTGAGGCTAGCTTTCAATTCCAGATTTGTTTTATAATTGAATTGAACTTAAATTCCACCAGCTGCCATGGTGAGATTTGAACCAATGCACCCAGAGCATTAACCTGGGCCTCTGGGTTACTAGTCCAGTGACATTACCACAATGCTGTATTCTCCCCCAGCTGGCAAGAGATTTGAGGGAGATTAGGGTAGATTTTCCACTTGCCACCCAGGCGTGCAGGGAGCTGATGATACAGAACTCACCCAGTTTGTACTTCAGTGAAGACCGAGCCGTTTCAAGTCAGTACTGTCTGGCCACTAAATGGAATGTCTACCCAATGATGATTCATGAAGCTGGTGACAAATCCTCACTCAAATCAGCTGGATAATTACAAATGGTTTGTGGCCCAGAAGGAATCCTCGTGTATTAAATAAACAGGGGTAGCAGGGGCAGGGTCATTTGAGATGTCAGATGGGTGGTTGTCCCTGCCCTGCGGTGGGTCACCCCAGGCCCAGGTAAGGGTCCCACGGTCAGGGTTACGAACCAGGGCCAACGGCGGAACCAGTGAATTTTCAGTGGTGATGGTGGAAGAGCTGCTGGAGGGACAATGGCTGCTTACAGATGGAAGATTCTTTGGGAAGAGGGCTTGCGTGTGCTTTTTTTAAGCACACATAAGGAAGGCAACAGGATACCATCTCATGTACTCTTTTCCCATATTGTTCATTTCTCATTGAAATTGAAAATGGGAGGCTCTACAGGCAATCGGAGTGGAAAGTGCATATTCAGGAACATGGGACCAGAGAATGGCCATTCAGCCCTTCAAGAATGTTCTACCATTCAATTTGATTCAGACTGTTTTGTATCCCAACTTCCAATTCCCCATCCTTTCTCCATGACTGTTATTATCCTGTCTTACCAAAAATGCATTGATCGCATAGGGATATCTATAACTACCCACCCCTGGAAACCCCCCATTGAATCTACGCTGCACCTTTCCCATTCACTTCATACTATGCTCATAAACCACCAAATCCACGTGTAGAACTCAAACTCTACCTGAGCCTCTGGACAAACAGGCCTAAGAACTAACTCCTTACTTCTGTACTCTGAGCGTCTAGATTTGAACCAAGGATTCTGTTTGCCTCAACAGATTTAGCTATTCACCGCACCGATGAGGAGGACAGAGATCAGACAGAAGGTGCGGATACATAATGTGGGGTTCAGAGAGCTGAGAGAGGGGGAAAATATTGATTGCGGGGTTCAGAGAGCTGAGATGGGTTGAGAGCACCCAAAAAGGAGGGAGAAGGGGAGATGCAGGACAATGGTTAGTCCCTTCAGGTTGGAAATCAGCCCACTCATTGGTTTGTTTCACAGAATCCCAGCTCACCGATAAATAAAGCAAATAATGCAAGATACAACATTGCTAACACTGGTTGTACAGATGACCGAACAATGGTCTTGGGATGTACAGTTCTGTGTTTTCTCCAGGTCACTGCAACAGTAGGGCATTGGGTTCCAACCTTGCTGGAAATCGGAGTCAGTTTTAGATATGGCTTGGATGGCTGTCCTCTGACTGTTATCAGAGTAACCAGGGTGGACAGATCAGCCCCCACCAGTACTGTACCCCAGTGTTATACAGTGACAGACCCCTCCCCACCTGTACAGTGCCCCAGTGTAATACAGCAACAGTTCTGTATCTAACAGTACTGTACCCCAGTGTTATACACTGACAGGCCTGTGCCCACCAATACTGTACCCGAGTGTTATAGAGTGACAGACCTGTCCCCACCAGTACTGTACCCCAGTGTTATACAGTGACAGACCTGTCCCCATCAGTACTGTACCCCAGTGTTAGACACTGACAGGCCTGTGCCCACCAGTACTGTACCCCAGTGTCATACGGTGATGGAACTGTCCCCATCAGTACTGTACCCCAGTGTTAAACACTGACAGGCCTGTGCCTACCAGTACTGTACCCCTGTGTTACACAATGACAGGCCTGTCCTCACCAGTATGTACCCCAGTGTTACACAATGATAGGCCTGTCCCCACCAGTATGTACCCCAGTGTTATACAGTGACAGACCTGTCCCCACCAGTACTGTACCCCAGTGTTATACAGTGACAGACCTGTCCCCACCAGTACTGTACCCCAGCGTTATACAGTGACAGACCTGCCCACACCTGTGCTGTACCCCAGTGTTATACAGTGACAGACCCGTCCGCACCATTACTGTACCTCAGTGTTATACAGTGACAGACCTGCCCACACCTGTGCTGTATCCCAGTGTTATACAGTGACAGACCTATACCCACCAGTACTGTACCCCAGTGTTATACAGTGACAGACCTGTCCCCACAAGTACTGTACCCCAGTGTTATACAATGACAGACCTGTCCCCACCAGTACTGTACCCCAGTGTTATACAATGACAGACCTGTCCCCACCAGTACTGTACCCCAGTGTTATACAGTGACGGAACTGACCCCATCAGTACTCTACCCCCAGTTTTATAGAATGACAGACCTGCACCTAACAGTACTGTACCCAGTGTTGTACAGTGTGTTAGGAACTAGAGATAGTTTAAGTAAGTTATATTTGTATTTGTTGGTGATAGGAATGAGTTTTAGTTTTAGTGTTTAAGTTTGATTTGTATTCTGTATTTGTGTATTAAGAAAGGGAGAACTTGAGTTTTCGTTTCACTTTAAAAGATGCCTGCAATTTAATGAGCTTTACAACTGTTGAAAGGAAGTTAAAACAAGCAAGGGAGAGAAAATTGTGCTGTTGCCAACCAACAGGGTGCAGAGCGAGAGGCCCCACACAGACACAAAGAAACAAAAGTTCAGTTGGTGATTATGCTCTAAGGTGCAGGAAGCAGTTTAAGTCTCTCTCCAGCTGGACATACCAGCAGACTGCTCAGGAAAATAAGTCTAAGAATCTTAGGTGAGTTGCTCTAAAGTTAATGTAATAGTGAATGTCAAGTGAGTTCTGGATCTCAGAGGAGATACCAAGTTGTCAGCAGTCTACTGGGAGAGGGAACTGCAGGGAGCAAGTCCTACGGGAAAAAGAGAAAGGCCCAAGAAGCCCTTTAACTTAAGTCAAAGGACAAGGACAGGAATCTAGAAAGTGTCCTGTTAAGTGCAGTTAAAAGTAAGAAGCAGAGTGGAAGGCTTAAATCTTAAAGGAAGAAAGCTGCAAGACACAGACTTAAAGCAAAATAGGCTTGCGAGAGGCCAGAATCACAGAATCACACAGTGCAGAAGAGGCCCTTCGGCCCATCAGGTCTGCACCAACACGTAAGAAACACCTGATCTACCTACCTAATCCCATTTACCAACACTTGGCCCATAGCCTTGAATGTTATGACATGCCAAGTGCTTATCCAGGTACTTTTTAAAGGATGTGAGGCAACCCGCCTCCACCACCCTCCCAGGCAGCGCATTCCAGACCATCACCACCCTCTGGGTAAAAAAGTTTTTCCTCACATCCCCCCTAAACCTCCTGCCCCTCACCTTGAATTTATGCCCCCTCGTGACTGACCCTTCAACTAAGGGGAACGGCTGCTCCCTACCCACCCTGTCCATGCCCCTCATAATCTTGTACAGCTCGATCAAGTCGCCCCTCAGTCTTCTCTGCTCCAACAAAAACAACCCAAGTCTATCCAACCTCTCTTCATAACTTAAATGTTTCATCTCAGGCAACATCCTGGTGAATCTCCTCTGCACCCCTTCCAGTGCAATCACACCCTTCCTATAATGTGGTGACCAGAAATGCACACAGTACTCCAGCTGTGGCCTCACCAAGATTCTATACAACTCCAACATGACCTCCCTACTTTTGTAATCTATGCCTCGATTGATAAAGGCAAGTGTCCCATATGCCTTTTTCACCACCCCACTAACATGCCCCTCCGCCTTCAGAGATCTATGGACACGCACGTCAAGGTCTCTTTGTTCCTCAGAACTTCCTAGTGTCATGCCGTTCATTGAATACTTCCTTGTGTATCACCTCACACTTTTCAGGGTTAAATTCCATTTGCCATCTATCTGCCCATTTGACCATCCCGTCCAAATCTTCCTGTAGCCCAAGACACTCAACCTCACTGTTAACCATCCAGCCAATCTTTGTACCATCTACAAACTTACTAATCCTACCCCTCACATAGTCATCTATGTCGTTTATATAAATGACAAATAATAGGGGACCCAGCACAGATCCCTGTGGTACACCACTGGACACTGGCTTCCAGTCACTAAAGCAGCCTTCTGTCATCACCCTCTGTCTCCTACAACTTAGCCAATTTTGAATCCACCTTATCAAATTACCCTGTTTCCCATGTGCATTTGCCTTCTTTATAAGTCTCCCATGTGGGACCTTGTCAAAGGCTTTGCTGAAATCCATATAAACTACATCAACTGCGCTACCCTCAACTACACACCTGGTCACCTCCTCAAAAAATTCAATCAACTTTGATAGGCAAGACCTCCCTCTGACAAAGCCATGCTGACTATCCCTGATCAAACCTTGCCTCTCCAAGTGGAGATAGATTCTCTCCTTCAGAATTTTCTCCAATAGTTTCGCTACCACTGACATGAGACTCACTGGCCTGTAGTTCCCTGGCTTATCTCTACAACCCTTCTTAAATAGCGGAACTACATTAGCTGTTCTCCTGTCCTCTGGCACCTCCCCCGTGCCCAGAGTGGAATTAAAAATTTGGGTCAGAGCCCCTGTGATCTCCTCCCTTGCCTCCCTCAGCAGTCTGGGACACAAATCATCTGGACGTGGAGATTTGTCCACTTTTAAGCCTGCCAACACCTCCAATACCTTGTCACTCCCTATATCAATTTGCTCAAGAACCTCGCAGTCTCTCTCTCCGAGTTTGATATCTTCATCCTCATTCTCTTGGGTGAAGACGGATGTGAAGTATTTGTTCAACACTCTATGATGTCCTCTGGCTCCACCCATAGATCTTGGTCCCTAATGGGCCCTACTCTTTCCCTGGTTATCCTCTTCCCATTGATATACTTGTAGAATACCTTGAGATTTTCCCTACTTTTACCAGCCAGAGAGTTCTCATATCCCCTCTTTGTTCTCCTAATTGCTTTCTTAAGGTCCACCCTGCACTGTCTGTACTCCACTAATGTCTCTGCTGATTTGCTTCCCTTGTACCTGCTAAAAGCCTCTCTTTTCCTTCTCATCGTCACCTGAATATCTCTGGTCATCCATGTTTCTCTGGGCTTGTTACTCATTCCTATCACCCTAGAGGGAACATGTTGAGCCTGTACCCTCCCCATTTCCTTTTGGAACACCCCCCCACTGTTCCTCTGTAGATATCCCACAAGTAGTTGTTCCCAGTCTACCTTGGCCAGATCCTGCCTTATTTTACTAAAATCTGCTCTCCCCCAATCCAAAACATTTTTTTGCAACTTGTCTATTTCTTTGTCCATAACAAGCTTAAATTGTACCATATTGTGGTCGCTATCACTAAAATGCTCCCCCAACACCACCTCAGCCACCTGTCTGGCTTCATTCCCCAGAATTAGGTCCAGCAATGCGCCGTCCCTTGTTGGACCTTCTACATATTGACCTAAAAAGTTCTCCTGTACACATTTCAAGAAATCCACTCCATCCAAGCCCTTAACACTATGTCTATCCCAAATAATGTTGGGAAAGTTGAAATCACCTAATATAATTACCGTATTGTTATTGTTTTTACACACCTCCGCAAATTGTGCACATACTTGCTCCTCAATTTCCCGCTGACTATCTGGGGGTCTATAATAAACACCTAACAATATGGCTGCCCCTTTTTTATTCCTAAACTCTACCCACAAAGCTTCATTTGATGCTCCCTCCAAGATATCATCTCTCCTTACTGCAGTAGAGTGTTGCCCTGGGTCTCTGGATCACTAGTCCAGTGACTATACCACTCTGCCATCACCTACCCTTATTAGAAGATCCAAGGAGACAGTCGAAGGTCTGTAAGTCTTTACTATAGGCATGTGAAGCAGCTGTATTCTGTTGGCACAGCTGAGCATTCGAGAGAGAGTCTGTGGAAGAATGCTTGAATGAATGTGGCGATCCAGGGGAGAGGAACATTGGAAGGAGAATTTGAAACCCTGGGGGTGGACCCTTGTGGAAGCTGTCCGAGAGAAATCTTTGTTTGGAAGAAGATTCCAAAGCGGGTTCTTCAAGAGCGGAGATTGAAACTCTTCGTGTGAAGGATGGAGTTCAGTGACACCAGTTGGCACACAGTATGACAATGCGTCTGAGGGGAGTTGAGGAGGGATCCATAGCACCTGTTTGGGGTGGCATCTGTCACTTGGTTTCAGAATGTGGTGTGTCTAACTACAGGTTTCTTATTGGTTTATATGCACTGTGTATTTACTGTGAATTATAGAGTATAAGATAGCTTTTGTAACTTGTGTTACCCTTACGAATCTGTATAGATATATAAAGGTATGGTTCCGGGTGAAGGAGTATTGCAATATAGTTCATCTTTTCTTGTTTAATAAATGTTTTATTCTTTTGTTAAAAGTTCATCAGCTGACTCCTGTGACTCTGTTCAGTGGCCACTCTCCACGTATCTAAACAAAAGATAAAAGTTAGGATCTTTCAAGCTGGGTTCCACCCTGGGATCTGATTTGTCCAGTGGTAACATCAGCTGGGATCACAAGTGTCAACCTGTACTCACCAGTACTGTACCCCAGTGTTATACAGTGACAGACCCGTCCCCACCAGTACTGTACCCCAGTGTTATACAGTGACAGACTTGTACCCACCAGCACTGTACCCCAGTGTTATAAAGTGACAGACCTGTCCCCATCAGTACTGTACCCCAGTGTTATACAGTGACAGACCCGTCCCCACCAGTACTGTACCCCAGTGTTATACAGTGACAGACCTGTCCCCACCAGTACAGTACCCGAGTGTTATACAGTGACAGACTTGTACCCATCAGTACTGTACCCCAGTGTTATACAGTGACAGACTTGTACCCACCAGCACTGTACCCCAGTGTTATAAAGTGACAGACCTGCCCCCATCAGTACTGTACCCCAGTGTTATACAGTGACAGACCTGTCCCCACCAGTACTGTACACCAGTGTTATACAGTGACAAACTGTACCCACCAGTACTGTACCCCAGTGTTATACAGTGACAGACTTGTACCCACCAGTACTGTGCCCCAGTGTTATACAGTGACAGACTTGTACCCACCAGTACTGAGCCCCAGTGTTATACAGTGACAGACTTGTACCCACCAGTACTGTACCCCAGTGTTACACAGTGACGGACCTGTCCCCACCAGTACTGTACCCCCCTGCTTAGTTAGCATGGTGTTCTATGTGTTGTGAGTTCAGTGTTCAAGTAAAACATTCATAACAGTCTCTTTGGAAACCGTTCCAGTTTATAAATAACTAAGAGAATTTATTTTCCAGAACAGCTGATTAATATTCTGCTGACATGCAATAAACAGATGCTGTAATATGTATTGCACCAATTTCCATTAGCATAACAGCTACGTCTGCCCTTATGATCTCCGTTCATGAGGCTGTAAAATCCCAGTTGATCAACACCTACCTGGCGACAGCTTTGACCTTTAAATACATCTTCTCATATAACTGGATAGTGCCCAAAATTTGTAAACAAATGGCATCTGAGCAGCTTTCAAAGTGAGGGATTGACTGCAGTTGGAAAGAAGTACTGGCCAATTACTGAACTGCTCAGGCTGAATTCAACTAAACAGAGTATCAGCAGCGTGTGAAACTGACCAATATGGAATCAGCAAATGACCAAAAGAGAGTAACTGTCCAGCAAGAACTGGGTAACGGACCAGCAGACAATGAATAGATGATGACTGACTGACCAGCAGAGGGTGTGTAACTGACCAGAAGGGAGTGTGCAACTGACCAAGAGGGAATGTGTAACTGGCCACCAGAATGTACCGGCATCTTTTTTAGCCCGTACCACTACCATTAACACTCCCTTTGTCCTTTTGTTCATGACATCTTTGTCAATCTCTCCTTTGCTCCCACCTATCGCTGGCCTTCTATCCAGCTTCACTTTCTCCCCACGCATCCCCCCCCACCCCCACCCCCACCCCGCTTAAACAGTATAAATTTCATCATAATTCTATTTCTTTGTATCTCTGAAGAAGGGTCATACAGACTCAAAACATTAACTCTGTTTCTATCTCCACAGACGCTGTCAGACCTGATGAGTTTTCGCAGCATTTTCTGTTTTTGTTGCAGCAGAGTGCGTAACTGACCAGCAGAGTGTGTAACTGACCAGCAGAGTGCATAATTGACCAGCAGAGTGCGTAACTGACCAGCAGAGTGTGTAACTGACCAGCAGAGTGCGTAGCTGACCAGCAGAGTGTGTAACTGACCAGCAGAGTGCGTAACTGACCAGCAGAGTGTGTAACTGACCAGCAGAGTGTGTAACTGACCAGCAGAGTGCGTAACTGACCAGCAGAGTGCATAATTGACCAGCAGAGTGCGTAACTGACCAGCAGAGTGTGTAACTGACCAGCAGAGTGCGTAACTGACCAGCAGAATGCATAATTGACCAGCAGAGTGCGTAACTGACCAGCAGAGTGCATAAATGACCAGCAGAGTGCATAACTGACCAGCAGGGTGTGCAACTGACTAGCAGAGTGTGTGACTGACCAGCATGGAGTGTATAACTGACCAGCAGAGTGTGTAACTGACCAGCATGGAGTGTGTAACTGACTAGAAGGGAGTGAGCAACTAACCAGCAGAAAGTATGTAACTGACCAGCAGGGAGTATGTAAGTGACTAGCAGAGTGTGTAATTGACCACCAGGGAGTGAACGACTGAGCCTCAGGGAGTATGTAACTGACCAGCAGGGAGTGTGTAATTGACCAGCAGAGTGTGTAACTGACCAGCAGGGAGTGTGTAACTGACCATCAGGGAGTGTGTAACTAATCAGCAGAGTGTGTAACTGTCCAACAGAGTGTGAGCGACTGACCAGCAGGGAGTGTGTGACTGGTCAGCAGGGTGTATAATTGACCAGCAGAGAGTGATGTAAGTAATATCAGGGAGTGGGTACCTGATCATCAGGAAGTGAGCAACTGACCATCAGGGAGTGTGTAACTAATCAGCAGAGTATGTAACTGACCAGCAAAAAGTGTGTAACTGACCAGCAGTGTGTGTAACTGACCGGCAGAGTGTGTAACTGACTAACAGAATGTGTAACTGACCATTAGGTTGTGTGTAACTGACAAACAGGAAGTAAGCAGCTAACTAGCAGAGTGTATAACTGACCAGCAGGTTGAGTGACTAGCCAGCACAGAGTAGGGTCAAGAGTCAAATTTAAATACACCCAATCTGATATTTTAATTTTTTTTTTTAGTTTCTAAGTCTTCCACAGGAAAACAAGCCAGCTTGTTGCTCATCCCCGTACCCCAATACCCCCGTACCACCATAACCCCGTACCCCCGTGCACAGAATGATCCTGTCTTGCCCCTGTGTCAGATGATACCCCCAGCCCCTGAGTTGCTGATCCCATGATTTCCCTGACACCACTGAAGGAACCCCTGAATGAGTCTTTAGTTCCACTTAGGATCTGTAAGTGGATTCCCAAGGGGAAGTCATACGTCCCACAGGAATTACTGTACTGCAGTGAGATCACCTCACCAGAAACTGAGTCCTAAGTCATTAGGGATCAGATTGGAGAGGGAGAGAGGAGCCCACTATAAGGAATATAGGGGACAGGAGATGGCCATTCAGGCCCTCAAGCCTGTTCCGCCATTCAATAAGATCTTGGCTGACCTGTGACCTAACTCCATAAGCCCGCTTTTGCCTCATATCCCTTAATACCATTGGTTAACAAAAATCAATCGATCACAGATTTAAAATAAACAATTGATCAAGCAACAACTGTCATTTGCAGAAGAGAGTTCCAAAATTTGACCTCCACACCCTTTGCACAAAGGACATTTCCTAATTTCACCCTGGAAATGTTTGGCTCTAATTTTCACACCCTGCTCCCAAGTCCTACACTCCCCAACCAGCGGAAATAATTTCTCTCTATTTACCCGATCTGTTCCCCTTAATATCTTGACAACTTCAATCAGATCACTCCTACATTGCAGGGACTACAATGTTCCGTTGGGCCATGACCACTGTTGCCCAGGATCTGCCATCATTTTCCTCGTGGCAGTGACAGTGAGTGTAGGTCAGGCTGGGAGGTGAGGGTAGGTGGCCACCCAGATTTTCATTCATTTTGTGGGGGATTGCCAAGAAAATTAAACTTCAGCTCACCTGAAAATCTGCTGCTTGTATTCCAGCTCACTCCAAGTCCTGTTCACCCACCACCCCTGTACTCACTGACCTATACAGGCTCCCGGCCTGGCAGTGCATCCATTTTAACTTTCTTTTCCTTCCTTCCTGTTCAAATCCCTCCGTGGTCTTGCTCCTCCCTACCCTCTGTAATCTCCTCCAGCCAGACAACCCTCCAAGGTCTCGGTGTTCTTCCAATTCTGGCCTCTTGAGCATCCCCCAGTTTTAATCACTTTACCTTCCCCTTATCCCCGTCTCCTCCCCCATTGGTGGCCTTGCCTTCAGCTGTCCAGGCCTTAAGCTCTGGATTTCCCTCCCTAAACCTCTCCACCTCTCTACCTCTATCCTCCTTTAAGATGCTCCTTAAAATCTATCCCTTTGAACAAGCTTTAGGTCACCTGTCCTAATTTTTTTTTTATTCAGTCATAGGATGTGGGCTTCACTGGCTGGACCAGCATTTATTGCCCACCCCTAGTTGCCCTTGAGAAGGTGGTGGTGAGCTGCCTTCTTGAACCGCTGCAGTCCATGTGGTGTAGGTACACCCACAGTGCTGTTATGGAGGGAGTTCCAGGATTTTGACCCAGCGACAGTGAAGGAACGGTGATATATTTCCAGGTCAGGATGGTGAGTGACTTGGAGGGGAACTTCCAGGTGGTGGTTTTCCCATCTATCTGCTGCCCTTGTCCTTCTAGATGGTAGTGGTTGTGGGTTTGGACAATATCTCATTATGTGGTTGGTGTCAAACTAAAGGTGCTATATGAAATGGGGAGGGGTGAAGCGGTATTGTTGCTGGACTAGTAATCCAGAGACCAAGGGTAATGCTCTGGGGACCTGGGTTCGAATCCCGCCAAGTCATTGAATTTGAAATTAAAAGTCTAACGATGACCATGGAATCATTGTCAATTGTTGTAAAAACCCAAGTGGTTCACTAATGTCCTTTAGGGAAGGAAATCTATCGCCCTTACCTGGTCTGACCTACAGATGACTCCAGACCCACAGCAATGTGGTTGACTCTGAAATGGCCTAGCAAGCAACCCAGTTGTAACAAACCGCTACAAAGTCACAAAAAGGAATGAAACCGGACGGACCACACAGCATCGGCCAAGGCACCGGAAACAACAATGGCAATCTCAGCCCTGTCAACCCTGCAAAGTCCTCATTATTAACATCTGGGGGCCAAATAGGGAGAGCTGTCTCACAGACTACTCAAGCAACTGCCTGACATTGTCATTCTCACTGAATCATACCTTACAGATAATGTTCCAGACACCACCATCACCATCCCTGGGTATGTCCTGTCCCAACAGCAGGACAGGCCCAGCAGAGGTGGTGGCACAGTGGTATACAGTCGGGAGGGAGTTGCCCTGGGAGTCCTCAACATTGACTCCGGACCCCATGAAGTCTCATGGCATCAGGTCAAACATGGGCAAGGAAACCTCCTGCTTATTACCACATACTGCCTTCCCTCAGATGATGAATCAGTGCTCCTCCATGTTGAACACCACTTGGACGAAGCACTGAGGATGGCAAGGGCACAGAATGTACTCTGGGTGGGGTCCATCACCAAGAAGTGATTTGTTAGCACCACTACTGACCAAGCTGGCTGAGTCTTAAATGACATAGCTGCTACACTGGCTCTGTGGCAGGTGGTGAGGGAACCCACAAGAGGGAAAAACTCACCAATCTGCCTGTCGCAGATGCATCTGTCCATGACAGTATTGGTAGAAGTGACCACCGCGCAGTCGTTGTGGAGACGAAGTCCCACCTTCACATTGAGGATACCCTCCATCGTGTTGTGTGGTACTACCACAGTGCTTAATGGGATAGATTTCGAACACATCTAGCAACTCAAGACTGGGCATCCATGAGCCGCTGTGGGCCATCAGCAGCAGCAGAATTGTACAAAACAAATCTGTAGCCTCATGGCCTGTCATATCCTCCACTCTACCATTACCAACAAGCCAGGGGCTCAACCCTGGTTCAATGAAGAGTGCAGGAGGGCATGCCAGGAGCAACACCAGTCTCACCTAAAAATGAGGTATTAACCTGGTGAAGCTATAACACAGGACTACTTGCGTGCCAAACAGCATAAGCAGCAAGTGATAGACAGGGCTAATCGGTCCCACAACCAACGGGTCAGGTCTAAGCTCAGCAGTCCTGCCACATCCAGTCATGAATGGTGGTAGATAATTAAACAACTCACTGAAGGAGGAGGCTCTACAAATTTCTCTATCCTCAATGATGGAGGAGCCCAGCACATCAGTGCAAAAGAAAAGGCTGAAGCATTTGCCACAATCTTCAGCCAGAAATGCCGAGTGGATGATCCTCCTCAACCTCCTTCAGAGATCCCCAACATCATAGATGCCAGTTTTCAGCCAATTTGATTCACTCCACGTGATATCAGGAAACGGCTGAAGGCACTGGATACTGCAAAGGCTATGGGCCCTGACAATATTCCAGCAATAATACTGAAGACTTGTGCTCCAGAACTTGCTGCTCCCCTAGCCAAGCTGTTCCAGTACAGCTACAACACTGGCATCCACCCGGCTTTGTGGAAAATTGCCCAGGTATGTCCTGTACACAAAAAGCAGGACAAATCCTACCCGGCCAATTACCGCCTCATCAGCCTACTCTCCATCATCAGTAAAGTAATGGGGCGGTCATCAACAGTGCTATCAAGCGGCACTTGCTTAGCAAAAACCTGCTCACTGACACCCTGTTTGGGTTCCGCCAGGGCCACTCAGCTCCTGACCTCATTACAGCCTTGGTTCAAACATGGACTAAAGAGCTGAACTCCCATGGTGAGGTGAGAGTAACTGCCCTTGACATCAAGGCAGCATTTGACTGAGTGTGGCATCAAGGAGCTCTCACAAAACTGGAGTCAATGAGAATCAGGGGGAAAACTCTCCACTGGTTGGTGTCATACCTAGCACAAAGGAAGATGGTTGCGGTTGTTGGAGGTTAATCATCTCGGTTCCAGGACATCGCTGCAGGAGTTCTTCAGGGTAGTGTCCTTGGTCCAACCATCTTCAGCTGCTTCATCAATGACCTTCCATCCATCAAAAGGTCAGAAATGGGGATGTTCACTGATGATTGCACAATGTTCAGCACCATTCGCGACTCCTCAGATACTGAAGCAGTCCATGTCCTAATGCAGCAAGACCTGAACAATATCCAGGCTTGGGCTGACAAGTGGCAAGTAACATTCAGGCAACACAAGTGGCATGAAGCTATTAATGTATGTAATATTATTGGAAAATATTTTTCTTTTAAAATAGAGGTTTAGTCTGTGGGTGTGTCTTAATTGGATTAAAACCAGCTAGTCTGGTGCTTTGATATGTATTAGTTTTGAGATGTAAACAGAGAGGTAGCATGCATTTGCATTTTTTGAATAGAGAATTCAAGAAGTGGGGTGAAAACTGATGCCTTTCTAGCAGATACTAAGCAATATGTTTATATTATTAATAAAATTGGCACTATGAAAGGGGTTTTTTTGTTAGAGAGGTTTAGTTCAGAGGTTGGTATTACAATGAGAATTTACATTCAATGGGGGTGATAGGTATAACTTCGGCAGTTTGTGTGTGCAGGGCAAAGGCAATGTGAGATCAAAAGGCAGCTGTAAGCCTCCAATAGTCTCCACAGAAACCAAAGTGAAAAGAACCCCATTTTGAATTCGTAAAATGAAAATGCTTTGCCTGGTGTCTGGTTAAGTCTATGGGTTGCTGTTGCCTTCATGGAGATTAGTTTGGGAATTTGTTAAAAGTTATGATAGCAGTAATTTGAAGCCCTCTGTATATATATTTGAATCTGTATATATTAATAAAATGTTTCATCTAGTTTAATGTATAGCCTCGAGAACTGGTGGTCTGATTCCTGAATTTAGAGTCGCATATCAAACATAACACTTAAAATCTATAAAAGCTATAAAAGTTGTTTAAAGTTTCCCTCTGGGATTTTTAAATAACTCCGCTTTACCAACTGCATTGATCATAACACAAGTGTCAGGCAGGGGCCATCTCCAAAAAGAGAGAATCCATCATTGCCCCTCGATGTTCAATGGCATACCATCACTGAATCCCTCACTATCAACATCCTGGGGGTTACCATTGACCAGAAACTGAACTGGACTAGTCATATAAATACTGTGGCCACAAGAGCAGGTCAGAGGCTAGGAATTGTGTGATGAGTAACTCACCTCCTGACTCCCCAAAGCCTGTCCACCACCTACAAGGCACAAGTCGGGAGTGTGATGGAATATTCCCCACTTACCTGGATGAGTGCAGCTCCAACAGCACTCAAAAAGCTTGACACCTGGACAGAGCAGCCTGCTTGATTGGCACCACATTCACAAATTTACTCCCTCCACCACCGACACACAGTAGCAGCAGTGTGTACCATCTACAAGATGCACTGCAGGAATTCACCAAGGCTCCTTTGACAGGACCTTCTAAACTCACAACCACTACCATCTAGAAGGGCAAAGGCAGCAGATAGATGGGAATACCACCACCCGGAAGTTCCCCTCCAAGTCACTCACCATCCTGACTTGGAAATATATTGCCGTTCCTTCGCTGTCGCTGGGTCAAAATCCTGAAACTCCCTTCCTAACTGCACCGTGGGTGTACCCACACCACATGGACTGCAGCGGTTCAAGAAGGAAGCTCACCACCACCTTCTCAAGGGTAATTCAGGATGGGCAATAAATGCTAGCCCAGCCAGCAAAGTCCACATCCCATGAAAAAAGAAGTTGATGTTGTTGAGGTGTCCAAGATGTTTGAAAGGACAGCTTTAAGATGGTGAGTCTGCTCTCTGGCTGTGCTCTGGCACTCCATACATTGTACATGCATTGCAGTGACCTCACATCAATCTGCGTCACACTAGAATTTGCAGGACATCAGAGAAGCAGCCCCAGGTGTGTTAAATTATCAGCTGTCATGAGGCTTCCCCT
Source organism: Cetorhinus maximus (assembly GCF_964194155.1). Taxonomy (NCBI): domain Eukaryota; kingdom Metazoa; phylum Chordata; class Chondrichthyes; order Lamniformes; family Cetorhinidae; genus Cetorhinus; species Cetorhinus maximus. The sequence continues at coordinate 13,540,346 of NC_135886.1, forward strand.
CCCAGCCCACCAGAAAGCAAAGGACAAGTTGAACTTAAACAATTGGAATGATTCTGACCAGAGACTGACACACTACCTGTAACATGATAGAGTCACTGAAGCCCATTGGTTTAGTCAGCAATCATGGACATAGCAGAAAGATAGGCAAAAGCAGATGTTCTGTGGATAAAGCCCATATTTATCTCATCATGATAATGTCTCCACCTGCACCAGTTATTTTAAGATTTGCCTGACAAATTACCTTCCAGCCCAAGTGTAAATGATGGCACAGTGCCACCGAATGATGGCACTGTGCCACCAAATGATGGCACTGTGCCACTGAAGCAACAGGTTTGATTTATCCTGTGTGGCAGGGAGAGGAAGCCAGAGGCCCAGGTTTGAGCAGAGAGTTGTTAATAGTGTGATCATAACCCTCACAATATAAACACAGCACATCATATGACACCATAAAGTGATGGAAGGGGTCATCAACAGTGCTATCAAGCGGCACTTGCTTAGCAATAACCTGCTCGCTGATGCCAAGTTTGGGTTCCACCAGGGCCGCTCAGCTCCTGACCTCATTACAGCCTTGGTTCAAACATGGACAAAAGAGCTGAACTCCTGAGGCGAGGTGAAAGTGACTGCCCTTGACATCAAGGCAGCATTTGACATCTAGGAGCTCTAGCAAAACTGGAGCCAATGGGAATCAGGGGGAAAACTCTTCGCTGGTTGGAGTCATACCCAGCACAAAGGAAGATGCTTGTGGTTGTTGGGGGTCAATCATCTCAGTTCCAGGGCATCACTGCAGGAATGTCCTAGGCCCAACCATCTTCAGCTGCTTCATCAATGACCTTCCCTCCATCATAAGGTCAGAAGTGGGGATGTTCGCTGATGATTGCACAATGTTCAGCACCATTCGTGACTCCTCAGACATTGAAGCGGTTCATGTCCAATTGCAGCAAGAGCCGGACAACATCCAGGCTTGGGCTGACAAGGGACAAGTAACATTCGCATCACACAAGTGTCAGGCAATGACCATCTCCAACAAGGGAGAATCTAACCATCGCCCCTTGACATTCAATGGCATTACCATCGCTGAATCCCCCACGATCAACATCATAGTGATTGCTTTTCACCAGAAATTGAGCTGGACTAGCCATATAAATACTGTGGCTACAAGAGCAGGTCAGAAGCTAGTAATCCTGCAACGAGTAACTCTCCTCCTGACTCCCCGAAGCCTGTCCACCATCTACAAGGCACAAGTCAGGAGTGTGATGGAATACTCCCCACTTGCCTGGATAAGTGCAGCTCCAAAAACACTCAAGAAGCTTGACACTGTCCAGGACAAAGCAGCCCACTTGATTGGCACCCCATCCACAAACACTCACTCCCCCCACCACCAACACACAGTAGCCGCAGTGTGTACCATCTACAAGATGCGCTGCAGGAACTCACCAAGGCTCCTTAGACAGCATCTTGCAAACCCACAACAGCTACCATCTAGAAGGACACATGGGAAAATCGGACGCAAAGGAACACCACCACCTGGAAGTTCCCCTCCAAGTCACTCACCATCCTGACTTGGAAATATATCGTTGTTCCTTTACTGTCGCTGGGTCAAAACCCTGGAAAGCCCTACCCCCTAACAGCACTGTGGCTGTACCTAGACCATATGGACTGCAGTGGTTCAAGAAGGGAGCTCACCACCACCTTCTCAAGGGCAACTAGGGATGGCCAATAAATGCTGGCCTAGTCAGCAATGCCCTAATCCCATGAATTAATTTTAAAAATGCTTGTACCATATGTGGATATATATGGGGGCCACTAAGCAGTGTGAGTTCGTTCACGGCACTTGCTATGTGTGGGTACAACAGGGTACTGCAGAGTGTGGGGGGTAGATATGGGGGACACTGCACAGTGTGTGGTTACGTACAGGGCACTGTACAGTGTGTGGGTACCTTCGGGTGGGCACTGCAGTGTGGGGCTACATACAGGGCACTGTGCATTGCCCTGGTCATTATCAGCAGCTATTGAGTCACTGTTAGCTTCTGGATTGTGAGTGGCCTGTGGACATTGTTATTGTTGCTCCTGGGGAGACAACAGTGTCAGATATTTTGGAATTTATTACACTCCAGGGGGACATTGTACCGAACGGGGACAATCCACATCAGCGGTGTCATTCAAATATTTGCTTTCAACTGGTTCGATAATTGTAGCAGATGCTTTGCTAGTGTGTGAAGCATCTGTAGAGAGAAAATAAACCAAAGCCAGTATATTTATAAACATTTACTCTATTGTAAATTTAATAAAACCAATTACTACATAAAATCGTTCTCAGACACTTGAGATCAGAATGTATTTAATGAGCTTGTACAGTTAATGAGTCCCCCTTTGCCCAGCTTTCACCAACAATGTAGAGCAACAAACACATTAAAGGGATAACTTGAATTTATATAGTGCCTTTCACGGCCTCAGCTCATCGAGAAGCACTTCACAGCCAATCAAACCACTCTTGAAGTGTTGTAAGTTAGGAAATACAGCAGCCAATTTGTGCACAGCAAGCTCCCACAAACAACAATGTGATCATGACCATATAATTTGTATTATATTCGTTAATTGATAAATGTTGGCCAGGATTGCGGGGAGAACGCTCTTGCTCTTCTTTGATATAGTGATATTCTTTGATTGATATATATCTATATATATATAAAGTATATATTCTTTGATATGGTGCCATGGGATCCTTTGTGATCCACCTGAGAGAGCAGGTTAAACATCTAATCCAAAAAAATGTCACTCTAAGTATTGTATTGCGCAATCAGGTAATTTAACATGGAAGTGTCACAGGACGGGGAGTTCGCTTAATCTGGTGTTTGAAAATTCTTTTAGCCTTTCACTAGAAATTTTCCCCAGGCACTCATTCTGCCCTCTCACTACATCTCACCAAAGGATACAGAATGATTAATGATTAGCTGTAAAGCAGAAATTTGAGTTGTCAAAATCAAGTTGCCCTATTATTAGACATGTTATCCTTGATGAGCACAGAAAGGGTTTATCAGAAAGAAATGCCAATGTCTGTTGGGATGGAATTGGTTATAGAGCGCATCTGTTAAAGACGTTTTCGTAGTTTTCTGCATGTTAATAGCAAGACTATATTAACTACTTGTAACTATATACAACTATGTACAGACAAGGGGCTTCTCCATCCTACGTCTTAACATGTCTCTGGCTAACACCACACTGCCTTCTTACATCACTGTGTGAGCAGTACTGTATTCAGTCCCCCATTAACCCTGTATATACCAGATCCTTCTACTACACCTCCCCCAAGACTTTAACCCATGGATAAGGAGTTACTTTAGTTTACTTCAAGTCTTATATTGTTATAAGCCTTATGCATTTACCTTATTGTTACAACCTTAATGCTATTCCAACATTATTGCCATGACAGTATTAACATTAACAATATTCACAGAAGCCCATCGCCCCCCTTCAAATCCTTGAAGTTATAGGTTCAGGAGCTCTGGAGGCTTTATAGTCCTTCCACATCTCGTTTTCTGTTCTGTCGGGGGAGTGGTAGTTTCTATTGGTTCTCGCTGTTGGCTTGGAGGTTGGACTGGCATTTGGGCCTGCTTTCATTCTTTCCTTCCATTGCTTTATGTTGAACAATGTCTGGTCGGTTCAGCTGTTGTGTCAGAATCACAGACTCACAGAATTGTTACGGTGTAGAAGGAGGCTATTCGGCCCATTGTGTCTGTACTGGCTCTCTGAGCATTTTAACTTAGTGCCATTCTCCTGCCTTTTCCCTGTAACCCTGCACATTGTTTCTATTTCGATAATCATCTAATGCCCTCTTGAATGCCTCAGTTGAACCTGCCTCCACCACACTTCCAGGCAGTGCATTCCAAACCCTAACTACTCGCTGTGTCAAAAAGTTTTTTCTCACCTCGCATTTGCTCCTTTTGAAAAACACTTTAAAACTGTCCCCTCTGGTTCTCGATCCATTTATGAGTGGGAACAGTTTCTCCCTATCTACTCTGTCCAGACCCCTCATGATTCTGAAAATTTCTATCAAGTCTCCTCTCAGCCTTCTCCACTCCAAGGAAAACAGTCCCAACTTCTCCAAACTTTCCTCATAACTGAAGTATCTCATCCCTGTAACCATTCTCGTAAACCTCTTCTGCACTCTTTCCAATGCATTCACATCCTTCCTATAGTGTGGCACCCAGAACTGTACACAATACTCCAGCTGAGGTCTAACCATATAAGTTCATCATAACCCCCCTGCTCTTGTACTATATGCCCCTATTAATGAAGCCTATATGCTTTAGAAACAGCTCTCTCTACCTGTCCTACCAGCTTTAATGAATTATGTACATATACACCCTTGTCTCTCTGCTCCTGCACACCCTTTAGAATAGTATCCTTTATTTTATACTGTCTCTCCATGTTCTTTGTACTGAAGTGTATCACCTCACACTCCTTTGCACTGAACCTCATCTGCCACCTATCTGCCCACTCCACCAATGTGTCAATGTCCTTTTGAAGTTCTACACAGTCCCCCTCATAGTTTGCAATTCTCCCAAGTTTTGTGTCGTCCACAAACTTTGAAATTGACCCCTGCACACCAAGATCTAGATCATTTATATATATCAGGAAGAGCAAGGGTCCTAATACTGACCCCTGGGGAACTCCACTACAAACCTTCTTCCAGCCAGAAAAATAGCCATTAACCATTACTCTCTGTTTCCTATCCCTCAGTCAATTTTGTATCCATGTTGCTACTGTCCCTTTTATTCCATGACATATAATTTTCCTCACAAGTCTGTTGTGTGGCACTGTATCAAATGCCTTTTGGAAGTCCATGTACACCACATCAACTGCCTTGCCCTCATCAATCATCTCTGTTACCTCTTCAAAAAACGCCAGCAAGTTAGTTAGACATAATTTTCCTTTAACAAATTCATGCTGACTCTTCCAGTCAATCTACATTTTTCCATATGACTATTAATTCTATCCCGAATAATAGTTTCTAGAAGTTTCCCCACCACCGAAGTTAAACTGATTGGTCTGTAATCGCATGGCAGACCTTTACAACCTTTTCTGAACAAGGGCGTAAGGTTTGCAATTCTCCAGTCCTCTGGCACCTCCCCCGAATCCAGGGAACATTGAAAGGTTATTGCCAGTGCCTCTGCAATTTCCACTTTCACTTCCTTCAATATTCTTGGATGCATCTTATCTGGTCCCAGTGTCTTATCAACTTCAAGCACCAACAGCTTATCCAATACCTCCTCCTTATCAGTTTTAAACCCTTCTAGTGACTAAGTTTCCTCCCCTGTCACCATGGCCTGGGCAGCATCTGCCTCGTAGATAAAGACAGATGCAAAATATTAATTTAAGACCTCAGCCATGCCTCTTGCCTCTTATGTGTAAATCCCCTTTTTGGTCCCTAATCGGCCCTACTCCTCCTTTTACCACACTTTTACTATTGATGCGCTTGTAGAATACTTTGGGATTTCCATTTGTGTTGGCTGCCAGTCTTTTTTCATAATCCCTCTTTGCTTCCCATATTTGCTTTTTCACATCCCTCCTGAACCTTCTATATTCAGTTTGGTTCTCAATTGCGTTTACTACCTGACACCTGTCGCAGCACACTTTTTCTTCTTTAACTTAATTTCGATCTCCTTTGTCATCCAGGGAGCTCTGGATTGGCTTGTCCTACCTTTCCCTTTTCGGGGAACATAACAAGACTGTGTCCAAGCCACCTCCTCTTCGAAGGTAGCCCATGGTTCAGCTACTGTTTTTCCCACCAACCTTTGGTTCCAGTCTATCCGACCCAGCTCCGTTCTTGCCCCAATGAAGTCCGCTCTCTGTCAGTTGCAGCATGGTTGCTGTTACTCTCGATCATTTCCTGCCAGGTGGATAAAGGTGACATTCGTCTCCTTCGCACGGCTTTTACTTCTTTTGTCCGTGTGAGCCGTCTGGAAGCCCTCTGAGGAAGAGCGTTCCTGTGACGAGTAGAAGGTTCAGTGGTACGCTCACCTCTGCTTTTTGTTGTTCATGGTGATAGGCTGCTACCCAGATGCAGCGGTTGTGGTGAGCTGGCTGGAAGCTGCAGAGTGATTGGTTCGTCGACCATCAACGTAGTTGGAGGTAGGGGCTTCTCGGACTGGACATTCTCTGGGTACCACTTCCACTGGAGGTAATCTCATGGGTGGTAGGTTGGTCTGGCCACTGGGAATTTCCGGGACCTGGAATGATAATGGACAACTCTGCTCCACAAAGAGAGAAGAGAGAGCGAAGGTGAAAACCAAGTCTTTAGTGTTTGAGTACTCAGAAATGTGCTGTTCTGGCTAGCTAACGACAGGGGTAGTCTTGACATCCTCTGCCCTTGTTCTGCTTCTGATTTTTTATTTAAACCTGAAGCAATGCTGTATCCCAAAAAATCTTTACCTGCGGAGACTCTAATTTAGTGACTGTTCTCAGCCTTGGGTGAGTCCCAGTGGAGTTGGAAGTATGGAACTGTGATCCATGTTGAAGATTTTAAAGTGTGGGTACAGCTTTAAGAGCTTACAGGCTTCCAAGATGGCATCGCCATTCACTGCGGAACAATGGATTTCCCATGATTGCCGGCTTTGGTGGGCTTCACAAAATGGCAGCACCGTGCTTCGGGAAGAATTTTCAACAATGGCTGCGTGAGTCAGCGGTCTGCCAACTTGATTTAATCAGCAATGTAGCGTTGCAAGTAGTGAGACGTTTGAATGAACGGCAAGCATGCTGTTTAAGGATTCAGGCTGGTCCCGAGGTTCCTGAGAGCTGAGTAAATTAATTATTCATTTGTTTTTTTCCTGTTCAACTCAGAGGCCATGTTGAGGCTGGGAATCAGGATTCACAGAATCACAGAATCACACAGTGCAGAAGAGGCCCTTCGGCCCATCGAGTCTGCACCGACACGTGAGAAACACCTGACCTACCTACCTAAGCCCATTTACCAACACTTGGCCCATAGCCTTGGAAATGTCATGACATACCAAGTGCTCATCCAGGTACCTTTAAAGGGTGTGAGGCAACCCGCCTCCACCACCCTCCCAGGCAGCGCATTCCAGACCGTCACCACCCTCTGGGTAAAAAGGTTTTTTCTCACATCCCCCCTAAACCTCCTGCCCCTCACCTTGAACTTATGTCCCCTTGTGAGTAACCCTTCAACTACGGGGAACAGCTGCTCCCTATCCACCCTGTCCATGCCCCTCATAATCTTGTACACCTCGATCAGGTCACCCCTCAGTCTTCTCTGCTCCAACAAAAACAACCCAAGTCTATCCAACCTCTCTTCATAACTTAAATGTTTCATCTCAAGCAGCATCCTGGTGAATCTCCTCTGCACCCCCTCCAGTGCAATCACATCCTTCCTATAATGTGGCGACCAGAACTGCACACAGTACTCCAGCTGTGGCCTCACCAAGGTTCTATACAACTCCAACATGACCTCCCTACTTTTGTAATCTATGCCTCGATTGATAAAGGCAAGTGTCCCATATGCCTTTTTCACCACCCCACTAACATGCCCTTCCGCCTTCAGAGATCTATGGACACACACGCCACGGTCCCTTTGTTCCTCAGAACTTCCTAGTATCATGCTGTTCGTTGAATACTTCCTTGACAAATTACTGCTTCCAAAGTGTATCACCTCACACGTTTCAGGGTTAAATTCCATCTGCCACTTATCTGCCCATTTGACTATCCCATCTATATCTTCCTGTAGCCCAAAACACTCAACCTCACTGTTAACCACTCGGCCAATCTTTGCGTCATCTACAAACTTACTAATCCTACCCCCCACATAGTCATCTATGTCATATTTATAAATGACAAATAATAGGGGACCCAGCACAGATCCCTGTGGTACGCCACTGGACACTGGATTCCAGTCACTAAAGCACCCTTCTGTCATCACCCTCTGTCTCCTACAACTAAGCCAATTTTGAATCCACCTTATCAAATTACCCTGTAGCCCAAGTGCATTTGCCTTCTTTATAAGTCTCCTATGTGGGAACTTGTCAAAGGCTTTGCTGAAATCCATATAAACTACATCAACTGCACTACCCTCAACTACACACCTGGTCACGTCCTCAAAAAATTCAATCAAATTTGTTAGGCATGACCTCCTCTGACAAAGCCATGCTGACTATCCCTGATCAAACCTTGCCTCCCCAAGTGGAGATAGGTTCTCTCCTTCAGAATTTTCTCCAATAGTTTCCTTACCACTGATGTGAGACTCACTAGCCTATAGTTCCCTGGCTTATCTCTACAACCCTTCTTAAATAGCGGAACCACATTAGCTGTTCTCCTGTCCTCTGGCACCTCCCCCGTGCCCAGAGTGGAATTAAAAATTTGGGTCAGAGCCCCTGCAATCTCTTCCCTTACCCCCCTCAACAGTCTGGGGCACAAATCATCCATACCTGGAGATTTGTCCACTTTTAAATCTGCCAACACCTCCAATACCTTGTCACTCCCTATATCAATTTGCTCAAGAACCTCACGGTCTCTCTCCCCGAGTTTGATACCTTCATCCTCATTCTCTTGGGTGAAGACGGACGTGAAGTATTCATTCAACACTCTAGCGATGTCCTCTGGCTCCACCCATAGATTGCCCCCTTGGTCCCTAATGGGCCCTACTCTTTCCCTGGTTATCCTCTTCCCATTGATATACTTATAGAATATCTTGGGATTTTCCCTACTTTTAGCAGCCAGAGCTTTCTCATATCCCCTCTCTGCTCTCCCAATTGCTTGCTTAAGCTTCACCCTGCACTTTCTGTACTCCACTAATGCCTCCGCTGATTAATGGCGGATTTCATTCAAGCAGCACTTCTGACTGAATTAGTGTAAGGGGCTTCTTACGAATGACTGCAGCCTGGAAGTGAAAAGGATTTAGCTCACCCTTGCAAGATATGAACTCTGCATGCCGAAGCTAGACCTCCAAGGGAGATTCTATGGAGTCTTCTGCTGCAGTAAAACTTCTGCCCTTAGCTTCCAGGCTCTTCTCTCTGGACTTTTCTGGTGAATTTTCTCAACACCTGCAGCTTCAATAGGGAGCTTCTTTCAGTTCAGAATCCATTGAAGATTTTCTTTTTCTTGGTCTTTCAACATTTCTGTGAGGATGAGGGTTTTTGGTCCGGAGCTGCCACCATGTTGGGATGGTGTTGGTTACCGAATGTGTCTGTTAAAGAAGTCTTTGTAGTCCTCTGTATGTTAACAGCATGTCTTTATTAACTACTTGTAACTATGGGCGGGATTTTCTGCACCCGCCTGTCGCCAGGATCTTCCAGTCCTGTCGCAAGTCAATGGAATTCTGTCTGGGGCACCGCCTTGCCCACGGCGGGTCCTGCCCACGATAGGGTCAGAAAATCCCGGCTTATATACCTATTAAAAAAACACTAAAATAAATTTGTTTCTCTTCCATATTCCCTTGTTCAAATTCTTTTTTTTTAAATGGATAATTGCTAGGCTGATAAAATGGCCAGTGCTAGTCACATGCTGGTAGTTCTGGAAGATTCTAAACCATTCCAATGGGCAAAGGTTAACTCATCAACCTCCTGGAATGTGACTTGCATTGCATGTACATTCCAGCCAAGCCAGGACAAAGGACTAGTAAACAAGTGTTGGCAGCAGACAGCGCTGGAAAAAGGCAGAGCTATATGTGACTCCTCATCTCCAATGTTGTGGTAATGGTTCCACAGCTACCTGCTCAAAATACAATGCGTTTTAACCAGTCTCCTTAAGGTACATAATTAGCTGAATGGTTTGACCTGAAACCACCCTATGACATGACCAATACTTGAGCTGTTTGACTTATTTTTATTACACAGCCTTTGAATTCTGGCTTCAGTTGTGGCTTAAGGTCAGAAGAGAAAATCAGACTCCTGGCTACCAGCTACTACTCTGTCTGCCATCTTCCATCAACGAAGCAACAGCAGAAGTGGAGCTCTGTCCAGGTTTAAATCGTCTGGCCCTCCTCTACACTGTTTCTATTGGAATATCAGAACTTCTGTACCAGTTCCTACCACAAGACTAATTCATCTCTATGTGCTTGTCCCATCGTGGAAGTCAGCGCTACTGGGATCATCCCACATCAGTTTCAGCCTGCTAACCGCCCTGAAGGAATACACCATCGGACTTTTGATTCTGGACTCTGGACTCACATAAAACAATATTACTCTTTCTGTCTGAGGTCTTTGCCATATACCCCTTTCTTTCCTTTATCCCTCTTTTACTGTGTAAATGTATCGGGGTTACGGAGCGACATCCCCTCCCTGCATTTTGAGTGTATGTAAAATAAACTAACCCTCTGATTTTAGCCCATGTCAAGTTATTAATAGAGGATTGGATCATTCCAAAACTGAAGGGTTGGGAAAAATACACGACCATTTATAAAGGGGGAAATCAAAAATCAAAAGCATCTTTCTTTTTGTGGACAGACGGAGCAAAGGAGAAATCAGGGTTGTTTTAAATTAAAACCCCTCTCCCGTCCATAACAACATATACAATAAAGTGTACCGGTATGGAGTTATCTCCATCCTAGATCTTGACACGTCTCTGAGGGGTTCACGTCCTGTTTCACTCGGATCCAGGCCTGGGCTGCACGGAGTCCCTTCTTGGGATCAGAGAGGGAGTTATACCTTCCTGAAGGCCAGAAATGGGAGCCAGCTCCCTATCAAACTACAGGAGAAAGGCTGATACTTACCCACATTGACAGAATAAATAATGTGGTCTGTAAATGCACCTCTCACGACTTCTCAGCTCTGCCAGCTTCTCTCTTTTTACCTCTGAGTCAAAAGGTGGAAAAGCTTAATGGGAAGCTGGATAAGCACATGAGAGAGACAGGAATAGAAGGATAGGCTGATAGGGTGAGATGAAGTGGGGGTGGGAGGAGGCTCCTGTAGAGCATTAACACTGGCATGGACCAGTGGGGCCAAATGAACTGTTTCCAAACTGTATACCTATATAGTTCAAAATAAGGTTGTGGATTCAAGCCTGACTCCAGAGAGTCGCGTGTGTAATTTTCATCACCACTGAGAGAGCGCTGCATTGTTGGAAGTGCTTTTTTTTGGGTGAGGTGTTGGACGGAGGCCCTTTATATCTTATCAGGTGAATGTAAAAGATTCCAAGGCACTGTTTTAAGAAGGTCAGGTGAGATCCCCCAGTGTCCTGGCCCAATATTTATCCAACACTGCAGGAATCAGAATTAACCAGTCATTTTTCTCATGACTCTTTGCGGGAGCTTACTGTGCACAAATTGGTTGCTGGGGCCTCGGAGTGGGACACCATTTATCATCCATCCCTTGTTGATTTGAAGGGATTCAAAGGAAACTGCAGAGCCTGCAACTGGAGTTGTATGTAAGGGTTGACCCAGCAAAGGTGAGAGAGTCCACTCTGAATAGCGAGTGAACTACTTGAGATTTTACAACAATTCAACATTTTATCCCAAGTCTACACATTACCAGTGTTATAGAACTCAATTTCACAACTTCTGCCTTGGGAATTGAACTTAAAACGTGTTGAAATGCTAGGTCAGTACCACAACCACGAGGGACCAAACCACTTACTTGCATAATAACAGTGAGTCCGCTCAAGCAGGGAATGTACAACCTCAATCCTGCTTTTTCTGAGCTATGAGAGGATTTGACTGCTTGCTGACTACCTTGTGAATGAGGTATGGCCCAGGGAGATTTAAACTGAGGAGAAAATGCATTTGTAAGTTGAGGCTTGATCAGTCAGTGAACAGAAAGTGTCAGCTGTGTCTCAGTGGGAGCACTCTCCCCTCTGAACCAGTAAAGTCAGTAGGTTCAAATCCCACTCCAGAGGCTTGAGCACATGATCTAATCGGTACTGAGGGAGTGCTGCAGTGTCAGAGGTGCTTTCAGTTGGACTGAGACATAAAAGATCCCATTGCACAATTGTGAAGAAGGGCAGGGGAATTCTCCCTGGTGCCTTGATCAATATTGACCCCTCAATCAACAACTTTGAAACAGTTAAGCTGGCCATTTATCGCATCGCTGTTTGTGGGATCTTGCTGTGTGCAAATTGTCTAGTGTCCTCTTTACATTACAACAGTGACTACATTGCCAAAGAACTTAATTGGCTGTAAAGCACTTTTGGGACGTCCTGAGGCTGTGTAAGGTGCTATAGAAATTCAAGTCTTTCCTAGTTGTTGACTTTTTGTGTGAAATATGTTTCAACAGCTCCGTCTCCTGGGGATTCCAAGCAGCTATTCCCAGTAGCTGAAGACTGAATAACACACCCAGCATTCAGATTAATCAATTGTTAAACTCTTACCCGGCACATACAATTAAACAGTTAGTGTAACCATAACAACACAACAGCATCTGTATTATGTTTCAACTGCACAGTCCTGATTTTCCATCTCTCTCAAAAGCTTTCTGAAACCAAGACATTAAAAACGGAGATAAATAAGGGTGTATCACCGTGTTGCAAAGTTCAGAGGCAGTGCTGTTTGTTAGAACTCTGTACTCGTACCTTAACAAGTTTGCTTGGTGCGAAACACAGGACAGGCTGCAGGAGGTGTGCAGTTTTGAACACTCAATATCAAAAAAAAAACAAAGGGAGCTTACAGTGCCCCCCCACCCCCTCTCTGTGGGCTTCTAAATTCAACAACTCTCCGAGATCTCTGCACACCTTCAATATTAATTCCTTCCCTTTCTCCTTACTCCGTCATTGCCGGCTGTGCCTTCAACTGCCGAGGCCCTCAGCTCTGGAATTTCTTTCCTAAATATCGTAGCCCTCCCTCTTTTCCATTAAGACACACATTAAAACCTACCCTCCCCTCTCCAAATATCTCTCTGTGTGGGCTCTGTCTCATATTGTTTGATACCATTCCTGTGACACTCCATGGGATGTTTTAATACATTAAAAGAGGGCCACAGGAGTCAGCAACAGAAAAAAAATGGCAGCAAACCAAAGAGACATTAAAACATGAAAACAATCCAAATACAGAGACACTATAACCCAGGCAACTCCCCACCCTCTCACACGCATACTGTACCCCGTCCAACTCCCCAGCCTCTCACACTTATACTGTACATCATCCAACTCCCCACCCTCTCTCACACACACACACACACACACACACACTGTACCCCATCCAACTCCCCAGCCTCTCACACAGATACTGTACCCCATCCAATTCCCCACCCTCCCACACACACACACACACACTGTACCCCATCCAACTCCCCACCCTCTCACACAGATACTGTACATCATCCAACTCCCCACCCTCTCACACGCATACTGTACATCATCCAACTCCCCACCCTCTCACACACACTGTATCCCATCCAACTCCCCACCCTCTCACACACACTGTATCCCATCCAACTCCCCACCCTCTCACACAGATACTGTACATCATCCAACTCCCCACCCTCTCACACACACTGTATCCCATCCAACTCCCCAGCCTCTCACACAGATACTGTATACCATCCGACTCCCCACCCTCTCACACACACACACTGTATCCCATCAAACTCCCCAACCTCTCACACACACTATATCCCATCAAACTCTCCAACCTCTCACACACACCGTATCCCATCCAACTCCCCACCCTCCCACACACAAACTGTATCCCATCCAACTCCCCAACCTCTCACACACACACACACACACACACACACTGTATCCCATCCAACACCCCAACCTCTCACACACACACAGACACTGTATCCCATCCAACTCCCCAACCTCTCACACACACACTGTATCCCATCCAACTCCCCACCCTCTCACACGCATACTGTACCCCATCCAACTCCCCAGCCTCCCACACTTATACTGTACACCATCCAACTCCCCACCCTCTCACACACACACACACACACACTGTATCCCATCAAACTCCCCACCCTCTCACACGCATACTGTACCCCATCCAACTCCCCAGCCTCCCACACTTATACTGTACACCATCCAACTCCCCACCCTCTCACACACACACACACACACTGTATCCCAGCAAACTCCCCAACCTCTCACACACACACAGTATCCCATCAAACTCCACACCCCATCACACACACACACTGTATCCCATCCAACTCCCCAACCTCTCACACACACACTGTATCCCATCCAACTGCCCACCCTCTCACACACACACTGTATCCCATTCAACTCCCCAACCTCTCACACACACATACACTGTACCCCATCCACTCCCCACCCTCTCACACAGATACTGTACACCATCCAACTCCCCACCCTCTCACACACACACACTGTACCCCATCCAATTACCCACCCTCTCTTACACACATACTGTACCTCAACCAACACTCCATTCTCTCTCACACGCATACTGTACCCCAACCAACACTCCACCCTCTCTCTCACGTACACTGTATCACAGCCAACTCCCCACCCTCTCTCACAAACACACTGCACCCCTTCCAACACCCCACTCTCTCTCACAAACAAACTGTACCCCACCAAACTTCTCACCCTCTCATACACACTGCACTCCATCCAACTCTCCACTCTCTCACGCACACACTGTACCCCAACCAACTGCACACCCACACACATACACATGCGCACACTGTACCCATCCCACCTTCTCACACATGGACTGTACCCCATCCACCTCCCCACCCACTCACACACACTGTACCTCATCCAAATCCCCACCGTCTCACACACACACTGTATCCCATCAAACTCCCCAACCTCTCACACACACACTGTAACCCATCCAACTCCCCAACCTCTCACACACACACAGTATCCCTTCCAACTCCCCACCCTCTCACACGCATACTGTAACCCATCCAACTCCCCAGCCTCTCACACTTATACTGTACACCATCCAACTCCCCACCCTCTCACACACACACACACACACTGTATCCCATCAAACTCCCCACCCTCTCACACACACACACTGTATCCCATCAAACTCACCAACCTCTCACACACACACTGTATCCCATCAAACTCCTCACCCTCTCACACACACACTGTATCCCATCAAACTCCTCACCCTCTCACACACATGCTGTATCCCATCAAACTCCCCAGCCTCTCACACACACACTGTATCCCATCAAACTCCCCAACCTCTCACACACACACACACACACACACACAGTACCCCATCCACTCCTCACCCTCTCACACACACTGCACTCCATCCAACTCTCCACCCTCTCACGCACACACTGTACCCCATCCAACTCACCACCCTCACACACACACACACACACACACACTGTACCCCAACCAACTCCCCACCCTCTCTAACACACACTGTACCCCACCCAACTGCACACCCACACACATACACATACGCACACTGTACCCATCCCACCTTCTCACACATGCACTGTACCCCATCTAACTCCCCACCCCCTCTCACACACACTCGACCCCATCTAACTCTTGTACTGTCACAGGGACTTTCCCTCTTCCAGCCTTCTAAGAGTCGAACTCGCTCACCCCTTTGATTTTACCTTGACCTCTTCTCCTCCTCCAATTAATCAAGCCCTCTCCCTTCCCCACCCTAAGTGGTCTGCCCCCTTTCCTAACTCCTACATATCCATAAATCCCCAATTTATTTCCCCTTTTTCCTCATTTTCAACCCTTAATTGCTCTCTCCCCATATCATGTCAACCCCCACCCCCCTACCACCCCCACCTGATTCCTATCTGTGCAGCTCCATAGAACCATAGAAAAGTTACAGCACAGAAGGAGGCCATTCAGCCCATCTTGTCCATGCCAGCCCGAGGACACCCAGGTGCCCTTTCTAATCCCACCTTCCTGCACCCGGCCCATAGCCCTGCAGCTTACAACACTTAAGGTGCAGATTCAGGTACTTTTTAAAAGAGTTTAAAGTTTCTGCCTCTACCACCAACTTGGGCAGCGAATCCCAGACACCCACTACCCTCTGCGTAAAAAAGTTCTTCCTCATGTCCCCCCTACACCTTCTGCCACTTATCTTGAATCTATGTTCCCTGGTTCTAGAATTCTCCACCAAGGGAAACATTTTATCCTGTCCACTCTATCTATTCCCCTCATAATTTTGTACACCTCAATCAAGTCACCTCTCAGCCTTCTTTGTTCTAAGGGAAATAACCCCAACCTATCCAATCTCTCCTCAAAGCTACACTTTTTTAACCCTGGCAACATTCTTGTAAACCTCCTCTGCACTCTCTCCAGAGCTATTACGTCCTTCCTGTAATGTGGTGACCAGAACTGCGCACAATACTCTAGTTGTGGTCTCACCAGTGTTTTATACAATTCCAACATTATATCCTTACTTTTATATTCTATACCTCTGCCAATGAAGAAGAGCATTCCATATGCCTTCTTTACAACCTTGTCTACTTGATCTGCTGCCTTGATGGACCTGTGTACTTGTACGCCAAGATCTCTCACTTCATCTACCCCTCTTAGTATATTCCCATTTATTGTGTAATTCCTGTAACTGTTTGACCTCCCTAATGTATGACCTCACACTTCTCTATGTTAAAATCCATCTGCCACTTTACCGCCCCCTCCACCAACCCATCTATCTCGTTCTGGAGATTATGTCTATCCTCTACACTATCCACTACTCAGCCAATCTTTGTGTTAGACTGACTTAAGCTCTGAGGAAAGGTTGAAGAAACCTAGGCTTCTCATCCTTGAAAGGAAGAGTCTGTGACCATGAAGACTGCCAAGGGAGTATGTGAAGCATACAGCACAACCTCAAACTAAACTGTGACATTAGAACAAGGAGGCACGGTGTAAAACTGGAAAAAAGAAAGTTTAGAAACAATTTCAGAATGTCATGCAAATAGTGAGTAGCACGTGAAATGGACTCAGGGCAAGGACAGGGCAGGGGAAAAAGTTGGAATCAGTTACAAGAGCTGCTAGTGTTCATAAAATGGTACATCGCAGGAGGAGGCTGTTCAACCCATCGAACCTATACTGGCTCTTTGAAAAAGTTGCCAATTAGCCCTATCCCCCTCCTTTATCCCCATAGCCCTGCAATTTTTCATTTTAAAGAATTTGAACCATTCCATTTTGAAAGTTATGATCGAACCTGCTTCTATCCACATTTGGGCAGCCTCCAGATCACAACAACTCACTATGTGAACAAATTTCTCCTGATCTCCCTCTCTGTGGTATTTTGCCAATTATCTTAAAATCCATGAAGTCTGGTCATTGACCCTCCAGTCAGTGGAAACAGCTTCTCCTATTTACTCTATTAAAACTCCTCATACTGCTGAACACTTCTGTCAAATCTCCCCTCAACCTTCTTTGCTCCAAAGGGAACAATCCCATTTTCTCCAGGTTATCCGCAAAATTGTCATCCCTCATCCCTGTTACCATTCAAGTAAATCTCCTCCGTCTAGTATAAGGGTCTGGCACATAAAGGGTTAAAGTGGGACTGCGTACAGTACCGCCCACACAGTGATGTAAGAGAAAACATGACCCGCACATAGGAGTCAGTGTAGCATTGGACAGAGTTGTGTGTAGAAGCAAGCATGGAGACAGCTCCTTGCTTGGACCATTACTGTACCTATTGTTACGGACAGGAGGGAGGTTTAATTTAAACAGCCCTGATTTCTCCTACCACCATACGTCCATAAACAGAAAGGTGTTTTTGATTTTTGACTTTCCCCTTTAAAAGTGGTAGCATACGTTCCCAACCCTTCAGTTTTGGAGTGATCCAATCCTCTGTTAATAACCCCACAGCAAACTCAAGATAGGGCAAAATAAGAGCGTTGGTTTATTTTATATATACACACACACACACACTCACACACACAAAACGTGGGAAAGGGTTTCACAATGTCCTCCCCTTTTTGCATTCATACAATCAAAGAGGGATAAGAGAAAGAAAGGGGCTCAGGGCAGAGATCAGGATAAAAATAAGAATTATGGTTTCACCTGAGTCCAGAGTCCAGAATCAAAGCCCAATGAGGAATTCTTTCACAGAGTTCGGCTGGCTGAAGACCAGTGGTATAAGATTCGCTTTTCCGGTTGTATTGATGTCCCAAGATGAATTAAGCACACAGAGATCGAATCAGTTCTGCAGGCGATAGTACAAAATCATCCCAGCAGAGTCAGGGTAGATGGGGGCCGGTTGTCCAACCTAGCCTGAGTTTGCTTCTGTATGGCCTGCCGTCAGATGTTAAACAGCAGACTGAAGATGGAATCCAAAAGCTGTATAATTAAAGCAATTCAAACAGCTCAAGTCTCAGACATGTGGTAGGGCAGTTTCAGGTTGAGCTATTTAGCTAATGAGGTCTCTTGTTAAAACTCATTGTTTTTTGAGCAGGTAACTGTAGCACCATTGGCACAACATTGGAGATGAGGAGTCACAAATAGCTCTGCCTTTCTCCATAGCTGGCTTGTACAGATATCTTGTCTACTATCCTTTGTTTTGGCTTGGCTGGAATATTTATACAATGCAAGGAGTGTTACATTCCAGAGGTTTGATGTGTTTAGTCTTTGTCCATTGTTTAAAGTGCTCAGAAACTTACAGAGCTACTATCATGTGGTCAGCGGCAGCCAATTTATCAGTCCAGCCATTTGTCTATTTTAAAAGAAAAATAATAATAATTTTATCAAGTATCCAGGGTGACTAAGATATATTCCTTCATGTCTTCTGATCATGACATTATGTGTATAGTTTCTAGTAGTTAATAAAGACTTACTGTTGAACTACCTAAAATGACGAATACCTTGACAGGACCCACAGAACGACGCCCAACACTTTACATCACTCCGCACACTCTCCAAGGCCTTCACATCCTTCCTAAAGCGTGATGCTCAGAATTGGTCACAATACTCCAGCTGAGACCTAACCAGTGATGTATAAAAGTTTATTGTAATCATTGATACTGGTGTGCTGCAATGAGGATGTGTACACACTTTCTGAATGAATTTATTTTTCCTTTTCCCCAGATATTGCAGCTGGGAGAGATCATGGAGGGAAGGAGTTGATGGTTTCCAGATGCTACACCATGCTAGATAGGACAGAGATTGATTAACCAGCTGATATTTAGGTGGTTATTTTTATATAGTCGTACGGATAATTAAGCTGGGACCGGCTAGGCGGCCTTATATCTGTATATATCTTGCAACCTCTTGTATCCTAAGTGATCCAGTGCCTCAGCCTTGCTGCTGAGTAATTACACAGAATATACAGCACAGAAACAGGCCATTCGGCCCACCTAGTCCATGCTGGTGCTTATGCTTCACACGAGCCTCCTCCCACACTACTTCATCTCACCCTATCAGCGTATCGTTCTATTCCTTTCTGCTTCATCTGTTTATCTAGTTTCCCCTTAATTGGATCTTGGATATACCCCTCAACTAATTCTTGTAGTAATGAGCTCTACACTTAATTTGAATGCAGCCTCGTGTCTGCTTTCTATCTCCCTGTCTAAATCGAGATACAACCCTTCACTAATTGCATGAATTCATCTCCCCTCACCGCCTCTAAATTCCCACCGATCTCACTGGTTTTAATTCAGGGTAATTAAAAACACATAATTAGTCACCTCCCTCTCTCTCCAGCACATTTCCAAACTCCTTCATCAGCTTTCTGCTATACCCGTGAGGCTGGAGTTCTTAATAATTAATATCACAAGGAATTTCAGTGTAATTACTGGTGTTAATGTTGAAATTCTAACATACAGATACTCACAAAGATAGTCAGGATGACCCGAAGTGCTTTACAGCCAGTGAAGTGCTTTTTGAAGTGTAGTCACTGTTGTAATGTAGGAAATTCAGCAGCTAATTAGTGCACAGCAAGCTCCCACAAACAGCAATGACTTAATGGCCAGATCACCTGTTTTGTAGTGATTTTGATTGAAGGATTGGCCAGGACATGGGCTTGAATTCCCCCATGCTTCTTCAAAATAATGTCTGTGGGATCTTTCATGTCCACCTGACAGTGGAAAGTTGTAACCCAAAGAACAGCAGCTCAAACAGTATAAACACTCCCTCAGCACTGCACTGGGGGTATAACCCAGAGTATACACTCAACTCTCTGAAGTTGGATTTGAACCCACAACCTTCTGATTCAGGATAAGAATGCTCCCTAACAGCAATGCAGGTGTACCTACAGCACATGGACTGCATTGGAAGGAGGATCCAGCAATGCCTTCTCAAAAGGCAACTAGGGATCAGCCATTAATGCTGGCCTAGCCAGTGATGCTGACATCTCAAGAATTAATAAAAAAATACAAACCATCATCTACACCCCAGCAAACACAAACCCCTACACGCATATACACTCCCCTAAACACTCTCCTAACACAGACACACTCCCCTACACACTCTCCTAACACAGACACACTCCCCTACACACTCTCCTAACACAGACACACTCCCCTACACACTCTATTAACACAGATACGCTCCTCTACACACTATCCTAACACAGACACAAACCCCTACACACATATACATTCCCCTAACACAGACACACTCTCCTAACAGACATACTCCCCTACACACTCTCCCAACACTGACACAAACCTCTACATACATATACACTCTCCTAACACAGACACACTCTTCTACACACAGACATATTTACCTACACACAGACACACTCCCCTACACACAGACACACTCACCTACACACAGACACACTCCCCTACACACCGACATACTCCCCTACACACCAACACACTCCCCTACACACAGACACACTCTCTCACACAGACACACTCCCCTACACTGACACACTCCCTTACACACCAACACATTCCCTTACACACAAACATACTTGCCTAAACAGACACACTCCCCTACACACAGACATAGTTAAATACACACAAACACACTCCCCTATACATCAACACACTCCCTTACACACAAACACACTCCCCTATGCACCAACACACTCCCTTACACACAAACACACTCCCCTATGCACCAACACACTCCCTTACACACAAACACACTCCCTGAATGTATAGACACACTCTTCTAATACAGACACACTATCTACACACAGACACATTCCCTTACACACAAACACACTCACCTACACAGACACACTCTTCTACACACAGACACACTCCCCTTCACACAGACAAACTCCCCTAACAGACAGACACATTCCCTTACACACGGACACACTACCCTACACACAGACACACTCCCCTAACCCACAGACACATTCCCTGCACACAAACACACTCCCCTAACACATAGACACAATCCCTTACACACGGTCACACTCCCCTACACACAGACACACTCTCCTAACACACGGATACACTCCCTATGCACAGGCACACACCCCTACACACAGACACACTCCCCTAACACACAGACACACTCCTTACACATCTATTAATATATATAATATTTTGGAAAATATTTTTATTTTAAAATAGACATTTAGTCCGTGGGTAAATCTTAACTGGATTAAAACCAGCTAGTCTGGGCACTTTGATATGTACTAGTTTTGATATGTAAGAGAGATAGCATGCATTTGCATTTTTTGAATAGAACATTCAAGAAGTGGGGTGAAAACTTGACACCTTTCTAGCAGTTACCAAGCCGTATGTTTATATTACTAATAAAATTTGGTACAATGAGTGGAGTTTCATTGTTAAAAGGTAAAGTTCAAAGAGACTGGTGAGACAATGAGAATTTGAATTCAATCAGCGGTGATAGGTATAACTTCAGTAGTTTTCCGGTGTGCGGGTAGAGGTAATGTAAGGTCAAAGGGCAGCTGCAAGCTTCCAACTGGCTCCTCAGTGAAAAGAACCTCATTTTGAATTTGTAAGGTGACAATGCTTTGCCTAGTGTCTGGTTAAGTTTATGGGTTGCTGTTGCCTTAATGGAGATTAGTTTGGGAATTTGTTAAAAGTTAAGATAGTAGTAATTTGTAGCCATATGTAAATATTTTAACCTGTGTAAATTAATAAAATGTTTCACTTAGTTTAATATAAAATCTCAAGAACAAGTGATCTGATTCCTGAATTTAGAGTCGCATCTCAAACATAACACTTAAAATTATAGGTTATGACAGTTATTTAAAGATTCCCTCTGGAATTTTTAAATAACTCCACTTTACCAACTGCATCGGTCATAATGCTCCCTACACACAGACACACTCCCTGAATGCACAGACACACTCCCTGAATGCACAGACACACTCCTTGAATGCACAGACACACTCCCCTACACGCCAACACACTCCCATGCACATAGACACACTCTCCTAAAACACAGACACACTCCCTGAATGCACAGACACACTGCCTGAATGTACTGGCGCACTCCCCTACACACAGACACACTCCCTTACACACAGATACACTCCCTTACACACAGACACTTCCATACACACAGGCATACTCTCTTACACACAGGCATACTCTCCTACACACAGACACACTCCCTTACACACAGATACACTCCCTTACACAGACATTTCCATACACACAGGCACACTCACCTACACACAGGCATACTATCCTACACACAGACACACTCCCTACACAGAGGCACTCACTCCTGCACAGACACGCTCCCTGAATGCACAGACAGACTCCCTGAATGTACAGGCGCACTTCCCTACACACAGACACAAACCCTTACACACAAATGCACTCCCCTAACACTTCCCTACAAATGTACTGATAGACCTGTGTTTAAACAAAAGGGGTTAGTTTTTTATTGAGCTAAAGACCTATCCAGGTAAAGATATAAAGATATTTAAAAGGTAAACCCACATCCCGACTTTCACAACACGCACATGCACATGCCTGCACACGGGCCCACATATGCACACAGACACACACACACACAAAATGTATGCAAAATTACTCATTCTACAGTAGGGGGTTACTCTTGGCTAAATTAAAATTCAGTAATAAAAGGCAAAAAAATAGAGAGTTCACTGTTTATGAGTCCTTCTCTTATACCTATGGCTGAGGCAGAATTTTTCCACGGTGATCTTGAAATTCTAATGGGGTTGAGGCTGATGTAAACTGCAATTTCTGGAGACAGTCTCTTTTAAACCATAATCCATCTTTTCCCAAAGTCGATGTGATTGTACTTGAGGCTCTTTTCGTTGGAATTTCTTTACCTCTGTGTTAACTTCCAAAAATACATTAGAGATAGGGTCTCGAACTTGAGAGAGAGGGGAGAGAGATGGTGCCAGTGATCCAAAGGCAGATTTCTTCCGTTTTTAGCAGACGGCTCAAAATGGTTATTCTGAT
The DNA here is from genome assembly GCF_964194155.1 of Cetorhinus maximus. Lineage (NCBI taxonomy): Eukaryota > Metazoa > Chordata > Chondrichthyes > Lamniformes > Cetorhinidae > Cetorhinus > Cetorhinus maximus. The sequence continues at coordinate 13,563,583 of NC_135886.1, forward strand.
CACATGATCTCTCTCCCCATAGTGATTTCAGAAGATGATTGATTAGCTCATGTCTGGATAAACCTTAGTTATTGTTATGACCTAGGTGATTAGTTTATTTAATGTCCCAGCAATTAATTCCTGAATGACCCAATCCTCCATCTTAATGAGGTAGGAAGAACACATTCTTTATAGCCGTTGTCCCAGTAGACTTTCTGTCTCCACTTTAAAGGTATCTTTATAGAAATGCAAATGGTGAGGACCAGTACAATTTCAGTTCATTTTTTGAAGTAGTTCTTGATATCAGCAGATGTGAAATTCCACAGGGGATGGTCTTGGCATGTACCCCACATTGGAAATTTCCCGAAACTGGCCAACTTGTAATACCATACATCAGGTGACCTGCGGCAGTCACCTTAAGTCAGTGATTTTGCTTGCTTTTCAAAAAGTCCTTTTAAAGCAGTTCAATATATATTTGATTGCCAATGAAATTAAAAATCAATATCATACATGCACACATGAAAATACAGACAAACAGATTCACAATATCACACCCACACACACGCACGCACTCCACAAACAGGCTAATTTACAGATCATCACAGCCTATAACCTCTGAGCTCCAGGTCAGTGTATTTGGGGGTGCCCCAAAGATGCACTAGGAAATCCCTCCCCCCCACCCCCCCCCCCCAACCACCACCAGAAGTTCCCAGGTAAGGTTTGCCCAGCAATTGCCTGGGAAGTGCAAACTTCCCCTGGCCAATTACCCTGTACTGGAAACCAACCGAAAGTGTGATTTAAATCTGACTGTGTCACAGCAATAGTTACCCAGAAAAAGTGTGAAGAATTAAAAATACATCTAGCTTCAGGGTAACTATTGTACAGACCCACACCAACCCCCGCAGGATTGTCCCCACACCCCCCGAACTCCAAAGAGACATCCCAACCCCCGACTAACCCCCCCCACCCCCCACTCCACTAGTTTCCCCACCCTCCCGACTACCCCCACCCCAGGGGACTCCCCCACAGTCTGACTTCCCCCCGCCCCTGCGGGACTCCTGGGCCCTCCCAAACACACAGGGGAGTCCCCCGCTCCCCAACTAACCCCCCCAGCCCCAATCCAATCCGACCTCCCCCACCCCCCACCGACTGTCCAACCCACCCCCAACTGTCCGACACCCGCCCCCCGCCCCCCCCGCTCCACCCGCCAGCTGGCTGGTGCCTACGCCTCCCAACTGGCCGACACCCCCTCCCGGCTGACTCTCCTGCTCCCCTCACCGCCTGCCCCCCGCCACCCACCCGAGTGCCTGACATTCCCCCCCACCCCCGGTGCCGTAACAAAGGGGCCATGGTCTCCTTGTGCCCAACTCTGAAGTCCTCGACAAAAGGTCCTGAGAGCGAGCTTCCCTGCACAGTTCTCGCCCAGCCTGAGTCGGAAGGATCAGAAAGATTTCAAGGTAAAAACATAGGAGCGGAGTGACAATCCAACTCTGATTATCACTCCATGGATGTTTAGGCCCCGTGATGTTGATGCGCATGATGGCCAGAGAGAGCTCCCCTTGTCATCTTTAAGGCAGAAGCTTCGAAATACACTGAAGAGGTTCATCTGAACAAAGAAACTTTGAACAGTGCAGCACTCCCTCAGTACTCACCCTCCGACAGTGCAGCACTCTCTCAGTACTGACCCTCCAACAGTGCAGCACTCCCTCAGTACTAACCCTTCGACAGTGCAGCACTCCCTCAATACTGACCCTCCGACATTACAGCACTCCCTCAGTACTCACCCTCCAACGGTGCAGCACTCCCTCAGTACTGACACTCTGACAGTGCAGCACATCCTTAGCACTGACCCTCTGACAGTGCAGCACTCCTTCAGTACTGACCCTCTGACAGTGCAGCACTCCTTCAGTACTGAACCTCTGACAGTGCAGCACTCCCTCAGTACTGACCCTCTGACAGTGCAGCATTCCCTCAGTACTGACTCTCCAACAGTGCAGCGCTCCCTCAGTAGTTCCCTCCGACAGCACAGCAGACGCTTGGTACTGCCCTTCCGACATTGTCGTAATCCCTCATTTCTGACCCTGCAACAGTGCAGCACTCCCTCAGTACTGATCTTCCAACAATGCAGTACAAGCTCCACACACATTGACTCTCATTGGGATACGGGTTCCAGACACATTGACTCTCACTGGGATACAGGTCCCCCACACATTGACTCTCACTGGGGTACGGGTCCCACACACACTGACTCTCACTGGGGTACGGGTTCCAGACACATTGACTCTCACTGGGGTACGGGTTCCACACACACTGACTCTCACTGGGGTACGGGTTTCACACACACACTGACTCTCACTGGGGTATGGGTTTCACACACACACTGACTCTCACTGGGGTACGGGTCCCACACACACTGACTCTCACTGGGGTACGGGTCCCACACACACTGACTCTCACTGGGGTACGGGTTCCAGACACATTGACTCTCACTGGGGTATGGGTTCCAGACACATTGACTCTCACTCGGGTACTGGTCCCACACACACTGACTCTCACTGGGGTACGCGTCTCAAACACACTGACGAGAACCCAATCGAAGACTCAATTGGAAGATCTACACAGTGTAGCAAGAAGAGGAAGCAAGGAATACACAAGAACGACTGGGCTATGGGCTCTGGTGAAATGATCTGGGGGTTCAGGGAGCAGAATAACTGCTGAGGCAGTTCCTGTAGTCACACTGAACCCTCCACAGGTCAATGTGTCTCTCCTCACTTGACGCAGTGTGCTAGAGACAGGACAAAAGGTCAGGGAATGAATTCTAACAGTTCAGGCTGATCCACGTATCCCACACACCGCACATGGAGGCTTCTGGAACATTTAAGCAACTCCAATAAATACACCAAGCCCAGCCTGTTGATGGAAACTTCGGAAATGCCTGTGTCAACTGGTCTGCAGCTAAACACGGACACTTCTTGCCGATGGGACTTGCTACTTTTCAGAAATACTGAGAACTTGCATCAAAGAGAAACTTGGGCTTATGAATCCTCTCAAGTCCAAACTCCAGGTTCACAGGTCAGAGTTCACAGGGGAATTGGAGGATTATGGAATGGGGGTGGGGTGGGAATGGCAGCATGGGGAAATTTATTTTCATCTCAGCAATCAGATTAATGTGGAATATATTTCCTTGTTTGTTTTTCCTTGTTTCCCTTTCGCTGTCCAGCTCCGCCCCCAGCTGGTGATTCAGGAAATTGTCTCTTTTTCAAGACTGTTGGAGCAGCAGTGTAAACACACACACACAACTCACTGTCATCATTATTTCAACTCTCCAAAGGCGGAGGGTGATTTTGGGGTGGGCACGAGAAGTTTGGCCTTTTTACTATCTTAATAATTGTATAATAAAATCAAACTGATACTCCCAGTGCAGTACCGAGGGAACGCTCGTGGGTCTTGTGGTGCAGTGGGTAGCTCGGGGTTCAAGTCCCACTCCTGGACTTGATGGTCAAGAAAAGTTCCTTTCCAGCCCAAGGTCAGAGTGGGGGTGTTTGCCGATTATTGCACAATGTCCAATTGTGACTCCTCAGATACTGAAGCAGTCCATGTCCAAATGCAGCAAGACCTGGACAATATCCAGGCTTGGTCTGACAAGTGGCAAGTAACATTCGCACCTCACAAGTGCCAGGCAATGACCGTCTCCAACAAGAGAGAATCCAACCATCGCCCCTTGACATTCAATAGCATTACCATCACTGAATTCCCCCACTATCAACATCCTGGGGGTTATCATTGACCAGAAACTGAACTGGTCTAGCCATATAAATACTGTGGCTACAAGAGCAGGTCAGAAGCTAGGAATCCTGTGGTGAGTAACTCGCCTCCTGACTCCCCAAATCCTTTCCACCAACTACACGGCACAAGTCAGGAGATGGAATGCTGTCCACTTGCCTGGATGAGTGCAGCTCCAAAAACACCATAGAAGCTTGACACCATCCAGGACAAAGCAGCCCACTTGATTGGCACCACATCCACCTTAAACATTCACTCCCTCCATCAGCGACGCACAGTAGCAGCAGTGTGTACCATCTACAAGATGTACTGCAGAAACTCACCAAGGCTCCTTCGCCAGCATCTTCCCAACCAGTGGCCTCTATCACTTAGAAGGACAAGGGCAGCAGACGCATGGGAACACTACCAACTGGAAGTTCCCCTCCAAGTCACTCACCACCCTGACTTGGAAATATATCGGCTGTTCCTTCACTGTCACTGGGTCGAAATCCTAGATCTCCCTCCCTAACAGCACTGTGGGTGTACCTACATGACATGGACTGCAGTGGTTCAAGAAGCCAGCTCACCACCACCTTCTCAAGGGCAATTAGGGATGGGCAGTAAAAATGCTGGCTTAGCCAGCGACGCCCACATCCCATGAAAGAATAAGACGTGTTCATAATGGGGACAAACAGGTTGAGCATCAATCTGCAAAATCCACATGCCAATGGGAGGCGGTAAGAGTGGGAGAGGTTCCTGGTCAGCCATGGAAAGAAAGTTGGAGCTTCTGCCATTATATCCATAGCTCTAGACCACATGTATGTTGCCTCAGCAACTTGGACTCCTTGAGTGAACTATAACACGCCCCCCCTGAGAGATTGCTACACTGTCTGGTGGATAAAACGTTAAACCGAGGGCTCTGTCTGCTCCCTCAGGAGAACACAAATTATCCCAGGGCACCGCATTGAAGAAGAGCAGGGGAGTTCTCCTGGGTGTCCTGGTCAACATTTATCCCTTAATCAATATCAATAAAATAGATAATTGACCATTTTCACATTGATGTATGTGGAATTTTGCTGTGCACAAATTGTATTTCCTAGATTACAACAGTGACTACACTTCAAAAATACTCCATTGGCTGGAAAGCACTTTGGGACATCCAGTGTTGCGAAAAGTGACATAGAAATGCAATTCCTTCTTTAATAATGGGGGGAAAGGAGGGAGGGATGGACACAATGACAGAGAACACAGTGACAGATGAAACATTGAGAGTGCACACAGTGAGAGTGCACACAGTGACAGAGGACACAGTGAGAGAGGATACGGTGTCAGAGGACACAGTGAGAGTGCACACAGTGACAGAGGACACAGTGAGAGTGCACACAGTGACAGAGGACACAGTGAGAGAGGATACGGTGTCAGAGGACACAGTGACAGAGGATACGGTGTCAGAGGACACAGTGACAGAGGACACAGTGACAGAGGACACAGTGAGAGTGCACACAGTGACAGAGGACACAGTGACAGAGGTCACAGTGGGAGAGCACACAGTGGGAGAGCACACAGTGAGAGAGGAGACGGTGTCAGAGGACACAGTGGGAGAGGTCACAGTGGTAGAGGACACAGTGACATAAGGCACAGTGAGAAAGGACAAAGTGGGTGAGGACACAGTGACATAGGGCACAGTGAGAAAGGACACAGTGGGAGAGCACACAGTGTCAGAGGACACAATGAGAAAGGACACAGTGACAGAGCACACAGTGACAGAGGTGAAAATGGGAGACCACACAGTGAGAGAGAGCACACAGTGTCAGAAGACACAGTGACAGAGGTCACAATGGGAGAACGCATAGTGACAGAGGGCAGAGTGAGAAAGGACACAGTGGGAGTTGACAGAATGAGAGAGGACATGGCGGGGAGGACACAGTGGGAGAGCACACAGTGTCAGAGGACACTATGACAGAGGACACAGTGACAGAGGTCGCAATGGGAGAGCACACAGTGACAGAGGACACAGTGTCAGAGGTCACAATGGGAGAGCACACAGTGACAGAGGACACAGTGTCAGAAGACACAGTGTCAGAGGTCGCAATGGGAGAACGCACAGTGACAGAGGACACAATGAAAAAGGACACAGTGGGAGTTGACACAACGAGAGAGGACACAGGGAGGGAGGACACAGTGGGAGAGGACACAGTTGGTGAGGTCACAGTGAGAGAGGACACAGTGGGAGAGGACACAGTTGGTGAGGTCACAGTGGGAGAGGACACAATGAGCGAGGACACCGTGGCAGAGGTCACAGTGGGAGAGGACACAATGAGCGAGGACACCGTGGCAGAGGTCACAGTGGGAGAGGACACAGTAAAGACACTTAAAAAAAATAAACAAAGGGTTACATTCATACAGCGCCTCACAAAAACTCCAACCCTACATGGTCTGGCCTAATGTGACCCCTGTCCTACAATAAGTGCTTAATTCTGGGTAATAAATTGGGCCTTGCCAGTAATGCCCACATCCCAAGAATGACATTAACTTGCATTTATATAGCACCTTTAACATACAAAAATAGCCCTAGGTACTTCACAGGAGCAATTATCAAACAAAACTTGACACCAGCCACATAAATAAATATTAGGAACACGTGACCAAAGCTTGGTCAAATAAGTCAGTTTTAAGGAACGTCTTAAAGGAGGAGAGAGAGAGATAGGGAGGGGGAGAGGTTTAGGGAGGGAATTCCAGAGTTTAGGGCCCAGGCAGCTGAAGGCATGGCTGCCAATGGTGGAGCAATTAAAATCGGGGATGCTCAAGAGGCCAAAATTGGAAGTGCGGAGAGATCTCAGAGGGTTTTGAGGCTGGAGGAGATTATAAAGACAGGGGGGGACTATGGAGACCATAGAAGGATTGGAAAACAGGGATGAGAATTTCAAAATAGAGACGCTGCTCAACTGGGATCCAATGTTGTTCAGTGAGCACAGGGGTGATAGTGAATGGGATTTGGTGCGAGTTAGGATACATCCAGATGGGCTTTGGATGAGCTCAATTGTTTTTGAAGGGTGATGTTGTAGTATGGGTTCTTTAGATGTCTCAATGATGAGATCTTGAGAGCTGTAATATTTAAACATGAACCATTTATTGTTAATCTTTAGCTATTTGCAGATCCAAAGCATGGTCATGCATGGTGCTGTTATCTCCATGCAGGCTGCTTCCAAAGTGTTCTTTCTAGGCTGTTCTCTCAATCTATTACCATGTGACTCTATACATCATACCGTGGGCAATGCTATTCTCCAGTCCCACATTAACCCTTGCTCTGCCTAGCACCTTTACATTACAGTGGCATGGAGGCACATCATGTGACATCATAAAACAGGTGGGAGATTCAAGGCCAGCATTTATTGCCCATCGCTAATTGCCCTTGGCTGCCGTGTTTCTTGCATCAAAACAGTGGATGTAAAACACTTCAAGACCTCCTAGCATCATGAAAGGTGCTACAGAAATGCAAGTCTTTCTTTATCGGGTGATGTAATCAGTTCTGGGCTCATTGACTGACCTCAGTGTAACCACCAGGTGGGGCTCCAACATCAGAAAGGATTGCAGCTGTTCAAAATATGGTTTATTGTGAGTTTGTTCCCAGGCTGTCTCTACAAACAATTTTTTATTCTTTCACAGGATGCAGGCTTCGCTGGCTAGGTACACACACTGCATACTTCCTTTCTGTAATTAAAAAGTCTCACCTGATTTTTTGCAGATGCTGTACAGAGGTTAATTAACGAGAGCAGTATCCCTTTACTGCTATCCACTGATTGTTACAACTCCATCTGGTGCTTTCCTGCTTGTTTACTGACACTAATCATCACTTTAAATCAATTAGGCAATGGTTGTGGAGAGGAAAGAAATTATTCACATTTTCGGCAGTTTAAAACGATTCGACTAAGTGTGATTTTTATTAAAGGTATTCTGATATCATTAACTTCTGCCTTTGGAAGCCAGATGATTCTGTTCATTAACAGGCACTGAACTGTAAAGGAAGCGTTTACCTAACATATTGGCAGCATGTTTCAATAGACCTGGTCACAGAGTGTCACATAGTATCTTCACGCCTGTGACACTCTTTAAAATTGATCTTTAGATCATAGGTTCAAACTGATGCAACTCTTTAAAGTGGGGTGTACATCATAGGGTCATGCAGGTAAATCTCTCATTAGATTGTAAGTTCATGCTGAGTGAGACTCTTTAAACTGGGGCATTCCATCATGCTGGCGGATTGACATACTATCCAGCAAGTAGGCAAAGATTCTCAGCCTGTGACCTCCCTGTGATGACACAGGCCAGAGATGCTGAGAGGATTTATAGAGTTCTGATGCTGTGTTTAACTGTTTATTGGCTCTATCATCTGGCCAGCAGCACAGACTGGTGAATGAGCCACAAGGAAACATACTTTAATCCCGAGGGTGATTCACCCTGCTGCTCCCAGACAATGATTAATGGGAGCATAGCATGAAGGAATGAATTGCTCATAAGCACTTTTCAATTTCTGATGTGAATTTTCAGGACCAGGATACAACCCATTGGCAGAATAAACCATTCTTGGTAGATTATCCCAACCCCAAATATCCACCTCACTGTAACCAGCTACCTCAAATACTCACCTCACTGTAACCAGCTACCTCAAATACTCACCTCACTATAACCCTCCACCTCAAATACTCACCTCACTGTAACCCTCTACCCTAAATACCCACCTCACTGTAACCAGCTACCTCAAATACTCACCTCATTGTAACCAGCTACCTCAAATACTCACCTCACTGTAACCAGCTACCTCAAATACTCACCTCACTATAACCCTCTACCTCAAATACTCACCTCACTGTAACCCTCTACTCCAAATACTCACCTCACTGTAACCTTCTACTCCAAATACTCACCTCACTATAACCCTCTACTCCAAATACTCACCTCACTATAACCCTCTACTCCAAATACTCACCTCACTATAACCCTCTACCCCAAATACCCACCAAACTGTAACCCTCTACCCTAAATACCCACCACACTGTAACCATCTACCTCAAATACTCACCTCACTGTAACCCTCTACCTCAAATACCCACCTCACTGTAACCCTCTACCCTAAATACCCACCTCACCGTAACCATCTACCTCAAATACTAACCTCACTGTAACCATCTACCTCAAATACTCACCTCACCGTAACCATCTACCTCAAATACTAACCTCACTGTAACCATCTACCTCAAATACTCACCTCACTGTAACCATCTACCTCAAATACTCACCTCACTGTAACCCTCTACCCTAAATAACCACCTCACTGTAACCATCTACCCCAAATACCCACCTCACTATAACACTCTACCCTAAATAACCACCTCACTGTAACCCTCTACCCTAAATAACCACCTCACTGTAACCATCTACCCCAAGTACCCACCTCACTATAACCCTCTACCCTAAATAACCACCTCACTGTAACCCTCTACTCCAAATACTCACCTCACTGTAACCCTCTACCCTAAATACTCACCTCACTGTAACCCTCTACTCCAAATACTCACCTCACTGTAACCCTCTACCCTAAATAACCACCTCACTGTAACCCTCTACTCCAAATACTCACCTCACTGTAGCCCTCTACCCTAAATAACCACCTCACTGTAACCCTCTACTCCAAATACTCACCTCACTGTAGCCCTCTACCCTAAATAACCACCTCACTGTAACCCTCTACTCCAAATACTCACCTCACTGTAACCCTCTACCCTAAATATCCACCTCACTGTAACCCTCTGCTCCAAATACCCACCTCACTGTAGCCCTCTACCCTAAATAACCACCTCACTATAACCCTCTACCCTAAATAACCACCTCACTGTAACCCTCTACTCCAAATACTCACCTCACTGTAGCCCTCTACCCTAAATAACCACCTCACTGTAACCCTCTACTCCAAATACTCACCTCACTGTAGCCCTCTACCCTAAATAACCACCTCACTGTAACCCTCTACTCCAAATACTCACCTCACTGTAACCCTCTACCCTAAATAACCACCTCACTGTAACCCTCTACTCCAAATACTCACCTCACTGTAACCCTCTACCCCAAATACCCACCTCACTGTAGCCCTCTACCCCAAATACCCACCTCACTGTAGCCCTCTACCTCAAATACCCACCTCACTATAACCCTCTACCCTAAATAACCACCTCACTGTAACCCTCTACCCCAAATACCCACCTCACTGTTTCCCTCAGCCTCACCAACTCACCTTCTGGCTGTATAATAGATCTCTGGTATTGGGCGAGGGTGTGCTTGTCAGGCTGGTTTGTTCAGAGAGGAGGGTCTATCTATTAGTCTGATCACAGCTGCTGTGCCCTAATTCTCACACTCTTTGCCAGACCCTGAGCATTAAACAGGGATTTTGCAATAACTCTACTTGAGAAGCATTGACAGGTTCCATGAATCACCTGAGGGGTTGAGATTTACACAAATAAGCTGCAGTGTCAATGGTCAGCTCTTCAAAGGAATATTGGTGGCTGGCACGTCTGGCCTACGTGTTTTACAAAGTTTAACACTTTACCACTTAGTTTGAAATTCAATACAACACCAAGAATACAACAAGGAGTACATTATCATTCTCATTTACATGAAACAGATCAAAGAAAGGAAATAACTATCTTCCTACTGTGCATTTCACAACCTTGAGGTATCCAGTAAAGTACTATTTGAAAGGTAATTCCTATCATAATATAGAAAATGTTACACAGCAAGTCCCACGAACAGCAATGTGATAATGTGCAGATCATCTGTTCAAGTAAAATAAAAACAGAATTACCTGGAAAAACTCAGCAAGTCTGGCAGCATCGGCGGAGAAGAAATCAGTCAACGTTTCGAGCCCTCATGGCTCTTCGGCAGAACAGTTCTGCCGAAGAGCCATGAGGGCTCGAAACGTTGACTGATTTCTTCTCCGCCGATGCTGCCAGACTTGCTGAGTTTTTCCAGGTAATTCTGTTTTTATTTTGTTTTGGATTTCCAGCATCCGCAGTAGCTTTTAGCTTTTTGTTTTTATCTGTTCAAGTAATGCTGGTTGACGGGCTAATTTTGGTGCGGGTACCTGGGACTCCCCTGCTCTTCTTTGAATGGTGTCATGGGATCTTTTCCGCCTCTTAAGTCGACCTGAGAGGGCAGACAAGACATCAGTTTAACTGGCCATCTGAACGATGGTAGCTTCCACAGAGCAGCACTCCCTCATTAAGGCACCAGGAGTGTCAGCCTGCATTATGTAGCCCAGCCTCTGAAGAGGGACCTAAACCTGCAACCTTATAACATGGTGGTAGAGGTGTCTTTTGTGGGAGCTTACTGTGCGCATTTGGCTGCTCTGTTTCCTACATTATAAGAGTGACTGCACTTCGAAAGTACCTCATTGGCCTGTATTGGACGCTTGAGGTCGTGAAAGCTGCTACATAAATCCAAGTCTTTCTATTTTATCCCCTACTCTGCTTGATGAGGTCACTAACGTGGAGGGGGCAGGGTGAGACTCTCCTTATACTGGGAGTTCCTGTTCCACAGACACAAACGACATAAAGATGCTGAGTGTACCAGAAAGGTACAAGGAGATGACACCAGAGATACAGACAGGGGGAGGTGGGACGATGTTATCCCCAAACAGCAGAGGTAAGCTCCCTACCTTCCTCACACTGCAATCACCAGCAGAATAAACAATGCAGGGAGTGGGGGCAGTACGGAGAGACACCAAGAGCGTGATGCCAGTCGGAATACCAAGGACATATCTCTCGGATTATTAACCACCCTCAACATTTCTTAAGTAGTGCTCAATGATTAGAGCTGGGACAGAAATGACCAGCATGGTTTTTTTTAAGTTATTTTTTTAAAGTTAAGAGTTATTGCAAAATCCCTGTTTAATGCTCAGGGTCTGGCCAAGAGTGTGAGAATTAGGGCACAGCAGCTGTGATCAGACTAATAGATAGACCCTAAGATAAAAGCAAAAAACTGCGGATGCTGGAAATCTAAAACAAAAATAAAAATAAAAACAAAAATAAAAATAAAAATAGACCCTCCTCTCTGAACAAACCAGCCCGACAAGCACACCCTCGCCCAATACCAGAGATCTGTTATACAGTTGTCAGAATCTGCTATTATCGAGCCTTTATCATGAAATTGAGGACCTGTCTGTCTTTTCAGGTAAAATATGCCATGGCATGACTCAAAGAGGAGCAGGGAAATTCTCCCAGTGGCCTGCCCAATGTCTGAAATCAGATTATCTGGACATTAACTTAATTTCTATTTCTTGGGCCTTGCTGTGTACAAATGGTTGCTGTGTTTACCTAAACAACAGCAGTGACCACACTTCTAAAGTCCTTTAATGTCTGTAAAGCACTTTGGGACATCCTGAGGTTACGAAAGGCGCTGTATAAAGTGCAAGTGCTTTCTTTCTCTCTTTTGATGTTTGTGCTTTAAGATTAAGTTACTCAGAGAGTCTCATTTCCATAATCCCCAAACTCTTCAATTATTAAGAAAATTAATCTTAAAATAATCAGCTCTCTTCAGATGTCATCTCATCAAAAATGACAGCAGTTTTAGTATCAAATGAACCAAAAGCTTTGAATTGCAGAGTTACAGGTTGATGTATCATGATAATTATTGTGTGGAACATGCTGAGTTAATCTGAGGATTAGTGTCATGCCCTGAATGTTGGTAGTTATGTAATTAAGTATTAGTTCATGCCATATTTATTCTAAATGTATAAAGTGCTGGGTTAATAAGAAATTTATATTTGTAACCCAACTCTCAAAGCACAAGTTTATAATCCACCTTTCACATCCTCCAACGCGTGGATGAAGTACTCTTTGAAGTGTAGTCACTTATGTAGTCATAATGTAGGAAAAGTGGCAACCAATTTGCTCACAGTAAGCTCCTATAAACAGCAATGTTATAATAACCAGATAATCTGTTTTGGCGATCTGGTTGAGGAATAGATATTAACCAGGACACCAGGGATAACACTCCTGTTCTTCTTCGAATCAAATCCTTCTGAAAGTACAGACAGGGCCTCAGCTTAACCTCGCCTGCACTAGATAATGTGCTTACGGCTCCGTTTCAGAGGTGAGAGCGCTAGCGACTGAGCTACACCAAAACCCTAACATTAGGAAGGAGTGTGGTTACCTTGGTCAGGACAGAGTTTAATAGTGTGTCTGCCTCGTCCTATGAGTTAGCTGTTCCCTAACAGTTATCGAAGAGCTAATCACAGTACCACCCAGTTCTTACACACTATGGGGTGGAATGTTACAGTGCCGTCATGGCAAGAGTGGGGCCGTAATATGTGGCAAGCCATTCAAATGTGCATTGATTTCAGCGGGAGCGTAAAATCCCGCCGCCATAAAATTCTGCCCTATGTTGCAAAGATTATATGTTGAAATCAGCTGTTGGTGCAGTTTTGATGCAGAGGAAAGCCAGAGCCACCCAGTTTTCTCATCAGAGTCACTCTCCAACAGAATAAAGAAACGAAAGAACTTGCATTTATATAGCGTTTGTCACAACTTCGGAATATCACAAAATGTTTTACAGTCAGTGGAAGAATAGGAACAGGAGGAGCTCATTCAGCCTATAGTATAAGGGTCTGGCATGTATGGGGTTAATGTGGGACTGAGTACAGTATGTAAGAAGGCACATGACCCAGACCCAGCGGTGTTGAGCAGAGGCATGTATAAGCCTAAGCATGTTGATCACTCCTAGCTTGTACCCTTTCCTGTGTAAATAGTTCTAATAGTTAATAAAGAACTACTGTTAACCTACAGAAGACTAGAGACATTTTTAAGACATACTGATCTGTAACCAACGCCCTCCCAACACTGCCCTCGAGCCTACACCACAGTTCAGATCATGGTTGATCTGCACTTGAACTCCAATGAAGTATTTTTGAATATAGTTTTGCAGGGAAATGCAGAGGCCTTTCTGCAGAGACATCAATGGAGTAAAAGAACAGGCAATCTGTTTTGGTGATTTAAAAAAAAAATTCATTCGCGAGATGTGAGCATCGCTGGCTGGGCCAGGATTTATTGCCCATCCTTAATTGCCCTTGAGAAGGTGGTGGTGAGCTGCCTTCTTGAACCTCTGCAGTTCATGTGTTGCAGGAACACCCACAGCGCCACACATTTTAGCTGTTTGATACAACTGAGTTGCTTGCTAGGCTATTTCAGAGGACAGTTAAGAGTCAACCACATTGCTGTGGGTCTGGAGTTACATGTAGGGAAGACCAGGGAAGGTGCATCTGTGAGCTAGATGGGCTTTTATGGCAATCAACAGTGATTTCATGGTCAAGTTGATTGAAGGATAAATGTTGGTCCAGATACCAGGATAACTCCCCCACTTTTCTTCAAAATAGTGCCATGGATGTCCACATGCACCTGAGAGAGCAGGCAAGGCCTTGGTTTACACCTAACCCCAAGGAAAGCACCTCCAGTAGTGTAGCACCCGCTTGGTGCTGCCCTGAGCTTAGGCTCCAGTCTCTACAGTGGGATTTAATTCACTGACTTCAGAGGCAAGAGAGCTACCACCAAGTGTTAGGCCCATATACAGCAATGAATTACAATTATATTACCATCTCTGCCTTCATTAAAAAATACATTTTGTCTTAAATATCTTAGTGTTCTTTTTAACTCTCTAAGGCAAGTATATCCTAAGATAAGGAGAGCAAAACTATAGACAGTACTCAAGGTGTGGTACACCAAAGCCCTACATTGTTGCAGCAAGACTTCCTTACACTGATAGATCAATGCCGCTTGCAGTAAAGACTACCTCCAACCTCACATACATACGAACATACGAATTAGGAGCAGGAGTAGGCCATTTGTCCCCTTGAACTTGCTCCGCCATTCTATAAGTTCATGGCTGCTCTGTTCGTGGTCTCAACTCCACATTCCACATGCCTCCCGTAACTTTTGACTCCCTTGTTAATCAAGAATATATCTACATCTTCCTTCAAAATATTCAATGACCCTGCGTCCACTGTTTTCTGGCAAAGAGACTCATGAACTTCTGAGAGAAAAATATTCTCCTCATCTACATCTTACATAGGAGACCACTTATCTTTAAACTTTGTCCCCTGGCTCTAGTCTCACCCACAAGGAGACACATCCTGTCAACATCTCACATAATGTGTTGGCATTATGGACTATGCCTACACATAATAGAATATCAGACATGGTCCCAGCACTCTATGACACTGACAGCAAAGGTGCTAAAGGAATCAAAGTGCATAGGAATAGTGATGGAAGGTACAGTTGAGGCAGAAGACCAACCATGCTTTTGTTGAATAACAGGGAAGGCTCAAAGGGCTTAGTCCAGCTCCTTTTTGCGATTATGAGCTGTTGCATGCAAGTCACATGAGAGCATGTAATTCCCCTTTAAGAAGGGGGCGCCCGTTGGGTGAGTGACATGTGGTTTGGCCAATCGTAGCTGTGTCTGCGTCAGAGGGGGGAGAAGGGGTGGATCCATCTCGTGCGGTCTGGGAACGTAATTTGATCGGCGTCAGCTGTGGCTAATAGGGATCCGGGGGCGGGACCGGGATTGGCCAATGGCAACAGAGCGGTGGGGCGGGTGGGCAGCCGAGAATGGGCGCTTTGTGTTGGCGGCGGCATCGGGAGGCAGGGATTTGGGCGCCCGCGGCTCGCTGAGAGGTTTTAGTGTCGGAGTGAGGCGGGGGCCTGGCTGGAGTGCTTACAGCTTTTATTTACGCAGTGTGGTTAATATTATAGTGGGTGTGGGGGCTGTGGACGGGCACTTGGAGGAGGAGGAGGAGGGAGGGAGGAGGGGGTTTGTTTTGCTTCTGTCGGTGGGAATTTAAGATGGCGGCGGCGGCGGTCCCTGGGCTCGGTCCCCGGTTACTATGGGCCGCCCTGCTCCTGGCAGCTTCCTTGGCCTGCCCCCCGCAATGTTCCTGCACTGACGGCCTGGTGGACTGCAGCAGGCGCCGGGCGACTGCCGTTCCTCAGCAGCTTCCGACCTGGGTCAAACAGCTGTGAGTATCGGGCGGGCGGGCGTGCAAAATAAACAAAACGCGCGGGCGGGCCCGGCACACACTGCAGAGAGCATCATTGTGTCCTGGGCTCAGTGCAGGGAAGCTACTGCAATCACTGGTGATGTACTGATAGTTGTCCTTTGATCTTAAAATGTATATATTGCAGCCAGAAACTTATGTAAGAACAGAAAACGTTTGCAATACTCATAAGGTCAGGCAGGCGACTCTGGAAAGAGAATCAAGAGTTTTTTTTTGAAAAATATACTTTATTCATAAAATATCTGGAAGAACATTCCAAACCATTTCAAAATCACCATCACATAAGTACAATCAGGTTCAACTATTATACATGTATCACAAGGTGCATCAATACAATCAATGAATATTACAATCATTTCAACATGGTCAATGCAAACAATCAGACAATGGTATTGGAGTTATCAACAAACATGATGTTGCACCCTGAGGTGCTTCAATACATTTATAATACAATTAGTATTCACTGCATACATTCATTTTGAGCTGTACAGCCCGAGGGGCTCTCAACAGTTCCCAGTCCCTCGGTGCACTGTGGCAGAAGGGTCTTAGACAGCGACTTTTCTCCATTGCGCTTTTGCGGCGGCTGCCCCAAGCTTTAGTGCGCCCCTCAGCATGTAGTCCTGGACTTTGGAATGTGCCAGTCTGCAACACTTGGTCGGGGACAACTCTTTGCGCTGGAAGACCAACAAGTTTTGGGCAGACCAAAGAGCGTCTTTCACTGAGTTGTTGATCCTCCAGCTGCAGTTGATGTTTGTCTCGGTGTGTGTCCCTGGGAACAGCCCGTAGAGCACAGAGTCCTGTGTCACAGAACTGCTCGGGATGAACCTCGACAGAAACCACTGCATCACTCTCCAGACCTTTGCAAAGGCACAATCCACCAGGAGGTGAACAGCGGTTTCGTCCCCACCACAGCCACCTCGAGGGCAACATGCAGAGGGCGTGAGACTCCTGGTGTGTAGGAAGGATCTGACGGGGAGGGCCTTTCTCACCACCAGCCAAGTTACATCTTGGTGCTTGTTGCAAAGTTCTGGCGATGAGGCATTCTGTCAAATGACTTTGATAGTCTGCTTGGGGAACCATCCCACAGGATCCACCCTCTCCTTTTCCCGCAGGGCCTCTAAGACGTTACATGCTGACCACTGCCTGATGGACTTGTGGTCAAAGGTGTTTCTCTGCATAAATTTTTCCACCAGGGACAGGTGGTACGGCACGGTCCAACTACTTGGAGCGTTCCGCGGCAGCGTGGCCAGACCCATCCTTCGCAACACCAGGGACAGGTAGAACCTCAGCACGTAGTGACACTTGGTGTTTGCATACCAAGGGTCTACGCACAGCTTGATGCAGCCGCACACAAAGGTGTTGGGCACATTTTTGCCCCCTTTATCTAGAGGCTTGTACACCGTGTCCCTGCGGACACGATCCATTTTCGACCTCCAGATAAAGCGAAAGATGGCTCGGGTGATTGCCATCGCACAGGAGTCTGGAATGGGCCAGACCTGCGCCACGTACAGCGAGAGTGCCTCACACCTGATGACCAGGTTCTTGCCCGCAATGGAGAGGGAGCGTCGCTCCCACATGCCCAGTTTTCTTTTCACCATAGACACTCGCTCCTTCCAGTTTCTAACACATGCCCCAGTCCCTCCGAACCATATCCCCAGCACCTTCAGGCCGTCAGCCCTGACAGTGAAGGGGACAAAGGATCGGTCAGCTCAGTTCCCAAAGAACGTGGCCTTGCACTTCCCATGATTTACCTTGGCTCCCGAGGCCAGTTCGAACTGGTCGCAGATGTGGATCAGTCTGCACACCGACAGCGGATCCGAGCAGAAGACTGCGACATCGTCCATGTACAGGGAGGCTTTGACCTGAGTGCCTCCACTGCCTGAGATTGTCACTCTTCTTATGCCCGGATCCTTCCCGATGGGCTCAGCAAAGGGTTTAATGCAACACACAAAAAGGACTGGGGAGAGAGGACAGCCCTGCCTGACTCCAGATTTAATAGGAAAGCTATCTGATTCCCACCCCTTGATTGAGACTGCGCTACTGATGTTAGTGTAGAGCAGTTGGATCCAATTGCGAATTCCCTCCCCAAACCTCATTTTGGAGAGCACATCCACCATGTAGGTGTGTGAAATTCTGTCAAAGGCCTTCTCCTGATCCAGGCTGATGAGGCAGGTGTCCACACCCCTGTCCTGCGCATAGGCAATCGTATCCCTGAGCAGTGCGAGGCTGTCAGAGATCTTCCTGCCTGGCACAGTGCAGGTCTGGTCAGGGTGGATCACCAATTCCAGAGCGGACTTGACCTGATCGGCGATGACCTTGGACAGAATCTTATAGTCCACATTCAACAGTGAAATGGGTCGCCATTTCTAATCTCCTCCCTTTCCCCCTTGTGCTTGTAGATGAGGGTGATGATGCCTTTCCTCATGGATTCTGACATGCTGCTGGCCAGAAGCATACTCTCGTACACTTCTAACAGGTCTGGGCCCATTCAGTCCCACAGAGCTGAATACAACTCCGCCGGCAAGCCGTCGCTTCCGGGAGATTTACTCTTCTCGAAGGACTCATGGGCCTTAGTCAGTTCGTCAGGAGTTAGCGGTTTGTCTAGGCTCTCCCATGTACTGTCGTCTAAGACCTCCGTGATAGAGGACAGGAAGGACTTGGAGGCCGTGCTGTCTGTGGGCTTCACGTCATACAATCCAGCATAAAAGGATTTGCTGATCCTCAAAATGTCGGACTGCGATGACTTTACTGAGCCGTCTTCTTCCTTCAGGCTGCTGATCACAGAGCTCTCTGTGTGTACCCTTTGGAAGAAGAAACATGAGCATGTCTCATCCTGCTCCACGGAGCGGACTCTGGACCGGAAGATGATCTTGGAGGCCTCCGAGGCAAAGAGCGAGGCTTGCTGGCTCTTCAGCTCTTGGAGTTCCTCCTTGACATCGACCCCCATCGACTGCAGCCGGAGCAGATTCTGCATGTTTTTCTGGAGTCGGGACATTTCCCTCTGTTCCTTTCTAGCTTTCTGGGTGCCTTTGAGGATGAAAAACCTCTTGATGTTTCCCTTGATCGCTTCCCACCGGTGTGTCAGGGACTCAAAGAGGTGTTTCACGGTTCTCCAACCTGTGTAATCCCTCTTGAGCTCATCAATGTTCTCTGAGGTCAGCAGTTGCACGTTTAGCTTCCATGCCCCCCTGCCCACCCTCTGGTCTTCCTCTAAGTGACAGTCAGCCAGTAGAAGGCAGTGGTCAGAGAAGAATACCGGCTTGACGTCGGTGGATCTGACTGCGAATGCACAGGACACAAACAGGAAGTCTATCCTGGAATGGATGGACCCGTCTGGCCGCGACCAGGTGTATCTACGCTGCGCTCCATCTGCAGGGTTGCTGAAGACGTCGCGCAGCTTGGCATCCTTAACTGTTTCCATCAGAGATCTGGACGTAGCATCCGATCTGCTGTCGGCCCTGCCGGATCGTCCAGCCGCATCGATGATGCAGTTGAAGTCACCGCCCAGAATGACCGGCCTGGAGGTCGCCAGCAGCAGTGGGAGCTGCTGAAAAACCGCCAGCCGCTCGGCCCCTTGTGCCAGGGCGTACACATTAATTAACCGGAGTGGAGCATTCTTGTACATTACGTCTGCTACGAGGAGGCGCCCACCCACCACCTCCTTAACCTCGGAGACGGTGAAGTTGCCTCCCCGCAGCAGAATACCCAGGCCGGAGGAACGAGAGTCGTTTCCTCCTGACCAGATCAATGGCCCATGGGGCCACCATCGTGACCATTGCCTGTAGGAGCTGAGGTGCGGTATCGCACACTCCTGCAGAAACAACAGGTCAACTTTGACCTTGGCAAGGTAGTCCAAGGTCGCAACACATCGCGTAGTAGATTTAATGCCACACACATTTATGGATACAATCTTTACACCCATTTTAAAGCATTTAGTCTCTTACCAAACCTGTTGTCTCTGAGAGTCCCAGACCTTTGGCCTGCTCCTGCATAGCCATAGGGTTCACAAATTGCCTCACTTTGGATGGGCTGAGGAAACCGTCCTGAACCTCCCCATTGGAGATGTTCTGCTCAGGTGGCATCTGGGGATTTGTGTAGAGAACGGGATTTGAAATGTCCTCTGTTGGAGAAGTCTCTCCAATCCTCCCCCCTCTGGGGCGTTGCTGCTCCTGGCTTCCCGGAGTTGGCGTGCACTGAGCGCTTCACTGCTCCCAGATTCCTGGGGCTGGAGTGCGCTGGTCTCTTTGGGTTGTGGGCAAAGTTGGGGTGCGCTGGTCTCCTCATTGTCTCCAATGTTCTGGAGCTCGGGTGTCTCGTCCTCCAACTCCCTAGAGCTTTGCCGCTTCTTCTGTAGGTGCCGCCCTTGCACTTCTTCGTCCGAAGAGCAGCTGCCCTTGTCATCCGTGTCGGATGGGAGACGCCTCTTGCCACTTGTCTGGGAAGTGGCTTGGTCCCTTCTTAGCCCCTTCTTCCTTTTGGCTCTCTTCACCAGCTGCCATTCCCCCTGCTGATTTTCCACTGCTTCCTCCCTCCATTGATTTGCTCTCCTGGGGAGTGGGAGGTTCAGGGGGCAGTGCTGTTGATTGGCTGTCTGCTGCCTCAATCTTTTCCTCCACCTTGTCTCTCTCTGTGTCCTCTTTTGTCCCGTTGTTCTCACTGGGGGCCATGGTGGTTGGCGTGTTGCAAGTGTCCTTGGTAGTAGTGACATGAAGCATTTCTTCTGCTTCCCCCTTGTTGGCTTTGGCTGCCTGTGCATAAGTGAGGCAGTGTTTGGGGCAGGTCCTGTAGAGGTGACCTGCCTCACCACACAGGTTGCAGCACATAGTCTGTTTGCAGCCCTTTGTCTGGTGCCTTTCCTGTTTGCAGTTCTTGCAGAGGGCAGCGCTGCAGTTGGCTGCCACATGACCAGACTTGCCGCATGAGCGACAAAGTTTGGGCTGCCCAGCGTAGACAAGGTAGACACGGCTTCCTGCGATAGCGAAGCTGGAAGGAGGGTGGAAGATGACTCCCTTACCATCGGTTTTGAGCGTGACCGTAACCTGACGTTTGCATGCCCAAATCCCGAAGGCATCTCTAACCTCGGTGCAGCTCCCAACCTCGTCGACGTACCTGGCGAGGAAGGTGAACACGTTGGTGACAGGGACGTAAGGGTTGTAGAGATGCACCGTTACCACACAGTCCCGTTGCAATGGCAGAGCAAAGAGCGGCTCCACCGTCAAGATCTTCATCTCCGGCTGGTCCCTCTTCTCCTCGAACACCTTCAGGAACTTGACGCAAGCTGCCACAGGCTTGAAAGTCACGTCGAAACATCCAGCGCTTGGGAAATCTTGCGGGGAGTAGATCTCCTCCACTTCAAATCCACACGCCTTTAACAGGATCCGCTTGATGAAGAAGGCTCGATCCGTGGGTGCTCCTCCTTCGCTGTCCTTCACCGTGACCCGGACGGTGTTAGGTACCCCATGATATGGTGCTCGACTGGTTATAGCCATTGCTTCACAACTACATTGATCTTAACCAAAAGGCTGAGAAACGATCAAGAGTTAATGTTTCAGTCAATGACCTTTCCCATCAGAGGAGTTCTAATGAAAGATCATCGACCTGAAACCTTAATTCTGTTTCTCCCCCCACCGATGCTGCCTGACCTGCAAATATTTTCTGTTTCAGATTACCAGAATACACAGCATTTTGTTTTTGTCATTTGCTAGCTTAATCGGTTTCCAGTGTTCAAAACGGGGACAAATAGGAGATCCCCAAAGTGATCAGATATCCCCCTGTAATAAAAACAGAATTTGCATCCCCCTCACTGAACTAGCAGGCTAGTGCCTCTGTTCAATTCCTTTGAATTGTAACTCATATGCAAAACTAAAAGGAAAACACATCCAGTTGTGGAACGGAAATCCCAAAATAATTGAATATCCCAGCTTTCTCCTTGTAATAAAAACCGAATTTGCATTATTCAATCCCCCCTCCAAACTAGTTATCAAAAATAAATTCCAAGTATTTCCCAGTTGCATATTCCGCAGTAGATCAAACCCATCCAAGTCAGCAGCTGTCCTGATGCATATCAGCACTTGTAAAATTTTATGATCTGGCTGATTCCCCTGATGGCGATTTGACCTCCCAGTGCTGACTTTCTATGAACACATCCTGATACTTTCCCAGCCCCTTGTCGCTGTTAAAGTGCAGTTAGGTCCTTGTGGGTATAGTAAATGAGCTCTAATTGTTATCCTTTGGAATGCATTACCTGAGACGGTAGTGGAAGCAGATTGAAGTGTGACTTTCAAAAGGGAATTGGATAAATACTTGAAGGGAAAAAATTGCAGGGCTGCAACGAAAGAGCAGGGGAGTGAGACTAATTGGCTAGCCCTTTCAAAGAGCCTGTGATTCTCTAATCTGTCAGGTTTGTTCCGTTTGGACTGTGTAGGTTTTGGAAGACTGCAATCCTTCCCAAAATATTGGGGTGTTTAAATACACTTTAAGATTCTATAAATAATTCCAGACTGGGTGCATATTTGTCAATATCTTTAACACTTTGTCCCATGTGCAACAACTTGCACTTATGTGGTACCTCCTATCAAGTCCAGAGCATTTCACATCCTATTATTTTATCATTGAAGTATGGTCACTGTTGTCATGTAGGAAAACCTGGCAACCAATTTGCACACAAATAGGATCTTCAAACAGGAATGAGATGAATCTTTGATAAATTTTGGCCAGTGTTTCAACAAATGATTTGCAGTTTGTTTTTCAATAATTAGTTCACTAATGAATTAACATTTTTGTTAGAGAAATCTGGAGTTTTTGTTTCCAAGTAAGAGCCTCTAAAGTAAAACTGGATTAGCATGTAGATTTGGCCCATTTACTACTTTGCTGTTTATTGACGACCTCAATTCAGATTCCATTCAGTCATGCAGGCTTAAGGTCCTTGGCTTTATTTCAACAGTCTTGTGCTAAATTAGTTTAGACAGAAATTAGAGCACTCCAGTGTGTCTCATTATACCTAGTTAGGAAGAGCAAGATCAGATAGAGTTCCTGCCCTTGATCACTGCCTGGTGTCCTTGCTAGGTGAGTGTGTGAAAGTCAAATGTGGATCTGGTATGATGCCCACCACAGACAAATTTCCTGCCGTGCTCAGGTGAAGAATGATCAGTCAGATGAGTTAACAGCAGGACGACTAGTGCTCACTGAATTTTACTTGAGTGCAACGTTCCCTCTAATCTTTATTTGGAGCGCATGGGTGATTTATTTTAAGAGCACAGCCCCTTTAAATTTTTTTGCACACACACACACATTTATGGCAACTTAAAGTGGTCGACTTATGCACGGTCTGTGTGAGGTCCTTTGGGTTGCTGCGCAGCCACACAACTTACAGGAAATATTGCTTGAGCGGTAAAGGAGCTGTTCTGTTTTTCCTAATAATGCAGTAATATAGTGATTCTGATATTCTACTCTGGGCCAATTATACATGGCAGCCAATCCCCCTCCCAGTGACCCCCCAAAAGTAATGATTGGTGAAGCCAATTTTATCACCGTGGCTATGATTGGCTAACTTGGCACAGGGCAGAGATAGAATGGGTGACTATTTAATCTCAACAAGTAATCTCAGCAGAATATAACTTCCTATAATTTCTCACAGGAACATTAGCTGACGAAATTTGACATTGAATCACTTTGGAGGTATTGGGTCAGCTGACTGAAATCTTTTAAGGAGTGTCTTAAAGGAGGAGAGAGAGAGGTTCAAGGAGTGAACCCCAGAGCTTGAGGCCCAGACAGCTGAAGGTACAGTTGTCAGTGGTGGAGCAATGGAAATCGGGGATGTGTAAGGGGCTAGAGTTGGAGCAGTGCAGATATCTGGAAGCGATCTCAGACTGGAGGAGATTACTGATATAGGGAGGGGTCAAGGCATGAGAGATTTGAAAACAAGGGTGCAAGTTTTAAAATGAGTCCTTCAAAGAAGATTCAGAATCTGGACACTTAGGCAGCTTTCAGTAATTCCCGGTGGCAGGCTGAAGCACTACGTTGGTGGAGGGCTTGCAGCAGACCATGTACATTGCCTTGCAGCACAGGAGTAGAAGGGGATGGTTAAAAAATATTAAACTTCAAAAGAGAAGAAAACAAATACAGTACATCATTATAAAAATTTACTGCAACATTAAGCAAAGTGCATTGCTTGGGATATGATTGAAGCTGTCCTTGGTAATCTAACAAAATGATCACTTTTAAAAATAAATATCAATTTCAAATTCTGGTCTTGTTTATCAGTGCAGGGTTATTGTCAAACGGAAATCTGGTACTGCATTAGTAAAATGCAATTCTTCCTTTAATGGTGATGGATTCTTGAGCATGGAATGCATGAGTCACCTCCATTGGGTTCTTTTTGAAGTCAAAATGAAATCTAAGTGTATCATATTTCACTGATCGCAAGATTGCAGGATAATTATCAATAAGGAAGACCCCTGAACCCATACTAGTTCAAGCGTTCAAAAACACCCCCCCCCCCCCCCCAAAATCTTCCTCTTGTAGCATCCAGTAATTTCAAAATGTAGCAAGGATTTTTGCCTCCCAACACTGCCAGGAAGTAAACTCAAGCTTGATTATTCTCTGTGAAGCTTCCGACATCAGTCCTAAAATTATTTATTACTAGTTTAAACCAGTGTCTCCTTGTTCTGCTCCCATAATTTAATTTTAAGAGCTGTTCTTGATTTACCTTTCCTGTCCTGCTGTTAATACAATGTAAATGCAGAATCGGACCCTTTCATAATTTTAAGGGTCACCTTGCAGTATCCTCTTTCCTATAGGAAAGGACCCCTGCCTAATCAGTCTTTACTGATGGTATAGAAGGTTTCCAGGATACAACTTTCTCCATTGCTTATACTGTTTTTGTAATATGGAGACCAGAACTGCACACAATACTCTTAGGCGTGGTCTAACCAAGGTGCTGTATAATCAAATGACATCTGTGCTTTTCAATTCTATTCCTCTAGAAACTGTACTCTCTTGTATCCAATGTACCCCTTTTTTGTACTGCACGGGCAATTTGTTTAAGCGTGTGACCCCTCTAAATTTTTTTGCATGCATGGTAATTTCAAAGGTGCTTACATTTTGCGACCTGCGATCTGGGAATTTTTGGTTGCTGCTCAGATGTAAAGCTTAGAGAGAGCATTGCTTGTATCCCTCCATAAGATCATCACTTAGATGTGTTTTCTCAAGGCTGAAAAGCCCAAATCTCCCCAGTCTTTCTTCATAACCTCAGACCCTTGAAGCCGGTGGTCAGCCTCATGGCTCTGCCCAGCACTGCCTCCAATGCTTGAATGTCGTGGCCCTTTTTTAATGGCAGCCAGAAGTGAAGGTGATATCTGACCAGAGCATCATGCATTTTGATCATAACTTCCTCTGACTTGTAATGTTTTGACTGCGTAATTCAAACTTTTTATTGCCTTTGTTAATTGCTGCTATGTATTTGTCGGGCATGTTTAGTGCCAAGCCTACTAAGACTCCTAAATCTTTTGTCGCTTCATACGTGGCTATTTCACCACTGTTCATGTGTCTGACATTAACCCTTTGTCGTGCAGTTTATAAGTGAAGATGCAAGAATTTATAGTAGTCACAAGGTTTATAATTTTATGAAAACAGCATTGCACCTTTGACCATTTAAAATGTCTTCACCATTTTCTGTTTCAAAAATTCAAGTGTAGCTTGTTTCACTGCAACAATTGAAATCTGACCATAAAAAGGAGGTTTTTGTCTATGGTGCATTTACAATTGTGTAACTATAATTTCGTTTTGCTTTAATGTTTTGGTTGCATTCCTTCAAGAAGGATTCCGAGGGTGCTGTGTTTTATTGTGTACAGAAAGCATGGATGTTTTGGTGTTAATCAAAGCTTGTTAAACACATGCTGTAATTCTAATTTCATCTGAACTTTACAAGGTTAAGCAGCAGGTCCTCTATAATTGGTCATGTGCAGCATAGTGTCTTGTTATACAGTGAAAATAACCAACAATGGCCCTCCTTTTATTCTGCAATGGGATCATAAATTGGTTTATTATGAATTGGTTTACATGCTTGTATAGGACGTCCTGCTGATTTATCAAATATTTGTTAAAAATTGCTGTGGGCATAGTTTCACACACATGGTTACTTAGACTGATGTACAAGTGACACATCCTCTCAATCTCCACCTGAGGATTTTTTTCTATCCTCTCAGTAAATAATCAAACAGTAACGGTGGGCATCGATGATTGTCAGCTTGGCCTATTGTCAGCTACTCTTGGCGCAAGACTCCTGAGTGGAGAGATATTGGAGGTGTACAGTCAGTGAAGGAACATTCCCATTTCATGCAACTTCCACATGATTATTCTGGATGTTTGGTCTGATCATAGGCTAAAGTCATTGTCAGTCACCCATTGCTGGGGCTACTAGGCCTGTCCTCAACACTTAAGGCAGGGGCTTGAATCCTGATGCGTTTGAGACTGCCCGTGGTCACTCTTTCATTGAGCCTGCAAGTTATTGGTTGATTAAGAATGAGCTCATCTGCCTTTTGATGGTTTTTCCTCCATCAAGGGTCTCACTCCCCATCTCCAGGTGCTCATTTGCTACCTGGTTATCAGTACTGCCTGCTGTCAATATGGTAGCAAGTTTTAACACCTGACCTGACTCCACTGAGTATTGACACATAAGCATTTATTTCCAGATCAGCTCTCATGTAACAGAGTCGTTTAACAAAAAAAGTTTAGCAAATGCCCTCTTGACATGAAGCTGAACTTCTCTCTGAGGACAGCCCTAAATAAATCCTCTATTGTCCTTAATGGTTCCTTTTGATTAGATTCTCCAAACCGTATCATTCCATTGGGTTGTGTGCCTACATGAATTGACTTTTTAGAATCCTCATTTACTTTAAAAGTCTGCCGTGGTCTTGCCCTACATCATTTTCATAGTGTTCTCCCGACCTTTATTCTTGCATGTGCCTGTCACTGCACTATAACAACAGTAATAAAAACAAAAAGCTAAAAGCTACTGCGGATGCTGGAAATCCAAAACAAAAACAGAATTACCTGGAAAAACTCAGCAAGTCTGGCAGCATCGGCGGAGAAGAAATCAGTTAACGTTTCGAGCCTTCATGGCCCTTCGGCAGAACTGGAGCATAGTTAGAATAAGGGAGAAATATAAATTGGTTTAAGGTGGGGGTGGGGGAGAGACACTATGCTCCAGTTCTGCCGAAGGGCCATGAAGGCTCGAAACGTTAACTGATTCCTTCTCCGCCGATGCTGCCAGACTTGCTGAGTTTTTCCAGGTAATTCTGTTTTTGTTCTGGATTTCCAGCATCCGCAGTAGCTTTTAGCTTTTTGTTTTTATCTTTGTGTTTGATTGACTGCCACCTCTCTTCAAAAAATACCCTCTTTGAAGAAGTATGGTTCTGTCCTCCGACAGGATTTCCGACTGTCTCTTCTGCCCTGCTCACCTTCATTGCTTTCCATTTCATCTCCACAATCACCACACCACACCCTCAATGTGTCTCTCCCCCACCACCTTAAACCAATTTATATTTCTCCCTTCTTCTAACTATGCTCCAGTTCTGCCGAAGGGCCATGAAGGCTCGAAACGTTAACTGATTTCTTCTCCGCCGATGCTGCCAGACTTGCTGAGTTTTTCCAGGTAATTCTGTTTTTGTTTTGTACTATAACAACAGTGTTAGCCATTGATCATTGTCCTGTGCAACATTCTTCTGGGATCCCTGTGCATTGTCTCCCTCGTCCTCTCAAAATTCTCTTTGGGCTACTTCTCTTTGGTTTTGCTTCCAATTCCTATCTTAATCCTTCTTTGGTTTCCCCTTGCCCACTTTTTTCCACCCTCTTTTGTGTTGTATATTATGTTTCTCTATGCATTGGAAGCACTATGGAAATCAAGTTGTTTAGACCAGTTTTTTTAAAAGTAAAGCTGAGTGTTGAATGTTTGATATTTTAGAGCCTGTGTGTTTTATGTAAAATTTAAATATAGATGTAAATAATGTTTTCCTATGCTATTTGAATAAATTAATATATTTTCAAGGTTTTAGTAATTATCAAGTCAGAAGTCGATTGAGATAAAGTGAAAATACTTGAACGCTGAAGTCTAGAAGCAAAGTTAGTCAGGAGAAACTTAATTGAGATGAAATATTAAATAATGTAGAAAAGGTAAATTTAATATTAAAGCAAAATATTGCAGATGCTGAAAATCTGAAATGAAAACAGAAAACACTGGAAATGTTCAGGAGGCCAGGCACCATCTGTGGAGAGAGCAACAGAGTAAACACTTCAGTTCAATGACCTTTCATCAGAACTAATGAAATGTTAACTCTGTTTCTCTCCCCACAGATCTGCAGAGTATTTCCAGCATTTTCTGTTTTTATTTTATATTAAATTACTATTTTCAGCTAAACAGGGAAGGCGGGTGGGGGATATCTAAACTTAAATTAATGCAAAGTACATTTCAACTGCTGTTAAAAAGAAGAAATGCATGGAAAAATCTGGCAGGCTGGATAATAAAGACACAAAACCTGGGCCTGTTCAAATGCTATAATGGAAGACTCAGGGTACTGAGTGAGATTCAACAGCTCAATCCCTTACTTTCTTTAATCTTTCTTTCTTTGGTCCTCTGACCAAAAATCTCTCTCTTGAATATGTCTGAATAACTTTTCAGAAGTCAGTGTTTGATTTGCTCCATTTTGTGCAGTGGCTGCTTCTGATACCAAAGAGATTTTTATATTTGTAATAAACCTTTGCTGTATTTCTTGTGGGTGATCCAACCGTGGTGTTCCTGTAGCAAGTACTGTGAATCTTTGTGTGTGGGGTTTGAGCATACAGGATGACTTGAAATATCCCACTGATAGGCACGTGTCCAGTCTCCCAATCAGTTCCATGTGTGAATATAAAGGCTTCTGTATTAGTGTTTCAATGAGCCAGAAAGAATCGTAGCAATGTAGCATTGCACTGAAGCACATCGCACTGAATTGACTGCAGAAACAAGTACTTGTGCCAATATAACTTTCCTTCTGTAAACTCAAAATACTAATATTTCAGACTTGAATTGAATATTCTTTGGTACTGACCAGATACAATGCATCGAGCACTAAATTTGTGGAGTGAGGGAATTTATATAAACATGGTTTTGCAATTGAGTGATAGCTTGTATGTTTCTTTTGTGCTCTCCTGAAAGCTACCCCTCTGGCTCCTATGCACTTTTCTTCTGGTCAACTTCCCACTTTCCATAAACTTGAGCTCATCCAAAACTCTGCTGCCCAGCTCCTAACTCACACCAAGTTCCCATTTCCCTGTGCTTGCTGACTAATATTGGCTCCTGATCCACCAAAGCTACAAATTTAAAATTCTCACCTTCATTATCAAACCCTTCTATAATCTCGCCTCTACTTGTCTCTGCCACCTGCTTCAGCCAACTACCAATTGAGATCTCATTTCTTCCAACTCTGTCCTCTTGTGCAGCTCCCCTTGCTTTGCTCCATCACTGGTGGCTGTGCCGGAATTCCTTCCCTAAACATCTTTGCCTCTCCACATTTAAGCTCTTGTTTAGTCATCCCTCCTAATATCTCCTTTGGCTTGGTGTCAGCTTTGGTCTGATTATGCTTGTTTAAAGCATCTAGGGCAATTTTTCTGTGATTAAAAGTACTGTGTAAATGCAGGATTTTTCATTAACAATTAGCACTGTTTGTGAACAGAACCTCATACGCCCTTTAATAAAGTGTACCATGTACCAGAACAGCCTGCATACCAGAGCTGTTCAACCTTGCTCACCAGAGATCCAAGACAAAGGTGTGCCAAGCCCTCATCAGCGAATTGCTTTATGCTGATGATGCCTTTAGCATCCCAAACTGAGGAGCGCCTTCAACGGCAAATGAATAGACACCTTCACGCCTCTAAAGAGTTTGGTTTGACCATCAGCATCAGGAAGACTAATGTTATGATCTAGGATGTTCCCATAGTGCCATCTATTAGCACTGACAATGTGATGCTGGAGGTTCTTGATAGCTTCACATAAAATGGGCTCTGTAATCATCTGCAATCTGTCACTTGATGCTGAAATCAATGCACATATCAAAAATGCTGTATCTGTTCTGTCCAAACTGAATAAGAGAGTGTGGAACGACAGCAACCTGACTGAGAACACCAAACTACAAGTCTACCAAGCCTGCCTCCTCACCATGCTCTTCTACAATGGTGAGACCTGGACAACACATGCCAGGCAGGGGAAAAGGCTGAACAGTTTCTACCTTCTCTGTCTCAGATGTATCTTCGGTATCTCTTGGCTGGACAAGATCACCAACTCCAAGGTGCCAATTCCATCAGCATATACTCATTACTAAGCCAGTGACATCAACACTGGTTCGGTCTCGTTCATCGGATTGACGGCCGGTGTATGCTTAAATATCGCCTGAACAGTGAATTGGCCACTGGTTCACAACCTCTTGGGCACACATACCTCTGTTACAAGGCTGCCTGCAAGTTGGTCTGACAGCTGGGAGGCGGTTGCTGATGATTGTGACCTCTGGAGGCTGACTTGTTTGTTTGGAAGGGCATTGGAAGAGGCGAGCAGAAATGAAAAGCTCAGCTGGCCAAGAAAAGTGCCCAGGAAAAACAGGCTAACGAATCGTGCACCTTCTCAGCCCTCTGTCTTCCTCTGCAGGAGAGGCTGCCTCTCCAGAGTGGGGATCCTGAGCCTCACCAGTGATACTTTACACCAGAGTTGACCAGGGCACAGACCATCGTTTTAGGAGATGGAAGACTGCCACCACAGGTTTACCAGTGTAATTTTAAGTTCCTGGAAGGAAGAACTGTGGGAATAATGGTGAAGAATGTAAATTCAGATTATCATTTATCTTTTGAATATAAAATCACCTGTCTTAGTGGCACCTCCATTGTCCATACTCTAATTAATTACCCACTTCCTTATTTTCTAGAAGAATTTGCTGGGGCAAAGTCTCCTGAGACTTCACCTCATTCTACAATTTTATAGCACCAAACCCCTTAACTCAAATCAGCCTAAGCTGGCCAATAAGAGATGCAGGACACCAGCCAGCTAACAAACCCCTCCAATCCTGGCAGTCTCAGGATACCTGTTCTGCAGTTGGGAGCTTGTTTGCATGCTTTGTTCTGTGGCCCCGCTTATTGGTGCTCCAGTTGTATCCCACTACGTGAATGATGCTACTGGTTCCTGTGTGATGCTGTGCATGCCAGCAGTGACAATTGTACCTATTGTTTAGAATTGTTCAGTCAGCCTCCTCACTGCCGATAATCTATAGTATTTCTTTGGACTTTTGCTTTCCTGCTGCAGCCACTTAAAGATTCTTTTTGCCAGATGCACTGGTAAACTTGGTGTTAAAGCCATAACTTTCATAAAACTGAAGGATGTTAATTTTGACTCCAGGCTTTTATTTGAGTGTCAGCTCTCAAGGGTTTGAGCACAAAAAATAAAGGCTGTCACTCCAGTGTAGTACTCAGGGAGTCTTGCACTCTTGGAGGTGCCGTCTTTTGGACAAAGTGTTAAACTGAAGCCCCATCTGCCTGCTCAGGTGGATGTAAGAGATCCCATGGTATTATTTCAAAGAAGATCAGGGGAGGTATCCCCTCTGTCCTGGCCAATATTTATTCCTCAATCGGTATTACAGAGAACTGATTATTTGGTCATTATCACTTGCTTGCTGTGCGCATACTGACTCTTGTGTTTCCTACATTACAACACTTCCAAAAGTACTTCATTGGCTTTAAAGCACTTTGAGACATACTGTGGTCATGAAAAGCACTATATTAATGCAAGTCTTTTTTTCTTAATCTAAAGTGTTCTCCCAAAATTTAAAATAAAGTTATGATATATTGAATCCTTTTTTAACCACATTTTACCAATTCCTAGAGTAGATACTAGATAGTTTGATGGTGGTGTTCTCAGTGCATAATCCACAGTGACACTCAGCAGTACTCTGGGAGAGCTGCATTATTGGAAATTCCGTCTTTCAAATGAGTTGAGTTGAGGCCCCCATCTGCCTGCTGTGACAGTTCAGTTGGATGTTAAAGGTTGTATGGTGCTATCTGAAGAAGAAGAATAGGGATAAAAACAAAAAGCTAAAAGCTACTGCGGATGCTGGAAATCCAAAACAAAAACAGAATTACCTGGAAAAACTCAGCAGGTCTGGCAGCATCGGTGGAGAAGAAATCAGTCAACGTTTTGAGTCTTCATGACCCTTCGGCAGAACTGGGTTAAGTTCTGCCGAAGGGTCATGAAGACTCGAAACGTTGACTGATTTCTTCTCTACCGATGCTGCCAGACCTGCTGAGTTTTTCCAGGTAATTCTGTTTTTGTTAAGAAGAATAGGGAGTTCGTCTGGTATCTTAACCAGTTCATCAATTTTGGCTAAGCACCTGATTATTTTTTGTCAGGCCATGCAGTACTCAAAATGGCGGTTGTTTTTGCCTATATTAATCACCACGCTTCAGCCTGTGGAAGATGTTACTGAGAAGCGATAAGGCACTATATAAATCCAGGTTGCCTTCCTTTTACTCAAAGAAAAAGGGTAGAAGTTTAAAAGCACTAATGCAGGCTTGTTTGTCAGTGTGGATTACAGGCACTTGGCTGCATCTATCGCAGAATTGTTACAGCACAGGAGGCGGCCATTTGGCCCTTCGTCTCTGCGTAGCTCTCTGAATGAGCATTTCATTTAGTGCCACCTTCCTGCCTTATCTCCGTAACCCTGCACATTGTTCCTTTTCAAATGGTATTAACACTCCTTTGTCCTTTCGTTCTTGACATCTT
Organism: Cetorhinus maximus; assembly: GCF_964194155.1. NCBI lineage: Eukaryota > Metazoa > Chordata > Chondrichthyes > Lamniformes > Cetorhinidae > Cetorhinus > Cetorhinus maximus. Next base: position 13,596,216 of record NC_135886.1, read on the forward strand.
TGTCAATCTCTCCTTTGCCTACACCTACCGCTGACCTTCTGTCCAGCTCCACTGCTCCAACCCCTTAAACAGTATAAATTTCATCACATTTTTACTTCTTTTTAGCTCTGAAGGAGAGTCATACGGACTCGAAACGTTAACTCTGTCTTTCTCTCCACAGATGCTGTTAGACCTGCTGAGTTTTTCCGGCATTTTTAATTTTTGCTTCAGATTTTCAGCATCTGCAGTATTTTGCTTTTATCTTAGTCAATCATTAAATGTTGTTCACAAGACTCGAGAGCCAAAAATACCACCCATCAGGTATGGTAATGTAATGGTTATATTACTGGACAAGCAATCTAATAATCAAGAGAACGTGAATTAAAATCCTGAGAATTTGAATTCAGTTTTTAAAAATCTAGAAGTAAAAAGCTGGTACCAGTAAAAGTGATCACAAAGCTGTCTGATTATCATAAAAATCCAACAGGTTCACCAATGTGAAGAAAATCTGCCCTCCCTGCCTGGTCTGGTCCACAAGTGACTCCAGTTTCTTGGTTGACTCTTAACCACTCTCTGAAATGGCCTAGAAGCATTCAGTTGTATTGAACTTCTACATTAGACAACTAGGAATTGCAATACATCTTGGCCTTGCCAGTGAATTATTTTTGAAAAGATCAAAATTTTCATTGCTTTTCTGTGTTAGGTATGCATTAGGAATATTTTGTTCTGGCTGTTTGACAGACTTTGAGACAGCCCTGCTGTTTGGCTTTTACCTGCTGCAGTCACTGCCATGTTTCGTAGGTTCTGTTAGACCATATCATATGACAGGAAAAGGCGAGAGCTACTTTCTATTTTAGTAGTTCCATTCAAATTTTAGACTACTCCTTGCCTGGAGTGCTGCACAGTAATATAAGATTGGCCTTTGCTGTTTAAGGAGCTAAAATCCTTATTGCGTTGCACTTAGATTGTAACTGAAACCTTTGAAAGCAACAAGCATTGTCATTATTGTGTAAGTGAGCATTTTGTCAAGTGACCCCAAGCTTCTGAGAGGCAAATGAGTTGAGATATTTGAAATCCCTTGACCTGAGGGTTTCACAAGCCCATCTTTTGAAGGAGCCAAATTCAGTGCCTGAGTGGCCTTTAGTATTAATAGACTATATTCAGATTCTCATGATGTGAGTTTTGATAATTTTGCATCAAATATCTGCGATCTTGGCAATATTCTAGCATTAACTTGGAGTTCATAATCAAAAGGGCAAGGAGCTGTCAATGGATCGATGGAAGCTGGGTGTGTTTTGGTTTATTATCTTAAATATAAAGCTCTCACATTCAGTTGAATAATTGTAAATCTCCTCTATCTACAGTGTGTATTTGGAGTGAAACAGCTTTTTGTAGTGGTATAGAAAAGAGTCTGTGAAGTAGTGCAGCGTGAACTTGGGGTAATCCACAGAAGAATACTGTGGAGGAGCAGTTACTTGCACCTGAGTTCTGAGTTTAGGATCACAGATCAGTGATGAGTGTTAGGTGGGCTTTAAGGAAAGATGCGGTTTCTTAATTCTAGGATGGGTGAGTGTTCTGATACAGGAAAGGAAACCTCTTGGGTTCTGAAGACTGACCTAAAGGTAAATTGGACCTTTTTTTGATATTTTTTTAAGCTCTGGAGTAATCTGATAGAAGCCTTCAAGATTGAGGTGTGAACAGTGACTGCTTGTTGCCACTGGCTAATGAGACAGTTATGAGAAAACAAATTAATCTTAATTACCACAAGAGAATTGAAGTGGTGAGTTTAGAATTCATTGGACCGGAGGTACTTAGAATGTGAAATTCTCGGCCACAAACTGTTGAAGTAGAATCTGTTTTTTGTTGGGAAATTAGATAGTTTGGAAAACAGATCTATTAAAAGTTCTGAGCAGTGATGAGAGAGGGTTTAAGTGCAGTAGCTCATAAAGACAAACACTGGCACAGACTTGCATAGAAGTAAGATACTGTAGATACTGGAAATCTGAAATAAAAATAGTAAATGCTGGAGATCCTCAGGTCTGGCAACTTCTGTGTAGAAGGAACAGGGCTAACATTCCTAAAGAAAGATCATCAACCTGAAATACTAACTCTGGCAATGATGCCTGCCCTCTGGGACCTCTGGCTTGAAGGACAGTTTCAGTGGGAATCCCAGATAACCAGCTCTCAGCCCACTGTTTCGTGGTACCTTGTATTGCAAAACAGTTGTGTCGTCATGAATGTTTTACAGAAATGTGCATACTGAATGCAGTTAGCTGTACTTAGCAAGTTGCATAATCTGTCTTCTGCCAGCTTGTGTTGAAATTTGCAGTAAGTACTATAAGTCTGTTTGATTTTTGTATCTTAAGTCCGAATCAATATTTCTAACAGTTGTATAAATACTGCATTAATCTAATGATCCTATTGCCAGGGTGGCTGGCTTAGAATTCTTGCAGCTGACCCCAAACTTGCAGCTCACTCATCCCAGCGATGGTGATGCCATTGAATGTCAAGGGGCGATGACTAGATTCTGTCTTGTTGGAGATGGTCGTTGCCTGGCACTTGTGTGGTGCAAATGTTACTTGCCACTTATCAGCCCAAGCCTGGATGTTGTCTAGGGTATTGCTGCACGTGGGCATAGACTGCTTCAATATTTGAGGAGTTGCAAATTGAACTGAACGTCCCCACTTCTGACCTTTATGTTGGAGGGAAGGACATTAATGAAGCAGCTGAAGATGGTTTGACCTAGGACACTACACTGAGGAACTCCTGCAGTGATGTCCTGGGGATGAGAGGATTGCCTCCAACAGCCACAACCACCTCCTTTTGTGCTAGATATGACTCCAACCAGTGCTGCATTGTCAGTGGTGCCATCTTTCAGGTGAGATGTTAAACCAAGGTGGACGTAAAAGATCCCATGGCACTATTTCGAAGAAGAGCAGAGGAGGTCTCCCTGTTGCCCAGGATCACCATTTCTCTCTCAACCAACATCTCAGAAACCACATTATTTGATCATTATCACCATTGCTGTTTCTGGGAGCTGCTGTGTGTAAATTGTCTTCCACGTTTCCTACATTACAACAGTGACTACACTTCAAAGTACGTTGGCTGTAAGGTGCTGTGGTCATGAAATATTAATGCAAGTCTGTCTGTCTTTCATTCTGTTTTTATTATACTATAGACATTGATGTTCAGAATATATGATTGCAGATTTTGTACTTCCTCCAGTACAGTGATATTTTTGCAAATATTATGCAGGCTGTGATTAAATATAGTTTCCCAGCAGCCTGACCTTAGCAAATATGGCATGTTTACTTTGGGGTTGCAAGAAAGTTGCATATCAAGACAAGCCCTACCTATCCATTGAGTGTTACGTCAAATGCAACTGAAGAAGTGAGGAGTCAGCCCATGGAATATAATTTCTCTCCTTAAAGTGGTAGTGTTCTCTCATTTCCACCTTTGTTCACTTTGCTTCTGTTGCCTGCGTAGCTGAATGTTGTGGGGGACATTGCAGTTTATGTTCCCTTTTCAATGAGTTGACATTTGCCACGCATTTGGGCACAAATGAGTAAGGTTGTTGAACTATGAAAGAGCGTGGCATTGACCTCATTGCTGTGATCCACAGGGAATGCAATACCCAGCATAAATCACTTCTGTGGAAACTTTCTTTAATTAGGCCGGGACATTATTGTGCCCTATAAATTAGAGGATGAATTGAAATTACAATAAAGTCTTAAATTATTTTCAAGACGAGACAGGTAATATAAATGCTTTCAGGTTGAATGTTTGTGTCCTTTTAACAATGCATGAGGTTATTCCATGTTTGTTTCCTAGCTACAAAGTTATAAAGATTGTATGTGATCAGGAATGGAGTTGTACTAATATGAGAACTTGAGCAACAGTATTTGAGTCCTTTATTCCACAAATGATATCCCAAATGTTTCTCAGCCAATGAAGTACTTCTGGAGTATAGCCTCTGTTGTAATGTGGGAAACGTGACAGTTAACTTGTGGACAGCAGGATCCCACAGATGACAATGTGATAATGAATAAATCATCTGTTTGTTTTTCATGATGATTGAGGGATAAATATTGGCCCAGCCACTGGGGAAAGCTCTTGTGCTCTTTCAATAGTGGCATGTACCTTTTATCTCTACCTAAGAGGGCAAATGGGACCTTGGTGTGAGTGTTAGCACTGGGTCAGTGCTGACACTTAAATTGTTTTTTCCAAATGTTGGATCAATAATTCAATGAGTTGTTAGATTGATGCAGTTGATCCTATTCAAATTTTGTCACAAATATTTACTGCAGAATACTACCTATGGGTCTGAAACATTGTATTTGTACCAGGTGCTGGTTCTGCTCCCTGGACAGAATGATTGCTGCTTTGATTTATGTGAAGTTTATTTTAAGGTGAATATTTGTTCCGTGTCTTAAAAGTTTATTGTTGCATTGAAAAGAAGAAATGTTAAAACAGGACAAAGTAGATTAAGATCAAAGATGTAAAATGCAAGGGCGTTGCTAGTTAGTGGTCTTGGCACTATGTAGGAGAGGTTTTCTCCTAATTAAAGTATCTGCATTGCTATTTTATTTTCAAATAAGGACCAGAAACTAACTTCTGCACCGCATTGCTGCATGCTTAGTTTGTAGGCTGTCTGAGCCAGTTTGGAATCTGTTGGAATCAGGCTGAAGTTTTTTTTTGCAATGTACAATACCTGTATTCTGAGCATAAATGTCTGCTTCTGTTTATGTCCTTTTCCTAGCACTGGGCCAAATTTGTGTATTGGCTTTAGTGATGGCACTTTGTGAACTCTTGTTGGTAAACAGCTTTTGAGTGAGTCTTGGAATTTTTAACTGGAAAGTGAAGTCTTTAGCTTGCTCTGCTGCAAGTCAGGGCTTATGTTTTTGGCAAGATTTCAATGGTTGTACTGTTTTCTCTCTTAAAAAATGTGGTTCCTTCAAATTTAAACATATAGTGATCACGATTCAACAATAACCTTGTATTTATGTAGTGCCTTTAATGTAATAAAATATCCTAAGGCGTTTCACAGGAGCATTACAAAGCGAAGGCGAACAACATGAGGTATTAGAATAGATGACCAAAAGCTTGATCAGAAAGGTAGGTTTTAAGGACGTAATGAGGAAAGAAAGAAAAAGGGAGGCAGGGAGGTAATTCCAGAGCTTGGGGGCCAGGCAGCTGAAGGTAGGACAAATAATGGTAGAGTGATGAAATCTGGCAGTTGTGCAAGAGTCCAAAATTAGAAGAGTGCAGATATCTAAAGGTTGAGAGGCTGGAAGAGATGGAACATAAGAAATAGGAGCAGGAGTAGGCATTGGGCACATGCATCTGCCCAGCCATTCAATAAGATCATGGCTGATTTGATTGTGGACTCAACTCTAATTTCCTGCCTGCTGCCCCACCCAATAAACCTTCACTTCCTTGAAGATCAAAAATGTGTCCAACTCGGCCTTGAATATGTTTAATGACCCAGCCTACGCTACTCTCTGGAATAAGGAATTCCTCATCTATGTCTTAACTGGGAGACCCCTTATCCTGAAACTGAGCCCCCTAATTCTAGATACCCCATGAGGGGAAACATCTTCTCAATACTTACCCCCTAAAGCTCCCTCAGAATCTTTACTTATTTTGTTGTGATCACTTCTCATTCTTCTGAACTCTAATGAGTATAGCCTCAACCTGTCTCGGGGAAATTCGAACTCCGGTCCACAGAGCATTAACCTGGGTCTCTGAGTTACCAGTCCAGCGACAGTACCACTATGCCACTGCCTCCCTCGTTTGCTTTCCTAGTTGCTTGCTGCACTTGCACGCTGACCTTTTATGACTCATGTACGAGGGCACATAGATCCCTCTGTACCACATCATTCTGTAGTCTCTCTGCATTTAAATAATATTTTGCTTTTCTATTCTTCCAGCCAAATCGGATAACCTCACATTTTCCCACATTATACTTCATTTGCTAAATTTTAGCCCACTCATTTAACCTATCTGTATCCCTTTGCAGACTCTTTCTATCCTCCTTACAACTTGCTTTCCTACCTATCTCTGCATCATCGGCAAATTTATCTACAACATTTTATCAATGACTTGGATGAAGGGACATAGATTGTAAGCAGCTGAAGCCCTAGTGCTGATCCCTGAGACACTCTACCAGTCACAGTTTGCCAACCTGAAAATGATTCATTCGTCACGACTCTTTCATGGTAACTAGCCAATTTCCTATCCGTGCTAATATTACCTCCAAAACAATGAGTTCTTATCTTGTGCCTTAATCTTTTATGTGGCACTTTTATCGAATGCCTTTTGGAAATTCAAATGCACTATATCTACTGCTTCCCCTTTATCCACACTGCTTTTTATATTCTCAAAGAACTCTAATAAATTTGTCAAGCTTATTTCCCTTTCATGAAACCATGTTAACTCAGCTTCAATTATGCTGGATCTACTTCAATACACTAGTAATCTAAACGATGTTCACCAGTGCTCTTACCAAGAGCCACAAGGGATAGTTAGAATGTGAAATTCTCTTCTGTGAACTGCTGTTGAAGGAGAGTTTATAAATTATTAACCACTATCTAATACCTTTTACAAGAAGATTTTTAAAAAGACATGATTGAGTAGGAGAGTGAGATTAGCGTGAGTGGGAGACTAACTTGTTGGGCCAAATGACCTCCCTCTGTGCTCTGACATACTTGGAACCTTAAAATATTAATCAGTATTAAGTTTGCACACCAAATCATCACTGCCAAAAGAACAGTTTATCTGTACAGAATCCTTTGGATTGGATTGCAATACTTTACAAAGTGTCCTTGTGTTACTCAAACAGATTTGTACTTGCAATGAATAAAAAATGGTTTTAGGCATGTTGAATTTTTGGTATGCTGCACTTTTAGCATTGATTAGGGTGATCTTTGTTTATATAGACTAATACATAAAGTAGTATAAGAATCCCTGCTCATCCAACAAAGTAAAGTTTGCTAACAGATAACGTCGATGACTTTAAATGTAGTAGTGACGGACTCATTGAATTGCAATATAGCAGTGCCTGTTTGGTCCATTGTACCTCTTAAGGGTGACAATTTTTCAACTAGAACCACCTGATTGTATTTCCCAGCGTTTTCTATTTTTTTTACTACATGTCCAATATTGTTAGAATTACTTAGTCTTTTGAAACACTACATTCCTCAGTGTTCAAACAGCCATCTTAGAAATAAAACCTGTGCATTCTTCCAGTGACTTTTGATATTTCCTTTTTACAGGTTTCATTATTAACGCCCTTTATAATTGTAAAAATTTCTTTTAGACCCTCCTTTAACTGTCTGTATTTGGGGCTAGAAGGTGGGGTGGCTGGGAAGCTTCAATTTCCCAAGCCCTTCTTCATAACTATAACCCATTCAATGATGGTGTTGTTCAACTGAACCTAAGCCATGCTTTTTCCAAGGCTCTGACATTCTTCTTGTGATGGGGTACCAGGCATTGCACACAATACCCCTGCTCTGACCCAATTAATTGTGGTAGCACACTCCCCTATCTTTACTATCATTAGAATGAAGTGGAAACTAGAAGATTGTTCTAATCGTTTTGCCAATGCTTGAAGGAGAAAATATTGCAAAGACATGGGGAAAGAACAGGTTAACTGGGCTAACTGGATTGCTCTTTGAAAGTGCTGGCACAGGCTTGATGGACCGAATAGCATCCTGCTTTGCTGTTCTATTCCATCATTCTATGATTAAGTACTTTCTATTTGTCAATGGGATGTCTATCACTGGCAAAGCCAGCATTTATTGCCCATCCCTACTTGTCCTTGAGAAGTTGATAATAAGCCACCCTCTTGGACCACTGTAGACCATGTGGTGAAGTTAATCCCACAGTGCTGTTGGTTAGGGAGCTCTAGGATTTTGACCCTAAGAACAACAATGTTCACTTCAGGGTTTGTGAAAGAGATGATGAATGGTAAACTAGAGCAACTTTTTAATCATGGGTGACCAGTCAGATATATGGAAATAGACAGAGAAAAAACAGCTAGTTCTTCATCTCTGTAACTTATGTACATCACTCCTATTCTCTCTTCCTTGTTCCTAAACACACGGAAGAAACAAAAAAACCTGTGAGGTAATTCCTGTCCAATTCCCCTAGCCCTCCCCAAAATATGTTAGGCAAATTTCAATGGCCAGCAGTGACTGGGTGACCTTGTAGATGAAAATCTTAGAATAATGTATTATCAGTTCTACATTGGTATATGAACATGTTATACTTCTGGTCTTCAAAGCTGCAGTTACTAGTAATGATTTTCAGAGAGTGCAAGTATCAACCTTGTATCCACGTATAATTAAAGAACACCTGGTTAAAGTTATCTTTGGTGAAAAAATTGGTTGAGTGTTCACAGGTTCTATGAAAGTTAAACCACTGAAATAAGACTGCTTTAAATGACATCTGTTCCACTTTGTCTTGGGTATGATAAATTTCCATTGCTTCAGTCATGTAAGAGCACTTTTTGTAGTTCTGCCACTGACCCGCTTTTGAAAGAGATCCTGTAACAAGCACACATGCATTCTTTTGTACAGCTTATAACTAGTGAGCGAGAGATTTAGAATTCTAAATTGTTTTATTTTCCACTTCTGTACTATGACCTTATTCTATCCCGTGGCTATTAAGGCTTTTTATGCAAATCTCATGTTGTAATTATGTCACCGCTTGTGGGAGGAAGTTGCTCATTGTCAATAAGGAAGTTATTAGACATCTGGAGTAAGCATTAGAAACAGTTGAAATGTGCCAAGGCAGTTTCCTCTTGCTCTACAATCCGCAGTAAAGCATCTAGAAAATCCTGAGTTTACTTTTTTTTAAATCTTTCAATTTTATTACCTGGCCCTTTGGAGACCTTGCACTCCTGAGTACTGAAAGTTCTCTACTGTACACAGACACATCTGCGAAGTACATGCCTATTTGGAGGAAGTAGTAATGTTTAAATGCTTCCTGGACTTGTTTCATTTCAGTTCATTGATTAAAGATGCAGTCCTCCATGGTTGGCTACTCCGCTTGGATTTTTAGCCCCTGGATTTTTCTCCCTGTCTGTTGTGGTGAGCAGCTGAAGAAACCTAAAATTAAAGCAAAAAAACTCCGGATGCAGATGAAATAAAAACAAAAGTGCTGGAAAATGCAGCCCTGGCAGCATCTGTGGAGAGGGAAATAAAGTTAACATTTGAATCGAATATGACTCTTTGGAACTGACCTCGTGAATTAAAATTAATTGGGCTGGCCGCATCAACAGTATCAGCGATGGATCATGAACTTGCTGCTGCATTTCCACTCATTTTTAATTTATTCTTTTCATGGGATCTGGGTGTCACTGGCAAGACCAGCATTTATTGCCCATCCCTTGTTGCCCTTGAAGGTGGTGGTGAGCTGCCTTTTTGAACCGCTGCAGTCCATGTGGTGTAGGCACACCCACAGTGCTGTTAGGTTGAGTGTTCCAGAATTTTGACCCAGCAACCGTAAAGGAACAGCAATATAGTTCTAATTCAGCATGGTGTGTGACTGGGAGTGGAACGTTCAGGTGGTGGTATTCCTATGCATCTGCTGCCTTTGACCTTCAAGGCGTTAGAGATCATGGGTTTGGGAGGTGCTGTTGAAGGAGCCTAGGGGAATTACTGCAATGCATCTTGTAGATGGTACACACTGCTGCTACTGCGTGTCAGTGGTGGTGCTGGATGGGGTGCCAATCAAGCAGGCTGCTTTGTCCTGGATGATGTTGAGCTGCTTGAGTGTTGTTGGAGCTGCACTTACCCAGGTAAGTGGAGAGTATTCCATCACACTCCTGACTTGTGCCTTGTAGATGGTGGACACACTTTGGGGAGTCAGGAGATGAGTTACTGGCTGCAGAATTCCTAGCCTCTGACCTACCCTTGTAGCCGCAGTATTTATATGGCTAGTCCAGTTCAGTTTCTAGTCAATGGTAATTCCCCAGTATATTCATAATAGGGGATTCAGCGGTGGTAATGTTATTGAATGTCAAGGAGAGATGGTTGGATTCTTTCTTGCTGGAGATGGTCATTGCCTGGCACTTGTGTGGTGCAAATGTTACTTGCCATTTCTCAGCCCAAGCCTGCTCCGCCGTTCAGTATGATCATGCCTGATCCTTTATCTCAACGTCATACTCCCACTCTCTCCCCATACGCCTTGATTCCTTTAGAGTCTAGAAATCTATCTATTTCCTTAAATATATTCATTGACTTGGCCTCCACAGCCTTCTGTGGTAGAGAATTCCATAGGTTCACCACCCTCTGAGTGAAGACGTTTCTTCTACTCTCAGACCTATCCTGAGATTGTCACCCCTTGTTCTTGACACCCCAGCCAGAGGAAACGTCATCCCTGCATCCAGTCTACATTTCTGTTAATAATTTAAATATCTGTTGATCTTATTAGAGAGCATCTTATTCTACATGACTTAAGTTGCTTGAATTTAAATTAAAGGCTTTGTTTTGGATCAGTAATAGACATTTGGATTAACCTGCAGCATAGACAAGATGGTGGTTCAGAATAACAACAACAGCACAGGTTCGATTCCCGTTCTGGTTGAGGAGAACTTGGGACATGCCTCCTCATTGTCTTCCTGAGAGAGGAAGATAATGACAAACCAACACTGGGGAAAAGTACTGCCAAGGGAACAGTTCAGGATGAAGCATAAACAGACACAGAGCCAAGGACCTGCCTTTGGGCAGAGCACACGTATAAACCTGTACCTGTATGCAAACTGTGATTAGAGGTTATGGTTTTCTACCTTCGAGCGCTAGTTTTAGATCAAACCTAAAAAAAATTGCTAGTTCGCACAGCTGGAAGATGCACAAAATTGATTCTCCGCTGACAAGTTTTAAGTCAGGTGAAATGGTTCTTATTTAAATTCCCACAGTTTATGGTGCAGTTTGACTATAGACTTATGGCTGCAGTTCCCCACAAGGGAACTCGGCTGTGCCACCATCAGTAGGTGTCCTGAAATGGGTGGGTGAAGTTGAGGGAACAATTACACAGTGGGAGGGGGTGGGTGGCCGAGGTCATCATTTGGTACCATCATATGGGGGCCAGGTAGTTCCATATAGGCAGAGAAAGTGATATGGGAGGAAGTCACTGTGGTCTGAGAGTTAAAGTTATTTTTATTTCTGTTGGGCTAAATGTTTGTAATTTCAAGAACTGTTTGGAAAATGAATAACCAGGACAAATAAACTGAGCCAATATCTGAAAATGCTTATTTAAGTCAGAATACTAGCGGTGGTATTTTTATTTGCACAATAATTATGTCCTTGTATTCAATTCCAGCAACATATAAATGCACTTTGCTGTAACAAATTTGCTGACCAAGTTTTCTTGCCTAAAAACCTTTCTGCAACAAAAACAGAAATGCTGGAAGTGTACAGTAGGTAGGTAAGTCAACATGCACAGTTTTAGGCTTGGCCTTTGTTTCAGAATTGTGATAACAACAACTTGTATTTATAAAGTGCCTTTCACATCATAAAATGTCTCGAGGCACCTCACAGGAGCGTTAGCAAATAAAATCTGGTACCAGTCCACACAAGAGAGAGTACAGGTGACCAAAAGTTTGGCTGAAGAAGTAAATTTTGAAGGAGTGTCTTAAAGGAGGAAAGAGAGGTGGAGAAGCAGAGGTATTTAGGGACAGACTACAAAGCTTAGGGCCAGGGCAGCTGAAGGAATGGCTGGAGCGATTGAAATTGGGGAGACTCAGACTGGGAAGAGTGCAAATACCTCAGAGGTTGTAGGGCAGGACTGCAGAAGTTCAAGAAGGCAGCTCACTACCATCTTCTCTAGCAGTTAGGGATGGGCAATAAATGCTGGCCTAGCCAGCGATGCCCACATCCCATAAATGAATTTTAAAAATTACAAAGATAGGGGCATGGACATGGAGGGATTTGAAAGCAAAGACAGGGATTTGAAAATTGAGGTGCAGTTTAACTGGGTGCCAATGTAGGTCAGCAAGCAGCAGGGTGATGGATAAATGGGACTTGGTGAGAGTTAGAACATGGCAGCGGAGCCTTGGATGATCTTAAGTTGACGAGTGTGGAATGTGGGAGGCCGGCCAGGAGTGTGTTGGAATTGTCCAATGTAGAGTAACAAAAGCATGGATGAGGGTTGAGAGAGCAGATGAGCAGGGGCAGCATCAGTCAATGTTATGAAGATGGAATGACGTATCACTGGTGCAGATATGTGGTCGGAGGCTCGGGGTCAAATATGACACCAAAGTTGTGGTTGAACCTCGGACAGGGAGAGAGATGGAGTTGGTGGCCAGAGAATAGACTTTGTGGCGGGGGCCAAAGACAGTTGCTTCAGTTCTCCCTGATATTTAGTTGGGGAAATTTCTAATCATCTAGTACTGGATGTTGGATGAGCAGACTTACAGTTTAGAGACAGTGAGTGGGGTCAAGGTGGTGGAGCAGTAGAGCTAGGTGTCGTAAGCTTACATGTGCTGTGTTTTTGGTTAATGTGGGGCATGTGGAGAGGGCGGGGGTGGGAGTGGAGGTGGGGGATGGTGTTCAACTAAGATATTCCAGTAGTTAATAAAGGAAAGCATGACTGGATAATTTCAAAGAATCTCGGTCAGGCTATATAAAGAGACAAAGAAAGAACATACGAATTAGGAGCAGTAGGTCATTTGGCTGCTTGAGCCTGTTCTGCTGTTTGATTAAAAATGATCCTGTTGCCTGACATAAGGTAGGATTTTAATAGAGAGAAAAATCCGGCACTTCTGAGGAGAAAATGAACATTGAGTCAGAGGAAGAAAGATTAGGAAGGTAACTGAAAGCTTGGTCAAATGTTTGGTTTTGGAGGAGACCCTGAAAAGAGGGGAGTGGGAAGTGGAAAGGCAAGAGAATTGCAGAGCAAGAACTTTTGACACCATGGCTGTAAATGGTGGAGCAAATAAAATTCTGGAACTCCCTACCTAATGGCATTATAGGAATACTTCACAGCACAGACTGCGGCGATTCAGGAAGGCAGCCCACCACCACCTTCGGCAGAGAAACTAGGGATGGGCCATGAATGCTGGCAGCTTTGCCAGTGATGCCCACATCCCTAAAAGAAAACGTATGATAAGCAGTTTGTAAATGAAATTACTGCAACTTGCAATTATGGACACTGAGAGATGTGCACATTAACTGTTTTGCAAATTATTTTTTTAAAAGAAACACATTAAAAATTGACGAGTGGTAGTTTTTAAAAAAACAGAGATCAGCCCCAACTCAATGCTGGAGCTGTGGATAATGATGAATCAGTAGGCTTGCGTTTCCCAGACACTTTCTGCGCTCCCACTATCTGAATAATTCAGACACTGATGGCACTAAAAGGCTACATTATCAGCACCTGTGCCCTGTATAATATCTGAGGTGTGAATAATTTATGATTCTCTGCAGTTATGTACATGGACTATTGGTTCTGCAGCCACTTACTCAGAATTCGAAGCATTTTTCTATTCATTTATTATAAACATAAATCATTATCTAACATTCTAGTTTCTCTGCGACGGTAGGTTTGAAGATGCAGAGTTGGGCTTCTATGTTTAGAACGTTGCAATTATTGAAAGTTGTGGCCGGTTTGTACTTCCTCGATGTGTACAAATCAGATTAAGTATGATTTATTTGTGTCTCGATAGTTTTACATTTCCTACGTATGCTGTAGAATATATGAGAGCATTCAAAAGCAGGAAAGGATTTTGTGGGCCATTAAAACTGCTCTGTAGCATATTGTTGCTAGATCACTGGCTCTGGCCAACCCATTTAATCTCCTGTGCAAATGATTTCCATTCCCAGAGGTAATCAAGCAGTTTGTGCTCACATCTGCTATTAAACTGCTGTACTGGTTAGACAGCACAGTTCCCCAACCTCGAAACAGATACAAACTATCTAATTCATGCTCCTTTTTTAAAAAGAAGTTAATCAACAAGGAATATGCTTCTGTTGCTACTCCAGGGGGGCATAAACGTTTTAATCTCTTGTTTCAGTTGAAGTTTGTTAAATTTGAGACAAACATGCCATAGTCCTGTGGCATAAGGTACATGTGTGAAACCACTCTCTCTTCCCTATTCAATAAAAAAAGTCTAAATCAACAATAATTTGCATATGCATAGAACCTAGAGTGTCCCAAGGTGCTTCACAGAAGATTTATTAGATAATCGGACACTGAACCCCACAACATATTAGAACAGATGACGAAAAACTTGGTCAAAGAGGTAGATTTTAAGGGGCGACTTAAAGGATGAGAGGTAGGTGAAAAGATTTAGGGAGGGAATTCTGGAGCTTAGACAGCTAAAGGCACGGGTACCTGCACCGGAGAATGGAAATCAGGGATATGCGAGAGGCCAGAATTAGAGGGGTGCAGATATTCTGAGGGTTGTAAGGTTGGAGGAGGTCACTGAACATGCTTTGTCTGTGGCTCTAAATGACAGTGATCCAAATACTGAAACTGGGATCCATTGATAGTGCCTGTCCACAAGCATATAGAGCAAGCACTCCCAATCTGGCACCTGCTTTTAGAAACTGAGAAAAAGAAGATTTTTGGCTTGGAATCAGACATTCCATGCCAGGTTCTTCTGTAAGTGGTACAGTGGTTATAGCAGCTGAGCAAATCCTCCGTCTGCAGTGAAACTGAAAGACGTGCATCAAGCTGAAAACTCTGACTGGACCAACAGGCTGTGAAATTATGTGATTTAAAGAATTAAAATGAAGGCTAGCCGCACCAGATAGAAGCATTTTTTAGTAGATTTTTGTGGGCAATGACCTGATTCTTTGGAAGTTGTGATATAATATATAAAATGTCCTATGAAGTTTCATTTTTTAAAAAAAGTTGGAAGCATGGAAAACCTAGAGGCTCTATAAGGGCTTTCTATCAATTTTCCAGCTGCTGGTCCAGGTTGTCAGGATGGGTAATGTTGCAACTGTACAGTCTTGGGTCAATAGTAGCACTCGGTCCTGAGCCAAAAGATTCTGGGTTCAAGCCACATTAAAGACATGAGTACATAATCCAAGCTGACATTTCAATGCGGTACTGAGAGTGCTACACCATAGGATGTGCCATCTATAAAAGAGGATTGAGGTCCATAAGACGGAGCAGAAGTAGGCCATTCAACCCAGCAAGTCTGCTCCACCATTCAATGAGATCATGGCTGATCTAATAATTCTCAACTCCACTTTCCTGCCTTTTTCCCCATAATCTTTGATTCCCTTACTGATTAAAAACCTGTCTGTCTCAGCCTTTAATATACTTAACGACCCAGCCTCTGCAGCCCTCTGCGGTAAAGAATTCCATGGAGTCACTACCCTCAGAGAAGAAATTCTTCCTCATCTCTCTTTTAAACAGGTGACCCTTGCTCTGCGATTATGCCCTCTGGTCCTAGACTCTCCCACAAGGGGAAACAACCTCTCAGTATCCACCCTATCGAGCCCCCTAAGAACCTTGTTTCAATAATTGGTATAATTTCAGGTCCTAAGAGCAGAATATAGGGAGCTAGGAAATAAATTTAAAAACAGGTCCTTAAAGGCAGTAATCTTAGGATTACTCCCAGTGCTAAATGCTAGCAAAATCAGGAATAGGGAGAATAGACCAGATGTATGCATAGCTGGAGAGATGGTGTAGGAGGGAGAGACTTAGATTCCTGAGGCATTGGGACCAATTCTGAGGAAGATGGGACATGTACAGGCTGAACGGGTTGCACCCCAGGAGGACTGGGATGCATATCCTCGCAGGGGTTTTCGCTAGTAGTGTGGGGGAGGGTTTAAACTAGTGGCAGGGGGATGGGATCCTGAGTGGGGAGACACGAGAGCGAAATAAGGATGGGAATGAAAGACAGAAAAGTGGAAGGCAGAGGAAACCAGGGCTAGCAGCAAATAGTACAAAAACGGGCCATAGTACAAAACATTTGTAAAAATGTTAAAAAAACAAGTCTAAAGGCAGTGCATCTGAATGCCCTGAGCATTTGCAATAGGTTAAACAAATTAACAGCACAAATAGATATATATGGGTATGATTTGATTGAGATTACGGAGACATGGCTACAGGGTGACCAGGGTTGGGAACTGAATATCCAAGGGTACTCTATTTAGGAAGGATGGGCAAAAAGGACAAGGAGGTGGGGTGGTGTTGTTAGCTAAGGATGAAATCAGTGCAACAGTGAGAGAGGATATTGGCTCAGAAAATCTAGATGTAGAATCAGTCTAAGTGGAGCTAAGAAGCAACAAGAGGTGGAAAACATTAGTGGAGTTGTCTATAGGCCTCAATAGTCGTGGTAAGGTAGGGCATGACATTAAACAGGAAATTAGAGACGCATGTAACAAGGGTGTTACAGTAATCATGGTGACTTTAACATACATATAGACTGGGCAAACCAAATTAGCAATAATACTGTGGTGGATGAACTCCTGGAGTGTGTACGAGATGTTTTTTTAGACTAAGGAACCAACAAGGGAACAGGCTATCCTAGATTTGGTATTGTGCAATGAGAAGGGGTTAATTAATAATAATCTTGTGTGGGAACAGTGACCATTACATGATAGAATTTTTCATTAGGATGGAAAGTGAAGTAGTCCGATCCAAAACTAGGATCCTAAACCTAAACAAAGGAAACTACGAAGGTATGAGGTATCCTGGTCAAAAAGAAGGACTGAATGAGAAGGATGAACCACCAGTGGTTAACAAAGGTGGTCAAGGGGAGTATCTAATCAAAAACTAATGCATACAATGCAGCAATAATTTGTGGTAGGCCAGAGGATTGGGAATTTTTTAGGAACCAGCAGCGAATGACTATAAAGCTGATAAAGAGGGAGAAAATTGATTATGAAAGTAAGTTGGCAAAAAACATATAAAAAACAAACAGCTTCTAAGGGTATATAAAAAAAGTGGCTAAAGTGAACATGGGACCCTTGGAGAATGCGACTGGAGAATTGATAATGGGGAACAGGGAAATGACAGATAATTTAAACCAATATTTTATATCGGTCTTCATGGTGGAGGACACTATAAACATCCCAAAGATATCAGATAAGCAAGGAGCTAATGGGAGGAAAGATCTTGTAACAGTCTCTATCACGAGGAGCAAAGTATTTGACAAACTAATGGGAATAAAGGCAGACAAGTTGCCAGGACCTGATGGCCTGCATCTAAGGGTTTAAAGGAAGTGGCTGCAGAGATAGTGGAGGCATTGGTCAAAATATTCCAGAACTCACTGGATTCCGGGAGGGTCCCAGCGGATTGGAAAACCGCTAATGTGACACCCCTGTTCAAGAAGGGAGGGAGACAAAAAGCAGGAAACCGTAGGCCAGTCAGCCTAACATCTGTTGTTGGGAAAATGCTAGAGTCTGTTATTAAGGAAGAAATAGCAGGATGTTTAGAAAAGCTTAACGTAATCAAACAGAGCCAACATGGTTTTATGAAAGGGAAATCATATTTGACAAATTTGCTAGAGTTCTTTGAGGATACATCAGACAGAGTTGATAAAGGGGAGCCGGTAGATGTAGCGTATTTGGATTGCCAGAAGACATTTGATAAGGTGCCACATATTGCACAAGATAGGAGCTCACGGTATTGGGGTAATGTATTAGCATGGATTGAGGATTGGTTAACACCGAAGACAGAGATTCGGAATTAATGAGTCTTTTTCAGGTTGGAAAGATGTAACTAGTGGAGTGCCACAAGGATCAGTCCTAGGGCCTTAATTATTTACTATCTATATTAATGATTTGGAGGAGGGGGCAGAGTGTAATGTATCTAAATTTGCTAATGATACAAAAATAGGTGGGAGGGCATGTTGTGATGAGGACATAAGGATTCTGCAAGAGGAAATAGAGAGGTTGAGCGAGTGGGCAAAAACTTGACAGATGGAGTTTAATGTAGGAAAGTGTGAGGTCATGCACTTTTTGGTAGGAAGAATGAAAAGGCAGACAATTATTTAGATGGAGGGAGACTCAAAAATAAAATTGCGGCACAGAGGGATCTGATTGTTCTTATGCATGAAACAAAAAGTTAGCATGCAGGTGCAACAAGTAATTAAAAAGGCAAATGGAATTTTGGCCTGTATTGCTAGGGGGCTGGAGTTTTAAAAATAGGGAAGTCTTGTTACAACTGTACAGGGTGTTGATGAGGTCGCACCTGGAGTATTGTGTACAGTTTTGGTCCCCGTATTTAAGAAAGGATACACTGGCATTGGAGGCAGTTCAAAAGAGATTATTCACTAGGCTGATTCCTGGGATGAACGGGTTGACTTATCAAGAACTGCTAAAGAGGTTAGGCCTTTATTCATTAGAGTTTAGAAGAATGAGGGGTGATCTTATTGAAAGGTACAAGATTCTGAGGGGGCTTGACAGTTCAGATGTTAAGATGTTTCCACTGGTAGGGGACATAGTTACAGAATAAGGGGACACTCATTTAAAACTGAGATGCAAAGGAGTTTCTTCTCTGAGGGTAGTGAATGCCTCTCTCTATCCCAGAGAGTTGTGGAGGTTAGATCACAAAGTATTTGAAGAGGAGGTAGCTAGATTTTTAAAATATCAGGGAGTTGAGGGCTATGAGGAGCTGGCACGAAAGAGGAATTGAGGCCTGGGGCAGATCAGCCATGATCTTATTGAATGGTGGGGCCAAATGGCCTACTCCTCCTATTTCTTATGTTCTTATGATGTTCTTCTGAATGAGGCGTGAATTAGCTAAGATAGATTGGGGAACTTCATTAAAAGGCATGATGGTGCATAGACAATGGCTAATATTTAAGGAATGAATGTATGCACTGCAACAGTAATACATTGCTTTCTGGCACAAAAACACAACAGGAAAAGTGGTCCAACCATGGCAACAAAAGAAATTAAGGATAGTATTAGATCCAAAGAGGAATCATATAAAGTTGCTAGAAAAAGTAGCAAGCCTGGGGATTGGGAGCAGTTTAGAATTCAGCAAAGGAGAACCAAGAGATTGATTAAGAAGGGAAAAATAGAGCCTGCGAGTAAACTTGCGAGGAACATAAAAACAGGCTGTAAAAGCTTCCATAAATATGTGAAAAGAAGAAGATTGGTGAAGACAAATGTATGTCCCTCAGTCTGAAGTGGGAGAATTTATATTAGAGAACAAGGAAATGGCAGAGCAATTAAACAACTACTTTATTTCTACCTTCACAGAGGAAGGCACAAATAACTCCCCAAGGAGGAATTGAAGGAAATTAGTATTACTAAAACAATAGTGCTGGAGAAATTAATGGGACTGAAAGCCAATAAATCCCCAGGGCCTGATAATTTACATCCCAGGGTACGAAAGGAGGGGGCCATGGAAATAGTGGAGGTGTTGGTTGTCATCTTCCAAAATTCTGTAGATTCTGGAATAGTCCTGGCAGAGTGGAGGGTGGTGAATGTAACCCCACTATTTAAAAAAGGAGGGAGGGAGAAAACAGCTAATTACAAACTGGTTAGCCTAACATCAGTAGTAGGGAAAGTGTTAGAGTCTTGTATAAAGGATGTAATAACAAGACACTTGGAAAGCATCAACAGGATTAGACAAAGTCAACATGGATTTATGAAAGGGAAATCATGTTTGACAAACTTACTGGAGTTTTTTGAGGACATAACTAGCAGAATAGATGAGGGAGAACCAGTGGATGTGGTATATTTGGATTTTCAGAAAGCTTTTGATAAAGTCTCACATAAGGGGCTAGTGTGCAAAATTAAAGCACATGGGATTGGGGTAATATAGTGGCATGGATTGAGAACTGGCTAGCAGACAGGAAACAGAATAGGAATAAATGGGACTTTTTCAGGCGGTGATTAGTGGGGTAGCACAGGGATCAGTGCTTTGGGTCACAGCTATTCACAATATATATCAATACATTTGGATTTCTCATCCAAATTAATATTTCCAAATTTGCTGACGACGCATTCCCACCAAGTTTCATAAGTGGTGAGGAGGATGCTAAGAGGCTTCAAGGTGACTTAGATGTTACGTGAGTGGGCAAATACATGGCAGATTCGGTATAACGTGGGTAAGTGTAAAGTTATCCACTTTGGTAGGAAAAACAGAATGGCAGACTATTATTTAAATGGTGATAGATTGGGAAATGTTGATGTACAAAGAGACCTGGGTGTCCTTATGAACCAATCATTGAAAGCAAGCATGCAGGAGCAGCAAGCAGTTAAGTCAAATGGTATGTTGGCCTTCATTGCGAGAGGTCTTGAGTACAGGAGCAATGGTGTCTTGTTGCAGCTTCTCAGGGCCTTGGTGAGACCACACCTGGAGTATTGTGTGAAATTTTGGTCTCTTTACCTAAGAAAGGATATATTTGCCATAGAGGGAGTGCAGTGAAGGTTCACTGGGATGGCAGGATTGTTGCATGAGGAGAGATTGGGATGACTAGGCCTGTATTCACTGGAGTTTAGAAGAATGAGGGGATCTCCCTGAGACGTATAAAAGGCTGACAGGGCTGGACAGACTGGATACAGGGAGGATGTTTCCTCTGGCTGGGGAGTCTAGAACAAAAGGTCACAGTTTCAGGATACGGGGAAGACCACTTAGGACTGAGGGGAGGCGAAACCTCTTCACTACTTCGGGTGGTGAATGTGTGGAATTCTCTTGAGGGCCAAGTCACTGAATATATTTAAGGAAATAGATTTCTAGACTCAAGACATCAAGAGGTATGGGGAGAGAGCTGGTGTATGGCGTTGAGATGGAGGATCAGCCATGATATTGAATGGTGGAGCAGGCTCGAAGGGCTGAATTACCACCACCTATTTTCTGTGTTTCTATTTCAGATAGGACATTGAACTGAGGCCCTTTCTTTACTTTAACTGGATATAAAGGTCTCATGACCCTAGTTGAAGGAGAGCAGAGGATTTCTTTTGGTATCCTGACCAATATTTATCCCGCAAACAACAGATGAAAACAGATTACTTGTTACTTGTTTTGCTGTGTGCAATTTGGCCCTGTCTGCCTATATAACAGTGACTATGCTTTGAAAAAGTAATTGGAAGTGTTTTGGGACATCCTGAAAGACATTATAGAGGTTAGTTCTTTGTAACTGCCTCAAGTAAGTGCAGGTGATTAAGGGATTTTGCTGTGGTTATTTTTCAGTAAAGAAATTGCAAAATTCATAGCACAGCTTACTAAGCATTATACCAACTCCAGAGAGCAAGGGTATAAAGTTTTAACTTTGTACTATAGATTTTGTTTGTCTACATTCCAGTGCTGGTACAGTGTTAGTGATGTGGTTTACAATTAAAAACAGAAAATGCTAGAAACATGCATTGAAGACAGAAGAGAGTCTACACCCAAAGCATTAAGTAGTATTTTTTCTTTTTTTCAGGTGGACCTGCTGTGTATTTCTAGCCTTTACAGTTTTGTTTTCCTTGTGCATGGTTTGCAGCCTGGCACTTTAGGGTCTTTTCATTTCTTTACTTAGTATTTATTGCCCAACCTTTATTAGAGTCATAGTTATACAGCTCAGAAACAGATCCTTCAGCCCACCGTGTCTGTGCCGGCCATCAAGCATCTATCTATTCTAATCCCATTTTCTTGCACTTGGCCCATAACCCTGTATGCTATGGCGTTTCAAGTGAATATCTAAATACTACTTAAATATTACGAGAGTTCCTGACTCAACCACCCCATCAGGCAGTGTGTTCCAGATTCCAGTCACCCTCTGGGTGAAAACATTTTTCCCAAAATCCCCTCTAAACCTCCTGCCCCTTACATTAAATCTATGCCCCCTGGTTATTGACACCTCCGCTAGGGGAAAAAGTTTCTTCCTACCAAGCCTATCTATGCCCCCTCAAAATCTCGTATACCTCTATCAGGTCCCCCCATAGCTTCGTCTAAGGAAAATAACCCTAGCCTATCCAGTCTATCTTCATAGCTGAAACCAGGCAACATCCTGGTGAATCTCCCCTGCACCCTCTGCAGTGCAATCACATGCAGTGCAATCACATCCATCCTATAGTGTGGCAATCAGAACTGCATAAAGCACTCCAGCTATGGCCTAACTAGCGTTTTATACAGCTCCAACATAACCTCCCTACTCTTTTATATTATATGCCTTGGCTAATAAAGACAAATATCCCATATGCCGTCTTAACCACCTATCTACCTGTGCTGCTGCCTTCAGGGACCTATGGACATGTACACCAAGGTCCCTATGATCCTTTGTACTCCCTAGGGTCCTACCTTCATTGTGTATTACCTTGCAGTGTTAGTCCTCCCAAAATGCATCTCCTCGCACTTATCAGGATTAAATTACATTTGCCACTGCTCTGCCCATAAACACCACCAATTTTCGTGTCACCTGCAAACTTACTGATAATACCTCCTATATTCACATCTAAATCATTAATGTACACTACAAACAGCCAGCACCGAACCCTGTGCTCCACCACTCGTCACAGGCTTCCAATCGCAAAAACAACCTTTGACCATCACCCTCTGTCTTCTGCCACTAAGTAATTTTGGACCCAAATTGCCCTGGATCCCATGGGCTCTTACCACCTTGACCATTCTCCCATGCAGGACCTTGTCAAAAGCCTTACTGAAGTCTATGTAGACTACATCAACTGCACTACCTTCATTTGCACAACTAGTCACCTCCTTGAAAAATTCAATCAAATTTGTTAGACATGATCTTCCCCTGACAAAGCCATGCTGACTATCCTTGATTAATCCCTTTCTCTCCAAATGGAGATTAATCCTGTCCCTCAGAATTTTTTCCAATAGTTTCCCTACCACTGATGTTAGATTCACTGACCTGTAATTACCTGGTTTATCCCTACTATCCTTCTTGAATAATGGTACCACATTCGCTGTCCTCCAGTCCTCTGGCACCTTTCCTGTGGCCAGAGAGGATTTGAAAATTAGCGTCAGAGCCCCTGCAATCTCCTCCCTTGCCTCACATAGCAGCCTGGGATACATCTTACCTGGGCCTGGGATTTATTCACTTTTAAACCCGCTAAAACCACTAATACCTCCCCCCCTTTCGATGCTAATTTGTTCAAGTATATCACAGTCCCCCTCCCCAATTTCTACACCTACATCGTCCTTCTCCGTAATGAACACAGATGAAAAGTAATCATTCAAGACCTGACCTACCTCCTCTGACTCCACGCACAGATTGCCACTTTGGTCCCTAATGGGCCCTACTCTTTCCCTGGTTATTCTCTTGCCCCAATATATTTATAAAAATGCCTTGAGATTTTCCTTTATCTTGTCCACCAGTGTTTTTCGTGCCCCCACTTCACTCTCCTAATTACTTTTTTAAGTACCCCCTACACTTTCTATACTCCTAGAGCTTTCAGCCCTCTACCTGCCATAAGCCTCCTTTTTTTTTCCTTATCCAAACCTCTATATCCCTTGACATCCAGGGTTCCTTGGACTTGTTGGTCTTACCCTTCACCTTTGCAGGAACATAGTGGCCCTGAACTCTATTTCCTTTTGGAATGACTCCCACTGGTCTGATGTAGACTTTCCTACAAGGAGCTGCTCCCAGTCCACTTTGGCCAGATCCTGTCTTATAATATTGAAATCGGCCTCCCCCATCCCACAGTTCAGCATCTTTATTTCCAGCCTATATTTGTCCTTTTCCATAACTACCTTAAATCTTAGAGTTACGGTCACTATCCCTGAAATGCTCCCCCACTGACGCTTCTACCACTTGCCCGGCTTCATTCCCTAAGGTTAGGCCCAGTACCGTCACTTCTCTTGTAGGACTTTCTTCCTGCTGGCTCAAAAAGCTCTCCTGGATTTAAGAATTCTTCCCCCTCTAAGCTTTTCACACTAAGACTATCCCAGTTAATATTGGGGAAGTTGAAATCCCCTATTATTTTTACACTTCTCTGAGATTTATCTACATATCTTCTCCTCAATCACCCCCTGACTGTTTGGAGGCCTATAGTACACTTCCAGTAAAGTGATTGCCCCCTTTTTGTTTTTAAGTTCTACCAATATGGCCTCATTTGAGGAACCTCCTAAGATACCATCCCTCTGTACTTGCCGTTAATGACTCCATGATCAATAGTGCAATGCCACCCCCTCTTTTACACCCACTCCACTCCCTGTCATACCTGAAGATTCTATACCCTGTAATATTGAACTGCCAGTCCTGTCCTTCCCTCAACCATGTCTCTGTGATACCAGCGATATCATATTCCCATGTGTTCATCAACGCCCTCAATTCACCTGTCTTACTTGCATTAAAATAGATGCAATGCAGCCTTGCATTATTCCCTTGTGCCTTAACAGACCTATATTTGCTCTGCCTTCCAGACTGACTACGTTTCTCTTCTATATTTGGCTGTGCATCACCCCCTCCTATACCTCCACTCTGTATCCCATCCCCTTGCCAAATTAGTTTGAACCACCCCACCCCCCCACCACACAACAGCACTAGGAAGCTTCCCCGCAAGGATGTTGGTCCTGTTTGGGTTCAGGTGCAACCCATGCAACTTGTACAGACACCACCTTCGCCAGAAAGAGACCCAGTGATTCAGGAAACCAAAGCCCTCCCTCCTGCACCATCTCTTCAGCCACGCATTCATCCTCTCTATCCTCCTCTTCCTGTACTCACTAGCACGTTGCACAGGTAGTAATCCAGAGATTACAACATTTGAGATCCTGCTTTTTAATCTGCTACCGAGCTCCCTAAATCCTTGTTGCAGGACCTCATCCCTCTTTCTGCCTATATTGCTGGTACCAATGTGAACCACGACCTCTGACTATTTGCCCTCCTTTCGGAATGCTCTACAGCCATTCTATGACATCCTTGACCCTAGCACCAGGGAGGCAACGCACCATCCTGGAGTCACATCTACGGCCATAGAAGCACCTGCCTGCACCCCTCATTATTGAGTCTCCCACCGCTATTGCTCTTGTGCTCTTACTCCTTCCCCCTTGTGCAGCTGAGTCACCCCACAGTGCCATGAACTTGGCTCTGGCTGCACTTTCCAGAGGAACCTTCACCCTCACTGTTTTGCAACATAAAAATGGATCTTGAGTGAGATGCACTCTGGGACTTTCCTGACTACCTGCCTGTCTCCCCATTCCTGACTGGTGGTCACCCATTCCCTCTCTGACTGCACTTCCTTAAGCTACGGAGTGACCACATCTTAAAAATGTGCTATCCACGTAACCCTCAGCCTGGTGGAGGCGCCGCTGTGTCTCCAGCTGACGCTGAAGCTCCGAAACCCATTGCTCAAGCAGGTGGCACTTCTGCACATGTGGTCATCCAGACTGCAAGGAGTGTCTAAGAATTCTCACATGCTGCAGGCCGTACAACACATGGGACTGAGCTCCCTCGCTATACTTTTTGTTTAATTGTCCTCAAAGAACAGGTAATGTAGGCTTTGATTCGCATGTAAGCCAACTGTAAAACACACACAATTCTGACAGGGATGGACAGACAGGAACCAGGGATGATATTTCCTCTGGCTGGGGGGGTGCCTAGAACAAGGGGTCACAGTCTCAGGATATGGGTAGACCATTTAGGGCTGAGATGAAGAGAAACCTCTTCACTCAGAGGGTGATGAATCTGTGGAATTCTCTACCACAGAGGGTTGTGGAGGCCAAGTCACTGAATATATTTAACAAGAAAAAAAATAGATATCTGGACTCTAAAGGCATCAAGGGGGTACAGGGAGACCGCAGGAGTATGACATTGAGATAGAGGATCAGCCATGATCATATTGAATGGAGGAGCAGGCTCAAAGGGCCAAATGACCTACTCCTATTTTCTACATTTCTATGTTTAACTAGGTAAAGAGGTTCTTTTCCCTGAAACTGTTGAATTTTAGTGATGGTCTGGTATCTCTCTTGCTCATTTTTGTAGCAGCTCACAAATTAACCAGATTTATTAAATTTAGTTTCATAACTTGCTATGATGAAATTTAAATTAATTATTTCTGGTTACTACTCCAAAGCAGAACCATCAGGCTACTACACCAGGTAGATTTCGCATTTCCTGTGATTTGCAAGAGGATAAGCAGACATACTGGCAACAGTTACAGTGATTGGCACAATCTGCTGTTTAATATTTGGGTGAGGGAGGAAAGGAAGAGAGACGTTTAGGCTTTCATGTCATGATTTGGTAGTTAACAACTAGTGACATTGTCTTACGGACCCTGAGCTGGCCAACTAGCTTAAACTGAATCCACTTTGTAACTCTTTCGAGTTATCAACAGATCGCATGTAACTCTTTTGAGTACATTCACAGTTCTTGGTTTCTGGGAGTGGGACATGAACCCACAACCCTCTGATTCAAAGGCGAGGGTGCTATGAACTGAGCCACAGCTGACGCCTCTAAAATTCTTTCGAGTTATCAACAGTGAATCCACTTTGTATGTGAATGAGTGGAGAACTGGTTTAGTGAGCTTCTCAATTGTGTGAGCGATCAGCAGTGACCTCTTGCCAGCTGCTCCAGTAGGAAATTCTTCAGGCTTTAGTGCTGTATTTCAACTCATTTCCTGCTAGAGGCTTGTGTTAGCAAATCCAACTGTTCCATATCAACCGGAAATTAGAGGCTTCAGCATTTGATGACATTTAGACTATTGTTGGATTCCCTATGGGACAAATTTTTTTTAACCTTTCTCCTAACTCATTAAATGTGCAAAGCCTGGCTGACTCTGTTGCAGGAACTGTATTAGACCTTTGGTTTGTTTTAATTCTTAGGCGGTGAAAATATTCATTCCCCTCTTTGACCCCTTATTTCACAATAGTTTCCTGAGACTTGCTCACTCTTTTGTTTATCTCTTTCTTTCCCCACTGCTCCCCCCCACCCTTGCAATTTCTTTGTTCAATGCATCACTTCCTGGATGTCCAGGGCAGTTGGCCTGTCCCCAAGCAGCCATTGAAATTAGACTTCAGGACATTAGGTGGAACATGAGCATCAGCCTGGTTGAGCTGACTTCTGTGTCATGCCGCATTGTCATCTTGATCTAGCAAAGCTGCATCCCAACTCAAATCAATACTTAAAAGGTTAGGATAAACCTGCAGCCTGTTCTCTATATGAGTAAATCAACAAGCTTGCATGGTTAATGAAGATGGAAAAAGCTTTTGCAGGACAGTATCACTTTGAGCTAATTACAGAATCCAGCAATCGTAAATGATTTTCAGTTCCTCGGTTGTATCCTAGGTTATTTCAGAGATGTCAGTCTTGTTTTAACTGTTTAGAAATGACGATGACAAAATTGGAATGGGCTCACTTCTGGTATGCAGCCAGCTACATTGGTAGTAACCCACTATATATGCATGCTTAGTACAAAGATTTAGCCGCTATACTACTGTTATTTTAATATTTATGTACATGTAGCCCACATGGTATGATTCCTTCATGTGGCACTACATAATCAGAATAACTCACTCACTCACATATACTCACGCACTCATTCCCCCTCCCTCTACACTACCCTCCAAGTGAAGTATAGTTAAGCTAAAGCTACAAGATGAAAAATGAGGGGAGAAAACCAAACTAAATTTTAAGTAGCTTGGATCCTTGTGAGAGGCTGAGCTTTCACAGCAGCCAGCACTGAAAGGGTCAGTGATACCAAAAAATTTAGGTTTAATAAGCCTTGTGTTTCCATCAAAGTGTTGAGTGACATCAGTGTTGTACAGATGAGCTTTCTCTTAAGCAAAACATGTGAACAGAGACTCTGAGCAAACTCCAGACTGTACATTAATAGAGACATTGTTCACACATGTTCAGTCTGTCAGCGGGTGTGTGCAGATTGTGACCGTGAGCAGCAGACTGTGATAAACTCATACAATATTGGCTCAGTTATCTATCTTGCTTTGCAATCCTGTTAAGATTATGATAGACTTAGACTCGGATGTTACAGTTAGGCTGTCAGCACTTGGAGCCGGCTGTCCTCTCCCCAGTAAGAGGTACAGGCAAAGAATGCAGACTTCTGGAGTCTTTAAAGCATCTAACCTTTCACTGAATGAGCAGGGCATTTAGAAATTGCTGATTGATCACCCATTTAAACAATTTGTAACAATGGTCACTTCACTTTACAAAGAATGAAGGACTCTGATGTACTGACAACTTACAGTGAATGCACCTGTGCATGAATTTATGAACACTCGTGATCTATAAATTGGGCAGAAATATCATGATGTGAGTTCCATGTGTTGGAGATATAGAAATACACAATGAGTACTGTGCTGGTTGATCCATTTTTCTGAACAAATTGACCTAATATTACGAGTTTTAATTTCCACATTATATTTAGACCATGGTGTGTGATTTTATATTTTTTGGATTGGTTCGTACATTATTTTGAGTAGTTAGTAGCTTTATGCAAAGGTGTTCTAGTGTACTTTATGCTTTGTGCCTCTCTAAAAACAAAGCTTTCTGTTGTGGAAAGAAGCTGGCAAAGGATACACAATCCTAGAACAAAAATGGGGAACTTAATGCATTATTGGGATGAGTAGCCTTTTTTTATCCTTGAGGTTTTTTCTTTAATACTAAGGAAAATTTATGTTGATGACTATTTTCTTTTGTTGCCAGCGCACACAGCAATTTTACAAATTCGGCTTTCTTCACCACATAGCAATAACTTGTGTTTATTTAAACCTTTGATGTAGAAAGACATCCCAAGGTGCTTCACAGAAGTATGATCAGAGAAAAATGGACATAGAGCCCAAAAAAGGGGTGTTACAAGTGTGACCAAAAGTCAGAGGTGGGTTTAAGAATAACCTTAAAGAAGAAGAGTATTTTGGGGAGGAGAAGAGGTTTGGTAGTGGAGGAAGAGGTTAGACATAGGAAGTGATATGAGTATGAATTTTAAATCTGAGGTGAACAAATGGACAGCCGTGATGGGTATGGGTGGGGGAAACGGGGTGTGAAGGTGCGGGGGAACAGGGTGTGAGCAACAGAGTACAAGTCTGTATGATGACTAGTGTTCTAACTTCCTTAAAACTAAGGAGAATCTTTTGTAGAATGCAGGATTGACTTTTGAATTCATTGTTATTACAGAGACTTGAGTCATAACCGATTGGTTTCCACAAAAGACACTGCATTCGAGGGTCTTCACAGACTTCTGGAAGTGTAAGTATCCTGTAAAGACATTAATTAATTTGAATTGGTCATTAAATATCAGAAGTTTTCTAACTGATACTTTTGATCACTTGTCCTCCTCAAGGAATATCAACTATAATCTACTCTCTACAATCCCGACATTGGGAGCAGTAACAACTAATATTACCATCCTGTCACTGTAAGTAAAATGTTAGACTTAATTCTGGAAGCTGTTTTGTATTTGTTGTTATTAAGAGAACATATTGTTGACCCATTTGCCCATCTTGAGGAAAGTTTTCCTCAGTTGCTGTGTAGTGGGAAGATCTGCAGTCACTCACTCCGTTTGATGAAATTGCAGAAGTGTTGTAAAAACCCTAGTTCACTGTCTCACTAGTAAATAGCAAAGAAAACTTTCACCCCACTCCCTTGTGCTTTGCAATTGTTTTTGTCCTCTTTAATGTGATGGATGTTGGCACCTAAAAATGGGACAATTTCTGTGTATGTGATGGTATCTGGCATTCCCAAGTCAGGTATGGAACAAAGAAACAAAATAGGAGCAGGATTAGGCCATTTGGCCCTTCGAGCCTGCTCTGCCATTCAGTATGATCGTGGCTGATCCTCTATCTCAACGCCATACTCCTGTGCTCTCCCCACACCCCTTGATGCCTTTAGAATCCAGAAATCTCTCTTTCTTTCTTAACTATATTCAGTGTCTTGGCCTCCACAGCCCTCTGTGGTAGAGAATTCCATAGGTTCACCACCTTCTGAGTGAAGAAGTTTCTCCTCATCTCAGTCCTAAATGATCTACCCTGTATCCTGAGACTCTGGCCCCTTGTTCTAGACCCCCCCAGCCAGAGGAACTATCACCCTGCACCCAGTCTGTCCATCCCTGTCAGAATTTTATGTTTCATTGAGATTTCCTTTCATTCTTCTAAACTCTAGTGAATACAGGCCTAGCCAGCCCAATCTTTCAAGTGTGTGAAGAGCAAAGCTTTTTCTCGTACTGCCTCAGCTACAACCCTGAATATATTTTTACTTTCCACACCAGCCATGTTGTGGTGTCTTTGGCCTGAGAAACATGAACAGTGACTCTTGTGATATTTACCTTTACTCTTGCAGAACACATAATCGGATAGTGGAGATAATTACAGAGGACCTTCAGCCATACACTGCTTTGGAGACCTTAGATCTGAGCTCGAATTTGATTTCAGAAGTCAAAACTTCGTCATTTCCTATAATGCAGCTGAAAAACTTGTAAGTAACTGTACATTTGTTGTGGTGCACCACAGCATTGGGTATGATGAACTCGAGCTGTACTGTTTGGGCAACACGAAACAGAGAAGCACGGGCTAATATATTTTAAACCAAGTTAGGGAACAGCTAGCAGTGAGCCAGAATGTAGTGTCCATGTGGGACTGCCTTGTTCTCTGCAACAAAAACTTGTCATTTCTTGCGGCATCCTGATGGTTTGATCATTTTCAGGGGTATTGCTTTTTTAATCTGTATGATATCCTGACCTATATATAGTAAGGTAGGTTGGATTTTTGAAATTTCTATTGTTTGTGCATTGTGGCATAGAAGTATATAGGGTGTGTTTAATAAAATGTTGGTTCATGTATTTTGTAAAAGGAAGGGCATTAGCTATCTGATAATTCAGCTCCTTAGGGTGCAACTACATCAATGTTTTGATGCAAAGCAATAGCGGAAAAGGCCTGGGGCACAGGAGAGAGCATGCAGCATTTAGCATCACATTTTAGAGAGGAAACTCTGCCAATTTGATATTTTTAAAAATCCAAACGACAACGATAAACATCCTTATTTTATTCCATCCATCCTGTTGATTTTTGGATATAATCCATAGATTATCAGCTTGACTTCCTGCCCAAAGCCTTTTCAGAATTTCAGCTCATGCACTGAAGTTAAACCTTAATGTTCCAGTAACAATTATTACATAGAATTTAAAACACAGCTGGTGTTTATGCTGTTCACCAGCCCCCTGTTAATTGAAATGCAAATAATTATTACTATGATGAACCTATATGCCAAAAATTTGAAATATTAAAATAAATTTTGTCTTGTTTTCCATTCTTTCTAATGTAATCCATTTTCATCTTTGCCTACCATAGCATTGCAGTCATTAACCTAAAGGTGCTTCAGAATTAACCATATCTGTAGGTTGTGTTTACCAGGTTGGTGGGTCTTAGTATTGAAATTAGTAGCTTATTAAAATAACAATCAACACACATTTGAACAAAATTATTCAAACTAGCTTGAGCAGAACTTAAAAGGGTATTTGATTTAATTTTGATTCTTTTATAATTGTTGAATTTTTGAACCACTTTATAAACTTGAAGGGGCAAAAGCAGTCCGGATTCAGAACAGAGTGGATTAGCTAAAGTTGTAGAAATGCATGCAAGTGCCTTTTTGATGAGAAACTGTGAAGTACAAAGCTTTCCAAGCTGTGCCCTGTGGATTTTCTAGCCATACCAGCCCATTGTGATAGGCTCCATGGAGTCTGCTGCCTGCATTGTTGTGTGTCTTTCTAGTCAACGGATAGTGATTACAGAAAGAGTTTGATGGGGCACAGGGAGCTTTTTTTGGCTCTGGCTTTCTTTCCTAGTGCTATTTTCTGATGTACGGGTTGACTTTAATATATTAGACATGCTGTCCACATAGCTCCAGAAGTTTCTGCTGGACTCACTACAAAACCTTTTTTTTAACGCAACACACCCAGCTCAAAACTGGTCTATGTACTAATTGACATACTATTCATCGTTCTGTGTAACTTTCTGAATTAAAATTCGTCAAGCCCTGAGGATTCAAAAGATGTGCTTAATTAAACAGACAACATCTGGATATTAGATCCATCACTACTAGCTAAGGAGTCTTCCTACATGGTACCAGTTAATCCCACAATCCAGTATCCTTTTGGGTATGGTCATCCTTGCTAGACAAGCAGTTGGAAGCTATATGTGTTCTGCTACTAAGCAATTTTAGCTGATAATCTCCAGCAGAGCCCTTGTGCACAATTGGGAGTCTCTACTCTTAGCTGCACCAACCTGAACATAGGCTTTGTGGGCTTGTGTTAATTGGAGTATGTGCTGTATACAGTGGGCAAACAGAAACCCTACCTGCATGAATTTAAATAGCTTGGTTTTAAAGCAGTTGGTGAAAGAATTTTGTACTAGCTAGGCACCTGGCTGACTTAGAGTTAAGTGAAATATGAGACAAGTTAAAACCTGTCTGAACTTTTAATATTGAGAATTACAGCTTTAGTGCAGATGACGCATGGGATTTATGCTTGAGTTGCTGCTTTTTAAATTCATTATTATTGATCTCTTTTCAAAAGGAAGAGACACATGCTTACATTGTGGAAACCATTTGGGAATATTTGCAGTGCCCTGACTAGTCCCAGTGAAGTACTGTACAGTACAACAGTTTTGAGACTTGTGTTTAAGATTGTAGGATTTTGTTAATAGTGATAGCATCAATTTGTATTGGAGTTTTTGATTGAGGGAAATGCATTACTTTTTTTGTTGCTGCGCCAAGCAGCATCCCCTGTGTCTATAGACTGTATTGCAGTGAGCTGTGACAGACATGGGAAAAGATGCTCTGTGCTGCAGGAATCTGTAATTGTTTTAACAAGCTTGTCAGCCAAACAGGCCATGGTGCTCTGTTACCAAGGGCAATAGTGCCCACACTGTTTACTGGTGTGTTTTTTGCACTCTAAGATAAAGAAAAGTGCTGTGCTGAGGCATTGCACCAGTCTGTGTCCTGCGCATGCTGAGTGAAACGTGACGGGGCTGGGTTTAAGGCTGGCCTGTCCTGTGTGCCACCAGTTATCTATTCATTTGCTGCTTCAGCAACCCTTGTTGGCTGCCTCTTGAGTGAGATTGTTCATTTACACTGGATTAGAAACTGTCGCTCACAGAAAACAAGACTGACACTGTCCGCTGTCACAACGGCCATTTTCTAACAAGAGAGCCAACATTATACCATCAATGTGTGCTAGATTCAAAGCCATATTCCATTATTGAAAGCACGTTATACTGCCCCACTTTGTCATCCAGATTACTTTTTTTTAAAACACATTTTAATCAGTAACTGAAACCAATGAAAATACCTGTCCTTTAACAACAATATTTGCTGTCATCCAATATGTAATGAAAATGTACTACTTTGTCTGTTCTTCAGTTCAAAAAAAAAATGTTATGGCTACAGATGCAGACTTGGCCCATTAGGAGGATTCCAGGATAGTTCAACCTCTGTTAAATCGGAAAGACGTGAAACACTAAGACTTACAGATAGGCTTTATTATTTAAGCTTGCCAAAATCCCTTTTTGTAACAAATATCCATTTTATTTTTCAGACACTTGAACAATAATCGAATAACCATCCTAGAGCCTGGCTGTTTTGATAATCTGTCCAGCACCTTGCTTGTCCTCAAACTGAACAGGAATAAAATTGCTGTCATCCAGCCAAAGAGCTTCCAGTTGCCTCAGCTTCAGTACCTGTAAGTGGCTTTGTTCCTTTTATAGTTCACAGGGCAGATGCACATCTTGTTGATATTTGGGTGATGAAAACATTGTTCCTTAAGTTACAGCTTTAATGGAGGTAGAAGCTGGATCATTAAAGGCAGAGCCCTACAATTTATTCTGAGTTGCTTGAATGCATGTTAGCTAGGCTGCTGGGAGGAACCATTTTGTCTAATATAAATGAAAAACGCTGAAAATGCTTAGTATGTCAGGCAGCATCTGTGGAAAGAGAATGAGGGTTTTATTTTATTCATTCATGGGATGTGGGCTTCGATGGCTAGGCCAGCATTTATTGCCCATCCTTAATTGCCCTTGTTCAGAGGGCATTTAAGAAACATTTTGGGTCGCTGACCATTCATGTGCTGATGAAAGGTCATCGACCTGATGACATTAATTCTGTCACTCTTCCACAGATGATGCCTAACCTGCCGAGCATTTCAGCATTCGCTAATTTTGTTTCAGATTTTCAGCTGCTGCATTATTTTGTTTTATGTCTAGAAGCACTACAACTTTGAGGGCACAATGTAGCTTCTTAAAGGCTCCATTTGGCACTTGAAATTCTCGTTTAGAGATGCTGTTTAGAGAGCATGACCTCTGAGCCCCCCTCACACTTTTGTATTCTTGCATCAGGAGTGTTATGATCTTGAGGGAGATCATTAATTTTTAAAACGAAATTTGAACTGCCAGTTACTAATGGAAGAATTATGCCACAAGATTTCATGTTTTATACAAAAACCTTTACTGTACAAGAATTAAACAAAGCAAGTAGTAGCAACTTAACACTATTCCATAAACCCTATTGTTATTAAGCTCAAAAATCTCAACAGGTCACTTCCTGTTCTACTTATACTTCCACCAAAGAGTTCCCTGATACTTTCCAGGATCTTGAGGGTTCTCTTCTCTTGAGACCAAACCAAGGTGTGGCACAGCTATTAGGAATTCACTTGATTATCCTCAGTGTTCCTTCTGTTCTCCGAGGTGTGAGATTTCTTGAGGTCCTTCCACTAACATTCAACCAGACTAATTCTCTAAGTACCCCAAGATTATGGGCATCCCAGCTCAAGCATGGGCCTCACTGCTTCCTGGCTCAGTGACTCCAATCTCAGAAAACATCCTTGTAACTGATAGCCCTTTGCTGCTGGTCTCGGCTGCTTCCACCCACTGCTGGCAACTTTCTCTTTCTCTGCCTGTATCTGTGAGAAAGCAACCAAATAAACCTAACACAAAATGCTACCTCCCCTGCAACCTATCTCCATGGCAACAGAGCATCCCTGGGATGTCCCAGATAGAGATTCAAACAAATCATCTACAATTCCAAAGCTGTCCTTTGATCTGAAAGATATATAGACACCTTAACAGCTTTCCTTGTTTGCCAGTTGCTTCTAAATCTTTCTTTGACCTAGACAAATACATGAATAATTCACATCTCTAAAGAAGACAGGGCAGTTCTCAGACCTACTGCCTTTAGGTCCTCAGTTAACAGGCCCACCTGCTGCTTTATGGTTCTCACCTTTCTAACTCTGACCCTGTAAATACGCATGGAAGGACCTGTGTGAATACCTTGGGTAATCTGGCAACTTTTGAATTCCGGGGTTTCAATTACCTTGTATTTACAGATTTGGGGAGGGTTTAAACTAGCTTGGCAAAGTGTTGGGAAGCAGGGAATTCAGGTAGGAGAGAAACAAAGCCAGCACCAAATAAGGCCAAAATACAGAAAAATGTTAAAAAGGCCAAATTAAAGGCACTGTATCTGAATGCACGCAGCATTTGCAACATCACAGAAATAAACGGGTATGATCTAATTACCATTACAGAGAATGGCCTCAGGGTGACCAAGGCTGGGAACTGAATGTCCAAGGATATTCGCCATTTAGGAAGGATATGTAAAAAGGATAAGGAAGTGGGGTAGTGCAGTTAAAGAATGAGATCAGTATATTAGTGAGTGAGGACCTTAGAATCAGTTGGGGTGGAGCTAAGAAACAGCAAGGGGCAGCAAACATTGGTGAGAGTTGTTTATAGGCCACCAAACAGGAGTGGTCATATAGGACACTATAAATCAGGAAATTAGAGGTGCATCTAACAAGGGGCAGGATCTTCTGGTCGGCGAATGGGGGCGGGGCATAAAATGACGTGGAATGATGTCAGGTGGAACTCCCGACGTCACTCTGCGTCATTTCCATTTTGAGGTCGGCGGGGGTGCAGCCGAGTCAGCTGCGCACCCGCCAACCTGTCAAAGGTCTGTTGAGGCCATTGAAAAACTAATTAAAGTCATTAATGGACCTGCCAATCCAACCTTAAGGTTGGCGGGCAAGCCGGGAGCCCTGGCAGGCTTCGGAAAAAGCATGAAACCTTGTCCACGGGCGGAATGAGTTTCGTGAGGGTATTTAAATTTTCAAGAAAGGTTTCAATAAAACTTATGGACATGTCCCAACTCATGTGACAGGAAAATTTTTAAACATGTTTAATAAACGTTTTAAATCAGAGCTGATCTCCCTGAGGCAGCACTTAGCCTCAGGGAGATCTGTGCGCTCTTTCATGCGCATACATGAAAGAGCGCACTCCTAGCTGAGGGAACCCCTCTTTTTTCCCCTCCCCTCTCCCTGCCTGCATGGGGAGTGCATAGCGCTTCCTGGCGGATGTCACACTGGGCGGACCGCCCACGTAAAATGGTGGTGCGCCCCCAATTGGGGGCACCGATCGGAGCACTCACTCTCTCTCTCTCTCTCCCCCCCACCCCCCAACGGGGGGCAAGTATAAATAGAACAGGGAAAATTTTTCCCTAGGTGTTATGATATGGCAGGTGGTAATTGCCAGGCTGACCAAATCCCAAAGGGAAACTTGGCCAAGCTATCTCAATAATTTTACAATTTGTATTTATTACAAGCAGGTACTTGCATTGGAGTTAGAAGTAAGGAGTCCACTACCACTTTTGGAGATTTTAAGTATTAAATTAAAACATTTATTAACAAAGGAAAAGAAAACTTAAACACACAAGATTACAGTTACACAGTTAAATTTAGTCTTACAACATTTCCCAAAAGATTCTACTTAACTAGACTCCCAAATACACACCCTTTTCCAGGCAACAGTCCAATTAGGTTCTTAATCTATAAAACATCCAGTAATATTAACGCAAGATACCCACTGTTGCTCTACGGGAGGTATTTCATAGCGTCACTCTCCCTCTCGCTCAACACTGGAAATCCAAGGCTTTTAACAAAACTTTTCTTCCTGGGGCAAGCAAACACTTCTCTAGGGTAGCTACAGACTGCTTCAGTCTATCTTCACACAGTCCACCTCAAGATCTCTCATAGCCCGTCACATATAGCTTTCAATATTTTCTTAAATATATTTTCTCCCCCCTCTGAGGATTCAAATCCATTGTTTTAAACTCCTTTGAAACTCACTCTTTGAAATGTAAGATTTTTCATGTTTCCACCTTGTCTTTTTTTTTTGGGTCAATAAAACATGGGGCAGGATCTTCTGGTTGGCGAGCGGGGGTGGGGCGCGCAGCCAAGTCAGCTGTGTGCCCGCCAACCTGTCAACGGCCTATTGAGGCCATTGAAAAACTAATTAAGGCCATTAATGGACCTGCCCGTCCAACCTTAAGGTTGGCGGGCAAGCCGGAAGCCCTGGCAGGCTTCAGAAAAAGCATGAAACCTCATCCATGGGCGGGATGAGGTTTCATGAGGGTATTTAAATTTAAGAAAGGTTTCAATAAAAGTTGTGGATATGTCCCAACTCGTGACAGTGTCACATGAGGGGACATGTCAGGGAAATTTTTTTTATCATTTGTATTAAAAAATTTTAATTCCGAGCCGATCTTCCTGAGGCAGCACTCCGGCTGAGGGAATCTCCTCTGCCCGCACAGGGAGCACATAGCAATTCCGAGTGGACACCACACTAGGCGGGCCTTAATTGGCCCGCCCACGTAAAATGGTGGCACGCCCCAATCGGGGGCACCGATCGGAGGCGCACCTGCTCCCGCACTCTCTCTTTCCCCCCACCTCCCCTAACGGTGGGAAAATTTTTCCCATGATATCCCCACTACTTGTTTACTTATGAATAACTGCAACATGCAACCGTTTTCCTTGTCACCTTCTAATTCCCATTTGAAATTCAAACAACCTCTCGACTTATCTACAAATGCAAATGTTAACTTGTCCATTTCAAAATGCCACCTTTTACACTTAACCCCTTTGATGATTCATACCTTGCAGTCTGACTGTCTTCAGTTTAATTAAATTAGTCTCTCACACATTGCCCCCACAACCCTGCTTCAGTATTCCATAGTATTATTAGGGAAAAAAAGATATTGCCTTTACTCAAGGGTAATACAGTAATCATGGGGGACTTCAGTCTACATACAGACTGGTTAAACAAAATTAGCACTAATGCTGCGGAGGACAAATTCCTGGAATGTATACAAAAAGGTTTTCTAGAACGATTTGCTGAGGAACCAACTGGGGAATGGGCTGTTTTAGATCGAGTATTGTGCAATGAGAAAGGGCTAATTAATAATCTCATTGTGAAGGAACCTTTAGCGAAGACTGACCATAATAGAATTTTACATTGAATTGCATCCTTTTCAAACTTAATCCAAAACAACTAGAGTCTTAAATGTAAACAAAGGAAACTATGAAGGTATGAGGGGCAAGTTGGCTGTGGTAGATTGAGAAACTACATTAAAAGGTATGATGGTAGACAGGCAATGGCTAGCATTGAAAGAATTAATACATGGTTTACAACAAATATATATTCCTTTGAGGCACAAAAGCCCAACAGGAAAAGTGGTCCAATCATGGCTAGCAAGAGAAGTTAAAGATTGCATTAGACCAAAGGAAGTTGCTTATAAAGTTACCAAAAAAACGGTAAGCCTGATGATTGGGAGCTTTTTAGAATTCAGCAAAAGATCAAGAAACTGATAAAGAAAGAGAAAATGGAATGAGAGTTGAGAACCATATCTACAAGAAATATATTTTCTTCTAAAATTTGGAAGGACATTGCATTATTTGGACATTTATGAGCTGACCCAGATTCTCTTTTTAAAAAAAAAAAATGGTCATAAGTTCATCTTGGACTGGAGCAAGCTTGCCTTTTCCAATAACTCGCATGAAATCAGCTAAATGACCAGCATAGCAATTGTGGAGGAGAGCTATTTGTCTATTTGAACTGCAATCACTTTAATTGATTTAAAAAACTTTTAAAGGTAAAAGCCTGGTGATTTACAGGAAACCTGACAGAGCTACTTGTTTTGAACTCAGTTGGAAATGAAGTGAGAAGGGGAAAAGCTGCCCAGCTCACGCTTCCTTACCTTGCTTGAAATCCAGTGTGGTTATCAGTATCCAACTAGGAATCATCTCAGGGGAACTTGTTTGTATTTGGAAACCCAAGAGGCTGAGATGAGAAGAATGGATCCAGCTCTATTTCCTCCACGCTGAAGCTCCGTTGGTGACAACCTCCAGACATCTGCCAGGGCGAGCAACATGCCCTAATACGAGGGAGCACCAGATCGACAGCATCAAAATCCTGCAAACGTTATCTTCTTTAAAGTTTTTTCTTCAACCGCTCATCTCAGCAGAGACCCTATTTGTTTGCCCTTGGTTTGCGTGTGCATTGGGGAATTTTAAAAGGGATAGGTAGTTACACTTCCAGACTACAATTTGTGTTAACCAGTTCTTGCAACTTGTTTCAAAAAGAGTTTTTTGTTTTATAATAAATCAATTATTCTGAGTTTACTGGAAGAAGCCTGGTTAAGATCTCTTCTATTTTTGGTCTCTCAGTAGCAAAGGTAAATAATTGGCCACTTTAGTAAGTGAATTAATCATTTATGCTAATGGTATGACCTGTGGAATAGTGGGGCTAGATAAACTGCGCACTCCTCCCATCCCAGTCGTAACAGTAAACTAGCAAGAATCATAAAAACGGATTGTAAAAGCTTCTTTGCTATATAAAAAGGAAAGGTTTAGCAAAGATAAATGTGGACCCATTACTGGCAGAAATGGGCAGATTTATAATGGGGAATAAGGAAATGGCAGAGGAACTAAATAAATACTTTGTGCCTGTTTTCACGGAGGAAGTTGCAAAGAATCTCCCAGAAATACTAGAGAACCAAGGGACTAGTGGGACCAAGGAACTGAAAGAAATTAGTATTAGTAAAAAAGTAGTACTGGAGAAATTAATGGGGCAGAAAATTGATAAATCCCCTGGACCTGATGATCTACATCTCAAGAGTGTTGAAAGAGGTGGCTGTAGAGATACTGGATGCATTGATGGGCATCTTCCAAAATTCTATAGATTTTGAAATGGCTCCTGCAGATTGGAAGGTAGCAAATGTAACCCCACTATTTAAGAAAGGAGGGAGAGAAAAACAGGCAACTACAGGATTGTTAGCCTGACATCAGTAGTAGGGAGAATGTTAGAATCTATATTGAAGGATGTGATGACTGAACACTTACAAAATCATGTTAAGATTCGGCACAGCCAACATGGATTTAGCAAAGGGAAATCATGTTTGACAAACCTATTGGAGTTTTTTGAGGATGTGAGTAGCAGAATAGATGGGGGAATCAATGGGTGTGGTATATTTGGATTTTCAGAAGGCTTTCGATAAGCTCTGACACAAATTAGGGATTGGGGGAAATATACTAGTATGGATTGAGAATTGGTTAACAGACAGAAAACAAAGTAGGAATAAATGGATCATTCTCAGGCTGTCAGGTTATGACTAGTGAGGTACCACAAGGATCAGTGATCCAGCTGTTCACAATCTACATCAATGATTTGAATGTGGAACCGATTGTAATATTTCCAAGTTTGCTGATGACATAAAACTAGGTTGGAATGTGAGTTGTGAGGAGGCCTCAAAGAGGCTTCAGGGGGATTTGGATAGACTAAGTGAGTGGGCAAGAACATGGCAGATGGAATATATTGTGAAAAATGTGGTTATCCACTTTGGTAGGAAAAGCAGAAATGCAGAGCTTTTTTTAAATGGTGAGAGATTGGGAAGTGTTGTTCTCCAAAGAGACCTAGGTGTCTTTGTTCATGAGCCATTGAAAGCTAGCATGCAGATGCAGCAAGCAATTAG
Source organism: Cetorhinus maximus (assembly GCF_964194155.1). Lineage (NCBI taxonomy): Eukaryota > Metazoa > Chordata > Chondrichthyes > Lamniformes > Cetorhinidae > Cetorhinus > Cetorhinus maximus. Next base: position 13,636,849 of record NC_135886.1, read on the forward strand.
GAAGGCAGATGGTATGTTGGCTTTTATTGCAAGAGGATTTGAGTACATGAGTAAAGATGTGTTGCTGTAATTCTCTAGAGCCTTGGCGAGACCATATCTGGAATATTGTGTACAGTTTTGGTCTCCTTACTCAGGAAGGATATACTTGTCATAGAGGGAATTCAAGAATGTTCACCAGACTTATTCCTGGGATAGCGACATTGTCCTATGAGGAGAGATTGAGGAAACTGGGCCTGTGTTCTCTAGAGTTTCGAAGAATGAGAGGCGATCTCATTGAAACATACAAAATTCTTACAGGGATTGACAAAGTAGCTGCAGGAAAGATATTGCCCGTGGTGGGGGGTGTCTAGAACCGGGGACGCGATCTTAGATTAAGAGGTAGGCCATTTAGGACTGAGATGAGGAGGAACTTCTTCACTCAAAGGGTGGTAAATCTTTGGAATTCTCTATCCCAGAGGGTTGTGGAGGCTCAGTCATTGAGTGTGTTCAAGACCGAGATCAATAGATTTCTAGATAGTAAAGACATCAAGGGATAGCAAGGGAAAATTACATTGAGGTAGAAGATCAGCCTTGATTTAGTTGAAAGGCGTAGCAGGCTGGAGGAAGGGCTGAATGGCCTGCTCTTGCTCTTGTTTCCAGGTTCCTAATTTAAAAATTTATCTTTCCCAAAACTGAAAATTATATTCCTATAACATACGAATCATGAAATTAGACATTTTCACAACATGAGCTGCACAATGGACAATGCAGAGCCTCAGAGATCAAATGCTTGGTTTAACTTCACTGAAACCCACTACCTATAACTGACAGTTACTTTATAATATGCACATTCAGATGGGTTTGCAATGCAGTTTTTTGTCATTTACACGACAGGGTACAGCCAAAAAAGGTACTGCTGTTTTATACTGGGTGCATTCCTGGAGTATTTCAGTCTAAGATTACTGACTAGAATAAAATCTCTCCTTGCACTTTTAAGCATGGAAGAATGTTACATGTGGAACACTACGAAAGGGAATTGTTAGAAGGATTAGTACTGGGTTGATGGATTTACTTATTTCAGGTTGAAGGTAATCAGACGGCCAATCGTCCTGACGCCTCCAGATGTGAAATATTCATTGCAGGCACAACACTTTGTCTCTCCGCAGTAATTTATAACTGTATCAGGAAAGGTTATTGGAGCGTGTAGCTCTGCCTCGGTGCTCGCTCTTGAAGTTGTCACTGAACCTCACGGAGTCTAACAGTAAAGCTCTTTAGTAAATTAAACCTCCTTTGCACACAACTTGAACTGTGACCTTGTTAGCTTGGACAGCATGAATCACACTCGTCTCTGTAAGTACAAATTTCTTATATTGAATAATCTTGCCAAAAGTGGCTTTTTTGTCCCAGTCCAGCTGTGTTTAAGAAAACAACTCCCAAGTAAGTGGAAAAACAAACAGCCGAACTTAGGTAGGATTTAATTTACTGAATATGGTGTTTGTCAGTGCACAGCCTAGGGGGAGAGGGGGTCATACACTTTTATTGATATTTACCTCTGTTTTTATTTGTTTCTGCTCCAAGGTATTAAAACTATGTAGAAACAACATTGCAACATGTAGCAATTTCTCTCAAAAAAAACAAGTATGTGGATTCTATCGCAGTACACATTCATTCTCATCGCTCACCAATCTGACTAGCTTTTTAAGTGGCTCTTCGACTTTGGTCCTTTTTTAAAAAAAAAAGTTTAATCACCACATGGGTTTACTCTGTTTTGTGTTTAAACAGGGAGCTAAAGCGCAACAGAATCAGAGTTATCGAGAGCCTGACGTTTCACGGCCTCAACTCACTGAAGTCATTGAAACTGCAGCGTAATGGGATCTGCGAACTCAAGGATGGAGCCTTCTGGGGGCTGAATGAAATCGAGGAGCTGTGAGTTTTTTTTTGATTTGATACCTATTCTGGAGTAATTGGATCTTGTCTAGCTGTTGCCCTAGTGGCAACTTGAAATGCTTAATAGAGGTAATTGTTAGAGTAGTTGAAGTAGAAATGCATTAACCGTTTGTCTTCCTCAGGCTAGGGAACGGCTGCCTTATCATCCCTGGTATTTGGAGTCAGTCCCTACACAGACTCAGCCTGGGTAGTGTTTAGATGCTGTAACTGATCTGGGAGCACCTGGGCTAGGGAAGGACAACATCAATTAGCTGGCTTCCAATAGGTTCACTTATGCAGGGGTTACAGGAGGTCTTCAAGGTATTTCCACAAGGTTGAATAACTTTCCAACATTTACTATTGAAGCTCAAAAATAAACACATGGTCACTAATGGTGAGATATTGGAAGCCTGTAGAGATATTCCACAATGAAGGAATCAACATCTTTAGGGAAAGAATTAGAGGAAGCCCCTACCTCAAAAGAAAACTCATTAAATATGATACTATGCACCTAGCACAAAGGAAGATGGGTATGGTTGTTGAGTTCCTCAGGTTAGTGTCCTAGGCCCAACCATCTTCAGCTGCTTTATCAATGACCTTCCATCATAAGGTCAGAAGTGGGGATGTTAGTTGATGATTGCACAATGTTCACCATACGCAACAACTCAGATACTGAAGCAGCCCTTGTCCAAATGCAGCAAGACTTGGACAATATCCAGGCTTGGGCTGACAAGTAACAATCACACCTCATAAATGCCAGGCAATGACCATTACCATCGCTGAATCCCCCACTATCAACATCCTGGGGTTTACCATTGACCAGAACTGGCCTAGCCATATAAATACTGTGGCTACAAGAGCAGGTCAGCGGCTAGGAATCCTGTGGCGAGTAACTCTCCTCCTGACTCCCCAAAGCCTCTCCTCCATCTACAAGGCACAAGTCAGGAGTGTGATGGAATACTCTCCTTTTGCCTGGATGAGTGCAACTCCAGCAATACTCAAGAAGCTTGTCACCTTCCAGGACAAAGCAGCCGCTTGATTGGCACCCCTTCCACAAACATTCACTCCCTCCACCATGGACGAACAGCAGCGTGTACCATCTACAAGATGCACTGCAGAAACTCACCAAGGCTCCTTAGGCAGCCCCTTCCAAAGATACATGGGAATACCACCACCTGGAAGTTACTCTCCAAGCCATTCACCATCCTGACTTGGAAATATATCACCATTCCTTCACTATCCCTGGGTCAAATTCCTGGAACTCCCTCCCTAACAGCACTGTGGGTGTACCTACACCACATGAACTGCAGCGGTTCAAGAAGGCAGCTCACCACCACCTTCTCAAGGGCAACTAGGGATGGGCAATAAATGCTGGCCTTGCCAATGACACCCACATCCCATAGATGAATAAAAATACATTGATATCATAAGCCAAAAGGTAAAAAAACTTTAAGTTGTGGTCTGTAATAGTGTAATGTCACAGTAGTTCTGTGGAAATCTTTGTTAACTCATTGATTAGTTTAAAATGGCTAGAAGTAATGCTCCCATTGATTGCTTTTGAATCTAAAATGTGCACAAAGCAGCCTTGCCGAACTGAGGAATGGGACTGTAATTCAGTTCTGTTAGAGTATTGTGCACTTCTTGTTCCAGTTTCACTGTGTAGAGTTACGTTTTATCTACTTGAGTAAGCAATAGTTTTGGGTCATTTTTAGGAATACTTTGAAGAAACTGCAACCTAATTTGACAAACTGGATCTCAAGTCGATATCGAGCAGAAATATGCTTTTGTTCAAAATTGGTCAGTTTTGGAGCTACTCTCCTATATTGATAAGAATATTGGTCTACGTAGAGGCAGCTTAGAAATGCTCTGCTGGCTCAGAAATACAACAGATGTTTCCTTTCTCTGTTCTAGGGACTTGGAACATAATAACTTGACTGAAGTGACCAAAGGCTGGTTGTACGGCCTCAAACTGCTGCAGCAGCTCCACCTGAGCCAGAATGCCATCAGCAGGGTCAGTGCTGATGCCTGGGAGTTCTGCCAGAAGCTGACCGAATTGTGAGTTTTTTCTTCTTTCCTATGATCCTCCAATTCCAGCCTCTCATCCATCCCGACTTTCGTCGCTCCAGCATTAGCAGTCATGCCTTCAGCTATATGGACCCTAAGCTTTGGAATTCCCTCCTTAAACCTCTCCACTGTCCCTCCTTTCCTCCTTTAAGGACACTTCTTCAAACCACCTTCTTTGACCATGCTTTTTATCACCTATCCTAATAGCGCCTTATGTGGCTCGATAATCACTCCTGTAAAGCTCCTTGAGGCATAACATTGTTTTAAAGGTGCTATGTTGTGAAAAGGTGATGATTCCTGTCCTCCACAACTGAATCCTCAACAAGGGGGAATAACAGCCACTTCAGTAAAGATCTGGGACCAGTGCTCTTCCTTCGCACCATTAGTGTTAGCATTAGTTTTTTAATCTAGGAGTCACAGATTGAAAGTAATTTGATTGTTGGTAGAAAAAAGTTTTAGATGTTCATTGTGATGTAGAAATGACCTGTACAGCTGTGCTTTGTTCTAACTGGAGATGTTGTTCATGCATCTCTAATATAGACTACCATAAAATCCCGTGTCCCCTTCTATCACTCCGTTCCTGGAACATGGCTCAGGATCTAATCCGCAATAGAATTTCTATTTGAGAGCATCAGATTTAAGTAAGAAAGCATCAGGGGTTCTCACTCCATCTCTTGACTGCTTCCTCTTCACTTATACACACAGTAATTTATTTTGGCTGATATGCATGAAAGTCGATCACTTGCCAATTGTGCAGTGGAACAGAGCAGAAGAAATTGACTGCAATAAAGAATCTATCTGTCAATCATGGCACTGAAATGTAGAACAAGATTTTGTTATTTTCGTACTCTACAGAGGTAAAGTAAGGAAAGTTTTGGAGCTAGTCTGATCTCTGCTTATCATTGTGAAAATATTCAGGGGTTTCTTTACAATTGTACAACTTGTAATTGATCCATTTGGTTACTGTATCTGGGTGTGAACTGCATTTTGATTGAGTTGCTGTAAATAGAATAGGAGAGCTGGATTAAAATAATGATTTACATAGACATTTCTATTTCATTTATTTCAGAGACATGACCTACAATCAGATGACTCGTTTAGATGAGTCTACCTTTGTAGGCTTGAATTTGCTCGAGAGTTTGTACATGGGAGACAACCGAGTGAGTTATATCGCTGACGGAGTCTTTAGCAGCTTGTCTAACCTGCTGACGCTGTAAGTATGCAGAATAAAACAACGCCATACAGTCAAATCAGAAAACCAGCTTAACGAAGGGAATTGAGTCTTTTACTCCCCACCCCATAAATTTCACCAATTTGTAAGCATGTCAGTGAATGTAGGCTCATCCTGCAGTAGGACTGGAAATCATTGCTGGTCAGCAAGTAACTGATGAGTCACATGTCCTCCATCTCGAAGCCCCTATCCACCACTGTATTAGGCAATAAAGTTGTACCTGCCTCACCTTTTGATACACATTCTTGGTCATTTGTGAAGTGAGTTTATATCAATAAAAAAGTTTTTCCGTTGTGTTATAACGTGCATTTTGTACACCATATGATGCACATTTTTCAATTATGGTGAAAGCTGCAAGAGTTTTTAAATCCATAGGTAATTTTGAAAAGTGCTAGAAATCAGTGTGCTGCAGCAGTCATTAGTTGCAACCCATCTGACGTAGCCAGCTGTGCAAGTCGGTGTTTCAAAGCAAAGAGAGGAATGGTGTTGATTGCACAAAGGATGAAGTTAATAGGCAGGAGATTGAACTCTGGCTTTATCTTTTGCTGTCTCACTCTGCAGTGTCTGTTGGTATATTATAAATGAAACTCCTGCCCCACCTGACTGGCAGTCTGTAAGCCAGACTTGCCTATATCAAAGTGCTCCACTGACCTGATGTGAGAAAAGCAAAAGTCCCAAAATAAACTGAATGGGATGAAGTAATATGGAATCCTGCCCTTGGTGTAACCTTTAGTAGTAAAGTGATCACAGCTGATGTGCTTTGGTTCAAAGTAATATTAAACAGAAGAGCAAAGTAAATTGTGCTGTTGGATCCTAAGGGGACTGCATGTAAAACGAAGTAACTGGAAAGTTTCAGTTCAGGGTCAGTGATTGTATTCATGTTCCAGGGCATTGCTGATTAATGAGGCTCCAACTGTTCATGTCTGACCAGTTGTGAGGACAAAGGAAAACTAGCTGATCAGGGCAAGGGCACAAGGGTGGAATTAAATTCTTCAGTTAAAGTGAAGTCAGAATAATACTTGATACAACTGTTTTATTTCTGTTTAAACTTTTGGGTGAGTTCTGTGATATGGGTGTACTTTTGTGTTCACTTTGGCAAAGATTTGAAAGCTTGTGCTCCTCTAAGACTTTACCTGTGGCCTTGATATAAACAGCCACAAAGTGATGGAGTGTAGATCAGCATCAGTAGTTCTGTCAACAGAAGGTTCTGTACTCAAGGCATGAGGTCTTTTCCAGGTTGAGAGAGGAGAAATCGTACGCATGAGTTAGGTTGAAAACGTTTCACACCAGTGCAGGATTACAGGGTGCCTCAGTGGGTCGGTCACCTTTTTGAGGGCTTTTATGCATCAGAAGTGTACAAAATATGATCCAGAAGTTTAAAACTGAAAGGAAAATAACACACACTGGAAGTCCCCAATCCCCCACCTAGATCAGACTGCAGCACCGTCTCATAAAATACCAAGCATACACCTCCACCCAGGCACCAGTTTCAAAAGTTTGGCTCCAAGTTCTGGAGAACATTTTATTGGAACCACCTGTTTCACTGGGATTTTATTTTTATACAAGTATCTTAAAGACTGTTGTTCGTAGACTGAGGAGGAGGCGGCCATTTGGCCCATCAGGTCCACACCAGTTCTCTGCAAGAGCAATTCAGCTAGTTCTGCTCCCTCACCCTTCCCCTGTAATCTTACAATTTTTTTTTACCTTCAGGTTCTTATCCAATTCCCTTTTGAAAGCCTCAATTAAATTCACTACAGCTTCTGAGCTCCAGTCGTTCTCTTGGCACTGCATCACACAAGACTAACTTGTCTTTAGGAGGAAATATGATTTTTTTTTTACTATCCTTTGCTTACATCTTGCAAGAAAAGGCTTTAACTGCAGAGCTTTTTGTTCAAAGCTTTGGCTGCTTTGTATAATGAAGCTGATCCTGATTGCAGTGAAAACAGAAAGCGATGCAAATGTACAAATCCTTCAGCATATAAGAGGAACAGTAACTCCCTTCTGATGAAGCGTACAGATCCAAAATGATCAAATGTCCTTACCTTTTATGATGCTAACCTTTTGTTTCCAGCATTTTGTGTATTTACCTCAGACTCCCGAGGCCAGGATTTTACGGCCCCTCTAACCCGGAGGGATATTCCGTTCCAGCCGAACTGAATGGAGATTTAAATTTTTTTTTTTTTTTTTTTGTAAAAATATACTTTATTCATAAATTATCTTCAATCACATTCAAAACCATTTCAAAAACAACATTACAAGGGTACAATCCAGGTTAAACTTTTACAAAATGTATCACCAGGTGCATCAGTACAAACAATATTACAGTCATTTACAGCCTTTCATTTTGATCTGTACAGCCCGAGGGGCTCTAAACAGTTCCCAGTCTCTCGGTGCGCTGTGGTAGAAAGGTCTTAGACAGCGACCCTTCCCCATTGCGCCTTTGCGGCAGCTGCCCCAAGCTTTAGTGCGTCCCTCAGCACGTAGTCCTGGACTTTGGATTGTGCCAGTCCGCAACAATCGGTCGGGGACATCTCTTTGTGCTGGAAGACCAACAAGTTTCGGGCGGACCAAAGCGCCTCTTTCACCGAGTTGATGATCCTCCAGCTGCAGTTGATGTTTGTCTCGGTGTGTGTCCCTGGGAACAGCCCGTAGAGCACAGAGTCCTGTGTCACAGAACTGAATGGAGATTTAAATGGCTCGCCACATCTGCTAGGGGGAGACACGCCACAGAAGGGCTGCAAAATCCTGGCCCTAGTATCTGTGGTTCTTTATACCTCCTCATGCTGCAGCTAACCAACTATAATACACGTTTAGTTTCGCATTTAAAGGAACTGCAAATAAGAAGCTAATTCAGGCCTAAATTATGTCTGCACTGTAGCCCAAGTATCTCTCCTGTTCTCTAACTCCTTCTCTGAAGCTTGCACTTGGTCTTGACCCTGCATGTATAATGCCATAGAAGATTAACTAGTATTGTGTTTATATTTGCTGACAAATTAATTAGTATTAATACGGTATCATTTTTAAAAATACAGTTTTTATTGCCCGTCATCTTTGAATTGTGACCAATTTTCAAACTTTTTTTTTAATTTACAGCAGTAGTATCACAAGACTGTATTGACACAAAAAGACATGGTGAAAATGTTTTCACTCGTGGGTTAGAATGAAACAGGGGTGGAGGGTGCTGGTGGGGGGGGTCATAAATATAAAATAGTCACTAATAAATCCAATAAGACTTCAGAAATTTCTTTACCCAGAGTGGTTAGAATGTGGGATTCGCCACCATAGTTGAGGCGAGTAACAGATTAATTTAAAGGGAAACTAGATGAACATGAGAAAGGAATGCAGATAGGATGAGGTGAGAGTGATTGCCTTTGGCATCAAGGCAGCATTTGACTGAGTGTGGCATCAAGGAGTCCGACCAAAAGTGGAGTCAATGGGAGTCAAGCCAAACTGTTCCAGTACAGCTACAACACTGGAACCTACTCAGCTATGTGGAAAATTGCCTAGGTATGTCCTGTGCGCACACATCAGGACAAATCCAACCCGGCCAATTTCCGCCACATCAGTCTACGCTCGATCATCAGTAAAGTATTGGAAGAGGAGACGTAGTGGTATGGTCGCTAGACTAGTAATCCAGAAACCCAGGGTAATACTCTGGGGACCCGGGTTCGAATCCTGCTACAACAGATGGTGGAATTTGAAGTCAATAAAAATAAATCTGGAATTAAATGTCTGTTGATGACCATGAAACCAGTGTCAATTGTTGTAAAAACCCATCTGGTTCACTAATGCCCTTTTAGGAAAGGAAATCTGCCTTCCTTACCTGGTCTGGCCTGCATTTCACTCCAGACCCACAGCAGTCTTAATTGCCCTTGTTCAGAGGGCATGGAAACCAAGAACTGTGATTGTACTCAAAAGAGTTGCAATCTGTGACTGTTGATAACTCGAAAAAAAAAATCAACAGCGCCATCAAGTGGCACTTGCTTACCAATAACCTGCTCACTGACGCCCAGTCTGGGTTCTGCCAGGGCCACACAACTCCTGACCTCATTACAGCCTTGGTTCAAACACGGACAAAGGACCTGAACACCTGAGATGAAGTGAGAGTGTGGCATCAAACTGGAGTCATTGGGAATCAGGGGGAAAACTCTCCACTGGTTGGGTCATACCTAGCACAAAGGAAGATGGCTGCGGTTGTTGGAGGTCAATCATCTCATTTCCAGGCCATCACTGCAGGAGTTCTTCAGGGTAGTGTCCTAGGCCCGACCATCTTCAGCTGCTTTATCAATGACTTTCCTTCCATCATAAGGTCAGAAGTGGTGTGTTCACTGATGATTGTACAGTGTTCAGCATCACTCACAACTCCTCAGATACTGAAACAGTCCATGTCCAAATGCAGCAAGACCTGGACAGTATCCAAGCTTGGCCTGACAAGTGGCAAGTAACATTCACGCCACACAAGTGCAAGGCAATGACCATCTCCAACAAGTGAGAGTCTGTCCATCACCCCTTGACATTCAATGGCATTACCATCACAGAATCCCCCATTATCAACATCCTGGGGCTTATCATTGACCAGAAACTGAACTGAACCAACCACACACATACGTGGCTACAAGAGCAGGTCAGAGGATAGGAATCCTGTAACGTATAATTCAACTCCTGAATCCCCAAAGCCTGTCCACCATCTACAAGGCAAAGTCAGGAGTGTGATGGAATTGCTTTCCACTTGCTTGGATGAGTGCAGCTCCAACAACACTGAAGAAGCATGACACCGTCCAGGACAAAGCAGCCTGTTTGATTACCACCACACCCACAAACATTCACTCCCTCCACCACCGATGAACAGTGACAGTGGTGTGTACCATCTACAAAGATGCACTGCAAAAACTCACCAAGGCTCCTCAGGCAGCAACTTCTAAACCCACGAATGCTGCCATCTAGAAGGACAAAGGGCAGCAGATAGATGGGACCACCACGTTACCCTCCAAGCCACTCAACATCCTGACTTGGAAATATATCACCGTTCCTTCTATGTCACTAGGCCAAAATCCTGGAACTCCCCCCTCCCGGCCCCAACAGCACTGTGGGTGTGCCTACACCACATGGACTGCAGCAGTTCAAAAAGGCAGCTCACCACCACCTTCTCAAGGGCATTTAAGAATGGGCAATAAATGCTGGCCCAGCCAGCAACACCCATATCCTGTCAAATGAATGAGAAAAAGAGGCTGGGAGGAGGCTCTTTTATTTCTTATTCATTCACAGGATGTGGTCTTCGCTGGCTGGAGCAGCATTTATTGCCCATCCCCCGTTGCCTTGAGAAGGTGGTGGTGAGCTGTCATCTTGAACCGCTGCAGTCCATGTGGTGTAGGCACATCCAGAGTACTGTTAGGAAGGGAGTTTCAGGATTTTGACCCAGCGAGCATGTGGAGCATAAACACCATCACAAAACAGTTGGGCTGAATGGTCATATTTTGCTGTAAATTCGATGTAATTTTTATGTCAGAATCCACCAAACTTTTGGATTGATCGCAGCCAGTTTGACGTTTATGTATTTTCAATTTGTGCATGAAGCTGCATTGTTGCCTGAAAATATCAAAAGTGTGTTCTTGGAAAGTTGCTAATCGTGGATTGATTACTTTCCCTATCCTGTTTGTAAGAAAGCGTAACAGCAGCCTTCTTCCTGCAGTGACCTAAGGAATAACGAAATCTCATGGGCAATCGAGGATTCAAACGGCGCCTTTGCTGGATTAGACAAGCTGCGAAAGTTGTACGTACTTCATACGCTGACTACTGTAGTTCATAAATTGATGCTTTACTTTTACCTTCTGCATTTTTGTGTGTAGTCTCCCTCCCTGCCCCCTCAAATCTAAGACTACAGTGCTTTTCAAGTTGATCCCTATTGATACAGCATTAGCAGATCCCTCATGGCATTGCGCAAATTTTAAGACAAGTGGTACGTTATTTTAGAAGGACGGGAACTTTATCCCGTCAAACATGAATTGTCCTATGTTCCCGTTACTCTGCTGCTAAGTCGAAGCTCTGTATAGCCTGGCCTTCCCTTTTAAAGGCCACAAGGTCTAAAGCCCTGAGGTTAAATATAGCCTACAGTGCAGTACTGAGGGAGTTGGTTGAACTGACTCATTCTGTACTACGGTTTAAGAGCACCAACTTTGTCCTAAGTGGGTATTCTTTAATTTCTTGTATTCAAATCCCCCCTAGGCCTTGCCCCTCTGTAATCCCCCCAGCCCAAAACCATCCAAGATATCTGCACTCCTCTAAGTCTGGCCTCGTGTGCATTCCCAATCATCATTGCTCCACCATTGGTGGTTGTGCCTTCAGTTGTCTCAGCTCCAAGCTCTGGAATTCCCTCCCTACACCTCTGCCTGGCTACCTCACTTACCTCCTTTAAGGCAGTTCATAAAACCTACCACTTTGACCTAGTTTTTGGTCATCTAATCTAATATAGCCCTTTGTGGCTTGGTGTTATATTTGTTTTATAATGCTCCTGTGAAGCCCCTTTAGGTGTTTATTTACGTTCAAGATGCTATAGAAATATAAGTCGTTGTTGTTCTAAGTTGCTCATGGACCCTTCGTCTGTGGAGGCCAAAGAATTAAGTCTGAAGCCTGTCTTTTTCCAAAATCTATAAGCATGCATTTTATAGCAGGCTCGTTGGACAGAGATCATGGATGAAAATCCTGACCTATTTTTATTCCCTGCATCGCATTTCACCCCCCCCAACCACCACCAAACCAATCGACGGATGTAAAAACTGATTGTGTTGCCCAAACTGTTGTTCTGCCCTAGACTTGATCCTTTGCCCAGGTCTGTTCTTGGTGGAGAACTGCCAGCATGTTCGATGTTAGTGCTGTCTATTTCTCTAAAAGCATGTTTGATGCCAGCTGGATTTGACTACAAGAGCTGCTTTTCTGCAAATCCAAGACACAGTTCCTAATGTTTTTTGTTAGACCCATTATTCTGGATGTATACAGCAGTACTCAGGAATACTTATTTGATAGCCTAAATGCAATGGAATATAAAAGCAGGGAAGTTTTGCTGCAGCTGTACAAGACCTTGGTGAAGACCACATCTGGAGCATTGTGTACAGTTTTGGTCTCCTTATTTGGAAATGGGTCTTATTGCATTAGAAGCAGTTCCGAGAAGGTTCACTCGACCATTCCTGGGATGAAGGGCTTGTGAAGAAAGGTTGAACAGGTTGGGCCTACGTTCATTAGAGTTTAGAAGAATGAGAGATGATCTTATTGAAACATATAAGATCCTGAGGGAACTTAATAAGGTGGATACAGGGAGCTTGTTTCCTTTTGTGGGGGAGACAAGAACTTGGGGGCGCAGTTTGAGGTCTCCCTTTTAAGATGGCAATGAGAATTTTTTCCTCTGAGGGTCGTTAGTGTGTTGATTCTCTTCCCCAAAGAGCAGTGGAGGCTAGGTCACTGAATTTATTCAAGGCAGAGTTGGATAAATTTTTGATAGACCAAGGGAGTCGAAGGTTGTGGGTGGCAGACTGGAAAGTGGTGTTGAGACCACAGCCAGATGAACCATGATCTTATCGAATGGCAGAGCAGGCTCAAAGGACCGAAACTGCATGAGCCAACCCCCAGAATCCAAAGGAGAAGAACAATAAAAGCAGCTAAAACAAAAACAAAAATACCTGGAAAAACTCAGCAGGTCTGGCAGCAACTGTGGAAGGGAGCACAGTTAACGTTTCGAGTCCGCATGACTCTTCAACAGAACTAAGGAAAAATAGAAAAGGGGTGAAATATAAGCTGGTTTAAGGGGGAGGGGGTTGGGACAAGAGAGCTGGATAGAGGGCTAGTGATAGGTGGAGATAACCAAAAGATGTCACAGATAAAAGGACAGAGGTGTTGAAGGTGGTGATATTATCTAAAAGAATGTGCTAATTAAGGGTAGAAAGCAGGACAAGCAAGGTACAGATAGCCCTAGTGGGGGTGGGGTGGGGTGAAGGAATCGAAAAAGGCTAAAAGGTAGAGATAAAACAATGGATGGAAATACATTTAAAAATAATGAAAATAGGTGGGAAAAGAAAAATCTATATAAATTATTGGAAAAAACAAAAAGGAGGGGGAAAAATCAGAAAGGGGGTGGGGATGGAGGAGAGAGTTCATGATCTAAAATTGTTGAACTCAATATTCAGTCCGAAAGGCTGTAAAGTGCCTAGTCGGAAGATGAGCTGCTGTTCCAATAAAAGCAGCTAGTGTGGGAGAGTGTCTAGAAGCCTCCTTTTTGTAATCCACACTCTGAGCAAAGGAGTATAATTTGATAATTCCTCTTTTATCCTTTGCAGAATCCTGCAGGGAAGCAAAATAACATCCATCACAAAGAAGGCATTTTCTGGGCTCGAAACACTTGAATACCTGTGAGTATTCACCTCTAATCACTTCTCAGTTGTGCCGCCATCACCTCACACCCTAATAAAATACAACTGCTAGGGTGCAAATATTATAAATGAGTGTTTAAAGCTTCCGCAGTTCCAATTGCCATTTGCTAAATGATACTGTAAAGGAAAGATTTCTGTGCCAGATTTTAATTCCTCATAGTTGCAATCTGGGCCTTATGGTGAGCCAGTTGTTTGATGGGGTAGCCCTGACGTGGCTGTTCTTATTGAGAAAGAGGCAGAAAACACAAATTAATCACTGGCACTTTTTGTCCCTGAGCTGTACATTTTTTTGTGTGCCTGCCTGTGTGTGTCTCTCGGTGGGGGCGGTTTGATTGGAGTGTTTGACCATCAGAATTTAGATGGAGGTTTGATTTTGTCAAAATGTTAACTCTTTATGATTTTAAGCAGCTACTAACTGTTTAGTCATCGTCAGTGCCCACTTTAAGATACCACACACGGCTCAGAAGGTATTGTGCAGTCCATTCTCTAGTTGCCCCCTTTAAGATGCTGCACGTGCATAGCCGTGCAAAATAATTTAAAGGTACTGCCCATTGAAATGAACAGATCACACTTAATGACCAAGTTTAGAGGGGTTGTTGGTCTTTGTTCTGATTAAATATCCAGTTGTTCAGATAAACGGATCCCACTGGAGCTATTTGAAGCAGAGGAGGAAATTCTCCAAGTGTTCTAGCCAAACCCCTCCCGCTAAGCCACACCAAGAGAGAAAATATGAACCAGTCTTTCAGTCCATTAATGTTTTTGGGGGTCTTGCTGTGTGTAAAATGGTTGCTGACCTTTCCTGCATAAGTCACTGCACTTTAAAAATGAGCCATTGTGTGAGAAAAGCTTTGATATGTTAATATACTGTACGAACATCAGTATTGCTTTCACCTAGTTTTTAAACAATTTTACTTATTCTGTCTTTTAGAGATTTGAGCAACAATGCTATCATGTCTATTCAAGAAAATTCTTTTGCCCAAATGAACTTGAAGGATCTGTGAGTATTTAAAATATCCTAGTAAATTAATCAGTACTGCATGAAGTAATTTAATTAGAAACCTTTTTCCTGGATGAATGCATTCCTCATTCATGTGTACAGCCCTCTCCACTGATTCCTCCGTGACGCCTGCTCATTGTTTATTGAGAGTTGTCAGGGCTGGAAGTGGAGTGGTGGGGGAGGGGGAGCGTCTGCTCTGCATACAAATCACAAATCTGGAGTAACCTCAGCAACTCAAAGTGAGGGCGAATGCGTGAGCAGTGAGTGCTTTATTGATAAATGGTGAGAAGGTAAATGAAAATGCTTTAGCTTTCTTACGCAGTCTACTACATCCTGAGCTTAAACTGGGATAATTGCTGTCTGGATGTTCAGCAGTAAAGGTAGTCGGGTTGTGGGGGATAGAAGGAAGTACCCTGTTACTCAGGTGATACAAACCATCATTGGAAAGCTTTTTTTTAAAAAAGGGCAGCTTTTTAAAAGAAATTTAACTTGCTGGTTAAAATGTGAATTGACGTTGGAGTCTGTTAAGGAGGATGAGAAAATTCTGGACCCTGAAGTTAAGTAGTGGAATTTAAGCTTATGGAATCTTTATGTGCTCATCTGTGTCTCCCCATTATCTTGGTGGAGACACTTTTTCATTTATTTTAAGTGGGTTAAGGCCTCCGATAAATAGACAATATTATTTCAAGGGTTTGGCAATTCTGTCAAAGGGGTTGCTGGAGCCACAAGTGGGTTGGCATGGGTAACTTTGCTGGTGAGTTTTGGTCAGCTCCATGCACATAGGAACAAGAGAATGCCATTGAGCCCATGTTCCACCGCCATTCAGTGGGATCATGGTTGATCTGTATGTTTACTCCATATACCTTAATACCCTCACCCAACGAAAAGAAATGAATGGGATACGGCTCCTGTCTTGTTTCATGGCACTGTTAGATGTTATTAATAGACATGTTGGGGAAATGATCATTACTTCCATAACAAAGATGTATTGTTCAGATTTACTACCACCTCCTGACAATTAGGGATTTGGCAATAAGTAGTGCCCTTGCTGGTGACTAACCCCTTTCTAATAGTTAGTTGGTTTTTTTCATCTTTCCCTATGTTACATAGGGTCGCCACAATGCTGGTTGATCACCTTCGTATCAACCATAACTCCTTTGGATTTGGCACGTGGTATTACAGCCC
Source organism: Cetorhinus maximus (assembly GCF_964194155.1). Lineage (NCBI taxonomy): Eukaryota > Metazoa > Chordata > Chondrichthyes > Lamniformes > Cetorhinidae > Cetorhinus > Cetorhinus maximus. Next base: position 13,652,648 of record NC_135886.1, read on the forward strand.
TTCCTGCCGCTAACCTTCCCAGTTTACCCAGGCTGGGGACTGGCACTGATACTGCACCAATGGCTGGGACTACACATAGAACTATATTACATAGAATTCCATAGAATATGCAGCTCCAAAATTGGCTATTTGGCCCAATTAGTCCATGCTGCTGTTGGTTTATTCTCTGCTAATGCTGTGTACTTGTGCAGTGTATTTAACACTTATCTGCTGCCATGTTGGCCATTCTTGCCGGACAATTGCGAAATATCACATTTGTGTCATGCCACTTGTACGGCACTCAGCATCCTTTTTGTGGAGCAGTCATACTCTAAGGTAAATGCAGTATGAGCCCTGACAGTAATTGTCACCCTGCCGCACACAGCTGCTTGCTCTTGACTCGTTTGGTTTACAACTTCTTAGAGCTGTGATTCGCTGCCTCACATCTAATTCTGCACAGCTACACATTTCCGAAGTGTTCATTTTTATTTGCCACCCACAGGGGTCTAAACACATCGAGTCTTCTGTGCGACTGTCAGCTGAAGTGGCTGCCTCATTTTCTGGTGGAAAAGCAGTTTCAGCACCTGGTCATTGCTAACTGTGCTCATCCTGTGTGGCTGGCAGGGAAAAGCATCTTCAGTGTTGATGCAGAGGACTACGTTTGTGGTTTGTATAATTTGTGTTTATTGTGACTTAATTCATGGCTAAAAGACCTAGCAGATGCCTCATCATGTTTTGCAATCTATTTTTCTCATATTCTCTGCTGAATCTGCATAAGTTAAATGAAGACGTCAGTAAGTGGAAAGTGCAAACTGGGCTTAATGACAGCTTGTGCATACGATGTAACTTGTTACAAACATTTGGGAATCTGAAGATTTGACTATGTGTGGGAAACTTGTTAACTGTGTACAGTTTATTATGCTTTAGAGGATTTTATGGAATAAATTTGCATATCCTCTGACTCGCAAGAGCTATTATCTATGTATCAGGATTATGATACATTTCAGTACTGGAAGTTTCAGATGTTTTTGATAGATTCTCATGTGAACTTCAATTCCTACAATTAACTGATGAAGTTGCTATATGGTTGTATATTAAGTAATGAGGACAGATTGCAGAGACTAGGCTTACATTTCCTTTAATTGAGGTTTTTGAGATGGTTAAAGGAATAGATAGGGTAGATAGAAACTATTTCCCCCCGGGTGTACGGTTAGTCCAGAACAAGTGGATATAACTCTAATTTTAAGGTTAAGTCTTTTGAGGTTTATGCTATGAAACACTTTTTGGCACATGGGCAAGGAAACCTCGTGCTAATCACCACGTACTGCCCTCCCTCAGCTGATGAGTCAGTGCTCCTCCATGTTGAACACCACTTGCAGGAAACACTGAGGGTGGCAAGGGCGCAGAATGTACTCTGGATAGGGGACTTCAATGTCCACCACCAAGAGTGGCTCGGTAGCATCACTACTGACCGAGCTGGCCGAGCCTTAAAGGACATAGGTCAGGCTGGGTCTGCGGCAGGTAGTGAGGGAACCAACAAGAGGGAAAAATATACTTGACCTCATCCTCACAAACCTGCCTGCCGCAGATGCATCTCTCCATGACAGTATCAGTACGGGTGACCAACACACAATTGTTGTGGAGACGAAATCCCGCCTATTGTGTTGTGTGGCACTACCGCCATGCTAAATGGATTATGTTTTAAACAGATCTAGCAACTCAAGACTGGGCATCCATGAGCAACAGTGGGCCATCAGCAGCAGAATTGTACTTGGACACAATCTGTAACCTCATGGCCTAGCATATCCCCTGCTCTACCATGACCATCAAGCCAAGGGATCAATTCTGGTTCAATGAAGAGTGCAGGAGGGCATGCCAGGAGCAGCACCAGGCATACCTAAAAATGAGGTGACAACCAGGTGAAGCTATATAACACAGGACTATTGCGTGCCAAACAGCATAAGCAGCAAGTGATAAACAGAGCTAAGTGATTCCATAACCAACGATTAGATCTAAGCTCTGCATATCCAGGCTTGGGCTGACAAGTGGCAAGTAACATTCGCACCACACAAGTGCCAGGCAATGACCATCTCCAACAAGACAATCTAACCATCACCCCTTGATGTTCAATGGCATTGCCTTCACTGAATCCCCCACTATCAATGTCCTGGGGGTTACCATTGACCAGAAACTGAACTGGACTAGCCATATAAATACTGTGGCTAAAAGAGCAGGTCAGAGACTAGGAATCCTGCGACAAGTAATTCACCACCTGACCCCCCAAAGCCTGTCCACCAACTACAAGGCACATGTTAGGAGTGTGATGGAATACCCCCCACTTGCCTGGATGAGTGCAGCTCCCACATCACTCAAGAAGCTTGATGCCATCCAGGGCAAAGCAGCCCGCTTAATTGGCACCCCATCCACAAACATTCACTCCCTCCACCACCAACGCACAGTAGCAGCAGTGTGTACCATCAATAAGATGCCCTACAGGAATTCACCAAGGCTCCTTCGACAGCACCTTCCAAACCCACGACCACCATCACGTAGAAGGACATGGGCAGCAGATAGATGGAACTCCGCCACCTGAAAGCTCCCATCCAAGTCTCACACCATCCTGACTTGGAAATATATCGCCGTTCCTTCACTGTCGCTGGGTCAAAATCCTGGAAATCCCTTCCTGTGGGTGTACCTACACCACATGGGCTGTAGCAGTTCAAGAAGGCAGCTCACCACCACCTTCTCAAGGGCAACTAGGGATGGGTAATAAATGCTGGTGCAACCAGCAAAGCCCATATCCCGTGAATGAATTAAAAAAAAACAAAGGGTAGTGGGAATCTTGGCATTCTCTTCGCCAAAGAGCTGTTGAAGCTGGGGAGTCGATTGAAAATGTCAAAACTGAGATTGATGTTGGGCAATATTAAGGGTTATGGAAACAAGGCAGTTAGATGGAGTTAAGTTACAGATCATTCATGATTTAATTGGATGAATGGCATAGGCTCAAGGGCTGAATGACTTCATCCTGCTATGGTCCTGGTCTCCGCCACTTGGCAACTTCTTATATCTCGGATATGGTGATAACGATTTCCCACTTCCATTGAATTCAATTGCAACAGTACCACTTAGAACGCATGAAATGCACTGGCTATTTCAGATGCACTTTTTATGGCAAGCAAACACATTCACACAAGCACCCCTACCTTATTTGGTAGGAATTGCTCTGTTGTCCTGCTTGCTTCAGTGTGAACCTGATGCTTATCATTTGAGGGCCTTTAAGTTCAAGATTCCTTTGGTGAACCAAACTTCATGTGAACTGGGCTTTCCCTTGGTGGGGCAAGTTCACCTGGCTGAGCTGTCCAACCCTCCTACAATGATTCAGCTACGTCTTATGGCCCTCCAACCCAAGATTGGAATATGTCAAGTTATTCATTATGCATTCATGTCAGGCCCAGCAAGCTTGGATAATGCTGGTGTGCCTGGATGTTGTGAAGGCAGAGGAAAAGAACAAAATAAAGCAAAATGGTCTAAGAAAATGTACTTTGGATTTGCTGGGAATCCATGTGTAAAGGTATCATTGGTCAACAAGTAAAACAGACTTCTGTGCTAATGTTTTATTAGTAATTATTTAGTCAATATCTATCTGGATTAAATATTAAATATCTTGCATTTACATGCACTTATTGTCAACTTTTTTCTTAAGTTCCCATGTGCATACTTATAATGGAAGCTCTCCATGTAAACTTGTAAGTGCAGCCTTTCACCACTGAGGGCGCAATTAGGGCGCGATAGTTTTCTATGGCCGAAAATATAATAGGAAAAAATGTAACTGAAGCACATGCTGCATGCCCTGGCCTAATTATCCACTGTCTCCAACTCTGCCTATGGATTGGAGAAGTTGGTACTGTATCCTTGGAGAAGAGAAGGTTGAGAGGGGATTTGATAGGGGTGTTCAAAATCATGAGGGGTCTGGACAGAGTAGATAGGGAAAAACTGTTCCCACTCGTGAAAGGATGGAGAATGAGAGGGGACAGATTTAAAGTAATTGGTAAAAGAAGCAATGGCAACATGAGAGAAATCTTTTACACGTAAGCAAGTGGTTAGGATCTGGAATGGAGGCACGTTCAATCGGAGCATTCAAAAGGGAATTGGATTGTTATCTGAAGAATTTGCAAGGTTACAGGGAGAAGGCGGGGGAAAGATGCTAGGTGAATTGCTCATTCGGAGATCCAGTGCAGACACGATGGGCTCTTTCTGCATGGTTACAGTTCTCTGCTTCACCTAAAGGCTGCACTTGGCCTTGACTCACCAGAGATTCACTAATTCCTGGCAGGATTAAGATTTTCCAAAATAAAAAAAAAATTATTTTTTTTGAAGAAGAGTAACCTTTAGCCACTATGACGTTTCAGAATAAAAGCAAGCTTAGACTGTTTGATAAATGATTGCCCCAAGATCATTAAAATATTAGAGCAGCGTATGGGTAAGAGATATAATAAATCTTTTTTTTTTAAAAAGGCAGGCAGACAGGCAGATTTGATATGTGGAATGAGTTTACTTTTGCATTCTACAATCAAAGTTGCTCAATTCAAATGATTTGTATTGCAACTGTTAACACTGAATTCCCACTTGTTTTGTTTTATCTGCCTTTATTTGTATTATTGGAATATTTTAGCATGGAAAGCAACCTCAGGTTACCATGAGCGGTCCATAAATCAGAACATTAGACTTGTTGATGAGTAAGCAGCCCAATTGTGTAAAATACAAACTTGGTGCAATTTCTGTTTTATTGCTGCCTAGCTCTTGGGTTCTTCTTAACTCCACAGATGCTTTCCCAAAGCCTGTGATTACTGTCCATCCCGAAACCACCGTGGCACTGAGAGGGATGAATGTCAGCTTTAGCTGCACAGCCGGCAGCAGCAGTGACTCTCCCATGGCTGCTGCCTGGAGAAAAGACAGCGAGTTATTGTACGAAGCTGAGATCCAGAACTACTCCAGCTTGCAAGAGCAGGACGGCGAGTTTGTCGAATACACCACGGTGCTACAGCTGCGGAACGTCAACTTCACCGATGAGGGGTGGTACCAGTGTGTCATCACAAATTACTTTGGCTCCAATTACTCTAACAAGGCAAAGCTCACTGTGAATGGTATGTGGGTTTGTTTGCAGGGGGGGTGGGTATGCAGTCTGTTAGTCTTTATTCAATTAGTTGCAATTTGCTTCATAATCCTGCGTCTAACTAGACATGGCGGAAAGCAGTATTATGAATTTTATTCATACATCAAGTGAAACTGACCGTGACTCAAGTCCCTGCTGCAAGTCAGCTTTACAAGTGCTATTAAAATAAATCTATAATATGTAGTTGTATCGACGGTTTATAATTTTGTTTTTAAATAGTTGCTTCGAAGACTCAGTTATGGAAACTCAGTTACGCCCAAATAATTTAATCTTTACTCTTTCCCCATACACTCTGTCCATACTTTAAGGTATTTTCTCATTTTTACTCTGATTCTCCTGTATCATCCTCACCTTTCCATGTTTAAACTGGTTCCTTTTATTAAGCCCCAAAAGGTTTGAGAACAGATTGGGTGAAAGCATTCTCAGTTTCAAACCACCCCACCCCCCCCCCCCCCCACCCCGCCAAATTCCTAACTGGTTTGTTTCCCTCCAGAAAAAGTTGAGCACAGGTCAGCCACGATCATATCGAATGGCACAGCAATCCCAGAGGGCTGAATGGCCTACGCCTGCTCTGAAGTCCTATATTGCTATGTTGAAATGCCAGTGCGCTATGTTAATGAGTTATGTGAATTATATACCATGGCTCTTTTATTAATTTATCCATTGGCACATTTGCAAAATGTATAAAAGTAACAGGTAACAAATGATAAGCTGAATACCAAGGCAGCTTAAATAAAACTATATGGCCAGTTTAATTTGGGGTTATTAGGGCTGGTTTTGTGTACCTACTACTGTATGATATCAAATCTTCTGTGTACCTTCTTTCTGACAGGACTTTTAATAAAAATACATTGACTCTTTGAAAGAATAAAAAATGTCTTGCCTTGGTCCCTGATCTCTAACCCACTCAGAACAAAAATCCTTAAGGCAGATCGACATTTTGCTTCAAATTCACAGGACCTGGATAATGTTCAGCTGTCTGAGCTGTTCTTCAAAATTTTCAGGAGTTGTGCACTTTGTTGCTTCCTTGAATTCCGGGTGAATAGACCCTGTTTCGCTTTGGCTTCTCCATTATAAACTACGTTTGTTCTTGACTCCCCACGTGCAATCCTATATGAGGATGAACAAGTAGAAAATTATAAATTTATTAGCCTGGTAAGCTTTAAATTCAATAGTGAGCGGATAATTGTTCCAATATTCTGGTGAACATAGCACCTATCTGTGTGCCCATAAATGTTTGATATCAGTTTGGCTCATGAGAATTATATTAATATCCCTCCTTAGTGTCACAGCAGGAGAGTTTATTCCGCCTCCCTATCTTTGTAACCTCCTGTAGCTCTACAACCTTACTAGATTTCTACACTTCTCCAATTCTGGCCCCTTGAGCAACCATTGGTGGCTGCAAGGTCTAGGATTCCCCATCTAAACCTTCTGCACCTCTACCCATGTCTCCTCCTTTAAGTCACCCCTTAAAACCCACCTCTTTGACCAACCTTTTGCTCACTTGTGTTGCTAACTCTTTATGTGGCTTGGTGCCAAATTCTGTCTTGCTTACGCTCCTGTAAAGTGTCTTAGAACATCTTACTATGTTAAAGGCGGTATATGAATTGCTGTGGTAATAGTTTGCTGCTTGTTTTGTTCCTATTAGAACTCCCTTCATTTATGAAAATCCCCACGGATTTAACAATCCGGACGGGTGCAATGGCACGGCTGGAGTGTGCCGCAGGAGGTCACCCGATGCCACAGATCGCTTGGCAGAAAGATGGCGGCACAGACTTTCCGGCAGCACGGGAACGCCGTATGCATGTTATGCCAGAGGATGATGTCTTCTTCATTGCAAATGTGAAGATCGAGGACATGGGCATGTACAGCTGCATGGCCCAAAACACAGCAGGGGGCATTTCAGCAAATGCCACACTCACCGTCTTAGGTGAGAGATTGGCTTTAATGAAGATTGCTGTTAACTTGAGGCTACAGCTCCTTGGTAAAATAAATTGATAAGCAGCAAAGAGATCTGGGGTACATACAGATCATTAAAAGTAGGGATGGAGATTAATAAGGCTATTTTAAAAATGCACTGGTGTTCATTTATAGAGTAATAGAATTTGAAAGCAGAGAAGTTATGTTAAACTTGTATAAAACTTTGGTTAGATCTCACTTGGAGTACTGTGCACAGTTTTGATCTCCATGTTGTAAAACAAATGTAGCAGCCCTGGAGAAGGTGTAAAAAAGAACTGAGAGTTATAACTAACGGGAAAGATTGTACAGAGGTATTTCTGTTCTTTCCTCAAGGAGTCTGAGAGGCTAATTGATGGAGGTCTTTAAGATCATGAAAGGAGAGACATAGAGAAAATGTTTCCACTCATGAAGAGACCAAAATTAGCGGCTACAAGTATTGTTAGTCAGTAATAAATCCAGTAGGGAATTCAGGAGAAGCTTCTTCACCTAGAGAATAGTGACAATATGGAACTCAGTAGCACAAGGAGTAATTGAGCTGAATAGTGTAGGTGCATTTTAAGTGAAAGCTGGATAAACTTGAGGGAGAAAGGACTGGAAGGATATGTTATTGGCATTAGATAAAGAAGGAAGGGAGGAGGCTCATCTGGAGCATAAACACTGGCATTGGTCACTTGGGTTGAATGCTGTAAATTCTCTGTAGGTCAAACACGTAAAATGCCAAGAGTTTAATATATAAAACCTTAGAATACCATTGAGAGCAAGATACTTATTGTGTGGGATGATCCCAGATTAGAACAGATTCTGCACTGGAGTGGGGAAAGTGGAGAGAAGATTAATTTTCTCTTTGCTTGCTGGGTTTGTTGTAGCTTTGACCAAGGTTTTATATGACTCATTGAACTGAAATTCTTTGATCACAGTGGGTATTCTTTATTGTTCCAGTCAACAGTGTGTACATATGGAGCTTTTCTCTCCTTGCCACTCCTATAGCACTACAGTTTAGTTCTGGTTCAAAGTGCCTATTTCATCATCTGTTCACTGCACTGATAATTCTACTCACTCTGTGATCTGTGACCACAATACTGACGTTCATTCCAGTTGCAAAATGCTACCCAGAGCTGTGAGGGTGTGGAATTGATTGCATCTGAGGTGTTTGAGAATCTTAAAGCGCTTTTGTCACCTGCCTGGACTAATCTTGTTCATTTACACGTTCCTGCCTTTCCTCCCCAACCCCTTAGAAACTCCTTCGTTTGTGCGGCCGTTGAAAGACCGGACTGTCGCCAGAGGGGAGACTGCTGTTTTGCAGTGTATAGCTGGTGGGAGCCCCACTCCACGCCTGAACTGGACCAAGGATGATGGTCCTTTAATTGTAACAGAGAGACACTTCTTTGCTGCTGCCAACCAGCTTCTGATCATAGTGGATGCTGGCCCAGAGGACATTGGGAAATATACCTGCGTCATGTCCAACACACTTGGGACGGAGCGTGGTCACATATATCTGAACGTAATTCCAACTTCCAACTGCAACTCCATGCAGAAAAGCTCAGTCTTTGAGGAGGACGGCTGGACAACAATTGGAATTGTAATCATAGTTGTGGTGGTTTGTGTTGTGGGCACATCTCTGGTCTGGGTGATTGTTATATATCACATGAGACGGAAGAGTGAGGATTACAGTATTACAAACACAGGTAGGCAAATTGTGTACATGTATATATGTGTGTTTGTGTGTATATATTTATATATTATATATTTATATATATTTAATATATATTACATATATATTTATATATATTATATATATATATATATAATAGTGCTCCGATTTGACATTGTTTCCATTGTAAATTTATATGTCCATGTTTATAATGGAAGCTACCTATGTAAACATGTCATGATGTAAGTACACCCTCCTGCCAGTGGTGCTGCAGCAATACCTGCACAGATAGGTGAGTGGCATTACAACTCAAGTTTATATATACTGCACATCCAATTATAAGCATGGGCTTGGGATTTATAATGGAAACAGTAAGTAGGGCAGACAGATTTTAAATATATGAATAGACATTCATGTCCTCAGCGTTCAGAGGACTGATTCAGACTGAAACTTGAACCGTATGTATGGTTCAATGAAACAAACGTCGTATGCTTGAGATGTTAACTGACCATCCTTCTCTCCAGATACGGAAGGCCTGCTGTGCATTTTGCTTTTATTTGCAAAGCCTGGTCCAGTTGCCTTGGACCTCAAGTCTACAATTGCATTTTGACTCCTTATGTCATGTTGTTTTGTATGAAATCTTTGTGTAAAGAAGTTTTTCTCAAATAGGAATACTCAATGTGTTAAAAGATTCCAGGACCCCTGTAACCCAAGCTAGAGTCAGACTGCATAATAGTCACTGTAGTAATTCATTCCAAGAAAAGGTTTCTGGTGTCTGGAGATATAAAGCATCATTATAAATGCAATTCTTTCTTTCCTTGTTTAAAATGGGCTTTAGGACTCCTGCCTTGTCTCCTCTGCTTTACCTGGTGATGCAGGTATGGTGCCAATATAATTTGCATAATTGCATCAATGACATTTAATGACCGCCAGTCTGTATAGGACACCTTTGTTGTAGAGGATTGTCAAGGATTTCTATGGAAGGATGGCCATTGTGATTTCAAGATGGCAAACTTATCGGGGGTGGTTTAAAGGCTTAGCTTGTAATTGGACTGCTAGGTCACCATGTGGTGCACCGTGATATATAAAGCAGTTAGTGTACTCTTGTCCACTGATCGTGTAATGAATGCTTCTTATTTAAGAACGACATGTACCAAATTAGTTCAGTGTCTACAGTAAGAATCTGCCAAGATATATGCTGTTGTGTAAACTTGGTTATTTATTGGAATAAGACCAATAGTATATTTGTTCAGTGAATTAAATACCTGTATTGTAAAGAAAGAGTTCCTTCAGGTGCAACTTGAATAGATGGGCCTAAATTGAGAAATTTATTGCTAAGTGGAATGTTTTAACAAGTTTGTTCTATTTCTCCCAGATGAAATGAATTTACCTGCCGACATTCCAAGCTATCTGTCTTCCCAGGGAACTCTATCCGAGCCTCAGGAAGGCTACAGCAACTCAGAGGCTGGAAGCCACCAACAGCTAATGGCATCCACTGCCCATGGCTATGTGCATAAAGGAACCGATGGTGAGTGAAGGCGCCTCTGCAGATTTGTACCTGGTTTCTTGGGATTGTCACCTGGCTTAAGTGCCGCAAAGTTCTGGCTGTAAGCGATGGGTTCAGATACAGGAGAGAAAGTAAAACTGAGAAAGTTTGAAGAAAGAGACCAACTTTTTGACCCAAAGCATAATAAAGTTGTGAAATAAGTTACCAAGGAAGGACAGTGAAGCAAGCAGTATAGATGGATCACAAGGCAATTAGATATGTCTCAAGAGAGAGATGAGACTTTGCTTGATTTTATAATCTCACCAAGAGGTCGATTTAATACAAGTTCACTGTCCATTGAGATGACATTCGTTGTGATCCAAGATTTTGTAACAGGGTGGGCCATGATGAGGCTGTCATCATACACCCAGAGGCGTGACTGAGAGTTAAGAGTGAGATGGTGGATAAGAAAAGTTCATGACGATTGTTGGACCAAATGGCTTGCACCATCTGCTTTGGTGGCATAAAACCGAGGTTTTATTTTTATTCTTTCGCGGGATGTGGGCATCGCTGGCTAGGCCAGTATTTATTGCCCATCCCTAATTGCCCTTGAAAAGGTGGTGCTGAGTTGCCTTCTTGAGCTGCTGCAGTCCCTGTGGTATAGTTACACCCACAGTGCTGTTTTGTGGGGAGGGGAGGGGTGGTTTCCTGGATTTTGACCCTGCGACAGTGAAGGAACGTTGATTTGTTTCAAGTCAGGATGGTGGGTGACTTGGAGGGAATCTTGCAGGTGGTGGTATTCCCATGCATCTGCTACCCTTGTCCTTTTAGGTGGCAGAAGTCATGGGTTTGGAAGGTGCTGTCGAAGGAGGCTTGGTGAGTTACTGCAGTGCATCTTGTAGATGGTACACACTGCTACCACTGCGTCATTGGTGGTGGAAGTAAATGTTGAAGGTGGTGGATGGAGCCCCAGTTAAGCGGGCTGCTTTGTCCTGGTTGGTGTTGAGCTTCTTGAGTGTTGTTGGAGCCGCACTCATCCAGGCAAGTGAAGAGTATTCCATCGCAGTCTTAACTTGTCTTATAGATGGTCTATGGCCAATAATGTGCCTTGACTGTTTTACAAGGAATTTACAGCACAGAAACAGGTAATTAAGCCCAGCTGGCCTGTGCTGGCATTTATGCTCCACACGAGCGATACTCATGAGAAGCAGTTAACATTTTGAGTCCAATATGACTCTTCTTCGGAGAAACATTAACTCTGTTTCTCTCTCCACAGATGCTGTCAGATCTGCTGATTTTTTTCCAACACTCTTTTCATTTCAATTCTCCAGCGTCCTCAGTAATTTCCTTTTATTTTTGACTTACTCCTGTTACTTATGATGTACTAGCTTGGTCTTAAAACTTTTGTTGCTTTGTTACAAATAGGTATTTGCTATGTAGATACTGGGAGTGAGACAGATGCAGATATCCTGACCACCCCTCTCACAACAAATTTGCATGGGAGGATGGGACCCTTGTATGCAGGAAGAAGCAGCTTCCACCCGAGTGAGCCTCGTGAAGGGCTTGCACAGCAAGCTAACCCAGGTATGCATTACACATGTTACTTAACTTTTGAGAGTAAGAGGTACATATTTTGAGCTTAAACTGCAGTGCAAAAAAAAGACTATATTTAGCCCGAGAACTTAACCTGTTTTGAGCCCTTGCAAGGTAATCCTAATGGAGGGTTATTTCCTTTGCTGTATTGACTTGGCTCATTTTCTGGCGTTCTTACCTCTGGTGCAAACCCTATTGGTTCAAGCTGTAATCAAAGTTTTGAGCACATAATCTAGGGTGACTGGCCAGTTCTTTTTATTCATTCATGGGATGGGGGCATCATTGGCTAGGCCAGCATTTATTGCCCATCCCTAATGGCTTGTTAGGCCATTTCAGAGGGCAGTTAAGAGTCAGCCACATTGCTGTGAGTCACATGTAGGTTTTTATGACAATCAACAATGGTTAATTCTAGATTTTTTATTGAATTCAAATTCCACCATCTGCCTTGGTGGGATTCAAACCCAGGTCCCCAGAGCATTACCCTGGGTCACTGGAATACTAGTCCAGTGGCAATACCACTATGCCACTGCCTCCCAGTTGTCGGGAGCTGTTGCATTGTCGTAGGCCCCAACTTTTGGATAAGACGTTGAGTTTGGGTGGATGTATAAGATCCCATGGCACTACTTGAAGAGCAGGGGGTTCTCCTGGTGTCCTGACCAATACACTTTTCTCAATCACCACTGCCAACCAATGTTAACTGGTCACAGAGCTTTGAAAGAAAAAACTGTTTGAGAGTAAAGACTTGCATTTATATAGTGCCTTTTATGTCCTCAGGATGTCCCACAGTGCTTTACAGTCAATGAAAGTTTTGATGTGTGCTTAATGTTGTAACATTGAAAATGTGGCAGTCAATTAGCACACAACAAGGTCCCACAAATAGCAGAGAATAATGACCAGTTAATTTGTTATAGTGGTGATACTGGAGAAATAGATATTGGCCAGGACAGTGGGGAGAACACCCTGTTCTCCAAATTCTGCCCTTGTATCTTATACCTCCACCCAAACTTGCTTTAATGTCTCTTCCAAAAAGATGGCACCTCAGAGTGCAGCACTCCCTTGCTGCCTAGATTATGTGCTTGAGTCCTGGAATGGGATATGAATCAACAACCTTCTGACTTAAAGACAAGAGATCTTGTATACCAAGTGGCAACTGCATTTGCTAATGTGGTTCAAAGTAATTAATTCTATGTGAAGTGCATTCTGACATCCTGAGACATATATGTATAGGTCTGTCTATCCCACAGAGAACTGCCGACATCATGGAATGGCGCTTAAATTATTTTTAACCCCTAAATCTGTTTTTCAGGTGGTACTTCTGGGCCACTGGTGATCTGCTCAGACTGTTACGACAATGCCGACATGTATGTAAAGAACAGAGAGTACTGTCCATATACGTTCCTTGGAGAGGATGATCCCCTAGAGCATGCTCTGACCAACATTGTGGGCCAGCTCCCAAAGGACAGTTTCGCAGGACATGCTCAGCATGAGGGTATGGCCATAGACAGTCTGATCACAGAGGCCGACATGTCTGTTTATCTAACAAATCACGATAGGATATGCAATCCAGCAAGTGTGACACAGCAGCACCGGAAGGGTAAGCTATTTGTTTCACTTATAGACCCATGTGTCTCCTCAGCGACTGACACTCGTGAAGCAGAATTACGAGAAATCAAAGCATTTGACAGTAATGTACAGCCTACATCTTACAGTGAACATAGTTTAGAGAAAGCCACGTGAATTATATCAATTAAGGTTAAATATCTACCGATGAGGGGGCACACATTGGATAATGACTTGCGCACATGTAAAGAGATACCTAGTAGCCCCTCTTTTATTGTTTGAAGGGGCTGCTCCCCCATTTTTGTTTGCATTTCAAAGCAATGCTTCTGATCTTTGGCCACCTGGGTCTGGAGGGCAGCAGGCAGGGCAGAGGACCGCCTTTTTAGCCTGTTCCTGGACCTGGCCAAGGTGTCTATTAACCGGTTGAGGCAGCGGACGGTTGTAGGGTGGGGGGGCGCTGGTGAGTCCAACTGTCTGCGCGCCCCCCCCCCCCCCCCCCCCCCCCATGGCTACATTTGCACCCGGTTTGCCCCTAAAACGGGAGCATGCGGTGTCCACCGATATGCTTGAGGTCTTCTACGACCGGTGGATGCCGCAGGGGCTGGAGTGTGTCATCAGCCCTGGGAACATTAAAGGAAAATTATCAAATTAAAGTTTTCTCTTTTTGTTACAGTGCCTATTTAAGGGGCTGTTAACTTGTTTATTAGTTTATATTTTTTTGAGTATACCAATAAGAAATAAAGAGACTCTTAGCAGCCCCTTTTTTATTATTTGAGGGGGCTGCCCCTCAATTTCTGTTTACACTTTAGCCTAGCATGTCTGATCTTTGGTCACCTGGTGTGGAGGAACGTGAGCAGAGCAGAGGACTTCCTTGTTAGCCTGATCCTGGGCCTGGCTAAGCTGGCCATCAACGGGTCTAGGCAGCGGGTGGTTGAGGGGGTCGCTCGACCTGACTGCCTGCCTCTCTTCCACAGCTTCGTTTGAGCCCAGATGTCCCTGGCAAAGGAGCACAGGGTGTCCACTGTTTTCCTTGAGGCCTTCTGCGACTGGCTTGCATCGCAGGGGCTGGAGAGCATCATCAGCCCCGGGAGTGATATTTTGATTTAATTCATTAAGTTTCACTTGTAGTTTTGTTCCAGTTACAGTACGCCTTTAAGGGATGTTAATTTATTCTTCTGTTTTTTCATTTACTTGAGCATAAAGAGACACTTAACATTGGTAATGGGTTTTAGAGTTAGGAGCTATACAACTGTAACGTCTCACCTTGTGAATAAATCTAAAACTGAGTAAAGATTGACTTCTGGTCTCTTTCATCAACTGGCTGCAAGAGGTTTAACCAGCTACACTGCTCTAATCACTGTTATAACTAGGTTTGTTACGATCTCGATAGAAGCAGGTAGCTTTTAAAGAAATTCAAATTCCTAGTTATTAACTGAAAAGATCACACAATCAGATTTCATGTATTAAAGGGCAAACCTTTTACCAGCAAAAGAAAAAGAACATGCAATATCAATATATTTAGTAATATACCTTAAACCAAGATTCCGAACAGAACTCTCCCTGTTTTGCTTTTAATTTCAACTGACAATTCTTTTTTCTCAAGTTCATTACTTGAGGTTTTTCAATTTTTCTGGAACCAAACCAAGTTGCCACATCTCCCAGGAATTCATTCTGATTCTCCTTAGTTTTCCGTTTATCTTCTGAGGTGGAGAAGTTCTTGGGGATTCTCCCACTAGCATCCGGCTAGGTGAATCCTCCAGCATTACTTCAGCATCTCATGAATTTGGATTTCCTAGCCTGAGAATGGGTCTCACTCGCATCCTTGCATGGCCACTCCAAATCAGAAACACACCTGGTTCCTGATGGCCCCCCCACTCCTTGCTGCCGGAAGATTCTCTCTGCCTTCTCCAAGCTGCCCCTGATGCAGACTGTCAGAACAACAGATATATTGTAAAACAAAGAAGCCTTCCTAACCCCCACACCCCTCCCTCCCTCCTTCTCCACCCCCCCGCAGAAGCCCATCGCCATGGCATTATAACACACATGGCCTGTTCCCGGATAGAAATGCAAATTACTTATCTTCAAACCAGTCATTTGATCTGAAAAGTATATGGATGCTTTACAACCTGCCTTCAGACCTTCCCTGATCTGGGAAAATTATATGAATAATTTAAACACCCCCTGCTTACATCTTAACTTCAACCCTTCTCCCAAGATGCTTACAGACAGCCACCTCCTTGAGAGGTCACTATAATCCTAGGCGTGAGAACTCTCAGCACCAGCAACACAATAAGACTTCTCTCTGACCTGATCTGCAATTCCAGGCCTGTCTGATAAACTATCCAGACCATGCTTTCCTTTACCTGTTCCACATTTAAAATCACAGTTTCCTGAATGAGAGTAATATCTTATAAACCAGAAGCTATAACCCTAAAACATATTCACCTTAAAATTATGCATTTGTAACAGTTTTTTTCAAAAAAGGAAAAACTGCAAGTGCAGAAAATAGAAGCCCGGAAATGTTTTGAATTCACATTAGGTCTGTCAGTGTCTGAAAAAGAGCCGGATCAACATTTCAGGTGAAAATTCTGATGAGAATCCAAAATAACATCGGCAACTATCCTTCACCCTAATCTATTCTATGTAAAATGCTGCGATCTGTACATGGCATTTTATACAGGGGAGTCCTTTTTCCAAAACTACGTCTGAGATGTTGCTTTTTCCCCTTACCACCCTATACATGTAAGTTCGTCTATTCTACGAGTTAATCAGTTTCTTTGTGGGATTTCTGGCATTCAGTGAAATGGTTCAGTATTGTAAATTCTGTCCATAAGCTGTGAGTTTACACTATTCACACTGAAACCATTGCCCGTTGAGGGGCTTAGACTAGCCATGTACCCCCTCACTAGAGGTATGATGTAACTCAGGTGTTTAAGATAATGAAAGAAATTGATAAAGCAAAATTATTTCCTCTGGTGAGGAATCGTGAACAAGGAGACATAACCTTAAAATGAGTGCTCGGCTGTTCAGTAGTGATTTCAGGAAGCACTTTTTCACACAAAGGGTATTCGAAATCCAGAATACTCTTTGCACCCACTCATTAAAAAGTTGAGACTGGTTCCTACTGAAAATTTCAAATTCGAGGTTGATAGATTTTTGCTGGATAAGGATATTAATGGTTACAGAGCCGAGGTGAGCAAGTGGAATTAAGATGTAGATCAGCAGTGATCTAATTAAATGGCAGAAAAGCCTCACAGGGCTGAATTATCTCATCCTTTCCCTATGTTAAGAATGTTGTCTTAAAGTTAATCATTACATCTTAATTTTCTCACTCTGTTCTTTTGCTTTTTTTGTTAGAATCCTGCCCACGGCTTCCATGGGGCCTGAATGCGGATTCAGGATTGCCTTCGCATTCCCATTATTCACAGCAGCCTGTGACTGTCCATGAGAATCCCCGGGCTCTTGTGGAAGGTGACGATGAGACAGAACATGGCTCTGAGCCTTCTGTGGCCAATAGCAGACTGAGCCAGAGAAGCCTTGAGCAGAGCGCTGGCAGTGAGCGGACACTAGTCGTGCAGGCTTATGGGGCCACTACGTAGATCATCTGTGTGATGAAAACAAATGTATTATCAATACCCTGAGCGACAGAACCTCTACCCACTACCTCAAAGCAGTGACACT